>NC_072425.2:1263000-1894500 GCF_028878055.3 Symphalangus syndactylus
TTCAAAACTGCTCAATCAAAAGTATGGTTTAACTCTGTTAGCTGAATGCTCAGATCAGAAAGAAGTTTCACAGAATGCTTCTGTGTAGTTTATATTTGAATATATTCCTTTTTCCACTACTACGCTCTTAGCGCTCCAAATGTCCAGTTGCATTTTCTACAGAAAGAGTGTTCAGATCTGCTCAATCAAAAGTATGGTTTAACTCTGTTAGCTGAATGCACAGATCAGAAAGAAGTTTCACCGAATGATTCTGTGTAGTTTATATTTGAAGACATTCCTTTTTCCACTATTACCCTCTTAGCGCTCCGAATCTCCACTTGCATTTTCTACAAAAAGAGTGTTTCATAACTGCTCAATCAAAAATATGTTTTATCTCTGTTAACTGAATTTACAGATCAGAAATAAGTTTCACAGAATGCATCTGTGTAGTTTTTATTTGAAGATATACTTTTTCCCAATGTAGGCCTCTTAGCGCTTAGCATGTCCAATTGCAGTTTCTACAGAAAGAGTGTTTCAGAACGCCTCAATCTAAAGTAAGGTTCAACTCTGTTAGTTGAATGCACAGAACAGAAAGAATTTTCACAGAATGCTACTGTGTAGTTTATATTTGAATATATTCCTTTTTCCACTATTACCCTCTTAGCGCTCCGAATGTCCACTTGCATTTTCTACAGAAAGAGTGTTCAGAACTGCGCAATCAAAAGTATGGTTTAACTCTGTTAGCTTAATGAACATATCAGAAATAAGTTTCACACAATGCTTCTGTGTAGTTTTTATTTGAAGATATTATTTTTCCCAATAGAGGCCTCTTAGCACTCAGAATGTCCAATTGCAGTTTCTACAGAAAGAGTGTTTCAGAAAGGCTCAATCAAAAGTAAGGTTCAACTCTGTTAGTTGAATGCACAGAACAGAAAGAAGTTTCATACAATGCTTCTGTGTAGTTTATATTTGAATATATTCCTTTTTCCACTATTACCCACTTAGTGCTACGAATGTCCAGTTGCATTTTCTACAGACAGAGTGTTCAGAGCTGCTCAACCAAAAGTATGGTTTAACTCTGTTAGCTGAATGCACAGATCAGAAAGAAGTTTCACAGAATGATTCTGTGTAGTTTATATTTGGAGACATTCCTTTTTCCACTATTACCCTCTTAGCGCTCCGAATCTCCACTTGCATTTTCTACAGAAAGAGTGCTTCAGAACGGCTCAATCAAAACTAAGGTTCAACTCTTTAGTTGAACAAACAGAACAGAAAGAAGTTTCACACAATTCTTCTGTGTAGTTTTTATTTGTAGACATTCTTTTTCCCAATATAGGCCTCTTAGCGCTCAGAATGTCCAATTGCAGTTTCTACAGAAAGAGTGTATCAGAACGGCTCAATCAAAATTAAGGTTCAACTCTGTTAGTTGAATGCACAGAACAGAAAGAAGTTTCATACAATGCTTCTGTGTAGTTTATATTTGAACATATTCTTTTTTCCACTATTACCCACTTAGCGCTGCGAATGTCCAGTTGCATTTTCTACAGACAGAGTGTTTCAAAACTGCTCAATCAAAAGTATGGTTTAAGTCTGTTAGCTGAATGCTCAGATCAGAAAGAAGTTTCACAGAATGCTTCTGTGTAGTTTATATTTGAATATATTCCTTTTTCCACTACTACGCTCTTAGCGCTCCAAATGTCCAGTTGCATTTTCTACAGAAAGAGTGTTCAGATCTGCTCAATCAAAAGTATGGTTTAACTCTGTTAGCTGAATGCACAGATCAGAAAGAAGTTTCACCGAATGATTCTGTGTAGTTTATATTTGAAGACATTCCTTTTTCCACTATTACCCACTTAGCGCTCCGAATCTCCACTTGCATTTTCTACAAAAAGAGTGTTTCATAACTGCTCAATCAAAAATATGTTTTATCTTTGTTAACTGAATTTACAGATGAGAAATAAGTTTCACAGAATGCATCTGTGTAGTTTTTATTTGAAGATATTATTTTTCCCAATGTAGGCCTCTTAGCGCTTCGCATGTCCAATTGCAGTTTCTACAGAAAGAGTGTTTCAGAACGGCTCAATCAAAAGTAAGGTTCAACTCTGTTAGTTGAATGCACAGAACAGAAAGGATTTTCACAGAATGCTACTGTGTAGTTTATATTTGAATATATTCCTTTTTCCACTATTACCCTCTTAGCGCTCCGAATGTCCACTTGCATTTTCTACAGAAAGAGTGTTCAGAACTGCGCAATCAAAAGTATGGTTTAACTCTGTTACCTTAATGAACATATCAGAAATAAGTTTCACACAATGCTTCTGTGTAGTTTTTATTTGAAGATATTATTTTTCCCAATAGAGGACTCTTAGCGCTCAGAATGTCCAATTGCAGTTTCTACAGAAAGAGTGTTTCAGAAAGGCTCAATCAAAAGTAAGGTTCAACTCTGTTAGTTGAATGCACAGAACAGAAAGTAGTTTCATACAATGCTTCTGTGTAGTTTATATTTGAACATATTCTTTTTTCCACTATTACCCACTTAGCGCTGCGAATGTCCAGTTGCATTTTCTACAGACAGAGTGTTTCTAAACTGCTCAATCAAAAGTATGGTTTAACTCTGTTAGCTGAATGCTCAGATCAGAAAGAAGTTTCACAGAATGCTTCTGTGTAGTTTATATTTGAATATATTCCTTTTTCCACTACTACTCTCTTAGCGCTCCAAATGTCCAGTTGCATTTTCTACAGAAATAGTGTTCAGATCTGCTCAACCAAAAGTATCGTTTAACTCTGTTAGCTGAATGCACAGATCAGAAAGAAGTTTCACAGAATGATTCTGTGTAGTTTATATTTGGAGACATTCCTTTTTCCACTATTACCCTCTTAGCGCTCCGAATCTCCACTTGCATTTTCTACAGAAAGAGTGTTTCAGAACGGCTCAATCAAAACTAAGGTTCAACTCTTTTAGTTGAACAAACAGAACAGAAAGAAGTTTCACACAATTCTTCTGTGTAGTTTTTATTTGTAGACATTCTTTTCCCAATATAGGCCTCTTAGCGCTCAGAATGTCCAATTGCAGTTTCTACAGAAAGAGTGTTTCAGAACGTCTCAATCAAAAGTAAGGTTCAACTCTGTTAGTTGAATGCACAGAACAGAAAGAAGTTTCATACAATGCTTCTGTGTATTTTATATTTGAACATATTCTTTTTTCCACTATTACCCACGTAGCGCTACGAATGTCCAGTTGCATTTTCTACAGACAGAGTGTTTCAAAACTGCTCAATCAAAAGTATGGTTTAACTCTGTTAGCTGAATGCTCCGATCAGAAAGAAGTTTCACAGAATGCTTCTGTGTAGTTTATATTTGAATATATTCCTTTTTCCACTACTACGCTCTTAGCGCTCCAAATGTCCAGTTGCATTTTCTACAGAAAGAGTGTTCAGATCTGCTCAATCAAAAGTATGGTTTAACTCTGTTAGCTGAATGCACAGATCAGAAAGAAGTTTCACCGAATGATTCTGTGTAGTTTATATTTGAAGACATTCCTTTTTCCACTATTACCCTCTTAGCGCTCCGAATCTCCACTTGCATTTTCTACAACAAGAGTGTTTCATAACTGCTCAATCAAAAATATGTTTTATCTCTGTTAACTGAATTTACAGATCAGAAATAAGTTTCACAGAATGCATCTTTGTAGTTTTTATTTGAAGATATTCTTTTTCCCAATGTAGGCCTCTTAGCGCTTAGCATGTCCAATTGCAGTTTCTACAGAAAGAGTGTTTCAGAACGGCTCAATCAAAAGTAAGGTTCAACTCTGTTAGTTGAATGCACAGAACAGAAAGAATTTTCACAGAATGCTACTGTGTAGTTTATATTTGAATATATTCCTTTTTCCACTATTACCCTCTTAGCGCTCCGAATGTCCACTTGCATTTTCTACAGAAAGAGTGTTCAGAACTGCGCAATCAAAAGTATGGTTTAACTCTGTTAGCTTAATGAACATATCAGAAATAAGTTTCACACAATGCTTCTGTGTAGTTTTTATTTGAAGATATTATTTTTGCCAATAGAGGACTCTTAGCGCTCAGAATGTCCAATTGCAGTTTCTACAGAAAGAGTGTTTCAGAAAGGCTCAATCAAAAGTAAGGTTCAACTCTGTTAGTTGAATGCACAGAACAGAAAGAAGTTTCATACAATGCTTCTGTGTAGTTTATATTTGAACATATTCTTTTTTCCACTATTACCCACTTAGCACTGCGAATGTCCAGTTGCATTTTCTACAGACAGAGTGTTTCTAAACTGCTCAATCAAAAGTATGGTTTAACTCTGTTAGCTGAATGCTCAGATCAGAAAGAAGTTTCACAGAATGCTTCTGTGTAGTTTATATTTGAATATATTCCTTTTTCCACTACTACTCTCTTAGCGCTCCAAATGTCCAGTTGCATTTTCTACAGAAATAGTCTTCAGATCTGCTCAACCAAAAGTATCGTTTAACTCTGTTAGCTGAATGCACAGATCAGAAAGAAGTTTCACAGAATGATTCTGTGTAGTTTATATTTGGAGACATTCCTTTTTCCACTATTACCCTCTTAGCGCTCCGAAACTCCACTTGCATTTTCTACAGAAAGAGTGTTTCAGAACGGCTCAATCAAAACTAAGGTTCAACTCTTTTAGTTGAACAAACAGAACAGAAAGAAGTTTCACACAATTCTTCTGTGTAGTTTTTATTTGTAGACATTCTTTTTCCCAATATAGGCCTCTTAGCGCTCAGAATGTCCAATTGCAGTTTCTACAGAAAGAGTGTTTCAGAACGGCTCAATCAAAAGTAAGGTTCAACTCTGTTAGTTGAATGCACAGAACAGAAAGAAGTTTCATACAATGCTTCTGTGTATTTTATATTTGAACATATTCTTTTTTCCACTATTACCCACGTAGCGCTACGAATGTCCAGTTGCATTTTCTACAGACAGAGTGTTTCAAAACTGCTCAATCAAAAGTATGGTTTAACTCTGTTAGCTGAATGCTCCGATCAGAAAGAAGTTTCACAGAATGCTTCTGTGTAGTTTATATTTGAATATATTCCTTTTTCCACTACTACGCTCTTAGCGCTCCAAATGTCCAGTTGCATTTTCTACAGAAAGAGTGTTCAGATCTGCTCAATCAAAAGTATGGTTTAACTCTGTTAGCTGAATGCACAGATCAGAAAGAAGTTTCACCGAATGATTCTGTGTAGTTTATATTTGAAGACATTCCTTTTTCCACTATTACCCTCTTAGCGCTCCGAATCTCCACTTGCATTTTCTACAACAAGAGTGTTTCATAACTGCTCAATCAAAAATATGTTTTATCTCTGTTAACTGAATTTACAGATCAGAAATATGTTTCACAGAATGCATCTGTGTAGTTTTTATTTGAAGATATTCTTTTTCCCAATGTAGGCCTCTTAGCGCTTAGCATGTCCAATTGCAGTTTCTAGAGAAAGAGTGTTTCAGAACGGCTCAATCAAAAGTAAGGTTCAACTCTGTTAGTTGAATGCACAGAACAGAAAGAATTTTCACAGAATGCTACTGTGTAGTTTATATTTGAATATATTCCTTTTTCCACTATTACCCTCTTAGCGCTCCGAATGTCCACTTGCATTTTCTACAGAAAGAGTGTTCAGAACTGCGCAATCAAAAGTATGGTTTAACTCTGTTAGCTTAATGAACATATCAGAAATAAGTTTCACACAATGCTTCTGTGTAGTTTTTATTTGAAGATATTATTTTTGCCAATAGAGGACTCTTAGCGCTCAGAATGTCCAATTGTAGTTTCTACAGAAAGAGTGTTTCAGAAAGGCTCAATCAAAAGTAAGGTTCAACTCTGTTAGTTGAATGCACAGAACAGAAAGAAGTTTCATACAATGCTTCTGTGTAGTTTATATTTGAACATATTCTTTTTTCCACTATTACCCACTTAGCGCTGCGAATGTCCAGTTGCATTTTCTACAGACAGAGTGTTTCTAAACTGCTCAATCAAAAGTATGGTTTAACTCTGTTAGCTGAATGCTCAGATCAGAAAGAAGTTTCACAGAATGCTTCTGTGTAGTTTATATTTGAATATATTCCTTTTTCCACTACTACTCTCTTAGCGCTCCAAATGTCCAGTTGCATTTTCTACAGAAATAGTGTTCAGATCTGCTCAACCAAAAGTATCGTTTAACTCTGTTAGCTGAATGCACAGATCAGAAAGAAGTTTCACAGAATGATTCTGTGTAGTTTATATTTGGAGACATTCCTTTTTCCACTATTACCCTCTTAGCGCTCCGAATCTCCACTTGCATTTTCTACAGAAAGTGTGTTTCAGAACGGCTCAATCAAAACTAAGGTTCAACTCTTTTAGTTGAACAAACAGAACAGAAAGAAGTTTCACACAATTCTTCTGTGTAGTTTTTATTTGTAGACATTCTTTTTCCCAATATAGGCCTCTTAGCGCTCAGAATGTCCAATTGCAGTTTCTACAGAAAGAGTGTTTCAGAACGGCTCAATCAAAAGTAAGGTTCAACTCTGTTAGTTGAATGCACAGAACAGAAAGAAGTTTCATACAATGCTTCTGTGTAGTTTATATTTGAACATATTCTTTTTTCCACTATTACCCACGTAGCGCTACGAATGTCCAGTTGCATTTTCTACAGACAGAGTGTTTCAAAACTGCTCAATCAAAAGTATGGTTTAACTCTGTTAGCTGAATGCTCCGATCAGAAAGAAGTTTCACAGAATGCTTCTGTGTAGTTTATATTTGAATATATTACTTTTTCCACTACTACGCTCTTAGCGCTCCAAATGTCCAGTTGCATTTTCTACAGAAAGAGTGTTCAGATCTGCTCAATCAAAAGTATGGTTTAACTCTGTTAGCTGAATGCACAGATTAGAAAGAAGTTTCACCGAATGATTCTGTGTAGTTTATATTTGAAGACATTCCTTTTTCCACTATTACCCTCTTAGCGCTCCGAATCTCCACTTGCATTTTCTACAACAAGAGTGTTTCATAACTGCTCAATCAAAAATATGTTTTATCTCTGTTAACTGAATTTACAGATCAGAAATATGTTTCACAGAATGCATCTGTGTAGTTTTTATTTGAAGATATTCTTTTTCCCAATGTAGGCCTCTTAGCGCTTAGCATGTCCAATTGCAGTTTCTACAGAAAGAGTGTTTCAGAACGGCTCAATCAAAAGTAAGGTTCAACTCTGTTAGTTGAATGCACAGAACAGAAAGAATTTTCACAGAATGCTACTGTGTAGTTTATATTTGAATATATTCCTTTTTCCACTATTACCCTCTTAGCGCTCCGAATGTCCACTTGCATTTTCTACAGAAAGAGTGTTCAGAACTGCGCAATCAAAAGTATGGTTTAACTCTGTTAGCTTAATGAACATATCAGAAATAAGTTTCACACAATGCTTCTGTGTAGTTTTTATTTGAAGATATTATTTTTGCCAATAGAGGACTCTTAGCGCTCAGAATGTCCAATTGCAGTTTCTACAGAAAGAGTGTTTCAGAAAGGCTCAATCAAAAGTAAGGTTCAACTCTGTTAGTTGAATGCACAGAACAGAAAGAAGTTTCATACAATGCTTCTGTGTAGTTTATATTTGAACATATTCTTTTTTCCACTATTACC
Source organism: Symphalangus syndactylus (assembly GCF_028878055.3). Taxonomy (NCBI): domain Eukaryota; kingdom Metazoa; phylum Chordata; class Mammalia; order Primates; family Hylobatidae; genus Symphalangus; species Symphalangus syndactylus. The sequence goes on from NC_072425.2 coordinate 1,270,633, forward strand.
CACTTAGCGCTGCGAATGTCCAGTTGCATTTTCTACAGACAGAGTGTTTCTAAACTGCTCAATCAAAAGTATGGTTTAACTCTGTTAGCTGAATGCTCAGATCAGAAAGAAGTTTCACAGAATGCTTCTGTGTAGTTTATATTTGAATATATTCCTTTTTCCACTACTACTCTCTTAGCGCTCCAAATGTCCAGTTGCATTTTCTACAGAAATAGTGTTCAGATCTGCTCAACCAAAAGTATCGTTTAACTCTGTTAGCTGAATGCACAGATCAGAAAGAAGTTTCACAGAATGATTCTGTGTAGTTTATATTTGGAGACATTCCTTTTTCCACTATTACCCTCTTAGCGCTCCGAATCTCCACTTGCATTTTCTACAGAAAGAGTGTTTCAGAACGGCTCAATCAAAACTAAGGTTCAACTCTTTTAGTTGAACAAACAGAACAGAAAGAAGTTTCACACAATTCTTCTGTGTAGTTTTTATTTGTAGACATTCTTTTTCCCAATATAGGCCTCTTAGCGCTCAGAATGTCCAATTGCAGTTTCTACAGAAAGAGTGTTTCAGAACGGCTCAATCAAAAGTAAGGTTCAACTCTGTTAGTTGAATGCACAGAACAGAAAGAAGTTTCATACAATGCTTCTGTGTAGTTTATATTTGAACATATTCTTTTTTCCACTATTACCCCCTTAGCGCTACGAATGTCCAGTTGCATTTTCTACAGACAGAGTGTTTCAAACCTGCTCAATCAAAAGTATGGTTTAACTCTGTTAGCTGAATGCTCCGATCAGAAAGAAGTTTCACAGAATGCTTCTGTGTAGTTTATATTTGAATATATTACTTTTTCCACTACTACGCTCTTAGCGCTCCAAATGTCCAGTTGCATTTTCTACAGAAAGAGTGTTCAGATCTGCTCAATCAAAAGTATGGTTTAACTCTGTTAGCTGAATGCACAGATCAGAAAGAAGTTTCACCGAATGATTCTGTGTAGTTTATATTTGAAGACATTCCTTTTTCCACTATTACCCTCTTAGCGCTCCGAATCTCCACTTGCATTTTCTACAACAAGAGTGTTTCATAACTGCTCAATCAAAAATATGTTTTATCTCTGTTAACTGAATTTACAGATCAGAAATATGTTTCACAGAATGCATCTGTGTAGTTTTTATTTGAAGATATTCTTTTTCCCAATGTAGGCCTCTTAGCGCTTAGCATGTCCAATTGCAGTTTCTACAGAAAGAGTGTTTCAGAACGGCTCAATCAAAAGTAAGGTTCAACTCTGTTAGTTGAATGCACAGAACAGAAAGAATTTTCACAGAATGCTACTGTGTAGTTTATATTTGAATATATTCCTTTTTCCACTATTACCCTCTTAGCGCTCCGAATGTCCACTTGCATTTTCTACAGAAAGAGTGTTCAGAACTGCGCAATCAAAAGTATGGTTTAACTCTGTTAGCTTAATGAACATATCAGAAATAAGTTTCACACAATGCTTCTGTGTAGTTTTTATTTGAAGATATTATTTTTCCCAATAGAGGCCTCTTAGCGCTCAGAATGTCCAATTGCAGTTTCTACAGAAAGAGTGTTTCAGAAAGGCTCAATCAAAAGTAAGGTTCAACTCTGTTAGTTGAATGCACAGAACAGAAAGAAGTTTCATACAATGCTTCTGTGTAGTTTATATTTGAACATATTCTTTTTTCCACTATTACCCACTTAGCGCTACAAATGTCCAGTTGCATTTTCTACAGACAGAGTGTTTCAAAACTGCTCAATCAAAAGTATGGTTTAACTCTGTTAGCTGAATGCTCAGATCAGAAAGAAGTTTCACAGAATGTTTCTGTGTAGTTTATATTTGAATATATTCCTTTTTCCACTACTACTCTCTTAGCGCTCCAAATGTCCAGTTGCATTTTCTACAGAAATAGTGTTCAGATCTGCTCAACCAAAAGTATGGTTTAACTCTGTTAGCTGAATGCACAGATCAGAAAGAAGTTTCACAGAATGATTCTGTGTAGTTTATATTTGGAGACATTCCTTTTTCCACTATTACCCTCTTAGCGCTCCGAATCTCCACTTGCATTTTCTACAGAAAGAGTGTTTCAGAACGGCTCAATCAAAACTAAGGTTCAACTCTTTTAGTTGAACAAACAGAACAGAAAGAAGTTTCACACAATTCTTCTGTGTAGTTTTTATTTGTAGACATTCTTTTTCCCAATATAGGCCTCTTAGCGCTCAGAATGTCCAATTGCAGTTTCTACAGAAAGAGTGTTTCAGAACGGCTCAATCAAAAGTAAGGTTCAACTCTGTTAGTTGAATGCACAGAACGGAAAGAAGTTTCATACAATGCTTCTGTGTAGTTTATATTTTAACATATTCTTTTTTCCACTATTACCCACTTAGCGCTACGAATGTCCAGTTGCATTTTCTACAGACAGAGTGTTTCAAAACTGCTCAATCAAAAGTATGGTTTAACTCTGTTAGCTGAATGCTCAGATCAGAAAGAAGTTTCACAGAATGCTTCTGTGTAGTTTATATTTGAATATATTCCTTTTTCCACTACTACGCTCTTAGCGCTCCAAATGTCCAGTTGCATTTTCTACAGAAAGAGTGTTCAGATCTGCTCAATCAAAAGTATGGTTTAACTCGGTTAGCTGAATGCACAGATCAGAAAGAAGTTTCACCGAATGATTCTGCGTAGTTTATATTTGAAGACATTCCTTTTTCCACTATTACCTTCTTAGCGCTCTGAATCTCCACTTGCATTTCCTACAAAAAGAGTGTTTCATAACTGCTCAATCAAAAATATGTTTTATCTCTGTTAACTGAATTTACAGATCAGAAATAAGTTTCACAGAATGCATCTGTGTAGTTTTTATTTGAAGATATTCTTTTTCCCAATGTAGGCCTCTTAGCGCTTAGCATGTCCAATTGCAGTTTCTACAGAAAGAGTGTTTCAGAACGGCTCAATCAAAAGTAAGGTTCAACTCTGTTAGTTGAATGCACAGAACAGAAAGAATTTTCACAGAATGCTACTGTGTAGTTTATATTTGAATATATTCCTTTTTCCAGTATTACCCTCTTAGCGCTCCGAATGTCCACTTGCATTTTCTACAGAAAGAGTGTTCAGAACTGCGCAATCAAAAGTATGGTTTAACTCTGTTAGCTTAATGAACATATCAGAAATAAGTTTCACACAATGCTTCTGTGTAGTTTTTATTTGAAGATATTATTTTTCCCAATAGAGGCCTCTTAGCACTCAGAATGTCCAATTGCAGTTTCTACAGAAAGAGTGTTTCAGAAAGGCTCAATCAAAAGTAAGGTTCAACTCTGTTAGTTGAATGCACAGAACAGAAAGAAGTTTCATACAATGCCTCTTTGTAGTTTATATTTGAATATATTCCTTTTTCCACTATTACCCACTTAGCGCTACGAATGTCCAGTTGCATTTTCTACAGACAGAGTGTTCAGAGCTGCTCAACCAAAAGTATGTTTTAACTCTGTTAGCTGAATGCACAGATCAGAAAGAAGTTTCACAGAATGATTCTGTGTAGTTTATATTTGGAGACATTCCTTTTTCCACTATTACCCTCTTAGCGCTCCGAATCTCCACTTGCATTTTCTACAAAAAGAGTGTTTCATAACTGCTCAATCAAAAATATGTTTTATCTCTGTTAACTGAATTTACAGATCAGAAATAAGTTTCACAGAATGCATCTGTGTAGTTTTTATTTGAAGATATTCTTTTTCCCAATGTAGGCCTCTTAGCGCTTAGCATGTCCAATTGCAGTTTCTACAGAAAGAGTGTTTCAGAACGGCTCAATCAAAGTAAGGTTCAACTCTGTTAGTTGAATGCACAGAACAGAAAGAATTTTCACAGAATGCTACTGTGTAGTTTATATTTGAATATATTCCTTTTTCCACTATTACCCTCTTAGCGCTCCGAATGTCCACTTGCATTTTCTACAGAAAGAGTGTTCAGAACTGCGCAATCAAAATTATGGTTTAACTCTGTTAGATTAATGAACATATCAGAAATAAGTTTCACACAATGCTTCTGTGTAGTTTTTATTTGAAGGTATTATTTTTCCCAATAGAGGCCTCTTAGCGCTCAGAATGTCCAATTGCAGTTTCTACAGAAAGAGTGTTTCAGAAAGGCTCAATCAAAAGTAAGGTTCAACTCTGTTAGTTGAATGCACAGAACAGAAAGAAGTTTCATACAATGCTTCTGTGTAGTTTATATTTGAACATATTCTTTTTTCCACTATTACCCACTTAGCGCTACGAATGTTCAGTTGCATTTTCTACAGACAGAGTGTTTCAAAACTGCTCAATCAAAAGTATGGTTTAACTCTGTTAGCTGAATGCTCAGATCAGAAAGAAGTTTCACAGAATGCTTCTGTGTAGTTTATATTTGAATATATTCCTTTTTCCACTACTACTCTCTTAGCGCTCCAAATGTCCAGTTGCATTTTCTACAGAAAGAGTGTTCAGATCTGCTCAACCAAAAGTATGGTTTAACTCTGTTAGCTGAATGCACAGATCAGAAAGAAGTTTCACAGAATGATTCTGTGTAGTTTATATTTGGAGACATTCCTTTTTCCACTATTACCCTCTTAGCGCTCCGAATCTCCACTTGCATTTTCTACAGAAAGAGTGTTTCAGAACGGCTCAATCAAAACTAAGGTTCAACTCTTTTAGTTGAACAAACAGAACAGAAAGAAGGTTCACACAATTCTTCTGTGTAGTTTTTATTTGTAGACATTCTTTTTCCCAATATAGGCCTCTTAGCGCTCAGAATGTCCAATTGCAGTTTCTACAGAAAGAGTGTTTCAGAACGGCTCAATCAAAAGTAAGGTTCAACTCTGTTAGTTGAATGCACAGATCAGAAAGAGGTTTCATACAATGCTTCTGTGTAGTTTATATTTGAACATATTCTTTTTTCCACTATTACCCACTTAGCGCTACGAATGTCCAGTTGCATTTTCTACAGACAGAGTGTTTCAAAACTGCTCAATCAAAAGTATGGTTTAACTCTGTTAGCTGAATGCTCCGATCAGAAAGAAGTTTCACAGAATGCTTCTGTGTAGTTTATATTTGAATATATTACTTTTTCCATTACTACGCTCTTAGCGCTCCAAATGTCCAGTTGCATTTTCTACAGAAAGAGTGTTCAGATCTGCTCAATCAAAAGTATGGTTTAACTCTGTTAGCTGAATGCACAGATCAGAAAGAAGTTTCACCGAATGATTCTGTGTAGTTTATATTTGAAGACATTCCTTTTTCCACTATTACCCTCTTAGCGCTCCGAATCTCCACTTGCATTTTCTACAACAAGAGTGTTTCATAACTGCTCAATCAAAAATATGTTTTATCTCTGTTAACTGAATTTACAGATCAGAAATATGTTTCACAGAATGCATCTGTGTAGTTTTTATTTGAAGATATTCTTTTTCACAATGTAGGCCTCTTAGCGCTTAGCATGTCCAATTGCAGTTTCTACAGAAAGAGTGTTTCAGAACGGCTCAATCAAAAGTAAGGTTCAACTCTGTTAGTTGAATGCACAGAACAGAAAGAATTTTCACAGAATGCTACTGTGTAGTTTATATTTGAATATATTCCTTTTTCCACTATTACCCTCTTAGCGCTCCGAATGTCCACTTGCATTTTCTACAGAAAGAGTGTTCAGAACTGCGCAATCAAAAGTATGGTTTAACTCTGTTAGCTTAATGAACATATCAGAAATAAGTTTCACACAATGCTTCTGTGTAGTTTTTATTTGAAGATATTATTTTTCCCAATAGAGGCCTCTTAGCGCTCAGAATGTCCAATTGCAGTTTCTACAGAAAGAGTGTTTCAGAAAGGCTCAATCAAAAGTAAGGTTCAACTCTGTTAGTTGAATGCACAGAACAGAAAGAAGTTTCATACAATGCTTCTGTGTAGTTTATATTTGAACATATTCTTTTTTCCACTATTACCCACTTAGCGCTACGAATGTCCAGTTGCATTTTCTACAGACAGAGTGTTTCAAAACTGCTCAATCAAAAGTATGGTTTAACTCTGTTAGCTGAATGCTCAGATCAGAAAGAAGTTTCACAGAATGTTTCTGTGTAGTTTATATTTGAATATATTCCTTTTTCCACTACTACTCTCTTAGCGCTCCAAATGTCCAGTTGCATTTTCTACAGAAATAGTGTTCAGATCTGCTCAACCAAAAGTATGGTTTAAATCTGTTAGCTGAATGCACAGATCAGAAAGAAGTTTCACAGAATGATTCTGTGTAGTTTATATTTGGAGACATTCCTTTTTCCACTATTACCCTCTTAGCGCTCCGAATCTCCACTTGCATTTTCTACAGAAAGAGTGTTTCAGAACGACTCAATCAAAACTAAGGTTCAACTCTTTTAGTTGAACAAACAGAACAGAAAGAAGTTTCACACAATTCTTCTGTGTAGTTTTTATTTGTAGACATTCTTTTTCCCAATATAGGCCTCTTAGCGCTCAGAATGTCCAATTGCAGTTTCTACAGAAAGAGTGTTTCACAACGGCTCAATCAAAAGTAAGGTTCAACTCTGTTAGTTGAATGCACAGAACAGAAAGAAGTTTCATACAATGCTTCTGTGTAGTTTATATTTTAACATATTCTTTTTTCCACTATTACCCACTTAGCGCTACGAATGTCCAGTTGCATTTTCTACAGACAGAGTGTTTCAAAACTGCTCAATCAAAAGTATGGTTTAACTCTGTTAGCTGAATGCTCAGATCAGAAAGAAGTTTCACAGAATGCTTCTGTGTAGTTTATATTTGAATATATTCCTTTTTCCACTACTACGCTCTTAGCGCTCCAAATGTCCAGTTGCATTTTCTACAGAAAGAGTGTTCAGATCTTCTCAATCAAAAGTATGGTTTAACTCTGTTAGCTGAATGCACAGATCAGAAAGAAGTTTCACCGAATGATTCTGCGTAGTTTATATTTGAAGACATTCCTTTTTCCACTATTACCTTCTTAGCGCTCTGAATCTCCACTTGCATTTCCTACAAAAAGAGTGTTTCATAACTGCTCAATCAAAAATATGTTTTATCTCTGTTAACTGAATTTACAGATCAGAAATAAGTTTCACAGAATGCATCTGTGTAGTTTTTATTTGAAGATATTCTTTTTCCCAATGTAGGCCTCTTAGCGCTTAGCATGTCCAATTGCAGTTTCTACAGAAAGAGTGTTTCAGAACGGCTCAATCAAAAGTAAGGTTCAACTCTGTTAGTTGAATGCACAGAACAGAAAGTATTTTCACAGAATGCTACTGTGTAGTTTATATTTGAATATATACCTTTTTCCACTATTACCCTCTTAGCGCTCCGAATGTCCACTTGCATTTTCTACAGAAAGAGTGTTCAGAACTGCGCAATCAAAAGTATGGTTTAACTCTGTTAGCTTAATGAACATATCAGAAATAAGTTTCACACAATGCTTCTGTGTACTTTTTATTTGAAGATATTATTTTTCCCAATAGAGGCCTCTTAGCACTCAGAATGTCCAATTGCAGTTTCTACAGAAAGAGTGTTTCAGAAAGGCTCAATCAAATGTAAGGTTCAACTCTGTTAGTTGAATGCACAGAACAGAAAGAAGTTTCATACAATGCCTCTTTGTAGTTTATATTTGAATATATTCCTTTTTCCACTATTACCCACTTAGCGCTACGAATGTCCAGTTGCATTTTCTACAGACAGAGTGTTCAGAGCTGCTCAACCAAAAGTATGTTTTAACTCTGTTAGCTGAATGCACAGATCAGAAAGAAGTTTCACAGAATGATTCTGTGTAGTTTATATTTGGAGACATTCCTTTTTCCACTATTACCCTCTTAGCGCTCCGAATCTCCACTTGCATTTTCTACAGAAAGAGTGTTTCAGAACGGCTCAAACAAAACTAAGGTTCAACTCTTTTAGTTGAACAAACAGAACAGAAAGAAGTTTCACACAATTCTTCTGTGTAGTTTTTATTTGTAGACATTCTTTTTCCCAATATAGGCCTCTTAGCACTCAGAATGTCCAATTGCAGTTTCTACAGAAAGAGTGTTTCAGAACGGCTCAATCAAAAGTAAGGTTCAACTCTGTTAGTTGAATGCACAGAACAGAAAGAAGTTTCATACAATGCTTCTGTGTAGTTTATATTTGAACATATTCTTTTTTCCACTATTAGCCACTTAGCGCTGCGAATGTCCAGTTGCATTTTCTACAGACAGAGTGTTTCAAAACTGCTCAATCAAAAGTATGGTTTAACTCTGTTAGCTGAATGCTCAGATCAGAAAGAAGTTTCACAGAATGCTTCTGTGTAGTTTATCTTTGAATATATTCCTTTTTCCACTACTACGCTCTTAGCGCTCCAAATGTCCAGTTGCATTTTCTACAGAAAGAGTGTTCAGATCTGCTCAATCAAAAGTATGGTTTAACTCTGTTAGCAGAATGCACAGATCAGAAAGAAGTTTCACCGAATGATTCTGTGTAGTTTATATTTGAAGACATTCCTTTTTCCACTATTACCCACTTAGCGCTCCGAATCTCCACTTGCATTTTCTACAAAAAGAGTGTTTCATAACTGCTCAATCAAAAATATGTTTTATCTCTGTTAACTGAATTTACAGATCAGAAATAAGTTTCACAGAATGCATCTGTGTAGTTTTTATTTGAAGATATTCTTTTTCCCAATGTAGGCCTCTTAGCGCTTAGCATGTCCAATTGCAGTTTCTACAGAAAGAGTGTTTCAGAACGGCTCAATCAAAAGTAAGGTTCAACTCTGTTAGTTGAATGCACAGAACAGAAAGAATTTTCACAGAATGCTACTGTGTAGTTTATATTTGAATATATTCCTTTTTCCACTATTACCCTCTTAGCGCTCCGAATGTCCACTTGCATTTTCTACAGAAAGAGTGTTCAGAACTGCGCAATCAAAAGTATGGTTTAACTCTGTTAGCTTAATGAACATATCAGAAATAAGTTTCACACAATGCTTCTGTGTAGTTTTTATTTGAAGATATTATTTTTCCCAATAGAGGCCTCTTAGCGCTCAGAATGTCCAATTGCAGTTTCTACAGAAAGAGTGTTTCAGAAAGGCTCAATCAAAAGTAAGGTTCAACTCTGTTAGTTGAATGCACAGAACAGAAAGAAGTTTCATACAATGCTTCTGTGTAGTTTATATTTGAACATATTCTTTTTTCCACTATTACCCACTTAGCGCTACGAATGTCCAGTTGCATTTTCTACAGACAGAGTGTTTCAAAACTGCTCAATCAAAAGTATGGTTTAACTCTGTTAGCTGAATGCTCAGATCAGAAAGAAGTTTCACAGAATGTTTCTGTGTAGTTTATATTTGAATATATTCCTTTTTCCACTACTACTCTCTTAGCGCTCCAAATGTCCAGTTGCATTTTCTACAGAAATAGTGTTCAGATCTGCTCAACCAAAAGTATGGTTTAAATCTGTTAGCTGAATGCACAGATCAGAAAGAAGTTTCACAGAATGATTCTGTGTAGTTTATATTTGGAGACATTCCTTTTTCCACTATTACCCTCTTAGCGCTCCGAATCTCCACTTGCATTTTCTACAGAAAGAGTGTTTCAGAACGACTCAATCAAAACTAAGGTTCAACTCTTTTAGTTGAACAAACAGAACAGAAAGAAGTTTCACACAATTCTTCTGTGTAGTTTTTATTTGTAGACATTCTTTTTCCCAATATAGGCCTCTTAGCGCTCAGAATGTCCAATTGCAGTTTCTACAGAAAGAGTGTTTCACAACGGCTCAATCAAAAGTAAGGTTCAACTCTGTTAGTTGAATGCACAGAACAGAAAGAAGTTTCATACAATGCTTCTGTGTAGTTTATATTTTAACATATTCTTTTTTCCACTATTACCCACTTAGCGCTACGAATGTCCAGTTGCATTTTCTACAGACAGAGTGTTTCAAAACTGCTCAATCAAAAGTATGGTTTAACTCTGTTAGCTGAATGCTCAGATCAGAAAGAAGTTTCACAGAATGCTTCTGTGTAGTTTATATTTGAATATATTCCTTTTTCCACTACTACGCTCTTAGCGCTCCAAATGTCCAGTTGCATTTTCTACAGAAAGAGTGTTCAGATCTTCTCAATCAAAAGTATGGTTTAACTCTGTTAGCTGAATGCACAGATCAGAAAGAAGTTTCACCGAATGATTCTGCGTAGTTTATATTTGAAGACATTCCTTTTTCCACTATTACCTTCTTAGCGCTCTGAATCTCCACTTGCATTTCCTACAAAAAGAGTGTTTCATAACTGCTCAATCAAAAATATGTTTTATCTCTGTTAACTGAATTTACAGATCAGAAATAAGTTTCACAGAATGCATCTGTGTAGTTTTTATTTGAAGATATTCTTTTTCCCAATGTAGGCCTCTTAGCGCTTAGCATGTCCAATTGCAGTTTCTACAGAAAGAGTGTTTCAGAACGGCTCAATCAAAAGTAAGGTTCAACTCTGTTAGTTGAATGCACAGAACAGAAAGTATTTTCACAGAATGCTACTGTGTAGTTTATATTTGAATATATACCTTTTTCCACTATTACCCTCTTAGCGCTCCGAATGTCCACTTGCATTTTCTACAGAAAGAGTGTTCAGAACTGCGCAATCAAAAGTATGGTTTAACTCTGTTAGCTTAATGAACATATCAGAAATAAGTTTCACACAATGCTTCTGTGTACTTTTTATTTGAAGATATTATTTTTCCCAATAGAGGCCTCTTAGCACTCAGAATGTCCAATTGCAGTTTCTACAGAAAGAGTGTTTCAGAAAGGCTCAATCAAATGTAAGGTTCAACTCTGTTAGTTGAATGCACAGAACAGAAAGAAGTTTCATACAATGCCTCTTTGTAGTTTATATTTGAATATATTCCTTTTTCCACTATTACCCACTTAGCGCTACGAATGTCCAGTTGCATTTTCTACAGACAGAGTGTTCAGAGCTGCTCAACCAAAAGTATGTTTTAACTCTGTTAGCTGAATGCACAGATCAGAAAGAAGTTTCACAGAATGATTCTGTGTAGTTTATATTTGGAGACATTCCTTTTTCCACTAATACCCTCTTAGCGCTCCGAATCTCCACTTGCATTTTCTACAGAAAGAGTGTTTCAGAACGGCTCAATCAAAACTAAGGTTCAACTCTTTTAGTTGAACAAACAGAACAGAAAGAAGTTTCACACAATTCTTCTGTGTAGTTTTTATTTGTAGACATTCTTTTTCCCAATATAGGCCTCTTAGCACTCAGAATGTCCAATTGCAGTTTCTACAGAAAGAGTGTTTCAGAACGGCTCAATCAAAAGTAAGGTTCAACTCTGTTAGTTGAATGCACAGAACAGAAAGAAGTTTCATACAATGCTTCTGTGTAGTTTATATTTGAACATATTCTTTTTTCCACTATTAGCCACTTAGCGCTGCGAATGTCCAGTTGCATTTTCTACAGACAGAGTGTTTCAAAACTGCTCAATCAAAAGTATGGTTTAACTCTGTTAGCTGAATGCTCAGATCAGAAAGAAGTTTCACAGAATGCTTCTGTGTAGTTTATCTTTGAATATATTCCTTTTTCCACTACTACGCTCTTAGCGCTCCAAATGTCCAGTTGCATTTTCTACAGAAAGAGTGTTCAGATCTGCTCAATCAAAAGTATGGTTTAACTCTGTTAGCAGAATGCACAGATCAGAAAGAAGTTTCACCGAATGATTCTGTGTAGTTTATATTTGAAGACATTCCTTTTTCCACTATTACCCACTTAGCGCTCCGAATCTCCACTTGCATTTTCTACAAAAAGAGTGTTTCATAACTGCTCAATCAAAAATATGTTTTATCTCTGTTAACTGAATTTACAGATCAGAAATAAGTTTCACAGAATGCATCTGTGTAGTTTTTATTTGAAGATATTCTTTTTCCCAATGTAGGCCTCTTAGCGCTTAGCATGTCCAATTGCAGTTTCTACAGAAAGAGTGTTTCAGAACGGCTCAATCAAAAGTAAGGTTCAACTCTGTTAGTTGAATGCACAGAACAGAAAGAATTTTCACAGAATGCTACTGTGTAGTTTATATTTGAATATATTCCTTTTTCCACTATTACCCTCTTAGCGCTCCGAATGTCCACTTGCATTTTCTACAGAAAGAGTGTTCAGAACTGCGCAATCAAAAGTATGGTTTAACTCTGTTAGCTTAATGAACATATCAGAAATAAGTTTCACACAATGCTTCTGTGTAGTTTTTATTTGAAGATATTATTTTTCCCAATAGAGGCCTCTTAGCGCTCAGAATGTCCAATTGCAGTTTCTACAGAAAGAGTGTTTCAGAAAGGCTCAATCAAAAGTAAGGTTCAACTCTGTTAGTTGAATGCACAGAACAGAAAGAAGTTTCATACAATGCTTCTGTGTAGTTTATATTTGAACATATTCTTTTTTCCACTATTACCCACTTAGCGCTACGAATGTCCAGTTGCATTTTCTACAGACAGAGTGTTTCAAAACTGCTCAATCAAAAGTATGGTTTAACTCTGTTAGCTGAATGCTCAGATCAGAAAGAAGTTTCACAGAATGTTTCTGTGTAGTTTATATTTGAATATATTCCTTTTTCCACTACTACTCTCTTAGCGCTCCAAATGTCCAGTTGCATTTTCTACAGAAATAGTGTTCAGATCTGCTCAACCAAAAGTATGGTTTAACTCTGTTAGCTGAATGCACAGATCAGAAAGAAGTTTCACAGAATGATTCTGTGTAGTTTATATTTGGAGACATTCCTTTTTCCACTATTACCCTCTTAGCGCTCCGAATCTCCACTTGCATTTTCTACAGAAAGAGTGTTTCAGAACGACTCAATCAAAACTAAGGTTCAACTCTTTTAGTTGAACAAACAGAACAGAAAGAAGTTTCACACAATTCTTCTGTGTAGTTTTTATTTGTAGACATTCTTTTTCCCAATATAGGCCTCTTAGCGCTCAGAATGTCCAATTGCAGTTTCTACAGAAAGAGTGTTTCAGAACGGCTCAATCAAAAGTAAGGTTCAACTCTGTTAGTTGAATGCACAGAACAGAAAGAAGTTTCATACAATGCTTCTGTGTAGTTTATATTTTAACATATTCTTTTTTCCACTATTACCCACTTAGCGCTACGAATGTCCAGTTGCATTTTCTACAGACAGAGTGTTTCAAAACTGCTCAATCAAAAGTATGGTTTAACTCTGTTAGCTGAATGCTCAGATCAGAAAGAAGTTTCACAGAATGCTTCTGTGTAGTTTATATTTGAATATATTCCTTTTTCCACTACTACGCTCTTAGCGCTCCAAATGTCCAGTTGCATTTTCTACAGAAAGAGTGTTCAGATCTTCTCAATCAAAAGTATGGTTTAACTCTGTTAGCTGAATGCACAGATCAGAAAGAAGTTTCACCGAATGATTCTGCGTAGTTTATATTTGAAGACATTCCTTTTTCCACTATTACCTTCTTAGCGCTCTGAATCTCCACTTGCATTTCCTACAAAAAGAGTGTTTCATAACTGCTCAATCAAAAATATGTTTTATCTCTGTTAACTGAATTTACAGATCAGAAATAAGTTTCACAGAATGCATCTGTGTAGTTTTTATTTGAAGATATTCTTTTTCCCAATGTAGGCCTCTTAGCGCTTAGCATGTCCAATTGCAGTTTCTACAGAAAGAGTGTTTCAGAACGGCTCAATCAAAAGTAAGGTTCAACTCTGTTAGTTGAATGCACAGAACAGAAAGTATTTTCACAGAATGCTACTGTGTAGTTTATATTTGAATATATTCCTTTTTCCACTATTACCCTCTTAGCGCTCCGAATGTCCACTTGCATTTTCTACAGAAAGAGTGTTCAGAACTGCGCAATCAAAAGTATGGTTTAACTCTGTTAGCTTAATGAACATATCAGAAATAAGTTTCACACAATGCTTCTGTGTACTTTTTATTTGAAGATATTATTTTTCCCAATAGAGGCCTCTTAGCACTCAGAATGTCCAATTGCAGTTTCTACAGAAAGAGTGTTTCAGAAAGGCTCAATCAAATGTAAGGTTCAACTCTGTTAGTTGAATGCACAGAACAGAAAGAAGTTTCATACAATGCCTCTTTGTAGTTTATATTTGAATATATTCCTTTTTCCACTATTACCCACTTAGCGCTACGAATGTCCAGTTGCATTTTCTACAGACAGAGTGTTCAGAGCTGCTCAACCAAAAGTATGTTTTAACTCTGTTAGCTGAATGCACAGATCAGAAAGAAGTTTCACAGAATGATTCTGTGTAGTTTATATTTGGAGACATTCCTTTTTCCACTATTACCCTCTTAGCGCTCCGAATCTCCACTTGCATTTTCTACAGAAAGAGTGTTTCAGAACGGCTCAATCAAAACTAAGGTTCAACTCTTTTAGTTGAACAAACAGAACAGAAAGAAGTTTCACACAATTCTTCTGTGTAGTTTTTATTTGTAGACATTCTTTTTCCCAATATAGGCCTCTTAGCACTCAGAATGTCCAATTGCAGTTTCTACAGAAAGAGTGTTTCAGAACGGCTCAATCAAAAGTAAGGTTCAACTCTGTTAGTTGAATGCACAGAACAGAAAGAAGTTTCATACAATGCTTCTGTGTAGTTTATATTTGAACATATTCTTTTTTCCACTATTAGCCACTTAGCGCTGCGAATGTCCAGTTGCATTTTCTACAGACAGAGTGTTTCAAAACTGCTCAATCAAAAGTATGGTTTAACTCTGTTAGCTGAATGCTCAGATCAGAAAGAAGTTTCACAGAATGCTTCTGTGTAGTTTATCTTTGAATATATTCCTTTTTCCACTACTACGCTCTTAGCGCTCCAAATGTCCAGTTGCATTTTCTACAGAAAGAGTGTTCAGATCTGCTCAATCAAAAGTATGGTTTAACTCTGTTAGCAGAATGCACAGATCAGAAAGAAGTTTCACCGAATGATTCTGTGTAGTTTATATTTGAAGACATTCCTTTTTCCACTATTACCCACTTAGCGCTCCGAATCTCCACTTGCATTTTCTACAAAAAGAGTGTTTCATAACTGCTCAATCAAAAATATGTTTTATCTCTGTTAACTGAATTTACAGATCAGAAATAAGTTTCACAGAATGCATCTGTGTAGTTTTTATTTGAAGATATTCTTTTTCCCAATGTAGGCCTCTTAGCGCTTAGCATGTCCAATTGCAGTTTCTACAGAAAGAGTGTTTCAGAACGGCTCAATCAAAGTAAGGTTCAACTCTGTTAGTTGAATGCACAGAACAGAAAGAATTTTCACAGAATGCTACTGTGTAGTTTATATTTGAATATATTCCTTTTTCCACTATTACCCTCTTAGCGCTCCGAATGTCCACTTGCATTTTCTACAGAAAGAGTGTTCAGAACTGCGCAATCAAAAGTATGGTTTAACTCTGTTAGCTTAATGAACATATCAGAAATAAGTTTCACACAATGCTTCTGTGTAGTTTTTATTTGAAGATATTATTTTTCCCAATAGAGGCCTCTTAGCGCTCAGAATGTCCAATTGCAGTTTCTACAGAAAGAGTGTTTCAGAAAGGCTCAATCAAAAGTAAGGTTCAACTCTGTTAGTTGAATGCACAGAACAGAAAGAAGTTTCATACAATGCTTCTGTGTAGTTTATATTTGAACATATTCTTTTTTCCACTATTACCCACTTAGCGCTACGAATGTCCAGTTGCATTTTCTACAGACAGAGTGTTTCAAAACTGCTCAATCAAAAGTATGGTTTAACTCTGTTAGCTGAATGCTCAGATCAGAAAGAAGTTTCACAGAATGTTTCTGTGTAGTTTATATTTGAATATATTCCTTTTTCCACTACTACTCTCTTAGCGCTCCAAATGTCCAGTTGCATTTTCTACAGAAATAGTGTTCAGATCTGCTCAACCAAAAGTATGGTTTAACTCTGTTAGCTGAATGCACAGATCAGAAAGAAGTTTCACAGAATGATTCTGTGTAGTTTATATTTGGAGACATTCCTTTTTCCACTATTACCCTCTTAGCGCTCCGAATCTCCACTTGCATTTTCTACAGAAAGAGTGTTTCAGAACGACTCAATCAAAACTAAGGTTCAACTCTTTTAGTTGAACAAACAGAACAGAAAGAAGTTTCACACAATTCTTCTGTGTAGTTTTTATTTGTAGACATTCTTTTTCCCAATATAGGCCTCTTAGCGCTCAGAATGTCCAATTGCAGTTTCTACAGAAAGAGTGTTTCAGAACGGCTCAATCAAAAGTAAGGTTCAACTCTGTTAGTTGAATGCACAGAACAGAAAGAAGTTTCATACAATGCTTCTGTGTAGTTTATATTTTAACATATTCTTTTTTCCACTATTACCCACTTAGCGCTACGAATGTCCAGTTGCATTTTCTACAGACAGAGTGTTTCAAAACTGCTCAATCAAAAGTATGGTTTAACTCTGTTAGCTGAATGCTCAGATCAGAAAGAAGTTTCACAGAATGCTTCTGTGTAGTTTATATTTGAATATATTCCTTTTTCCACTACTACGCTCTTAGCGCTCCAAATGTCCAGTTGCATTTTCTACAGAAAGAGTGTTCAGATCTTCTCAATCAAAAGTATGGTTTAACTCTGTTAGCTGAATGCACAGATCAGAAAGAAGTTTCACCGAATGATTCTGCGTAGTTTATATTTGAAGACATTCCTTTTTCCACTATTACCTTCTTAGCGCTCTGAATCTCCACTTGCATTTCCTACAAAAAGAGTGTTTCATAACTGCTCAATCAAAAATATGTTTTATCTCTGTTAACTGAATTTACAGATCAGAAATAAGTTTCACAGAATGCATCTGTGTAGTTTTTATTTGAAGATATTCTTTTTCCCAATGTAGGCCTCTTAGCGCTTAGCATGTCCAATTGCAGTTTCTACAGAAAGAGTGTTTCAGAACGGCTCAATCAAAAGTAAGGTTCAACTCTGTTAGTTGAATGCACAGAACAGAAAGTATTTTCACAGAATGCTACTGTGTAGTTTATATTTGAATATATTCCTTTTTCCACTATTACCCTCTTAGCGCTCCGAATGTCCACTTGCATTTTCTACAGAAAGAGTGTTCAGAACTGCGCAATCAAAAGTATGGTTTAACTCTGTTAGCTTAATGAACATATCAGAAATAAGTTTCACACAATGCTTCTGTGTACTTTTTATTTGAAGATATTATTTTTCCCAATAGAGGCCTCTTAGCACTCAGAATGTCCAATTGCAGTTTCTACAGAAAGAGTGTTTCAGAAAGGCTCAATCAAATGTAAGGTTCAACTCTGTTAGTTGAATGCACAGAACAGAAAGAAGTTTCATACAATGCCTCTTTGTAGTTTATATTTGAATATATTCCTTTTTCCACTATTACCCACTTAGCGCTACGAATGTCCAGTTGCATTTTCTACAGACAGAGTGTTCAGAGCTGCTCAACCAAAAGTATGTTTTAACTCTGTTAGCTGAATGCACAGATCAGAAAGAAGTTTCACAGAATGATTCTGTGTAGTTTATATTTGGAGACATTCCTTTTTCCACTATTACCCTCTTAGCGCTCCGAATCTCCACTTGCATTTTCTACAGAAAGAGTGTTTCAGAACGGCTCAATCAAAACTAAGGTTCAACTCTTTTAGTTGAACAAACAGAACAGAAAGAAGTTTCACACAATTCTTCTGTGTAGTTTTTATTTGTAGACATTCTTTTTCCCAATATAGGCCTCTTAGCACTCAGAATGTCCAATTGCAGTTTCTACAGAAAGAGTGTTTCAGAACGGCTCAATCAAAAGTAAGGTTCAACTCTGTTAGTTGAATGCACAGAACAGAAAGAAGTTTCATACAATGCTTCTGTGTAGTTTATATTTGAACATATTCTTTTTTCCACTATTAGCCACTTAGCGCTGCGAATGTCCAGTTGCATTTTCTACAGACAGAGTGTTTCAAAACTGCTCAATCAAAAGTATGGTTTAACTCTGTTAGCTGAATGCTCAGATCAGAAAGAAGTTTCACAGAATGCTTCTGTGTAGTTTATCTTTGAATATATTCCTTTTTCCACTACTACGCTCTTAGCGCTCCAAATGTCCAGTTGCATTTTCTACAGAAAGAGTGTTCAGATCTGCTCAATCAAAAGTATGGTTTAACTCTGTTAGCAGAATGCACAGATCAGAAAGAAGTTTCACCGAATGATTCTGTGTAGTTTATATTTGAAGACATTCCTTTTTCCACTATTACCCACTTAGCGCTCCGAATCTCCACTTGCATTTTCTACAAAAAGAGTGTTTCATAACTGCTCAATCAAAAATATGTTTTATCTCTGTTAACTGAATTTACAGATCAGAAATAAGTTTCACAGAATGCATCTGTGTAGTTTTTATTTGAAGATATTCTTTTTCCCAATGTAGGCCTCTTAGCGCTTAGCATGTCCAATTGCAGTTTCTACAGAAAGAGTGTTTCAGAACGGCTCAATCAAAGTAAGGTTCAACTCTGTTAGTTGAATGCACAGAACAGAAAGAATTTTCACAGAATGCTACTGTGTAGTTTATATTTGAATATATTCCTTTTTCCACTATTACCCTCTTAGCGCTCCGAATGTCCACTTGCATTTTCTACAGAAAGAGTGTTCAGAACTGCGCAATCAAAATTATGGTTTAACTCTGTTAGTTTAATGAACATATCAGAAATAAGTTTCACACAATGCTTCTGTGTAGTTTTTATTTGAAGATATTATTTTTCCCAATAGAGGCCTCTTAGCGCTCAGAATGTCCAATTGCAGTTTCTACAGAAAGAGTGTTTCAGAAAGGCTCAATCAAAAGTAAGGTTCAACTCTGTTAGTTGAATGCACAGAACAGAAAGAAGTTTCATACAATGCTTCTGTGTAGTTTATATTTGAACATATTCTTTTTTCCACTATTACCCACTTAGCGCTACGAATGTCCAGTTGCATTTTCTACAGACAGAGGGTTTCAAAACTGCTCAATCAAAAGTATGGTTTAACTCTGTTAGCTGAATGCTCAGATCAGAAAGAAGTTTCACAGAATGCTTCTGTGTAGTTTATATTTGAATATATTCCTTTTTCCACTACTACGCTCTTAGCGCTCCAAATGTCCAGTTGCATTTTCTACAGAAAGAGTGTTCAGATCTGCTCAATCAAAAGTATGGTTTAACTCTGTTAGCTGAATGCACAGATCAGAAAGAAGTTTCACAGAATGATTCTGTGTAGTTTATATTTGGAGACATTCCTTTTTCCACTATTACCCTCTTAGCGCTCCGAATCACCACTTGCGTTATCTACAGAAAGAGTGTTTCAGAACGGCTCAATCAAAACTAAGGTTGAACTCTTTTAGTTGAACAAACAGAACAGAAAGAAGTTTCACACAATTCTTCTGTGTAGTTTTTATTTGTAGACATTCTTTTTCCCAATATAGGCCTCTTAGCGCTCAGATTGTCCAATTGCAGTTTCTACAGAAAGAGTGTTTCAGAACGGCTCAATCAAAAGTAAGGTTCACCTCTGTTAGTTGAATGCACAGAACAGAAAGAAGTTTCATACAATGCTTCTGTGTAGTTTTATTTGAACATATTCTTTTTTCCACTATAACCCACTTAGCGCTACGAATGTCCAGTTGCATTTACTACAGACAGAGTGTTTCAAAACTGCTCAATCAAAAGTATGGTTTAACTCTGTTAGCTAAATGCTCAGATCAGAAAAAAGTTTCACAGAATGCTTCTGTGTAGTTTATATTTGAATATATTCCTTTTTCCACTACTACGCTCTTAGCGCTCCAAATGTCCAGTTGCATTTTCTACAGAAAGAGTGTTCAGATCTGCTCAATCAAAAGTATGGTTTAACTCTGTTAGCTGAATGCACAGATCAGAAAGATGTTTCACCGAATGATTCTGTGTAGTTTATATTTGAAGACATTCCTTTTTCCACTATTACCCTCTTAGCGCTCCGAATCTCCACTTGCATTTTCTACAACAAGAGTGTTTCATAACTGCTCAATCAAAAATATGTTTTATCTCTGTTAACTGAATTTACAGATCAGAAATATGTTTCACAGAATGCATCTGTGTAGTTTTTATTTGAAGATATTCTTTTTCCCAATGTAGGCCTCTTAGCGCTTAGCATGTCCAATTGCAGTTTCTACAGAAAGAGTGTTTCAGAACGGCTCAATCAAAAGTAAGGTTCAACTCTGTTAGTTGAATGCACAGAACAGAAAGAATTTTCACAGAATGTTACTGTGTAGTTTATATTTGAATATATTCCTTTTTCCACTATTACCCTCTTAGCGCTCCGAATGTCCACTTGCATTTTCTACAGAAAGAGTGTTCAGAACTGCGCAATCAAAAGTATGGTTTAACTCTGTTAGCTTAATGAACACATCAGAAATAAGTTTCACACAATGCTTCTGTGTAGTTTTTATTTGAAGATATTATTTTTCCCAATAGAGGCCTCTTAGCGCTCAGAATGTCCAATTGCAGTTTCTACAGAAAGAGTGTTTCAGAAAGGCGCAATCAAAAGTAAGGTTCAACTCTGTTAGTTGAATGCACAGAACAGAAAGAAGGTTCATACAATGCTTCTGTGTAGTTTATATTTGAACATATTCTTTTTTCCACTATTACCCACTTAGCGCTACGAATGTCCAGTTGCATTTTCTACAGACAGAGTGTTTCAAAACTGCTCAATCAAAAGTATGGTTTAACTCTGTTAGCTGAATGCTCAGATCAGAAAGAAGTTTCACAGAATGCTTCTGTGTAGTTTATATTTGAATATATTCCTTTTTCCACTACTACTCTCTTAGCGCTCCAAATGTCCAGTTGCATTTTCTACAGAAATAGTGTTCAGATCTGCTCAACCAAAAGTATGGTTTAACTCTGTTAGCTGAATGCACAGATCAGAAAGAAGTATCACAGAATGATTCTGTGTAGTTTATATTTGGAGACATTCCTTTTTCCACTATTACCCCCTTAGCGCTCCGAATTTCCACTTGCATTTTCTACAGAAAGAGTGTTTCAGAACGGCTCAATCAAAACTAAGGTTCAACTCTTTTAGTTGAACAAACAGAACAGAAAGAAGTTTCACACAATTCTTCTGTGTAGTTTTTATTTGTAGACATTCTTTTTCCCAATATAGGCCTCTTAGCGCTCAGAATGTCCAATTGCAGTTTCTACAGAAAGAGTGTTTCAGAACGGCTCAATCAAAAGTAAGGTTCAACTCTGTTAGTTGAATGCACAGAACAGAAAGAAGTTTCATACAATGCTTCTGTGTAGTTTATATTTGAACATATTCTTTTTTCCACTATTACCCACTTAGCGCTACGAATGTCCAGTTGCATTTTCTACAGACAGAGTGTTTCAAAACTGCTCAATCAAATGTATGGTTTAACTCTGTTAGCTGAATGCTCAGATCAGAAAGAAGTTTCACAGAATGCTTCTGTGTAGTTTATATTTGAATATATTCCTTTTTCCACTACTACGCTCTTAGC
This sequence comes from Symphalangus syndactylus, assembly GCF_028878055.3. Taxonomy (NCBI): domain Eukaryota; kingdom Metazoa; phylum Chordata; class Mammalia; order Primates; family Hylobatidae; genus Symphalangus; species Symphalangus syndactylus. The sequence continues at coordinate 1,292,144 of NC_072425.2, forward strand.
GCTCCAAATGTCCAGTTGCATTTTCTACAGAAAGAGTGTTCAGATCTGCTCAATCAAAAGTATGGTTTAACTCTGTTAGCTGAATGCACAGATCAGAAAGAAGTTTCACCGAATGATTCTGTGTAGTTTATATTTGAAGACATTCCTTTTTCCACTATTACCCTCTTAGCGCTCCGAATCTCCACTTGCATTTTCTACAAAAAGAGTGTTTCATAACTGCTCAATAAAAAATATGTTTTATCTCTGTTAACTGAATTTACAGATCAGAAATAAGTTTCACAGAATGCATCTGTGTAGTTTTTATTTGAAGATATTATTTTCCCAATGTAGGCCTCTTAGCGCTTAGCATGTCCAATTGCAGTTTCTACAGAAAGAGTGTTTCAGAACGGCTCAATCAAAAGTAAGGTTCAACTCTGTTAGTTGAATGCACAGAACAGAAAGAATTTTCACAGAATGCTACTGTGTAGTTTATATTTGAATATATTCCTTTTTCCACTATTACCCTCTTAGCGCTCCGAATGTCCACTTGCATTTTCTACAGAAAGAGTGTTCAGAACTGCGCAATCAAAATTATGGTTTAACTCTGTTAGTTTAATGAACATATCAGAAATAAGTTTCACACAATGCTTCTGTGTAGTTTTTATTTGAAGATATTATTTTTCCCAATAGAGGCCTCTTAGCGCTCAGAATGTCCAATTGCAGTTTCTACAGAAAGAGTGTTTCAGAAAGGCTCAATCAAAAGTAAGGTTCAACTCTGTTAGTTGAATGCACAGAACAGAAAGAAGTTTCATACAATGCTTCTGTGTAGTTTATATTTGAACATATTCTTTTTTCCACTATTACCCACTTAGCGCTACGAATGTCCAGTTGCATTTTCTACAGACAGAGTGTTTCAAAACTGCTCAATCAAAAGTATGGTTTAACTCTGTTAGCTGAATGCTCAGATCAGAAAGAAGTTTCACAGAATGCTTCTGTGTAGTTTATATTTGAATATATTCCTTTTTCCACTACTACGCTCTTAGCGCTCCAAATGTCCAGTTGCATTTTCTACAGAAAGAGTGTTCAGATCTGCTCAATCAAAAGTATGGTTTAACTCTGTTAGCTGAATGCACAGATCAGAAAGAAGTTTCACAGAATGATTCTGTGTAGTTTATATTTGGAGACATTCCTTTTTCCACTATTACCCTCTTAGCGCTCCGAATCACCACTTGCGTTATCTACAGAAAGAGTGTTTCAGAACGGCTCAATCAAAACTAAGGTTGAACTCTTTTAGTTGAACAAACAGAACAGAAAGAAGTTTCACACAATTCTTCTGTGTAGTTTTTATTTGTAGACATTCTTTTTCCCAATATAGGCCTCTTAGCGCTCAGATTGTCCAATTGCAGTTTCTACAGAAAGAGTGTTTCAGAACGGCTCAATCAAAAGTAAGGTTCACCTCTGTTAGTTGAATGCACAGAACAGAAAGAAGTTTCATACAATGCTTCTGTGTAGTTTTATTTGAACATATTCTTTTTTCCACTATAACCCACTTAGCGCTACGAATGTCCAGTTGCATTTACTACAGACAGAGTGTTTCAAAACTGCTCAATCAAAAGTATGGTTTAACTCTGTTAGCTAAATGCTCAGATCAGAAAAAAGTTTCACAGAATGCTTCTGTGTAGTTTATATTTGAATATATTCCTTTTTCCACTACTACGCTCTTAGCGCTCCAAATGTCCAGTTGCATTTTCTACAGAAAGAGTGTTCAGATCTGCTCAATCAAAAGTATGGTTTAACTCTGTTAGCTGAATGCACAGATCAGAAAGATGTTTCACCGAATGATTCTGTGTAGTTTATATTTGAAGACATTCCTTTTTCCACTATTACCCTCTTAGCGCTCCGAATCTCGACTTGCATTTTCTACAACAAGAGTGTTTCATAACTGCTCAATCAAAAATATGTTTTATCTCTGTTAACTGAATTTACAGATCAGAAATAAGTTTCACAGAATGCATCTGTGTAGTTTTTATTTGAAGATATTCTTTTTCCCAATGTAGGCCTCTTAGCGCTTAGCATGTCCAATTGCAGTTTCTACAGAAAGAGTGTTTCAGAACGGCTCAATCAAAAGTAAGGTTCAACTCTGTTAGTTGAATGCACAGAACAGAAAGAATTTTCACAGAATGTTACTGTGTAGTTTATATTTGAATATATTCCTTTTTCCACTATTACCCTCTTAGCGCTCCGAATGTCCACTTGCATTTTCTACAGAAAGAGTGTTCAGAACTGCGCAATCAAAAGTATGGTTTAACTCTGTTAGCTTAATGAACACATCAGAAATAAGTTTCACACAATGCTTCTGTGTAGTTTTTATTTGAAGATATTATTTTTCCCAATAGAGGCCTCTTAGCGCTCAGAATGTCCAATTGCAGTTTCTACAGAAAGAGTGTTTCAGAAAGGCGCAATCAAAAGTAAGGTTCAACTCTGTTAGTTGAATGCACAGAACAGAAAGAAGGTTCATACAATGCTTCTGTGTAGTTTATATTTGAACATATTCTTTTTTCCACTATTACCCACTTAGCGCTACGAATGTCCAGTTGCATTTTCTACAGACAGAGTGTTTCAAAACTGCTCAATCAAAAGTATGGTTTAACTCTGTTAGCTGAATGCTCAGATCAGAAAGAAGTTTCACAGAATGCTTCTGTGTAGTTTATATTTGAATATATTCCTTTTTCCACTACTACTCTCTTAGCGCTCCAAATGTCCAGTTGCATTTTCTACAGAAATAGTGTTCAGATCTGCTCAACCAAAAGTATGGTTTAACTCTGTTAGCTGAATGCACAGATCAGAAAGAAGTTTCACAGAATGATTCTGTGTAGTTTATATTTGGAGACATTCCTTTTTCCACTATTACCCCCTTAGCGCTCCGAATCTCCACTTGCATTTTCTACAGAAAGAGTGTTTCAGAACGGCTCAATCAAAACTAAGGTTCAACTCTTTTAGTTGAACAAACAGAACAGAAAGAAGTTTCACACAATTCTTCTGTGTAGTTTTTATTTGTAGACATTCTTTTTCCCAATATAGGCCTCTTAGCGCTCAGAATGTCCAATTGCAGTTTCTACAGAAAGAGTGTTTCAGAACGGCTCAATCAAAAGTAAGGTTCAACTCTGTTAGTTGAATGCACAGAACAGAAAGAAGTTTCATACAATGCTTCTGTGTAGTTTATATTTGAACATATTCTTTTTTCCACTATTACCCACTTAGCGCTACGAATGTCCAGTTGCATTTTCTACAGACAGAGTGTTTCAAAACTGCTCAATCAAATGTATGGTTTAACTCTGTTAGCTGAATGCTCAGATCAGAAAGAAGTTTCACAGAATGCTTCTGTGTAGTTTATATTTGAATATATTCCTTTTTCCACTACTACGCTCTTAGCGCTCCAAATGTCCAGTTGCATTTTCTACAGAAAGAGTGTTCAGATCTGCTCAATCAAAAGTATGGTTTAACTCTGTTAGCTGAATGCACAGATCAGAAAGAAGTTTCACCGAATGATTCTGTGTAGTTTATATTTGAAGACATTCCTTTTTCCACTATTACCCTCTTAGCGCTCCGAATCTCCACTTGCATTTTCTACAAAAAGAGTGTTTCATAACTGCTCAATAAAAAATATGTTTTATCTCTGTTAACTGAATTTACAGATCAGAAATAAGTTTCACAGAATGCATCTGTGTAGTTTTTATTTGAAGATATTATTTTCCCAATGTAGGCCTCTTAGCGCTTAACATGTCCAATTGCAGTTTCTACAGAAAGAGTGTTTCAGAACGGCTCAATCAAAAGTAAGGTTCAACTCTGTTAGTTGAATGCACAGAACAGAAAGAATTTTCACAGAATGCTACTGTGTAGTTTATATTTGAATATATTCCTTTTTCCACTATTACCCTCTTAGCGCTCCGAATGTCCACTTGCATTTTCTACAGAAAGAGTGTTCAGAACTGCGCAATCAAAAGTATGGTTTAACTCTGTTAGCTTAATGAACATATCAGAAATAAGTTTCACACAATGCTTCTGTGTAGTTTTTATTTGAAGATATTATTTTTCCCAATAGAGGCCTCTTAGCACTCAGAATGTCCAATTGCAGTTTCTACAGAAAGAGTGTTTCAGAAAGGCTCAATCAAAAGGAAGGTTCAACTCTGTTAGCTGAATGCACAGAACAGAAAGGAGTTTCATACAATGCTTCTGTGTAGTTTATATTTGAACATATTCTTTTTTCCACTATTACCCACTTAGCGCTACGAATGTCCAGTTGCATTTTCTACAGACAGAGTGTTTCAAAACTGCTCAATCAAAAGTATGGTTTAACTCTGTTAGCTGAATGCTCAGATCAGAAAGAAGTTTCACAGAATGCTTCTGTGTAGTTTATATTTGAATATATTCCTTTTTCCACTACTACGCTCTTAGCGCTCAAAATGTCCCGTTGCATTTTCTACAGAAAGAGTGTTCAGATCTGCTCAATCAAAAGTATGGTTTAACTCTGTTAGCTGAATGCACAGATCAGAAAGAAGTTTCACAGAATGATTCTGTGTAGTTTATATTTGGAGACATTCCTTTTTCCACTATTACCCTCTTAGCGCTCCGAATCTCCACTTGCGTTATCTACAGAAAGAGTGTTTCAGAACGGCTCAATCAAAACTAAGGTTCAACTCTTTTAGTTGAACAAACAGAACAGAAAGAAGTTTCACACAATTCTTCTGTGTAGTTTTTATTTGTAGACATTCCTTTTCCCAATATAGACCTCTTAGCGCTCAGAATGTCCAATTGCAGTTTCTACAGAAAGAGTGTTTCAGAACGGCTCAATCAAAAGTAAGGTTCATCTCTGTTAGTTGAATGCACAGAACAGAAAGAAGTTTCATACAATGCTTCTGTGTAGTTTCTATTTGAACATATTCTTTTTTCCACTATAACCCACTTAGCGCTACGAATGTCCAGTTGCATTTTCTACAGATAGAGTGTTTCAAAACTGCTCAATCAAAAGTATGGTTTAACTCTGTTAGCTGAATGCTCAGATCAGAAAGAAGTTTCACAGAATGCTTTTGTGTATTTTATATTTGAATATATTCCTTTTTCCACTACTACGCTCTTAGCGCTCCAAATGTCCAGTTGCATTTTCTACAGAAAGAGTGTTCGGATCTGCTCAATCAAAAGTATGGTTTAACTCTGTTAGCTGAATGCACAGATCAGAAATAAGTTTCACCGAATGATTCTGTGTAGTTTATATTTGAAGACATTCCTTTTTCCACTATTACCCACTTAGCGCTCCGAATCTCCACTTGCATTTTCTACAAAAAGAGTGTTTCATAACTGCTCAATCAAAAATATGTTTTATCTCTGTTAACTGAATTTACAGATCAGAAATAAGTTTCACAGAATGCATCTGTGTAGTTTTTATTTGAAGATATTCTTTTTCCCAATGTAGGCCTCTTAGCGCTTAGCATGTCCAATTGCAGTTCCTTCAGAAAGAGTGTTTCAGAACGGCTCAATCAAAAGTAAGGTTCAACTCTGTTAGTTGAATGCACAGAACAGAAAGAATTTTCACAGAATGTTACTGTGTAGTTTATATTTGAATATATTCCTTTTTCCACTATTACCCTCTTAGCGCTCCGAATGTCCACTTGCATTTTCTACAGAAAGAGTGTTCAGAACTGCGCAATCAAAAGTATGGTTTAACTCTGTTAGCTTAATGAACACATCAGAAATAAGTTTCACACAATGCTTCTGTGTAGTTTTTATTTGAAGATATTATTTTTCCCAATAGAGGCCTCTTAGCGCTCAGAATGTCCAATTGCAGTTTCTACAGAAAGAGTGTTTCAGAAAGGCTCAATCAAAAGTAAGGTTCAACTCTGTTAGTTGAATGCACAGAACAGAAAGAAGTTTCATACAATGCTTTTGTGTAGTTTATATTTGAACATATTCTTTTTTCCACTATTACCCACTTAGCGCTACGAATGTCCAGTTGCATTTTCTACAGACAGAGTGTTTCAAAACTGCTCAATCAAAAGTATGGTTTAACTCTGTTAGCTGAATGCTCAGATCAGAAAGAAGTTTCACAGAATGCTTCTGTGTAGTTTATATTTGAATATATTCCTTTTTCCACTACTACTCTCTTAGCGCTCCAAATGTCCAGTTGCATTTTCTACAGAAATAGTGTTCAGATCTGCTCAACCAAAAGTATGGTTTAACTCTGTTAGCTGAATGCACAGATCAGAAAAAAGTATCACAGAATGATTCTGTGTAGTTTATATTTGGAGACATTCCTTTTTCCACTATTACCCCCTTAGCGCTCCGAATCTCCACTTGCATTTTCTACAGAAAGAGTGTTTCAGAACGGCTCAATCAAAACTAAGGTTCAACTCTTTTAGTTGAACAAACAGAACAGAAAGAAGTTTCACACAATTCTTCTGTGTAGTTTTTATTTGTAGACATTCTTTTTCCCAATATAGGCCTCTTAGCGCTCAGAATGTCCAATTGCAGTTTCTACAGAAAGAGTGTTTCAGAACGGCTCAATCAAAAGTAAGGTTCAACTCTGTTAGTTGAATGCACAGAACAGAAAGAAGTTTCATACAATGCTTCTGTGTAGTTTATATTTGAACATATTCTTTTTTCCACTATTACCCACTTAGCGCTACGAATGTCCAGTTGCATTTTCTACAGACAGAGTGTTTCAAAACTGCTCAATCAAATGTATGGTTTAACTCTGTTAGCTGAATGCTCAGATCAGAAAGAAGTTTCACAGAATGCTTCTGTGTAGTTTATATTTGAATATATTCCTTTTTCCACTACTACGCTCTTAGCGCTCCAAATGTCCAGTTGCATTTTCTACAGAAAGAGTGTTCAGATCTGCTCAATCAAAAGTATGGTTTAACTCTGTTAGCTGAATGCACAGATCAGAAAGAAGTTTCACCGAATGATTCTGTGTAGTTTATATTTGAAGACATTCCTTTTTCCACTATTACCCTCTTAGCGCTCCGAATCTCCACTTGCATTTTCTACAAAAAGAGTGTTTCATAACTGCTCAATAAAAAATATGTTTTATCTCTGTTAACTGAATTTACAGATCAGAAATAAGTTTCACAGAATGCATCTGTGTAGTTTTTATTTGAAGATATTATTTTCCCAATGTAGGCCTCTTAGCGCTTAGCATGTCCAATTGCAGTTTCTACAGAAAGAGTGTTTCAGAACGGCTCAATCAAAAGTAAGGTTCAACTCTGTTAGTTGAATGCACAGAACAGAAAGAATTTTCACAGAATGCTACTGTGTAGTTTATATTTGAATATATTCCTTTTTCCACTATTACCCTCTTAGCGCTCCGAATGTCCACTTGCATTTTCTACAGAAAGAGTGTTCAGAACTGCGCAATCAAAAGTATGGTTTAACTCTGTTAGCTTAATGAACATATCAGAAATAAGTTTCACACAATGCTTCTGTGTAGTTTTTATTTGAAGATATTATTTTTCCCAATAGAGGCCTCTTAGCACTCAGAATGTCCAATTGCAGTTTCTACAGAAAGAGTGTTTCAGAAAGGCTCAATCAAAAGGAAGGTTCAACTCTGTTAGTTGAATGCACAGAACAGAAAGAAGTTTCATACAATGCTTCTGTGTAGTTTATATTTGAACATATTCTTTTTTCCACTATTACCCACTTAGCGCTACGAATGTCCAGTTGCATTTTCTACAGACAGAGTGTTTCAAAACTGCTCAATCAAAAGTATGGTTTAACTCTGTTAGCTGAATGCTCAGATCAGAAAGAAGTTTCACAGAATGCTTCTGTGTAGTTTATATTTGAATATATTCCTTTTTCCACTACTACGCTCTTAGCGCTCAAAATGTCCCGTTGCATTTTCTACAGAAAGAGTGTTCAGATCTGCTCAATCAAAAGTATGGTTTAACTCTGTTAGCTGAATGCACAGATAAGAAAGAAGTTTCACAGAATGATTCTGTGTAGTTTATATTTGGAGACATTCCTTTTTCCACTATTACCCTCTTAGCGCTCCGAATCTCCACTTGCGTTATCTACAGAAAGAGTGTTTCAGAACGGCTCAATCAAAACTAAGGTTCAACTCTTTTAGTTGAACAAACAGAACAGAAAGAAGTTTCACACAATTCTTCTGTGTAGTTTTTATTTGTAGACATTCCTTTTCCCAATATAGACCTCTTAGCGCTCAGAATATCCAATTGCAGTTTCTACAGAAAGAGTGTTTCAGAACGGCTCAATCAAAAGTAAGGTTCACCTCTGTTAGTTGAATGCACAGAACAGAAAGAAGTTTCATACAATGCTTCTGTGTAGTTTCTATTTGAACATATTCTTTTTTCCACTATAACCCACTTAGCGCTACGAATGTCCAGTTGCATTTTCTACAGACAGAGTGTTTCAAAACTGCTCAATCAAAAGTATGGTTTAACTCTGTTAGCTGAATGCTCAGATCAGAAAGAAGTTTCACAGAATGCTTCTGTGTATTTTATATTTGAATATATTCCTTTTTCCACTACTACGCTCTTAGCGCTCCAAATGTCCAGTTGCATTTTCTACAGAAAGAGTGTTCGGATCTGCTCAATCAAAAGTATGGTTTAACTCTGTTAGCTGAATGCACAGATCAGAAATAAGTTTCACCGAATGATTCTGTGTAGTTTATATTTGAAGACATTCCTCTTTCCACTATTACCCTCTTAGCGCTCCGAATCTCCACTTGCATTTTCTACAAAAAGAGTGTTTCATAACTGCTCAATCAAAAATATGTTTTATCTCTGTTAACTGAATTTACAGATCAGAAATAAGTTTCACAGAATGCATCTGTGTAGTTTTTATTTGAAGATATTCTTTTTCCCAATGTAGGCCTCTTAGCGCTGAGCATGTCCAATTGCAGTTCCTTCAGAAAGAGTGTTTCAGAACGGCTCAAACAAAAGTAAGGTTCAACTCTGTTAGTTGAATGCACAGAACAGAAAGAAGTTTCACAGAATGCTACTGTGTAGTTTATATTTGAATATATTCCTTTTTCCACTATTACCCTCTTAGCGCTCCGAATGTCCACTTGCATTTTCTACAGAAAGAGTGTTCAGAACTGCGCAATCAAAAGTATGGTTTAACTCTGTTAGCTTAATGAACATATCAGAAATAAGTTTCACACAATGCTTCTGTGTAGTTTTTATTTGAAGATATTATTTTTCCCAATAGAGGCCTCTTAGCACTCAGAATGTCCAATTGCAGTTTCTACAGAAAGAGTGTTTCAGAAAGGCTCAATCAAAAGGAAGGTTCAACTCTGTTAGTTGAATGCACAGAACAGAAAGAAGTTTCATACAATGCTTCTGTGTAGTTTATATTTGAACATATTATTTTTTCCACTATTACCCACTTAGCGCTACGAATGTCCAGTTGCATTTTCTACAGACAGAGTGTTTCAAAACTGCTCAATCAAAAGTATGGTTTAACTCTGTTAGCTGAATGCTCAGATCAGAAAGAAGTTTCACAGAATGCTTCTGTGTAGTTTATATTTGAATATATTCCTTTTTCCACTACTACGCTGTTAGCGCTCAAAATGTCCCGTTGCATTTTCTACAGAAAGAGTGTTCAGATCTGCTCAATCAAAAGTATGGTTTAACTCTGTTAGCTGAATGCACAGATCAGAAAGAAGTTTCACAGAATGATTCTGTGTAGTTTATATTTGGAGACATTCCTTTTTCCACTATTACCCTCTTAGCGCTCCGAATCTCCACTTGCGTTATCTACAGAAAGAGTGTTTCAGAACGGCTCAATCAAAACTAAGGTTGAACTCTTTTAGTTGAACAAACAGAACAGAAAGAAGTTTCACACAATTCTTCTGTGTAGTTTTTATTTGTAGACATTCTTTTTCCCAATATAGGCCTCTTAGCGCTCAGAATGTCCAATTGCAGTTTCTACAGAAAGAGTGTTTCAGAACGGCTCAATCAAAAGTAAGGTTCACCTCTGTTAGTTGAATGCACAGAACAGAAAGAAGTTTCATACAATGCCTCTGTGTAGTTTCTATTTGAACATATTCTTTTTTCCACTATAACCCACTTAGCGCTACGAATGTCCAGTTGCATTTTCTACAGACAGAGTGTTTCAAAACTGCTCAATCAAAAGTATGGTTTAACTCTGTTAGCTGAATGCTCAGATCAGAAAGAAGTTTCACAGAATGCTTCTGTGTAGTTTATATTTGAATATATTCCTTTTTCCACTACTACGCTCTTAGCGCTCCAAATGTCCAGTTGCATTTTCTACAGAAAGAGTGTTCGGATCTGCTCAATCAAAAGTATGGTTTAACTCTGTTAGCTGAATGCACAGATCAGAAATAAGTTTCACCGAATGATTCTGTGTAGTTTATATTTGAAGACATTCCTTTTTCCACTATTACCCTCTTAGCGCTCCGAATCTCCACTTGCATTTTCTACAAAAAGAGTGTTTCATAACTGCTCAATCAAAAATATGTTTTATCTCTGTTAACTGAATTTACAGATCAGAAATAAGTTTCACAGAATGCATCTGTGTAGTTTTTATTTGAAGATATTCTTTTTCCCAATGTAGGCCTCTTAGCGCTTAGCATGTCCAATTGCAGTTCCTTCAGACAGAGTGTTTCAGAACGGCTCAATCAAAAGTAAGGTTCAACTCTGTTAGTTGAATGCACAGAACAGAAAGAAGTTTCACAGAATGCTACTGTGTAGTTTATATTTGAATATATTCCTTTTTCCACTATTACCCTCTTAGCGCTCCGAATGTCCACTTGCATTTTCTACAGAAAGAGTGTTCAGAACTGCGCAATCAAAAGTATGGTTTAACTCTGTTAGCTTAATGAACATATCAGAAATAAGTTTCACACAAAGCTTCTGTGTAGTTTTTATTTGAAGATATTATTTTTCCCAATATAGGCCTCTTAGCGCTCAGAATGTCCAATTGCAGTTTCTACAGAAAGAGTGTTTCAGAAAGGCTCAATCAAAAGTAAGGTTCAACTCTGTTAGTTGAATGCACAGAACAGAAAGAAGTTTAATACAATGCTTCTGTGTAGTTTATATTTGAACATATTTTTTTTCCACTATTAGCCACTTAGCGCTACGAATGTCCAGTTGCATTTTCTACAGACAGAGTGTTTCAAAACTGCTCAATCAAAAGTATGGTTTAACTCTGTTAGCTGAATGCTCAGATCAGAAAGAAGTTTCACAGAATGCTTCTGTGTAGTTTATATTTGAATATATTCCTTTTTCCACTACTACTCTCTTAGCGCTCCAAATGTCCAGTCGCATTTTCTACAGAAAGAGTGTTCAGATCTGCTCAATCAAAAGTAAAGTTTAACTCTGTTAGCTGAATGCACAGATCAGAAAGAAGTTTCACAGAATGATTCTGTGTAGTTTATATTTGGAGACATTCCTTTTTCCACTATTACCCTCTTAGCGCTCCGAATCTCCACTTGCATTTTCTACGGAAAGAGTGTTTCAGAACGGCTCAATCAAAACTAAGGTTCAACTCTTTTAGTTGAACAAACAGAACAGAAAGAAGTTTCACACAATTCTTCTGTGTAGTTTTTATTTGTAGACATTCCTTTTCCCAATATAGGCCTCTTAGCGCTCAGAATGTCCAATTGCAGTTTCTACAGAAAGAGTGTTTCAGAACGGCTCAATCAAAAGTAAGGTTCGCCTCTGTTAGTTGAATGCACAGAACAGAAAGAAGTTTCATACAATGCTTCTGTGTAGTTTCTATTTGAACATATTCTTTTTTCCACTATAACCCACTTAGCGCTACGAATGTCCAGTTGCATTTTCTACAGACAGAGTGTTTCAAAACTGCTCAATCAAAAGTATGGTTTAACTCTGTTAGCTGAATGCTCAGATCAGAAAGAAGTTTCACAGAATGCTTCTGTGTATTTTATATTTGAATATATTCCTTTTTCCACTACTACGCTCTTAGCGCTCCAAATGTCCAGTTGCATTTTCTACAGAAAGAGTGTTCGGATCTGCTCAATCAAAAGTATGGTTTAACTCTGTTAGCTGAATGCACAGATCAGAAATAAGTTTCACCGAATGATTCTGTGTAGTTTATATTTGAAGACATTCCTTTTTCCACTATTACCCTCTTAGCGCTCCGAATCTCCACTTGCATTTTCTACAAAAAGAGTGTTTCATAACTGCTCAATCAAAAATATGTTTTATCTCTGTTAACTGAATTTACAGATCAGAAATAAGTTTCACAGAATGCATCTGTGTAGTTTTTATTTGAAGATATTCTTTTTCCCAATGTAGGCCTCTTAGCGCTTAGCATGTCCAATTGCAGTTCCTTCAGAAAGAGTGTTTCAGAACGGCTCAATCAAAAGTAAGGTTCAACTCTGTTAGTTGAATGCACAGAACAGAAAGAAGTTTCACAGAATGCTACTGTGTAGTTTATATTTGAATATATTCCTTTTTCCACTATTACCCTCTTAGCGCTCCGAATGTCCACTTGCATTTTCTACAGAAAGAGTGTTCAGAACTGCGCAATCAAAAGTATGGTTTAACTCTGTTAGCTTAATGAACATATCAGAAATAAGTTTCACACAAAGCTTCTGTGTAGTTTTTATTTGAAGATATTATTTTTCCCAATATAGGCCTCTTAGCGCTCAGAATGTCCAATTGCAGTTTCTACAGAAAGAGTGTTTCAGAAAGGCTCAATCAAAAGTAAGGTTCAACTCTGTTAGTTGAATGCACAGAACAGAAAGAAGTTTCATACAATGCTTCTGTGTAGTTTATATTTGAACATATTCTTTTTTCCACTATTAGCCACTTAGCGCTACGAATGTCCAGTTGCATTTTCTACAGACAGAGTGTTTCAAAACTGCTCAATCAAAAGTATGTTTTAACTCTGTTAGCTGAATGCTCAGATCAGAAAGAAGTTTCACAGAATGCTTCTGTGTAGTTTATATTTGAATATATTCCTTTTTCCACTACAACTCTCTTAGCGCTCCAAATGTCCAGTTGCATTTTCTACAGAAATAGTGTTCAGATCTGCTCAAACAAAAGTATGGTTTAACTCTGTTAGCTGAATGCACAGATCAGAAAGAAGTTTCACAGAATGATTCTGTGTAGTTTATATTTGAAGACATTCCTTTTTCCACTATTACCCCCTTAGCGCTCCGAATCTCCACTTGCATTTTCTACAGAAAGAGTGTTTCAGAACGGCTCAATCAAAACTAAGGTTCAACTCTTTTAGTTGAACAAACAGAACAGAAAGAAGTTTCACACAATTCTTCTGTGTAGTTTTTATTTGTAGACATTCTTTTTCCCAATATAGGCCTCTTAGCGCTCAGAATGTCCAATTGCAGTTTCTACAGAAAGAGTGTTTCAGAACGGCTCAATCAAAAGTAAGGTTCAACTCTGTTAGTTGAATGCACAGAACAGAAAGAAGTTTCATACAATGCTTCTGTGTAGTTTATATTTGAACATATTCTTTTTTCCACTATTACCCACTTAGCGCTACGAATGTCCAGTTGCATTTTCTACAGACAGAGTGTTTCAAAACTGCTCAATCAAAAGTATGGTTTAACTCTGTTAGCTGAATGCTCAGATCAGAAAGAAGTTTCACAGAATGCTTCTGTGTAGTTTATATTTGAATATATTCCTTTTTCCACTACTACGCTCTTAGCGCTCCAAATGTCCAGTTGCATTGTCTACAGAAAGAGTGTTCAGATCTGCTCAATCAAAAGTATGGTTTAACTCTGTTAGCTGAATGCACAGATCAGAAAGAAGTTTCACAGAATGATTCTGTGTAGTTTATATTTGAAGACATTCCTTTTTCCACTATTACCCTCTTAGCGCTCCGAATCTCCACTTGCATTTTCTACAAAAAGAGTGTTTCATAACTGCTCAATAAAAAATATGTTTTATCTCTGTTAACTGAATTTATAGATCAGAAATAAGTTTCACAGAATGCATCTGTGTAGTTTTTATTTGAAGATATTCTTTTTCCCAATGTAGGCCTCTTAGCGCTTAGCATGTCCAATTGCAGTTTCTACAGAAAGAGTGTTTCAGAACGGCTCAATCAAAAGTAAGGTTCAACTCTGTTAGTTGAATGCACAGAACAGAAAGAATTTTCACAGAATGCTACTGTGTAGTTTATATTTGAAAATATTCCTTTTTCCACTATTACCCTCTTAGCGCTCCGAATGTCCACTTGCATTTTCTACAGAAAGAGTGTTCAGAACTGCGCAATCAAAAGTATGGTTTAACTCTGTTAGCTTAATGAACATATCAGAAATAAGTTTCACACAATGCTTCTGTGTAGTTTTTATTTGAAGATATTATTTTTCCCAATAGAGGTCTCTTAGCACTCAGAATGTCCAATTGCAGTTTCTACAGAAGGAGTGTTTCAGAAAGGCTCAATCAAAAGGAAGGTTCAACTCTCTTAGTTGAATGCACAGAACAGAAAGAAGTTTCATACAATGCTTCTGTGTAGTTTATATTTGAACATATTCTTTTTTCCACTATTACCCACTTAGCGCTACGAATGTCCAGTTGCATTTTCTACAGACAGAGTGTTTCAAAACTGCTCAATCAAAAGTATGGTTTAACTCTGTTAGCTGAATGCTCAGATCAGAAAGAAGTTTCACAGAATGCTTCTGTGTAGTTTATATTTGAATATATTCCTTTTTCCACTACTACGCTCTTAGCGCTCCAAATGTCCAGTTGCATTTTCTACAGAAAGAGTGTTCAGATCTGCTCAATCAAAAGTATGGTTTAACTCTGTTAGCTGAATGCACAGATCAGAAAGAAGTTTCACAGAATGATTCTGTGTAGTTTATATTTGGAGACATTCCTTTTTCCACTATTACCCTCTTAGCGCTCCGAATCTCCACTTGCGTTATCTACAGAAAGAGTGTTTCAGAACGGCTCAATCAAAACTAAGGTTGAACTCTTTTAGTTGAACAAACAGAACAGAAAGAAGTTTCACACAATTCTTCTGTGTAGTTTTTATTTGTAGACATTCTTTTTCCCAATATAGGCCTCTTAGCGCTCAGAATGTCCAATTGCAGTTTCTACAGAAAGAGTGTTTCAGAACGGCTCAATCAAAAGTAAGGTTCACCTCTGTTAGTTGAATGCACAGAACAGAAAGAAGTTTCATACAATGCTTCTGTGTAGTTTTATTTGAACATATTCTTTTTTCCACTATAACCCACTTAGCGCTACGAATGTCCAGTTGCATTTTCTACAGACAGAGTGTTTCAAAACTGCTCAATCAAAAGTATGGTTTAACTCTGTTAGCTGAATGCTCAGATCAGAAAAAAGTTTCACAGAATGCTTCTGTGTAGTTTATATTTGAATATATTCCTTTTTCCACTACTACGCTCTTAGCGCTCCAAATGTCCAGTTGCATTTTCTACAGAAAGAGTGTTCAGATCTGCTCAATCAAAAGTATGGTTTAACTCTGTTAGCTGAATGCACAGATCAGAAAGATGTTTCACCGAATGATTCTGTGTAGTTTATATTTGAAGACATTCCTTTTTCCACTATTACCCTCTTAGCGCTCCGAATCTCCACTTGCATTTTCTACAACAAGAGTGTTTCATAACTGCTCAATCAAAAATATGTTTTATCTCTGTTAACTGAATTTACAGATCAGAAATAAGTTTCACAGAATGCATCTGTGTAGTATTTATTTGAAGATATTCTTTTTCCCAATGTAGGCCTCTTAGCGCTTAGCATTTCCAATTGCAGTTTCTACAGAAAGAGTGTTTCAGAACGGCTCAATCAAAAGTAAGGTTCAACTCTGTTAGTTGAATGCACAGAACAGAAAGAATTTTCACAGAATGTTACTGTGTAGTTTATATTTGAATATATTCCTTTTTCCACTATTACCCTCTTAGCGCTCCGAATGTCCACTTGCATTTTCTACAGAAAGAGTGTTCAGAACTGCGCAATCAAAAGTATGGTTTAACTCTGTTAGCTTAATGAACACATCAGAAATAAGTTTCTCACAATGCTTCTGTGTAGTTTTTATTTGAAGATATTATTTTCCCCAATAGAGGCCTCTTAGCGCTCCGAATCTCCACTTGCATTTTCTACAGAAAGAGTGTTTCAGAACGGCTCAATCAAAACTAAGGTTCAACTCTTTTAGTTGAACAAACAGAACAGAAAGAAGTTTCACACAATTCTTCTGTGTAGTTTTTATTTGTAGACATTCTTTTTCCCAATATAGGCCTCTTAGCGCTCAGAATGTCCAATTGCAGTTTCTACAGAAAGAGTGTTTCAGAACGGCTCAATCAAAAGTAAGGTTCAACTCTGTTCGTTTAATGCACAGAACAGAAAGAAGTTTCATACAATGCTTCTGTGTAGTTTATATTTTAACATATTCTTTTTTCCACTATTACCCACTTAGCGCTACGAATGTCCAGTTGCATTTTCTACAGACAGAGTGTTTCAAAACTGCTCAATCAAAAGTATGGTTTAACTCTGTTAGCTGAATGCTCAGATCAGAAAGAAGTTTCACAGAATGCTTCTGTGTAGTTTATATTTGAATATATTCCTTTTTCCACTACTACGCTCTTAGCGCTCCAAATGTCCAGTTGCATTTTCTACAGAGATTGTTCAGATCTGCTCAATCAAAAGTATGGTTTAACTCTGTTAGCTGAATGCACAGATCAGAAAGAAGTTTCACCGAATGATTCTGCGTAGTTTATATTTGAAGACATTCCTTTTTCCACTATTACCTTCTTAGCGCTCTGAATCTCCACTTGCATTTCCTACAAAAAGAGTGTTTCATAACTGCTCAATCAAAAATATGTTTTATCTCTGTTAACTGAATTTACAGATCAGAAATAAGTTTCACAGAATGCATCTGTGTAGTTTTTATTTGAAGATATTCTTTTTCCCAATGTAGGCCTCTTAGCGCTTAGCATGTCCAATTGCAGTTTCTACAGAAAGAGTGTTTCAGAACGGCTCAATCAAAAGTAAGGTTCAACTCTGTTAGTTGAATGCACAGAACAGAAAGAATTTTCACAGAATGCTACTGTGTAGTTTATATTTGAATATATTCCTTTTTCCACTATTACCCTCTTAGCGCTCCGAATGTCCACTTGCATTTTCTACAGAAAGAGTGTTCAGAACTGCGCAATCAAAAGTATGGTTTAACTCTGTTAGCTTAATGAACATATCAGAAATAATTTTCACACAATGCTTCTGTGTAGTTTTTATTTGAAGATATTATTTTTCCCAATAGAGGCCTCTTAGCACTCAGAATGTCCAATTGCAGTTTCTACAGAAAGAGTGTTTCAGAAAGGCTCAATCAAAAGTAAGGTTCAACTCTGTTAGTTGAATGCACAGAACAGAAAGAAGTTTCATACAATGCCTCTTTGTAGTTTATATTTGAATATATTCCTTTTTCCACTATTACCCACTTAGCGCTACGAATGTCCAGTTGCATTTTCTACAGACAGAGTGTTCAGGGCTGCTCAACCAAAAGTATGTTTTAACTCTGTTAGCTGAATGCACAGATCAGAAAGAAGTTTCACAGAATGATTCTGTGTAGTTTATATTTGGAGACATTCCTTTTTCCACTATTACCCTCTTAGCGCTCCGAATCTCCACTTGCATTTTCTACAGAAAGAGTGTTTCAGAACGGCTCAATCAAAACTAAGGTTCAACTCTTTTAGTTGAACAAACAGAACAGAAAGAAGTTTCACACAATTCTTCTGTGTAGTTTTTATTTGTAGACATTCTTTTTCCCAATATAGGCCTCTTAGCGCTCAGAATGTCCAATTGCAGTTTCTACAGAAAGAGTGTTTCAGAACGGCTCAATCAAAAGTAAGGTTCAACTCTGTTAGTTGAATGCACAGAACAGAAAGAAGTTTCATACAATGCTTCTGTGTAGTTTATATTTGAACATATTCTTTTTTCCACTATTACCCACTTAGCGCTACGAATGTACAGTTGCATTTTCTACAGACAGAGTGTTTCAAAACTGCTCAATCAAAAGTATGGTTTAACTCTGTTAGCTGAATGCTCAGATCAGAAAGAAGTTTCACAGAATGCTTCTGTGCAGTTTATATATGAATATATTCCTTTTTCCACTACAACGCTCTTAGCGCTCCAAATGTCCAGTTGCATTTTCTACAGAAAGAGTGTTCAGATCTGCTCAATCAAAAGTATGGTTTAACTCTGTTAGCTGAATGCACAGATCGGAAAGAAGTTTCACAGAATGATTCTGTGTAGTTTATATTTGGAGACATTCCTTTTTCCACTATTACCCTCTTAGCGCTCCGAATCTCCACTTGAATTTTCTACAGAAAGAGTGCTTCAGAACGGCTCAATCAAAACTAAGGTTCAACTCTTTAGTTGAACAAACAGAACAGAAAGAAGTTTCACACAATTCTTCTGTGTAGTTTTTATTTGTAGACATTCTTTTTCCCAATATAGGCCTCTTAGCGCTCAGAATGTCCAATTGCAGTTTCTACAGAAAGAGTGTTTCAGAACGGCTCAATCAAAAGTAAGGTTCAACTCTGTTAGTTGAATGCACAGAACAGAAAGAAGTTTCATACAATGCTTCTGTGTAGTTTATATTTGAACATATTCTTTTTTCCACTATTACCCACTTAGCGCTACGAATGTCCAGTTGCATTTTCTACAGACAGAGTGTTTCAAAACTGCTCAATCAAAAGTATGGTTTAACTCTGTTAGCTGAATGCTCCGATCAGAAAGAAGTTTCACAGAATGCTTCTGTGTAGTTTATATTTGAATATATTCCTTTTTCCACTACTACGCTCTTAGCGCTCCAAATGTCCAGTTGCATTTTCTACAGAAAGAGTGTTCAGATCTGCTCAATCAAAAGTATGGTTTAACTCTGTTAGCTGAATGCACAGATCAGAAAGAAGTTTCACCGAATGATTCTGTGTAGTTTATATTTGAAGACATTCCTTTTTCCACTATTACCCACTTAGCGCTCCGAATCTCCACTTGCATTTTCTACAAAAAGAGTGTTTCATAACTGCTCAATCAAAAATATGTTTTATCTTTGTTAACTGAATTTACAGATGAGAAATAAGTTTCACAGAATGCATCTGTGTAGTTTTTATTTGAAGATATTCTTTTTCCCAATGTAGGCCTCTTAGCGCTTCGCATGTCCAATTGCAGTTTCTACAGAAAGAGTGTTTCAGAACGGCTCAATCAAAAGTAAGGTTCAACTCTGTTAGTTGAATGCACAGAACAGAAAGGATTTTCACAGAATGCTACTGTGTAGTTTATATTTGAATATATTCCTTTTTCCACTATTACCCTCTTAGCGCTCCGAATGTCCACTTGCATTTTCTACAGAAAGAGTGTTCAGAACTGCGCAATCAAAAGTATGGTTTAACTCTGTTAGCTTAATGAACATATCAGAAATAAGTTTCACACAATGCTTCTGTGTAGTTTTTATTTGAAGATATTATTTTTCCCAATAGAGGACTCTTAGCGCTCAGAATGTCCAATTGCAGTTTCTACAGAAAGAGTGTTTCAGAAAGGCTCAATCAAAAGTAAGGTTCAACTCTGTTAGTTGAATGCACAGAACAGAAAGTAGTTTCATACAATGCTTCTGTGTAGTTTATATTTGAACATATTCTTTTTTCCACTATTACCCACTTAGCGCTGCGAATGTCCAGTTGCATTTTCTACAGACAGAGTGTTTCTAAACTGCTCAATCAAAAGTATGGTTTAACTCTGTTAGCTGAATGCTCAGATCAGAAAGAAGTTTCACAGAATGCTTCTGTGTAGTTTATATTTGAATATATTCCTTTTTCCACTACTACTCTCTTAGCGCTCCAAATGTCCAGTTGCATTTTCTACAGAAATAGTGTTCAGATCTGCTCAACCAAAAGTATCGTTTAACTCTGTTAGCTGAATGCACAGATCAGAAAGAAGTTTCACAGAATGATTCTGTGTAGTTTATATTTGGAGACATTCCTTTTTCCACTATTACCCTCTTAGCGCTCCGAATCTCCACTTGCATTTTCTACAGAAAGAGTGTTTCAGAACGGCTCAATCAAAACTAAGGTTCAACTCTTTTAGTTGAACAAACAGAACAGAAAGAAGTTTCACACAATTCTTCTGTGTAGTTTTTATTTGTAGACATTCTTTTTCCCAATATAGGCCTCTTAGCGCTCAGAATGTCCAATTGCAGTTTCTACAGAAAGAGTGTTTCAGAACGGCTCAATCAAAAGTAAGGTTCAACTCTGTTAGTTGAATGCACAGAACAGAAAGAAGTTTC
The DNA here is from genome assembly GCF_028878055.3 of Symphalangus syndactylus. NCBI lineage: Eukaryota > Metazoa > Chordata > Mammalia > Primates > Hylobatidae > Symphalangus > Symphalangus syndactylus. Next base: position 1,312,385 of record NC_072425.2, read on the forward strand.
ATACAATGCTTCTGTGTATTTTATATTTGAACATATTCTTTTTTCCACTATTACCCACGTAGCGCTACGAATGTCCAGTTGCATTTTCTACAGACAGAGTGTTTCAAAACTGCTCAATCAAAAGTATGGTTTAACTCTGTTAGCTGAATGCTCCGATCAGAAAGAAGTTTCACAGAATGCTTCTGTGTAGTTTATATTTGAATATATTACTTTTTCCACTACTACGCTCTTAGTGCTCCAAATGTCCAGTTGCATTTTCTACAGAAAGAGTGTTCAGATCTGCTCAATCAAAAGTATGGTTTAACTCTGTTAGCTGAATGCACAGATCAGAAAGAAGTTTCACCGAATGATTCTGTGTAGTTTATATTTGAAGACATTCCTTTTTCCACTATTACCCTCTTAGCGCTCCGAATCTCCACTTGCATTTTCTACAACAAGAGTGTTTCATAACTGCTCAATCAAAAATATGTTTTATCTCTGTTAACTGAATTTACAGATCAGAAATAAGTTTCACAGAATGCATCTGTGTAGTTTTTATTTGAAGATATTCTTTTTCCCAATGTAGGCCTCTTAGCGCTTAGCATGTCCAATTGCAGTTTCTACAGAAAGAGTGTTTCAGAACGGCTCAATCAAAAGTAAGGTTCAACTCTGTTAGTTGAATGCACAGAACAGAAAGAATTTTCACAGAATGCTACTGTGTAGTTTATATTTGAATATATTCCTTTTTCCACTATTACCCTCTTAGCGCTCCGAATGTCCACTTGCATTTTCTACAGAAAGAGTGTTCAGAACTGCGCAATCAAAAGTATGGTTTAACTCTGTTAGCTTAATGAACATATCAGAAATAAGTTTCACACAATGCTTCTGTGTAGTTTTTATTTGAAGATATTATTTTTGCCAATAGAGGACTCTTAGCGCTCAGAATGTCCAATTGCAGTTTCTACAGAAAGAGTGTTTCAGAAAGGCTCAATCAAAAGTAAGGTTCAACTCTGTTAGTTGAATGCACAGAACAGAAAGAAGTTTCATACAATGCTTCTGTGTAGTTTATATTTGAACATATTCTTTTTTCCACTATTACCCACTTAGTGCTGCGAATGTCCAGTTGCATTTTCTACAGACAGAGTGTTTCTAAACTGCTCAATCAAAAGTATGGTTTAACTCTGTTAGCTGAATGCTCAGATCAGAAAGAAGTTTCACAGAATGCTTCTGTGTAGTTTATATTTGAATATATTCCTTTTTCCACTACTACTCTCTTAGCGCTCCAAATGTCCAGTTGCATTTTCTACAGAAATAGTGTTCAGATCTGCTCAACCAAAAGTATCGTTTAACTCTGTTAGCTGAATGCACAGATCAGAAAGAAGTTTCACAGAATGATTCTGTGTAGTTTATATTTGGAGACATTCCTTTTTCCACTATTACCCTCTTAGCGCTCCGAATCTCCACTTGCATTTTCTACAGAAAGAGTGTTTCAGAACGGCTCAATCAAAACTAAGGTTCAACTCTTTTAGTTGAACAAACAGAACAGAAAGAAGTTTCACACAATTCTTCTGTGTAGTTTTTATTTGTAGACATTCTTTTTCCCAATATAGGCCTCTTAGCGCTCAGAATGTCCAATTGCAGTTTCTACAGAAAGAGTGTTTCAGAACGGCTCAATCAAAAGTAAGGTTCAACTCTGTTAGTTGAATGCACAGAACAGAAAGAAGTTTCATACAATGCTTCTGTGTATTTTATATTTGAACATATTCTTTTTTCCACTATTACCCACGTAGCGCTACGAATGTCCAGTTGCATTTTCTACAGACAGAGTGTTTCAAAACTGCTCAATGAAAAGTATGGTTTAACTCTGTTAGCTGAATGCTCCGATCAGAAAGAAGTTTCACAGAATGCTTCTGTGTAGTTTATATTTGAATATATTACTTTTTCCACTACTACGCTCTTAGCGCTCCAAATGTCCAGTTGCATTTTCTACAGAAAGAGTGTTCAGATCTGCTCAATCAAAAGTATGGTTTAACTCTGTTAGCTGAATGCACAGATCAGAAAGAAGTTTCACCGAATGATTCTGTGTAGTTTATATTTGAAGACATTCCTTTTTCCACTATTACCCTCTTAGCGCTCCGAATCTCCACTTGCATTTTCTACAACAAGAGTGTTTCATAACTGCTCAATCAAAAATATGTTTTATCTCTGTTAACTGAATTTACAGATCAGAAATATGTTTCACAGAATGCATCTGTGTAGTTTTTATTTGAAGATATTCTTTTTCCCAATGTAGACCTCTTAGCGCTTAGCATGTCCAATTGCAGTTTCTACAGAAAGAGTGTTTCAGAACGGCTCAATCAAAAGTAAGGTTCAACTCTGTTAGTTGAATGCACAGAACAGAAAGAATTTTCACAGAATGCTACTGTGTAGTTTATATTTGAATATATTCCTTTTTCCACTATTACCCTCTTAGCGCTCCGAATGTCCACTTGCATTTTCTACAGAAAGAGTGTTCAGAACTGCGCAATCAAAAGTATGGTTTAACTCTGTTAGCTTAATGAACATATCAGAAATAAGTTTCACACAATGCTTCTGTGTAGTTTTTATTTGAAGATATTATTTTTGCCAATAGAGGACTCTTAGCGCTCAGAATGTCCAATTGCAGTTTCTACAGAAAGAGTGTTTCAGAAAGGCTCAATCAAAAGTAAGGTTCAACTCTGTTAGTTGAATGCACAGAACAGAAAGAAGTTTCATACAATGCTTCTGTGTAGTTTATATTTGAACATATTCTTTTTTCCACTATTACCCACTTAGCGCTGCGAATGTCCAGTTGCATTTTCTACAGACAGAGTGTTTCTAAACTGCTCAATCAAAAGTATGGTTTAACTCTGTTAGCTGAATGCTCAGATCAGAAAGAAGTTTCACAGAATGCTTCTGTGTAGTTTATATTTGAATATATTCCTTTTTCCACTACTACTCTCTTAGCGCTCCAAATGTCCAGTTGCATTTTCTACAGAAATAGTGTTCAGATCTGCTCAACCAAAAGTATCGTTTAACTCTGTTAGCTGAATGCACAGATCAGAAAGAAGTTTCACAGAATGATTCTGTGTAGTTTATATTTGGAGACATTCCTTTTTCCACTATTACCCTCTTAGCGCTCCGAATCTCCACTTGCATTTTCTACAGAAAGAGTGTTTCAGAACGGCTCAATCAAAACTAAGGTTCAACTCTTTTAGTTGAACAAACAGAACAGAAAGAAGTTTCACACAATTCTTCTGTGTAGTTTTTATTTGTAGACATTCTTTTTCCCAATATAGGCCTCTTAGCGCTCAGAATGTCCAATTGCAGTTTCTACAGAAAGAGTGTTTCAGAACGGCTCAATCAAAAGTAAGGTTCAACTCTGTTAGTTGAATGCACAGAACAGAAAGAAGTTTCATACAATGCTTCTGTGCAGTTTATATTTGAACATATTCTTTTTTCCACTATTACCCACGTAGCGCTACGAATGTCCAGTTGCATTTTCTACAGACAGAGTGTTTCAAAACTGCTCAATCAAAAGTATGGTTTAACTCTGTTAGCTGAATGCTCCGATCAGAAAGAAGTTTCACAGAATGCTTCTGTGTAGTTTATATTTGAATATATTACTTTTTCCACTACTACGCTCTTAGCGCTCCAAATGTCCAGTTGCATTTTCTACAGAAAGAGTGTTCAGATCTGCTCAATCAAAAGTATGGTTTAACTCTGTTAGCTGAATGCACAGATCAGAAAGAAGTTTCACCGAATGATTCTGTGTAGTTTATATTTGAAGACATTCCTTTTTCCACTATTACCCTCTTAGCGCTCCGAATCTCCACTTGCATTTTCTACAACAAGAGTGTTTCATAACTGCTCAATCAAAAATATGTTTTATCTCTGTTAACTGAATTTACAGATCAGAAATATGTTTCACAGAATGCAACTGTGTAGTTTTTATTTGAAGATATTCTTTTTCCCAATGTAGGCCTCTTAGCGCTTAGCATGTCCAATTGCAGTTTCTACAGAAAGAGTGTTTCAGAACGGCTCAATCAAAAGTAAGGTTCAACTCTGTTAGTTGAATGCACAGAACAGAAAGAATTTTCACAGAATGCTACTGTGTAGTTTATATTTGAATATATTCCTTTTTCCACTATTACCCTCTTAGCGCTCCGAATGTCCACTTGCATTTTCTACAGAAAGAGTGTTCAGAACTGCGCAATCAAAAGTATGGTTTAACTCTGTTAGCTTAATGAACATATCAGAAATAAGTTTCACACAATGCTTCTGTGTAGTTTTTATTTGAAGATATTATTTTTGCCAATAGAGGACTCTTAGCGCTCAGAATGTCCAATTGCAGTTTCTACAGAAAGAGTGTTTCAGAAAGGCTCAATCAAAAGTAAGGTTCAACTCTGTTAGTTGAATGCACAGAACAGAAAGAAGTTTCATACAATGCTTCTGTGTAGTTTATATTTGAACATATTCTTTTTTCCACTATTACCCACTTAGCGCTGCGAATGTCCAGTTGCATTTTCTACAGACAGAGTGTTTCTAAACTGCTCAATCAAAAGTATGGTTTAACTCTGTTAGCTGAATGCTCAGATCAGAAAGAAGTTTCACAGAATGCTTCTGTGTAGTTTATATTTGAATATATTCCTTTTTCCACTACTACTCTCTTAGCGCTCCAAATGTCCAGTTGCATTTTCTACAGAAATAGTGTTCAGATCTGCTCAACCAAAAGTATCGTTTAACTCTGTTAGCTGAATGCACAGATCAGAAAGAAGTTTCACAGAATGATTCTGTGTAGTTTATATTTGGAGACATTCCTTTTTCCACTATTACCCTCTTAGCGCTCCGAATCTCCACTTGCATTTTCTACAGAAAGAGTGTTTCAGAACGGCTCAATCAAAACTAAGGTTCAACTGTTTTAGTTGAACAAACAGAACAGAAAGAAGTTTCACACAATTCTTCTGTGTAGTTTTTATTTGTAGACATTCTTTTTCCCAATATAGGCCTCTTAGCGCTCAGAATGTCCAATTGCAGTTTCTACAGAAAGAGTGTTTCAGAACGGCTCAATCAAAAGTAAGGTTCAACTCTGTTAGTTGAATGCACAGAACAGAAAGAAGTTTCATACAATGCTTCTGTGTATTTTATATTTGAACATATTCTTTTTTCCACTATTCCCCACGTAGCGCTACGAATGTCCAGTTGCATTTTCTACAGACAGAGTGTTTCAAAACTGCTCAATCAAAAGTATGGTTTAACTCTGTTAGCTGAATGCTCCGATCAGAAAGAAGTTTCACAGAATGCTTCTGTGTAGTTTATATTTGAATATATTACTTTTTCCACTACTACGCTCTTAGCGCTCCAAATGTCCAGTTGCATTTTCTACAGAAAGAGTGTTCAGATCTGCTCAATCAAAAGTATGGTTTAACTCTGTTAGCTGAATGCACAGATCAGAAAGAAGTTTCACCGAATGATTCTGTGTAGTTTATATTTGAAGACATTCCTTTTTCCACTATTACCCTCTTAGCGCTCCGAATCTCCACTTGCATTTTCTACAACAAGAGTGTTTCATATCTGCTCAATCAAAAATATGTTTTATCTCTGTTAACTGAATTTACAGATCAGAAATATGTTTCACAGAATGCATCTGTGTAGTTTTTATTTGAAGATATTCTTTTTCCCAATGTAGGCCTCTTAGCGCTTAGCATGTCCAATTGCAGTTTCTACAGAAAGAGTGTTTCAGAACGGCTCAATCAAAAGTAAGGTTCAACTCTGTTATTTGAATGCACAGAACAGAAAGAATTTTCACAGAATGCTACTGTGTAGTTTATATTTGAATATATTCCTTTTTCCACTATTACCCTCTTAGCGCTCCGAATGTCCACTTGCATTTTCTACAGAAAGAGTGTTCAGAACTGCGCAATCAAAAGTATGGTTTAACTCTGTTAGCTTAATGAACATATCAGAAATAAGTTTCACACAATGCTTCTGTGTAGTTTTTATTTGAAGATATTATTTTTCCCAATAGAGGACTCTTAGCGCTCAGAATGTCCAATTGCAGTTTCTACAGAAAGAGTGTTTCAGAAAGGCTCAATCAAAAGTAAGGTTCAACTCTGTTAGTTGAATGCACAGAACAGAAAGTAGTTTCATACAATGCTTCTGTGTAGTTTATATTTGAACATATTCTTTTTTCCACTATTACCCACTTAGCGCTGCGAATGTCCAGTTGCATTTTCTACAGACAGAGTGTTTCTAAACTGCTCAATCAAAAGTATGGTTTAACTCTGTTAGCTGAATGCTCAGATCAGAAAGAAGTTTCACAGAATGCTTCTGTGTAGTTTATATTTGAATATATTCCTTTTTCCACTACTACTCTCTTAGCGCTCCAAATGTCCAGTTGCATTTTCTACAGAAATAGTGTTCAGATCTGCTCAACCAAAAGTATCGTTTAACTCTGTTAGCTGAATGCACAGATCAGAAAGAAGTTTCACAGAATGATTCTGTGTAGTTTATATTTGGAGACATTCCTTTTTCCACTATTACCCTCTTAGCGCTCCGAATCTCCACTTGCATTTTCTACAGAAAGAGTGTTTCAGAACGGCTCAATCAAAACTAAGGTTCAACTCTTTTAGTTGAACAAACAGAACAGAAAGAAGTTTCACACAATTCTTCTGTGTAGTTTTTATTTGTAGACATTCTTTTTCCCAATATAGGCCTCTTAGCGCTCAGAATGTCCAATTGCAGTTTCTACAGAAAGAGTGTTTCAGAACGGCTCAATCAAAAGTAAGGTTCAACTCTGTTAGTTGAATGCACAGAACAGAAAGAAGTTTCATACAATGCTTCTGTGTATTTTATATTTGAACATATTCTTTTTTCCACTATTACCCACGTAGCGCTACGAATGTCCAGTTGCATTTTCTACAGACAGAGTGTTTCAAAACTGCTCAATCAAAAGTATGGTTTAACTCTGTTAGCTGAATGCTCCGATCAGAAAGAAGTTTCACAGAATGCTTCTGTGTAGTTTATATTTGAATATATTACTTTTTCCACTACTACGCTCTTAGTGCTCCAAATGTCCAGTTGCATTTTCTACAGAAAGAGTGTTCAGATCTGCTCAATCAAAAGTATGGTTTAACTCTGTTAGCTGAATGCACAGATCAGAAAGAAGTTTCACCGAATGATTCTGTGTAGTTTATATTTGAAGACATTCCTTTTTCCACTATTACCCTCTTAGCGCTCCGAATCTCCACTTGCATTTTCTACAACAAGAGTGTTTCATAACTGCTCAATCAAAAATATGTTTTATCTCTGTTAACTGAATTTACAGATCAGAAATAAGTTTCACAGAATGCATCTGTGTAGTTTTTATTTGAAGATATTCTTTTTCCCAATGTAGGCCTCTTAGCGCTTAGCATGTCCAATTGCAGTTTCTACAGAAAGAGTGTTTCAGAACGGCTCAATCAAAAGTAAGGTTCAACTCTGTTATTTGAATGCACAGAACAGAAAGAATTTTCACAGAATGCTACTGTGTAGTTTATATTTGAATATATTCCTTTTTCCACTATTACCCTCTTAGCGCTCCGAATGTCCACTTGCATTTTCTACAGAAAGAGTGTTCAGAACTGCGCAATCAAAAGTATGGTTTAACTCTGTTAGCTTAATGAACATATCAGAAATAAGTTTCACACAATGCTTCTGTGTAGTTTTTATTTGAAGATATTATTTTTCCCAATAGAGGACTCTTAGCGCTCAGAATGTCCAATTGCAGTTTCTACAGAAAGAGTGTTTCAGAAAGGCTCAATCAAAAGTAAGGTTCAACTCTGTTAGTTGAATGCACAGAACAGAAAGTAGTTTCATACAATGCTTCTGTGTAGTTTATATTTGAACATATTCTTTTTTCCACTATTACCCACTTAGCGCTGCGAATGTCCAGTTGCATTTTCTACAGACAGAGTGTTTCTAAACTGCTCAATCAAAAGTATGGTTTAACTCTGTTAGCTGAATGCTCAGATCAGAAAGAAGTTTCACAGAATGCTTCTGTGTAGTTTATATTTGAATATATTCCTTTTTCCACTACTACTCTCTTAGCGCTCCAAATGTCCAGTTGCATTTTCTACAGAAATAGTGTTCAGATCTGCTCAACCAAAAGTATCGTTTAACTCTGTTAGCTGAATGCACAGATCAGAAAGAAGTTTCACAGAATGATTCTGTGTAGTTTATATTTGGAGACATTCCTTTTTCCACTATTACCCTCTTAGCGCTCCGAATCTCCACTTGCATTTTCTACAGAAAGAGTGTTTCAGAACGGCTCAATCAAAACTAAGGTTCAACTCTTTTAGTTGAACAAACAGAACAGAAAGAAGTTTCACACAATTCTTCTGTGTAGTTTTTATTTGTAGACATTCTTTTTCCCAATATAGGCCTCTTAGCGCTCAGAATGTCCAATTGCAGTTTCTACAGAAAGAGTGTTTCAGAACGGCTCAATCAAAAGTAAGGTTCAACTCTGTTAGTTGAATGCACAGAACAGAAAGAAGTTTCATACAATGCTTCTGTGTATTTTATATTTGAACATATTCTTTTTTCCACTATTACCCACGTAGCGCTACGAATGTCCAGTTGCATTTTCTACAGACAGAGTGTTTCAAAACTGCTCAATCAAAAGTATGGTTTAACTCTGTTAGCTGAATGCTCCGATCAGAAAGAAGTTTCACAGAATGCTTCTGTGTAGTTTATATTTGAATATATTACTTTTTCCACTACTACGCTCTTAGTGCTCCAAATGTCCAGTTGCATTTTCTACAGAAAGAGTGTTCAGATCTGCTCAATCAAAAGTATGGTTTAACTCTGTTAGCTGAATGCACAGATCAGAAAGAAGTTTCACCGAATGATTCTGTGTAGTTTATATTTGAAGACATTCCTTTTTCCACTATTACCCTCTTAGCGCTCCGAATCTCCACTTGCATTTTCTACAACAAGAGTGTTTCATAACTGCTCAATCAAAAATATGTTTTATCTCTGTTAACTGAATTTACAGATCAGAAATAAGTTTCACAGAATGCATCTGTGTAGTTTTTATTTGAAGATATTCTTTTTCCCAATGTAGGCCTCTTAGCGCTTAGCATGTCCAATTGCAGTTTCTACAGAAAGAGTGTTTCAGAACGGCTCAATCAAAAGTAAGGTTCAACTCTGTTAGTTGAATGCACAGAACAGAAAGAATTTTCACAGAATGCTACTGTGTAGTTTATATTTGAATATATTCCTTTTTCCACTATTACCCTCTTAGCGCTCCGAATGTCCACTTGCATTTTCTACAGAAAGAGTGTTCAGAACTGCGCAATCAAAAGTATGGTTTAACTCTGTTAGCTTAATGAACATATCAGAAATAAGTTTCACACAATGCTTCTGTGTAGTTTTTATTTGAAGATATTATTTTTGCCAATAGAGGACTCTTAGCGCTCAGAATGTCCAATTGCAGTTTCTACAGAAAGAGTGTTTCAGAAAGGCTCAATCAAAAGTAAGGTTCAACTCTGTTAGTTGAATGCACAGAACAGAAAGAAGTTTCATACAATGCTTCTGTGTAGTTTATATTTGAACATATTCTTTTTTCCACTATTACCCACTTAGTGCTGCGAATGTCCAGTTGCATTTTCTACAGACAGAGTGTTTCTAAACTGCTCAATCAAAAGTATGGTTTAACTCTGTTAGCTGAATGCTCAGATCAGAAAGAAGTTTCACAGAATGCTTCTGTGTAGTTTATATTTGAATATATTCCTTTTTCCACTACTACTCTCTTAGCGCTCCAAATGTCCAGTTGCATTTTCTACAGAAATAGTGTTCAGATCTGCTCAACCAAAAGTATCGTTTAACTCTGTTAGCTGAATGCACAGATCAGAAAGAAGTTTCACAGAATGATTCTGTGTAGTTTATATTTGGAGACATTCCTTTTTCCACTATTACCCTCTTAGCGCTCCGAATCTCCACTTGCATTTTCTACAGAAAGAGTGTTTCAGAACGGCTCAATCAAAACTAAGGTTCAACTCTTTTAGTTGAACAAACAGAACAGAAAGAAGTTTCACACAATTCTTCTGTGTAGTTTTTATTTGTAGACATTCTTTTTCCCAATATAGGCCTCTTAGCGCTCAGAATGTCCAATTGCAGTTTCTACAGAAAGAGTGTTTCAGAACGGCTCAATCAAAAGTAAGGTTCAACTCTGTTAGTTGAATGCACAGAACAGAAAGAAGTTTCATACAATGCTTCTGTGTATTTTATATTTGAACATATTCTTTTTTCCACTATTACCCACGTAGCGCTACGAATGTCCAGTTGCATTTTCTACAGACAGAGTGTTTCAAAACTGCTCAATGAAAAGTATGGTTTAACTCTGTTAGCTGAATGCTCCGATCAGAAAGAAGTTTCACAGAATGCTTCTGTGTAGTTTATATTTGAATATATTACTTTTTCCACTACTACGCTCTTAGCGCTCCAAATGTCCAGTTGCATTTTCTACAGAAAGAGTGTTCAGATCTGCTCAATCAAAAGTATGGTTTAACTCTGTTAGCTGAATGCACAGATCAGAAAGAAGTTTCACCGAATGATTCTGTGTAGTTTATATTTGAAGACATTCCTTTTTCCACTATTACCCTCTTAGCGCTCCGAATCTCCACTTGCATTTTCTACAACAAGAGTGTTTCATAACTGCTCAATCAAAAATATGTTTTATCTCTGTTAACTGAATTTACAGATCAGAAATATGTTTCACAGAATGCATCTGTGTAGTTTTTATTTGAAGATATTCTTTTTCCCAATGTAGACCTCTTAGCGCTTAGCATGTCCAATTGCAGTTTCTACAGAAAGAGTGTTTCAGAACGGCTCAATCAAAAGTAAGGTTCAACTCTGTTAGTTGAATGCACAGAACAGAAAGAATTTTCACAGAATGCTACTGTGTAGTTTATATTTGAATATATTCCTTTTTCCACTATTACCCTCTTAGCGCTCCGAATGTCCACTTGCATTTTCTACAGAAAGAGTGTTCAGAACTGCGCCATCAAAAGTATGGTTTAACTCTGTTAGCTTAATGAACATATCAGAAATAAGTTTCACACAATGCTTCTGTGTAGTTTTTATTTGAAGATATTATTTTTGCCAATAGAGGACTCTTAGCGCTCAGAATGTCCAATTGCAGTTTCTACAGAAAGAGTGTTTCAGAAAGGCTCAATCAAAAGTAAGGTTCAACTCTGTTAGTTGAATGCACAGAACAGAAAGAAGTTTCATACAATGCTTCTGTGTAGTTTATATTTGAACATATTCTTTTTTCCACTATTACCCACTTAGCGCTGCGAATGTCCAGTTGCATTTTCTACAGACAGAGTGTTTCTAAACTGCTCAATCAAAAGTATGGTTTAACTCTGTTAGCTGAATGCTCAGATCAGAAAGAAGTTTCACAGAATGCTTCTGTGTAGTTTATATTTGAATATATTCCTTTTTCCACTACTACTCTCTTAGCGCTCCAAATGTCCAGTTGCATTTTCTACAGAAATAGTGTTCAGATCTGCTCAACCAAAAGTATCGTTTAACTCTGTTAGCTGAATGCACAGATCAGAAAGAAGTTTCACAGAATGATTCTGTGTAGTTTATATTTGGAGACATTCCTTTTTCCACTATTACCCTCTTAGCGCTCCGAATCTCCACTTGCATTTTCTACAGAAAGAGTGTTTCAGAACGGCTCAATCAAAACTAAGGTTCAACTCTTTTAGTTGAACAAACAGAACAGAAAGAAGTTTCACACAATTCTTCTGTGTAGTTTTTATTTGTAGACATTCTTTTTCCCAATATAGGCCTCTTAGCGCTCAGAATGTCCAATTGCAGTTTCTACAGAAAGAGTGTTTCAGAACGGCTCAATCAAAAGTAAGGTTCAACTCTGTTAGTTGAATGCACAGAACAGAAAGAAGTTTCATACAATGCTTCTGTGCAGTTTATATTTGAACATATTCTTTTTTCCACTATTACCCACGTAGCGCTACGAATGTCCAGTTGCATTTTCTACAGACAGAGTGTTTCAAAACTGCTCAATCAAAAGTATGGTTTAACTCTGTTAGCTGAATGCTCCGATCAGAAAGAAGTTTCACAGAATGCTTCTGTGTAGTTTATATTTGAATATATTACTTTTTCCACTACTACGCTCTTAGCGCTCCAAATGTCCAGTTGCATTTTCTACAGAAAGAGTGTTCAGATCTGCTCAATCAAAAGTATGGTTTAACTCTGTTAGCTGAATGCACAGATCAGAAAGAAGTTTCACCGAATGATTCTGTGTAGTTTATATTTGAAGACATTCCTTTTTCCACTATTACCCTCTTAGCGCTCCGAATCTCCACTTGCATTTTCTACAACAAGAGTGTTTCATAACTGCTCAATCAAAAATATGTTTTATCTCTGTTAACTGAATTTACAGATCAGAAATATGTTTCACAGAATGCAACTGTGTAGTTTTTATTTGAAGATATTCTTTTTCCCAATGTAGGCCTCTTAGCGCTTAGCATGTCCAATTGCAGTTTCTACAGAAAGAGTGTTTCAGAACGGCTCAATCAAAAGTAAGGTTCAACTCTGTTAGTTGAATGCACAGAACAGAAAGAATTTTCACAGAATGCTACTGTGTAGTTTATATTTGAATATATTCCTTTTTCCACTATTACCCTCTTAGCGCTCCGAATGTCCACTTGCATTTTCTACAGAAAGAGTGTTCAGAACTGCGCAATCAAAAGTATGGTTTAACTCTGTTAGCTTAATGAACATATCAGAAATAAGTTTCACACAATGCTTCTGTGTAGTTTTTATTTGAAGATATTATTTTTGCCAATAGAGGACTCTTAGCGCTCAGAATGTCCAATTGCAGTTTCTACAGAAAGAGTGTTTCAGAAAGGCTCAATCAAAAGTAAGGTTCAACTCTGTTAGTTGAATGCACAGAACAGAAAGAAGTTTCATACAATGCTTCTGTGTAGTTTATATTTGAACATATTCTTTTTTCCACTATTACCCACTTAGCGCTGCGAATGTCCAGTTGCATTTTCTACAGACAGAGTGTTTCTAAACTGCTCAATCAAAAGTATGGTTTAACTCTGTTAGCTGAATGCTCAGATCAGAAAGAAGTTTCACAGAATGCTTCTGTGTAGTTTATATTTGAATATATTCCTTTTTCCACTACTACTCTCTTAGCGCTCCAAATGTCCAGTTGCATTTTCTACAGAAATAGTGTTCAGATCTGCTCAACCAAAAGTATCGTTTAACTCTGTTAGCTGAATGCACAGATCAGAAAGAAGTTTCACAGAATGATTCTGTGTAGTTTATATTTGGAGACATTCCTTTTTCCACTATTACCCTCTTAGCGCTCCGAATCTCCACTTGCATTTTCTACAGAAAGAGTGTTTCAGAACGGCTCAATCAAAACTAAGGTTCAACTGTTTTAGTTGAACAAACAGAACAGAAAGAAGTTTCACACAATTCTTCTGTGTAGTTTTTATTTGTAGACATTCTTTTTCCCAATATAGGCCTCTTAGCGCTCAGAATGTCCAATTGCAGTTTCTACAGAAAGAGTGTTTCAGAACGGCTCAATCAAAAGTAAGGTTCAACTCTGTTAGTTGAATGCACAGAACAGAAAGAAGTTTCATACAATGCTTCTGTGTATTTTATATTTGAACATATTCTTTTTTCCACTATTCCCCACGTAGCGCTACGAATGTCCAGTTGCATTTTCTACAGACAGAGTGTTTCAAAACTGCTCAATCAAAAGTATGGTTTAACTCTGTTAGCTGAATGCTCCGATCAGAAAGAAGTTTCACAGAATGCTTCTGTGTAGTTTATATTTGAATATATTACTTTTTCCACTACTACGCTCTTAGCGCTCCAAATGTCCAGTTGCATTTTCTACAGAAAGAGTGTTCAGATCTGCTCAATCAAAAGTATGGTTTAACTCTGTTAGCTGAATGCACAGATCAGAAAGAAGTTTCACCGAATGATTCTGTGTAGTTTATATTTGAAGACATTCCTTTTTCCACTATTACCCTCTTAGCGCTCCGAATCTCCACTTGCATTTTCTACAACAAGAGTGTTTCATATCTGCTCAATCAAAAATATGTTTTATCTCTGTTAACTGAATTTACAGATCAGAAATATGTTTCACAGAATGCATCTGTGTAGTTTTTATTTGAAGATATTCTTTTTCCCAATGTAGGCCTCTTAGCGCTTAGCATGTCCAATTGCAGTTTCTACAGAAAGAGTGTTTCAGAACGGCTCAATCAAAAGTAAGGTTCAACTCTGTTATTTGAATGCACAGAACAGAAAGAATTTTCACAGAATGCTACTGTGTAGTTTATATTTGAATATATTCCTTTTTCCACTATTACCCTCTTAGCGCTCCGAATGTCCACTTGCATTTTCTACAGAAAGAGTGTTCAGAACTGCGCAATCAAAAGTATGGTTTAACTCTGTTAGCTTAATGAACATATCAGAAATAAGTTTCACACAATGCTTCTGTGTAGTTTTTATTTGAAGATATTATTTTTGCCAATAGAGGACTCTTAGCGCTCAGAATGTCCAATTGCAGTTTCTACAGAAAGAGTGTTTCAGAAAGGCTCAATCAAAAGTAAGGTTCAACTCTGTTAGTTGAATGCACAGAACAGAAAGAAGTTTCATACAATGCTTCTGTGTAGTTTATATTTGAACATATTCTTTTTTCCACTATTACCCACTTAGCGCTGCGAATGTCCAGTTGCATTTTCTACAGACAGAGTGTTTCTAAACTGCTCAATCAAAAGTATGGTTTAACTCTGTTAGCTGAATGCTCAGATCAGAAAGAAGTTTCACAGAATGCTTCTGTGTAGTTTATATTTGAATATATTCCTTTTTCCACTACTACTCTCTTAGCGCTCCAAATGTCCAGTTGCATTTTCTACAGAAATAGTGTTCAGATCTGCTCAACCAAAAGTATCGTTTAACTCTGTTAGCTGAATGCACAGATCAGAAAGAAGTTTCACAGAATGATTCTGTGTAGTTTATATTTGGAGACATTCCTTTTTCCACTATTACCCTCTTAGCGCTCCGAATCTCCACTTGCATTTTCTACAGAAAGAGTGTTTCAGAACGGCTCAATCAAAACTAAGGTTCAACTCTTTTAGTTGAACAAACAGAACAGAAAGAAGTTTCACACAATTCTTCTGTGTAGTTTTTATTTGTAGACATTCTTTTTCCCAATATAGGCCTCTTAGCGCTCAGAATGTCCAATTGCAGTTTCTACAGAAAGAGTGTTTCAGAACGGCTCAATCAAAAGTAAGGTTCAACTCTGTTAGTTGAATGCACAGAACAGAAAGAAGTTTCATACAATGCTTCTGTGCAGTTTATATTTGAACATATTCTTTTTTCCACTATTACCCACGTAGCGCTACGAATGCCAGTTGCATTTTCTACAGACAGAGTGTTTCAAAACTGCTCAATCAAAAGTATGGTTTAACTCTGTTAGCTGAATGCTCGGATCAGAAAGAAGTTTCACAGAATGCTTCTGTGTAGTTTATATTTGAATATATTACTTTTTCCACTACTACGCTCTTAGCGCTCCAAATGTCCAGTTGCATTTTCTACAGAAAGAGTGTTCAGATCTGCTCAATCAAAAGTATGGTTTAACTCTGTTAGCTGAATGCACAGATCAGAAAGAAGTTTCACCGAATGATTCTGTGTAGTTTATATTTGAAGACATTCCTTTTTCCACTATTACCCTCTTAGCGCTCCGAATCTCCACTTGCATTTTCTACAACAAGAGTGTTTCATAACTGCTCAATCAAAAATATGTTTTATCTCTGTTAACTGAATTTACAGATCAGAAATATGTTTCACAGAATGCATCTGTGTAGTTTTTATTTGAAGATATTCTTTTTCCCAATGTAGGCCTCTTAGCGCTTAGCATGTCCAATTGCAATTTCTACAGAAAGAGTGTTTCAGAACGGCTCAATCAAAAGTAAGGTTCAACTCTGTTAGTTGAATGCACAGAACAGAAAGAATTTTCACAGAATGCTACTGTGTAGTTTATATTTGAATATATTCCTTTTTCCACTATTACCCTCTTAGCGCTCCGAATGTCCACTTGCATTTTCTACAGAAAGAGTGTTCAGAACTGCGCAATCAAAAGTATGGTTTAACTCTGTTAGCTTAATGAACATATCAGAAATAAGTTTCACACAATGCTTCTGTGTAGTTTTTATTTGAAGATATTATTTTTGCCAATAGAGGACTCTTAGCGCTCAGAATGTCCAATTGCAGTTTCTACAGAAAGAGTGTTTCAGAAAGGCTCAATCAAAAGTAAGGTTCAACTCTGTTAGTTGAATGCACAGAACAGAAAGAAGTTTCATACAATGCTTCTGTGTAGTTTATATTTGAACATATTCTTTTTTCCACTATTACCCACTTAGCGCTGCGAATGTCCAGTTGCATTTTCTACAGACAGAGTGTTTCTAAACTGCTCAATCAAAAGTATGGTTTAACTCTGTTAGCTGAATGCTCAGATCAGAAAGAAGTTTCACAGAATGCTTCTGTGTAGTTTATATTTGAATATATTCCTTTTTCCACTACTACTCTCTTAGCGCTCCAAATGTCCAGTTGCATTTTCTACAGAAATAGTGTTCAGATCTGCTCAACCAAAAGTATCGTTTAACTCTGTTAGCTGAATGCACAGATCAGAAAGAAGTTTCACAGAATGATTCTGTGTAGTTTATATTTGGAGACATTCCTTTTTCCACTATTACCCTCTTAGCGCTCCGAATCTCCACTTGCATTTTCTACAGAAAGAGTGTTTCAGAACGGCTCAATCAAAACTAAGGTTCAACTGTTTTAGTTGAACAAACAGAACAGAAAGAAGTTTCACACAATTCTTCTGTGTAGTTTTTATTTGTAGACATTCTTTTTCCCAATATAGGCCTCTTAGCGCTCAGAATGTCCAATTGCAGTTTCTACAGTAAGAGTGTTTCAGAACGGCTCAATCAAAAGTAAGGTTCAACTCTGTTAGTTGAATGCACAGAACAGAAAGAAGTTTCATACAATGCTTCTGTGTATTTTATATTTGAACATATTCTTTTTTCCACTATTCCCCACGTAGCGCTACGAATGTCCAGTTGCATTTTCTACAGACAGAGTGTTTCAAAACTGCTCAATCAAAAGTATGGTTTAACTCTGTTAGCTGAATGCTCCGATCAGAAAGAAGTTTCACAGAATGCTTCTGTGTAGTTTATATTTGAATATATTACTTTTTCCACTACTACGCTCTTAGCGCTCCAAATGTCCAGTTGCATTTTCTACAGAAAGAGTGTTCAGATCTGCTCAATCAAAAGTATGGTTTAACTCTGTTAGCTGAATGCACAGATCAGAAAGAAGTTTCACCGAATGATTCTGTGTAGTTTATATTTGAAGACATTCCTTTTTCCACTATTACCCTCTTAGCGCTCCGAATCTCCACTTGCATTTTCTACAACAAGAGTGTTTCATATCTGCTCAATCAAAAATATGTTTTATCTCTGTTAACTGAATTTACAGATCAGAAATATGTTTCACAGAATGCATCTGTGTAGTTTTTATTTGAAGATATTCTTTTTCCCAATGTAGGCCTCTTAGCGCTTAGCATGTCCAATTGCAGTTTCTACAGAAAGAGTGTTTCAGAACGGCTCAATCAAAAGTAAGGTTCAACTCTGTTATTTGAATGCACAGAACAGAAAGAATTTTCACAGAATGCTACTGTGTAGTTTATATTTGAATATATTCCTTTTTCCACTATTACCCTCTTAGCGCTCCGAATGTCCACTTGCATTTTCTACAGAAAGAGTGTTCAGAACTGCGCAATCAAAAGTATGGTTTAACTCTGTTAGCTTAATGAACATATCAGAAATAAGTTTCACACAATGCTTCTGTGTAGTTTTTATTTGAAGATATTATTTTTGCCAATAGAGGACTCTTAGCGCTCAGAATGTCCAATTGCAGTTTCTACAGAAAGAGTGTTTCAGAAAGGCTCAATCAAAAGTAAGGTTCAACTCTGTTAGTTGAATGCACAGAACAGAAAGAAGTTTCATACAATGCTTCTGTGTAGTTTATATTTGAACATATTCTTTTTTCCACTATTACCCACTTAGCGCCTCGAATGTCCAGTTGCATTTTCTACAGACAGAGTGTTTCTAAACTGCTCAATCAAAAGTATGGTTTAACTCTGTTAGCTGAATGCTCAGATCAGAAAGAAGTTTCACAGAATGCTTCTGTGTAGTTTATATTTGAATATATTCCTTTTTCCACTACTACTCTCTTAGCGCTCCAAATGTCCAGTTGCATTTTCTACAGAAATAGTGTTCAGATCTGCTCAACCAAAAGTATGGTTTAACTCTGTTAGCTGAATGCACAGATCAGAAAGAAGTTTCACAGAATGATTCTGTGTAGTTTATATTTGGAGACATTCCTTTTTCCACTATTACCCTCTTAGCGCTCCGAATCTCCACTTGCATTTTCTACAGAAAGAGTGTTTCAGAACGGCTCAATCAAAACTAAGGTTCAACTCTTTTAGTTGAACAAACAGAACAGAAAGAAGTTTCACACAATTCTTCTGTGTAGTTTTTATTTGTAGACATTCTTTTTCCCAATATAGGCCTCTTAGCGCTCAGAATGTCCAATTGCAGTTTCTACAGAAAGAGTGTTTCAGAACGGCTCAATCAAAAGTAAGGTTCAACTCTGTTAGTTGAATGCACAGAACAGAAAGAAGTTTCATACAATGCTTCTGTGTAGTTTATATTTGAACATATTCTTTTTTCCACTATTACCCACTTAGCGCTACGAATGTCCAGTTGCATTTTCTACAGACAGAGTGTTTCAAAACTGCTCAATCAAAAGTATGGTTTAACTCTGTTAGCTGAATGCTCCGATCAGAAAGAAGTTTCACAGAATGCTTCTGTGTAGTTTATATTTGAATATATTACTTTTTCCACTACTACGCTCTTAGCGCTCCAAATGTCCAGTTGCATTTTCTACAGAAAGAGTGTTCAGATCTGCTCAATCAAAAGTATGGTTTAACTCTGTTAGCTGAATGCACAGATCAGAAAGAAGTTTCACCGAATGATTCTGTGTAGTTTATATTTGAAGACATTCCTTTTTCCACTATTACCCTCTTAGCGCTCCGAATCTCCACTTGCATTTTCTACAACAAGAGTGTTTCATAACTGCTCAATCAAAAATATGTTTTATCTCTGTTAACTGAATTTACAGATCAGAAATATGTTTCACAGAATGCATCTGTGTAGTTTTTATTTGAAGATATTCTTTTTCCCAATGTAGGCCTCTTAGCGCTTAGCATGTCCAATTGCAGTTTCTACAGAAAGAGTGTTTCAGAACGGCTCAATCAAAAGTAAGGTTCAACTCTGTTAGTTGAATGCACAGAACAGAAAGAATTTTCACAGAATGCTACTGTGTAGTTTATATTTGAATATATTCCTTTTTCCACTATTACCCTCTTAGCGCTCCGAATGTCCACTTGCATTTTCTACAGAAAGAGTGTTCAGAACTGCGCAATCAAAAGTATGGTTTAACTCTGTTAGCTTAATGAACATATCAGAAATAAGTTTCACACAATGCTTCTGTGTAGTTTTTATTTGAAGATATTATTTTTCCCAATAGAGGCCTCTTAGCGCTCAGAATGTCCAATTGCAGTTTCTACAGAAAGAGTGTTTCAGAAAGGCTCAATCAAAAGTAAGGTTCAACTCTGTTAGTTGAATGCACAGAACAGAAAGAAGTTTCATACAATGCTTCTGTGTAGTTTATATTTGAACATATTCTTTTTTCCACTATTACCCACTTAGCGCTACAAATGTCCAGTTGCATTTTCTACAGACAGAGTGTTTCAAAACTGCTCAATCAAAAGTATGGTTTAACTCTGTTAGCTGAATGCTCAGATCAGAAAGAAGTTTCACAGAATGTTTCTGTGTAGTTTATATTTGAATATATTCCTTTTTCCACTACTACTCTCTTAGCGCTCCAAATGTCCAGTTGCATTTTCTACAGAAATAGTGTTCAGATCTGCTCAACCAAAAGTATGGTTTAACTCTGTTAGCTGAATGCACAGATCAGAAAGAAGTTTCACAGAATGATTCTGTGTAGTTTATATTTGGAGACATTCCTTTTTCCACTATTACCCTCTTAGCGCTCCGAATCTCCACTTGCATTTTCTACAGAAAGAGTGTTTCAGAACGGCTCAATCAAAACTAAGGTTCAACTCTTTTAGTTGAACAAACAGAACAGAAAGAAGTTTCACACAATTCTTCTGTGTAGTTTTTATTTGTAGACATTCTTTTTCCCAATATAGGCCTCTTAGCGCTCAGAATGTCCAATTGCAGTTTCTACAGAAAGAGTGTTTCAGAACGGCTCAATCAAAAGTAAGGTTCAACTCTGTTAGTTGAATGCACAGAACGGAAAGAAGTTTCATACAATGCTTCTGTGTAGTTTATATTTTAACATATTCTTTTTTCCACTATTACCCACTTAGCGCTACGAATGTCCAGTTGCATTTTCTACAGACAGAGTGTTTCAAAACTGCTCAATCAAAAGTATGGTTTAACTCTGTTAGCTGAATGCTCAGATCAGAAAGAAGTTTCACAGAATGCTTCTGTGTAGTTTATATTTGAATATATTCCTTTTTCCACTACTACGCTCTTAGCGCTCCAAATGTCCAGTTGCATTTTCTACAGAAAGAGTGTTCAGATCTGCTCAATCAAAAGTATGGTTTAACTCTGTTAGCTGAATGCACAGATCAGAAAGAAGTTTCACCGAATGATTCTGCGTAGTTTATATTTGAAGAAATTCCTTTTTCCACTATTACCTTCTTAGCGCTCTGAATCTCCACTTGCATTTCCTACAAAAAGAGTGTTTCATAACTGCTCAATCAAAAATATGTTTTATCTCTGTTAACTGAATTTACAGATCAGAAATAAGTTTCACAGAATGCATCTGTGTAGTTTTTATTTGAAGATATTCTTTTTCCCAATGTAGGCCTCTTAGCGCTTAGCATGTCCAATTGCAGTTTCTACAGAAAGAGTGTTTCAGAACGGCTCAATCAAAAGTAAGGTTCAACTCTGTTAGTTGAATGCACAGAACAGAAAGAATTTTCACAGAATGCTACTGTGTAGTTTATATTTGAATATATTCCTTTTTCCAGTATTACCCTCTTAGCGCTCCGAATGTCCACTTGCATTTTCTACAGACAGAGTGTTCAGAGCTGCTCAACCAAAAGTATGTTTTAACTCTGTTAGCTTAATGAACATATCAGAAATAAGTTTCACACAATGCTTCTGTGTAGTTTTTATTTGAAGATATTATTTTTCCCAATAGAGGCCTCTTAGCGCTCAGAATGTCCAATTGCAGTTTCTACAGAAAGAGTGTTTCAGAAAGGCTCAATCAAAAGTAAGGTTCAACTCTGTTAGTTGAATGCACAGAACAGAAAGAAGTTTCATACAATGCCTCTTTGTAGTTTATATTTGAATATATTCCTTTTTCCACTATTACCCACTTAGCGCTACGAATGTCCAGTTGCATTTTCTACAGACAGAGTGTTCAGAGCTGCTCAACCAAAAGTATGTTTTAACTCTGTTAGCTGAATGCACAGATCAGAAAGAAGTTTCACAGAATGATTCTGTGTAGTTTATATTTGGAGACATTCCTTTTTCCACTATTACCCTCTTAGCGCTCCGAATCTCCACTTGCATTTTCTACAAAAAGAGTGTTTCATAACTGCTCAATCAAAAATATGTTTTATCTCTGTTAACTGAATTTACAGATCAGAAATAAGTTTCACAGAATGCATCTGTGTAGTTTTTATTTTAAGATATTCTTTTTCCCAATGTAGGCCTCTTAGCGCTTAGCATGTCCAATTGCAGTTTCTACAGAAAGAGTGTTTCAGAACGGCTCAATCAAAGTAAGGTTCAACTCTGTTAGTTGAATGCACAGAACAGAAAGAATTTTCACAGAATGCTACTGTGTAGTTTATATTTGAATATATTCCTTTTTCCACTATTACCCTCTTAGCGCTCCGAATGTCCACTTGCATTTTCTACAGAAAGAGTGTTCAGAACTGCGCAATCAAAATTATGGTTTAACTCTGTTAGATTAATGAACATATCAGAAATAAGTTTCACACAATGCTTCTGTGTAGTTTTTATTTGAAGATATTATTTTTCCCAATAGAGGCCTCTTAGCGCTCAGAATGTCCAATTGCAGTTTCTACAGAAAGAGTGTTTCAGAAAGGCTCAATCAAAAGTAAGGTTCAACTCTGTTAGTTGAATGCACAGAACAGAAAGAAGTTTCATACAATGCTTCTGTGTAGTTTATATTTGAACATATTCTTTTTTCCACTATTACCCACTTAGCGCTACGAATGTTCAGTTGCATTTTCTACAGACAGAGTGTTTCAAAACTGCTCAATCAAAAGTATGGTTTAACTCTGTTAGCTGAATGCTCAGATCAGAAAGAAGTTTCACAGAATGCTTCTGTGTAGTTTATATTTGAATATATTCCTTTTTCCACTACTACTCTCTTAGCGCTCCAAATGTCCAGTTGCATTTTCTACAGAAAGAGTGTTCAGATCTGCTCAACCAAAAGTATGGTTTAACTCTGTTAGCTGAATGCACAGATCAGAAAGAAGTTTCACAGAATGATTCTGTGTAGTTTATATTTGGAGACATTCCTTTTTCCACTATTACCCTCTTAGCGCTCCGAATCTCCACTTGCATTTTCTACAGAAAGAGTGTTTCAGAACGGCTCAATCAAAACTAAGGTTCAACTCTTTTAGTTGAACAAACAGAACAGAAAGAAGGTTCACACAATTCTTCTGTGTAGTTTTTATTTGTAGACATTCTTTTTCCCAATATAGGCCTCTTAGCGCTCAGAATGTCCAATTGCAGTTTCTACAGAAAGAGTGTTTCAGAACGGCTCAATCAAAAGTAAGGTTCAACTCTGTTAGTTGAATGCACAGATCAGAAAGCAGTTTCATACAATGCTTCTGTGTAGTTTATATTTGAACATATTCTTTTTTCCACTATTACCCACTTAGCGCTACGAATGTCCAGTTGCATTTTCTACAGACAGAGTGTTTCAAAACTGCTCAATCAAAAGTATGGTTTAACTCTGTTAGCTGAATGCTCCGATCAGAAAGAAGTTTCACAGAATGCTTCTGTGTAGTTTATATTTGAATATATTACTTTTTCCACTACTACGCTCTTAGCGCTCCAAATGTCCAGTTGCATTTTCTACAGAAAGAGTGTTCAGATCTGCTCAATCAAAAGTATGGTTTAACTCTGTTAGCTGAATGCACAGATCAGAAAGAAGTTTCACCGAATGATTCTGTGTAGTTTATATTTGAAGACATTCCTTTTTCCACTCTTACCCTCTTAGCGCTCCGAATCTCCACTTGCATTTTCTACAACAAGAGTGTTTCATAACTGCTCAATCAAAAATATGTTTTATCTCTGTTAACTGAATTTACAGATCAGAAATATGTTTCACAGAATGCATCTGTGTAGTTTTTATTTGAAGATATTCTTTTTCCCAATGTAGGCCTCTTAGCGCTTAGCATGTCCAATTGCAGTTTCTACAGAAAGAGTGTTTCAGAACGGCTCAATCAAAAGTAAGGTTCAACTCTGTTAGTTGAATGCACAGAACAGAAAGAATTTTCACAGAATGCTACTGTGTAGTTTATATTTGAATATATTCCTTTTTCCACTATTACCCTCTTAGCGCTCCGAATGTCCACTTGCATTTTCTACAGAAAGAGTGTTCAGAACTGCGCAATCAAAAGTATGGTTTAACTCTGTTAGCTTAATGAACATATCAGAAATAAGTTTCACACAATGCTTCTGTGTAGTTTTTATTTGAAGATATTATTTTTCCCAATAGAGGCCTCTTAGCGCTCAGAATGTCCAATTGCAGTTTCTACAGAAAGAGTGTTTCAGAAAGGCTCAATCAAAAGTAAGGTTCAACTCTGTTAGTTGAATGCACAGAACAGAAAGAAGTTTCATACAATGCTTCTGTGTAGTTTATATTTGAACATATTCTTTTTTCCACTATTACCCACTTAGCGCTACGAATGTCCAGTTGCATTTTCTACAGACAGAGTGTTTCAAAACTGCTCAATCAAAAGTATGGTTTAACTCTGTTAGCTGAATGCTCAGATCAGAAAGAAGTTTCACAGAATGTTTCTGTGTAGTTTATATTTGAATATATTCCTTTTTCCACTACTACTCTCTTAGCGCTCCAAATGTCCAGTTGCATTTTCTACAGAAATAGTGTTCAGATCTGCTCAACCAAAAGTATGGTTTAACTCTGTTAGCTGAATGCACAGATCAGAAAGAAGTTTAACAGAATGATTCTGTGTAGTTTATATTTGGAGACATTCCTTTTTCCACTATTACCCTCTTAGCGCTCCGAATCTCCACTTGCATTTTCTACAGAAAGAGTGTTTCAGAACGACTCAATCAAAACTAAGGTTCAACTCTTTTAGTTGAACAAACAGAACAGAAAGAAGTTTCACACAATTCTTCTGTGTAGTTTTTATTTGTAGACATTCTTTTTCCCAATATAGGCCTCTTAGCGCTCAGAATGTCCAATTGCAGTTTCTACAGAAAGAGTGTTTCAGAACGGCTCAATCAAAAGTAAGGTTCAACTCTGTTAGTTGAATGCACAGAACAGAAAGAAGTTTCATACAATGCTTCTGTGTAGTTTATATTTTAACATATTCTTTTTTCCACTATTACCCACTTAGCGCTACGAATGTCCAGTTGCATTTTCTACAGACAGAGTGTTTCAAAACTGCTCAATCAAAAGTATGGTTTAACTCTGTTAGCTGAATGCTCAGATCAGAAAGAAGTTTCACAGAATGCTTCTGTGTAGTTTATATTTGAATATATTCCTTTTTCCACTACTACGCTCTTAGCGCTCCAAATGTCCAGTTGCATTTTCTACAGAAAGAGTGTTCAGATCTTCTCAATCAAAAGTATGGTTTAACTCTGTTAGCTGAATGCACAGATCAGAAAGAAGTTTCACCGAATGATTCTGCGTAGTTTATATTTGAAGACATTCCTTTTTCCACTATTACCTTCTTAGCGCTCTGAATCTCCACTTGCATTTCCTACAAAAAGAGTGTTTCATAACTGCTCAATCAAAAATATGTTTTATCTCTGTTAACTGAATTTACAGATCAGAAATAAGTTTCACAGAATGCATCTGTGTAGTTTTTATTTGAAGATATTCTTTTTCCCAATGTAGGCCTCTTAGCGCTTAGCATGTCCAATTGCAGTTTCTACAGAAAGAGTGTTTCAGAACGGCTCAATCAAAAGTAAGGTTCAACTCTGTTAGTTGAATGCACAGAACAGAAAGTATTTTCACAGAATGCTACTGTGTAGTTTATATTTGAATATATTCCTTTTTCCACTATTACCCTCTTAGCGCTCCGAATGTCCACTTGCATTTTCTACAGAAAGAGTGTTCAGAACTGCGCAATCAAAAGTATGGTTTAACTCTGTTAGCTTAATGAACATATCAGAAATAAGTTTCACACAATGCTTCTGTGTACTTTTTATTTGAAGATATTATTTTTCCCAATAGAGGCCTCTTAGCACTCAGAATGTCCAATTGCAGTTTCTACAGAAAGAGTGTTTCAGAAAGGCTCAATCAAATGTAAGGTTCAACTCTGTTAGTTGAATGCACAGAACAGAAAGAAGTTTCATACAATGCCTCTTTGTAGTTTATATTTGAATATATTCCTTTTTCCACTATTACCCACTTAGCGCTACGAAAGTCCAGTTGCATTTTCTACAGACAGAGTGTTCAGAGCTGCTCAACCAAAAGTATGTTTTAACTCTGTTAGCTGAATGCACAGATCAGAAAGAAGTTTCACAGAATGATTCTGTGTAGTTTATATTTGGAGACATTCCTTTTTCCACTATTACCCTCTTAGCGCTCCGAATCTCCACTTGCATTTTCTACAGAAAGTGTGTTTCAGAACGGCTCAATCAAAACTAAGGTTCAACTCTTTTAGTTGAACAAACAGAACAGAAAGAAGTTTCACACAATTCTTCTGTGTAGTTTTTATTTGTAGACATTCTTTTTCCCAATATAGGCCTCTTAGCACTCAGAATGTCCAATTGCAGTTTCTACAGAAAGAGTGTTTCAGAACGGCTCAATCAAAAGTAAGGTTCAACTCTGTTAGTTGAATGCACAGAACAGAAAGAAGTTTCATACAATGCTTCTGTGTAGTTTATATTTGAACATATTCTTTTTTCCACTATTAGCCACTTAGCGCTGCGAATGTCCAGTTGCATTTTCTACAGACAGAGTGTTTCAAAACTGCTCAATCAAAAGTATGGTTTAACTCTGTTAGCTGAATGCTCAGATCAGAAAGAAGTTTCACAGAATGCTTCTGTGTAGTTTATCTTTGAATATATTCCTTTTTCCACTACTACGCTCTTAGCGCTCCAAATGTCCAGTTGCATTTTCTACAGAAAGAGTGTTCAGATCTGCTCAATCAAAAGTATGGTTTAACTCTGTTAGCAGAATGCACAGATCAGAAAGAAGTTTCACCGAATGATTCTGTGTAGTTTATATTTGAAGACATTCCTTTTTCCACTATTACCCACTTAGCGCTCCGAATCTCCACTTGCATTTTCTACAAAAAGAGTGTTTCATAACTGCTCAATCAAAAATATGTTTTATCTCTGTTAACTGAATTTACAGATCAGAAATAAGTTTCACAGAATGCATCTGTGTAGTTTTTATTTGAAGATATTCTTTTTCCCAATGTAGGCCTCTTAGCGCTTAGCATGTCCAATTGCAGTTTCTACAGAAAGAGTGTTTCAGAACGGCTCAATCAAAGTAAGGTTCAACTCTGTTAGTTGAATGCACAGAACAGAAAGAATTTTCACAGAATGCTACTGTGTAGTTTATATTTGAATATATTCCTTTTTCCACTATTACCCTCTTAGCGCTCCGAATGTCCACTTGCATTTTCTACAGAAAGAGTGTTCAGAACTGCGCAATCAAAATTATGGTTTAACTCTGTTAGTTTAATGAACATATCAGAAATAAGTTTCACACAATGCTTCTGTGTAGTTTTTATTTGAAGATATTATTTTTCCCAATAGAGGCCTCTTAGCGCTCAGAATGTCCAATTGCAGTTTCTACAGAAAGAGTGTTTCAGAAAGGCTCAATCAAAAGTAAGGTTCAACTCTGTTAGTTGAATGCACAGAACAGAAAGAAGTTTCATACAATGCTTCTGTGTAGTTTATATTTGAACATATTCTTTTTTCCACTATTACCCACTTAGCGCTACGAATGTCCAGTTGCATTTTCTACAGACAGAGTGTTTCAAAACTGCTCAATCAAAAGTATGGTTTAACTCTGCTAGCTGAATGCTCAGATCAGAAAGAAGTTTCACAGAATGCTTCTGTGTAGTTTATATTTGAATATATTCCTTTTTCCACTACTACGCTCTTAGCGCTCCAAATGTCCAGTTGCATTTTCTACAGAAAGAGTGTTCAGATCTGCTCAATCAAAAGTATGGTTTAACTCTGTTAGCTGATTGCACAGATCAGAAAGAAGTTTCACAGAATGATTCTGTGTAGTTTATATTTGGAGACATTCCTTTTTCCACTATTACCCTCTTAGCGCTCCGAATCTCCACTTGCGTTATCTACAGAAAGAGTGTTTCAGAACGGCTCAATCAAAACTAAGGTTGAACTCTTTTAGTTGAACAAACAGAACAGAAAGAAGTTTCACACAATTCTTCTGTGTAGTTTTTATTTGTAGACATTCTTTTTCCCAATATAGGCCTCTTAGCGCTCAGATTGTCCAATTGCAGTTTCTACAGAAAGAGTGTTTCAGAACGGCTCAATCAAAAGTAAGGTTCACCTCTGTTAGTTGAATGCACAGAACAGAAAGAAGTTTCATACAATGCTTCTGTGTAGTTTTATTTGAACATATTCTTTTTTCCACTATAACCCACTTAGCGCTACGAATGTCCAGTTGCATTTACTACAGACAGAGTGTTTCAAAACTGCTCAATCAAAAGTATGGTTTAACTCTGTTAGCTAAATGCTCAGATCAGAAAAAAGTTTCACAGAATGCTTCTGTGTAGTTTATATTTGAATATATTCCTTTTTCCACTACTACGCTCTTAGCGCTCCAAATGTCCAGTTGCATTTTCTACAGAAAGAGTGTTCAGATCTGCTCAATCAAAAGTATGGTTTAACTCTGTTAGCTGAATGCACAGATCAGAAAGATGTTTCACCGAATGATTCTGTGTAGTTTATATTTGAAGACATTCCTTTTTCCACTATTACCCTCTTAGCGCTCCGAATCTCCACTTGCATTTTCTACAACAAGAGTGTTTCATAACTGCTCAATCAAAAATATGTTTTATCTCTGTTAACTGAATTTACAGATCAGAAATAAGTTTCACAGAATGCATCAGTGTAGTTTTTATTTGAAGATATTCTTTTTCCCAATGTAGGCCTCTTAGCGCTTAGCATGTCCAATTGCAGTTTCTACAGAAAGAGTGTTTCAGAACGGCTCAATCAAAAGTAAGGTTCAACTCTGTTAGTTGAATGCACAGAACAGAAAGAATTTTCACAGAATGTTACTGTGTAGTTTATATTTGAATATATTCCTTTTTCCACTATTACCCTCTTAGCGCTCCGAATGTCCACTTGCATTTTCTACAGAAAGAGTGTTCAGAACTGCGCAATCAAAAGTATGGTTTAACTCTGTTAGCTTAATGAACACATCAGAAATAAGTTTCACACAATGCTTCTGTGTAGTTTTTATTTGAAGATATTATTTTTCCCAATAGAGGCCTCTTAGCGCTCAGAATGTCCAATTGCAGTTTCTACAGAAAGAGTGTTTCAGAAAGGTGCAATCAAAAGTAAGGTTCAACTCTGTTAGTTGAATGCACAGAACAGAAAGAAGGTTCATACAATGCTTCTGTGTAGTTTATATTTGAACATATTCTTTTTTCCACTATTACCCACTTAGCGCTACGAATGTCCAGTTGCATTTTCTACAGACAGAGTGTTTCAAAACTGCTCAATCAAAAGTATGGTTTAACTCTGTTAGCTGAATGCTCAGATCAGAAAGAAGTTTCACAGAATGCTTCTGTGTAGTTTATATTTGAATATATTCCTTTTTCCACTACTACTCTCTTAGCCCTCCAAATGTCCAGTTGCATTTTCTACAGAAATAGTGTTCAGATCTGCTCAACCAAAAGTATGGTTTAACTCTGTTAGCTGAATGCACAGATCAGAAAGAAGTATCACAGAATGATTCTGTGTAGTTTATATTTGGAGACATTCCTTTTTCCACTATTACCCCCTTAGCGCTCCGAATCTCCACTTGCATTTTCTACAGAAAGAGTGTTTCAGAACGGCTCAATCAAAACTAAGGTTCAACTATTTAGTTGAACAAACAGAACAGAAAGAAGTTTCACACAATTCTTCTGTGTAGTTTTTATTTGTAGACATTCTTTTTCCCAATATAGGCCTCTTAGCGCTCAGAATGTCCAATTGCAGTTTCTACAGAAAGAGTGTTTCAGAACGGCTCAATCAAAAGTAAGGTTCAACTCTGTTAGTTGAATGCACAGAACAGAAAGAAGTTTCATACAATGCTTCTGTGTAGTTTATATTTGAACATATTCTTTTTTCCACTATTACCCACTTAGCGCTACGAATGTCCAGTTGCATTTTCTACAGAGAGAGTGTTTCAAAACTGCTCAATCAAAAGTATGGTTTAACTCTGTTAGCTGAATGCTCAGATCAGAAAGAAGTTTCACAGAATGCTTCTGTGTAGTTTATATTTGAATATATTCCTTTTTCCACTACTACGCTCTTAGCGCTCCAAATGTCCAGTTGCATTTTCTACAGAAAGAGTGTTCAGATCTGCTCAATCAAAAGTATGGTTTAACTCTGTTAGCTGAATGCACAGATCAGAAAGAAGTTTCACCGAATGATTCTGTGTAGTTTATATTTGAAGACATTCCTTTTTCCACTATTACCCTCTTAGCGCTCCGAATCTCCACTTGCATTTTCTACAAAAAGAGTTTTTCATAACTGCTCAATAGAAAATATGTTTTATCTCTGTTAACTGAATTTACAGATCAGAAATAAGTTTCACAGAATGCATCTGTGTAGTTTTTATTTGAAGATATTATTTTCCCAATGTACGCCTCTTAGCGCTTAGCATGTCCAATTGCAGTTTCTACAGAAAGAGTGTTTCAGAACGGCTCAATCAAAAGTAAGGTTCAACTCTGTTAGTTGAATGCACAGAACAGAAAGAATTTTCACAGAATGCTACTGTGTAGTTTATATTTGAATATATTCCTTTTTCCACTATTACCCTCTTAGCGCTCCGAATGTCCACTTGCATTTTCTACAGAAAGAGTGTTCAGAACTGCGCAATCAAAAGTATGGTTTAACTCTGTTAGCTTAATGAACATATCAGAAATAAGTTTCACACAATGCTTCTGTGTAGTTTTTATTTGAAGATATTATTTTTCCCAATAGAGGCCTCTTAGCACTCAGAATGTCCAATTGCAGTTTCTACAGAAAGAGTGTTTCAGAAAGGCTCAATCAAAAGGAAGGTTCAACTCTGTTAGTTGAATGCACAGAACAGAAAGAAGTTTCATACAATGCTTCTGTGTAGTTTATATTTGAACATATTCTTTTTTCCACTATTACCCACTTAGCGCTACGAATGTCCAGTTGCATTTTCTACAGACAGAGTGTTTCAAAACTGCTCAGTCAAAAGTATGGTTTAACTCTGTTAGCTGAATGCTCAGATCAGAAAGAAGTTTCACAGAATGCTTCTGTGTAGTTTATATTTGAATATATTCCTTTTTCCACTACTACGCTCTTAGCGCTCAAAATGTCCCGTTGCATTTTCTACAGAAAGAGTGTTCAGATCTGCTCAATCAAAAGTATGGTTTAACTCTGTTAGCTGAATGCACAGATCAGAAAGAAGTTTCACAGAATGATTCTGTGTAGTTTATATTTGGAGACATTCCTTTTTCCACTATTACCCTCTTAGCGCTCCGAATCTCCACTTGCGTTATCTACAGAAAGAGTGTTTCAGAACGGCTCAATCAAAACTAAGGTTCAACTCTTTTAGTTGAACAAACAGAACAGAAAGAAGTTTCACACAATTCTTCTGTGTAGTTTTTATTTGT
The DNA here is from genome assembly GCF_028878055.3 of Symphalangus syndactylus. Classification (NCBI taxonomy): domain Eukaryota; kingdom Metazoa; phylum Chordata; class Mammalia; order Primates; family Hylobatidae; genus Symphalangus; species Symphalangus syndactylus. The sequence goes on from NC_072425.2 coordinate 1,343,646, forward strand.
AGACATTCCTTTTCCCAATATAGACCTCTTAGCGCTCAGAATGTCCAATTGCAGTTTCTACAGAAAGAGTGTTTCAGAACGGCTCAATCAAAAGTAAGGTTCACCTCTGTTAGTTGAATGCACAGAACAGAAAGAAGTTTCATACAATGCTTCTGTGTAGTTTCTATTTGAACATATTCTTTTTTCCACTATAACCCACTTAGCGCTACGAATGTCCAGTTGCATTTTCTACAGACAGAGTGTTTCAAAACTGCTCAATCAAAAGTATGGTTTAACTATGTTAGCTGAATGCTCAGATCAGAAAGAAGTTTCACAGAATGCTTCTGTGTATTTTATATTTGAATATATTCCTTTTTCCACTACTACGCTCTTAGCGCTCCAAATGTCCAGTTGCATTTTCTACAGAAAGAGTGTTCGGATCTGCTCAATCAAAAGTATGGTTTAACTCTGTTAGCTGAATGCACAGATCAGAAATAAGTTTCACCGAATGATTCTGTGTAGTTTATATTTGAAGACATTCCTTTTTCCACTATTACCCACTTAGCGCTCCGAATCTCCACTTGCATTTTCTACAAAAAGAGTGTTTCATAACTGCTCAATCAAAAATATGTTTTATCTCTGTTAACTGAATTTACAGATCAGAAATAAGTTTCACAGAATGCATCTGTGTAGTTTTTATTTGAAGATATTCTTTTTCCCAATGTAGGCCTCTTAGCGCTTAGCATGTCCAATTGCAGTTCCTTCAGAAAGAGTGTTTCAGAACGGCTCAATCAAAAGTAAGGTTCAACTCTGTTAGTTGAATGCACAGAACAGAAAGAATTTTCACAGAATGTTACTGTGTAGTTTATATTTGAATATATTCCTTTTTCCACTATTACCCTCTTAGCGCTCCGAATGTCCACTTGCATTTTCTACAGAAAGAGTGTTCAGAACTGCGCAATCAAAAGTATGGTTTAACTCTGTTAGCTTAATGAACACATCAGAAATAAGTTTCACACAATGCTTCTGTGTAGTTTTTATTTGAAGATATTATTTTTCCCAATAGAGGCCTCTTAGCGCTCAGAATGTCCAATTGCAGTTTCTACAGAAAGAGTGTTTCAGAAAGGCTCAATCAAATGTAAGGTTCAACTCTGTTAGTTGAATGCACAGAACAGAAAGAAGTTTCATACAATGCTTCTGTGTAGTTTATATTTGAACATATTCTTTTTTCCACTATTACCCACTTAGCGCTACGAATGTCCAGTTGCATTTTCTACAGACAGAGTGTTTCAAAACTGCTCAATCAAAAGTATGGTTTAACTCTGTTAGCTGAATGCTCAGATCAGAAAGAAGTTTCACAGAATGCTTCTGTGTAGTTTATATTTGAATATATTCCTTTTTCCACTACTACTCTCTTAGCGCTCCAAATGTCCAGTTGCATTTTCTACAGAAATAGTGTTCAGATCTGCTCAACCAAAAGTATGGTTTAACTCTGTTAGCTGAATGCACAGATCAGAAAGAAGTATCACAGAATGATTCTGTGTAGTTTATATTTGGAGACATTCCTTTTTCCACTATTACCCCCTTAGCGCTCCGAATCTCCACTTGCATTTTCTACAGAAAGTGTGTTTCAGAACGGCTCAATCAAAACTAAGGTTCAACTCTTTTAGTTGAACAAACAGAACAGAAAGAAGTTTCACACAATTCTTCTGTGTAGTTTTTATTTGTAGACATTCTTTTTCCCAATATAGGCCTCTTAGCGCTCAGAATGTCCAATTGCAGTTTCTACAGAAAGAGTGTTTCAGAACGGCTCAATCAAAAGTAAGGTTCAACTCTGTTAGTTGAATGCACAGAACAGAAAGAAGTTTCATACAATGCTTCTGTGTAGTTTATATTTGAACATATTCTTTTTTCCACTATTACCCACTTAGCGCTACGAATGTCCAGTTGCATTTTCTACAGACAGAGTGTTTCAAAACTGCTCAATCAAAAGTATGGTTTAACTCTGTTAGCTGAATGCTCAGATCAGAAAGAAGTTTCACAGAATGCTTCTGTGTAGTTTATATTTGAATATATTCCTTTTTCCACTACTACGCTCTTAGCGCTCCAAATGTCCAGTTGCATTTTCTACAGAAAGAGTGTTCAGATCTGCTCAATCAAAAGTATGGTTTAACTCTGTTAGCTGAATGCACAGATCAGAAAGAAGTTTCACCGAATGATTCTGTGTAGTTTATATTTGAAGACATTCCTTTTTCCACTATTACCCTCTTAGCGCTCCGAATCTCCACTTGCATTTTCTACAAAAAGTGTGTTTCATAACTGCTCAATAAAAAATATGTTTTATCTCTGTTAACTGAATTTACAGATCAGAAATAAGTTTCACAGAATGCATCTGTGTAGTTTTTATTTGAAGATATTATTTTCCCAATGTAGGCCTCTTAGCGCTTAGCATGTCCAATTGCAGTTTCTACAGAAAGAGTGTTTCAGAACGGCTCAATCAAAAGTAAGGTTCAACTCTGTTAGTTGAATGCACAGAACAGAAAGAATTTTCACAGAATGCTACTGTGTAGTTTATATTTGAATATATTCCTTTTTCCACTATTACCCTCTTAGCGCTCCGAATGTCCACTTGCATTTTCTACAGAAAGAGTGTTCAGAACTGCGCAATCAAAAGTATGGTTTAACTCTGTTAGCTTAATGAACATATCAGAAATAAGTTTCACACAATGCTTCTGTGTAGTTTTTATTTGAAGATATTATTTTTCCCAATAGAGGCCTCTTAGCACTCAGAATGTCCAATTGCAGTTTCTACAGAAAGAGTGTTTCAGAAAGGCTCAATCAAAAGGAAGGTTCAACTCTGTTAGTTGAATGCACAGAACAGAAAGAAGTTTCATACAATGCTTCTGTGTAGTTTATATTTGAACATATTCTTTTTTCCACTATTACCCACTTAGCGCTACGAATGTCCAGTTGCATTTTCTACAGACAGAGTGTTTCAAAACTGCTCAATCAAAAGTATGGTTTAACTCTGTTAGCTGAATGCTCAGATCAGAAAGAAGTTTCACAGAATGCTTCTGTGTAGTTTATATTTGAATATATTCCTTTTTCCACTACTACGCTCTTAGCGCTCAAAATGTCCCGTTGCATTTTCTACAGAAAGAGTGTTCAGATCTGCTCAATCAAAAGTATGGTTTAACTCTGTTAGCTGAATGCACAGATAAGAAAGAAGTTTCACAGAATGATTCTGTGTAGTTTATATTTGGAGACATTCCTTTTTCCACTATTACCCTCTTAGCGTTCCGAATCTCCACTTGCGTTATCTACAGAAAGAGTGTTTCAGAACGGCTCAATCAAAACTAAGGTTCAACTCTTTTAGTTGAACAAACAGAACAGAAAGAAGTTTCACACAATTCTTCTGTGTAGTTTTTATTTGTAGACATTCCTTTTCCCAATATAGACCTCTTAGCGCTCAGAATATCCAATTGCAGTTTCTACAGAAAGAGTGTTTCAGAACGGCTCAATCAAAAGTAAGGTTCACCTCTGTTAGTTGAATGCACAGAACAGAAAGAAGTTTCATACAATGCTTCTGTGTAGTTTCTATTTGAACATATTCTTTTTTCCACTATAACCCACTTAGCGCTACGAATGTCCAGTTGCATTTTCTACAGACAGAGTGTTTCAAAACTGCTCAATCAAAAGTATGGTTTAACTCTGTTAGCTGAATGCTCAGATCAGAAAGAAGTTTCACAGAATGCTTCTGTGTATTTTATATTTGAATATATTCCTTTTTCCACTACTACGCTCTTAGCGCTCCAAATGTCCAGTTGCATTTTCTACAGAAAGAGTGTTCGGATCTGCTCAATCAAAAGTATGGTTTAACTCTGTTAGCTGAATGCACAGATCAGAAATAAGTTTCACCGAATGATTCTGTGTAGTTTATATTTGAAGACATTCCTCTTTCCACTATTACCCACTTAGCGCTCCGAATCTCCACTTGCATTTTCTACAAAAAGAGTGTTTCATAACTGCTCAATCAAAAATATGTTTTATCTCTGTTAACTGAATTTACAGATCAGAAATAAGTTTCACAGAATGCATCTGTGTAGTTTTTATTTGAAGATATTCTTTTTCCCAATGTAGGCCTCTTAGCGCTTAGCATGTCCAATTGCAGTTCCTTCAGAAAGAGTGTTTCAGAACGGCTCAAACAAAAGTAAGGTTCAACTCTGTTAGTTGAATGCACAGAACAGAAAGAAGTTTCACAGAATGCTACTGTGTAGTTTATATTTGAATATATTCCTTTTTCCACTATTACCCTCTTAGCGCTCCGAATGTCCACTTGCATTTTCTACAGAAAGAGTGTTCAGAACTGCGCAATCAAAAGTATGGTTTAACTCTGTTAGCTTAATGAACATATCAGAAATAAGTTTCACACAATGCTTCTGTGTAGTTTTTATTTGAAGATATTATTTTTCCCAATAGAGGCCTCTTAGCACTCAGAATGTCCAATTGCAGTTTCTACAGAAAGAGTGTTTCAGAAAGGCTCAATCAAAAGGAAGGTTCAACTCTGTTAGTTGAATGCACAGAACAGAAAGAAGTTTCATACAATGCTTCTGTGTAGTTTATATTTGAACATATTATTTTTTCCACTATTACCCACTTAGCGCTACGAATGTCCAGTTGCATTTTCTACAGACAGAGTGTTTCAAAACTGCTCAATCAAAAGTATGGTTTAACTCTGTTAGCTGAATGCTCAGATCAGAAAGAAGTTTCACAGAATGCTTCTGTGTAGTTTATATTTGAATATATTCCTTTTTCCACTACTACGCTGTTAGCGCTCAAAATGTCCCGTTGCATTTTCTACAGAAAGAGTGTTCAGATCTGCTCAATCAAAAGTATGGTTTAACTCTGTTAGCTGAATGCACAGATCAGAAAGAAGTTTCACAGAATGATTCTGTGTAGTTTATATTTGGAGACATTCCTTTTTCCACTATTACCCTCTTAGCGCTCCGAATCTCCACTTGCATTTTCTACGGAAAGAGTGTTTCAGAACGGCTCAATCAAAACTAAGGTTCAACTCTTTTAGTTGAACAAACAGAACAGAAAGAAGTTTCACACAATTCTTCTGTGTAGTTTTTATTTGTAGACATTCCTTTTCCCAATATAGGCCTCTTAGCGCTCAGAATGTCCAATTGCAGTTCCTACAGAAAGAGTGTTTCAGAACGGCTCAATCAAAAGTAAGGTTCACCTCTGTTAGTTGAATGCACAGAACAGAAAGAAGTTTCATACAATGCTTCTGTGTAGTTTCTATTTGAACATATTCTTTTTTCCACTATAACCCACTTAGCGCTACGAATGTCCAGTTGCATTTTCTACAGACAGAGTGTTTCAAAACTGCTCAATCAAAAGTATGGTTTAACTCTGTTAGCTGAATGCTCAGATCAGAAAGAAGTTTCACAGAATGCTTCTGTGTATTTTATATTTGAATATATTCCTTTTTCCACTACTACGCTCTTAGCGCTCCAAATGTCCAGTTGCATTTTCTACAGAAAGAGTGTTCGGATCTGCTCAATCAAAAGTATGGTTTAACTCTGTTAGCTGAATGCACAGATCAGAAATAAGTTTCACCGAATGATTCTGTGTAGTTTATATTTGAAGACATTCCTTTTTCCACTATTACCCTCTTAGCGCTCCGAATCTCCACTTGCATTTTCTACAAAAAGAGTGTTTCATAACTGCTCAATCAAAAATATGTTTTATCTCTGTTAACTGAATTTACAGATCAGAAATAAGTTTCACAGAATGCATCTGTGTAGTTTTTATTTGAAGATATTCTTTTTCCCAATGTAGGCCTCTTAGCGCTTAGCATGTCCAATTGCAGTTCCTTCAGAAAGAGTGTTTCAGAACGGCTCAATCAAAAGTAAGGTTCAACTCTGTTAGTTGAATGCACAGAACAGAAAGAAGTTTCACAGAATGCTACTGTGTAGTTTATATTTGAATATATTCCTTTTTCCACTATTACCCTCTTAGCGCTCCGAATGTCCACTTGCATTTTCTACAGAAAGAGTGTTCAGAACTGCGCAATCAAAAGTATGGTTTAACTCTGTTAGCTTAATGAACATATCAGAAATAAGTTTCACACAAAGCTTCTGTGTAGTTTTTATTTGAAGATATTATTTTTCCCAATATAGGCCTCTTAGCGCTCAGAATGTCCAATTGCAGTTTCTACAGAAAGAGTGTTTCAGAAAGGCTCAATCAAAAGTAAGGTTCAACTCTGTTAGTTGAATGCACAGAACAGAAAGAAGTTTCATACAATGCTTCTGTGTAGTTTATATTTGAACATATTCTTTTTTCCACTATTAGCCACTTAGCGCTACGAATGTCCAGTTGCATTTTCTACAGACAGAGTGTTTCAAAACTGCTCAATCAAAAGTATGGTTTAACTCTGTTAGCTGAATGCTCAGATCAGAAAGAAGTTTCACAGAATGCTTCTGTGTAGTTTATATTTGAATATATTCCTTTTTCCACTACAACTCTCTTAGCGCTCCAAATGTCCAGTTGCATTTTCTACAGAAATAGTGTTCAGATCTGCTCAACCAAAAGTATGGTTTAACTCTGTTAGCTGAATGCACAGATCAGAAAGAAGTTTCACAGAATGATTCTGTGTAGTTTATATTTGAAGACATTCCTTTTTCCACTATTACACCCTTAGCGCTCCGAATCTCCACTTGCATTTTCTACAGAAAGAGTGTTTCAGAACGGCTCAATCAAAACTAAGGTTCAACTCTTTTAGTTGAACAAACAGAACAGAAAGAAGTTTCACACAATTCTTCTGTGTAGTTTTTATTTGTAGACATTCTTTTTCCCAATATAGGCCTCTTAGCGCTCAGAATGTCCAATTGCAGTTTCTACAGAAAGAGTGTTTCAGAACGGCTCAATCAAAAGTAAGGTTCAACTCTGTTAGTTGAATGCACAGAACAGAAAGAAGTTTCATACAATGCTTCTGTGTAGTTTATATTTGAACATATTCTTTTTTCCACTATTACCCACTTAGCGCTACGAATGTCCAGTTGCATTTTCTACAGACAGAGTGTTTCAAAACTGCTCAATCAAAAGTATGGTTTAACTCTGTTAGCTGAATGCTCAGATCAGAAAGAAGTTTCACAGAATGCTTCTGTGTAGTTTATATTTGAATATATTCCTTTTTCCTCTACTACGCTCTTAGCGCTCCAAATGTCCAGTTGCATTGTCTACAGAAAGAGTGTTCAGATCTGCTCAATCAAAAGTATGGTTTAACTCTGTTAGCTGAATGCACAGATCAGAAAGAAGTTTCACAGAATGATTCTGTGTAGTTTATATTTGAAGACATTCCTTTTTCCACTATTACCCTCTTAGCGCTCCGAATCTCCACTTGCATTTTCTACAAAAAGAGTGTTTCATAACTGCTCAATAAAAAATATGTTTTATCTCTGTTAACTGAATTTATAGATCAGAAATAAGTTTCACAGAATGCATCTGTGTAGTTTTTATTTGAAGATATTCTTTTTCCCAATGTAGGCCTCTTAGCGCTTAGCATGTCCAATTGCAGTTTCTACAGAAAGAGTGTTTCAGAACGGCTCAATCAAAAGTAAGGTTCAACTCTGTTAGTTGAATGCACAGAACAGAAAGAATTTTCACAGAATGCTACTGTGTAGTTTATATTTGAATATATTCCTTTTTCCACTATTACCCTCTTAGCGCTCCGAATGTCCACTTGCATTTTCTACAGAAAGAGTGTTCAGAACTGCGCAATCAAAAGTATGGTTTAACTCTGTTAGCTTAATGAACATATCAGAAATAAGTTTCACACAATGCTTCTGTGTAGTTTTTATTTGAAGATATTATTTTTCCCAATAGAGGCCTCTTAGCACTCAGAATGTCCAATTGCAGTTTCTACAGAAAGAGTGTTTCAGAAAGGCTCAATCAAAAGGAAGGTTCAACTCTGTTAGTTGAATGCACAGAACAGAAAGAAGTTTCATACAATGCTTCTGTGTAGTTTATATTTGAACATATTCTTTTTTCCACTATTACCCACTTAGCGCTACGAATGTCCAGTTGCATTTTCTACAGACAGAGTGTTTCAAAACTGCTCAATCAAAAGTATGGTTTAACTCTGTTAGCTGAATGCTCAGATCAGAAAGAAGTTTCACAGAATGCTTCTGTGTAGTTTATATTTGAATATATTCCTTTTTCCACTACTACGCTCTTAGCGCTCAAAATGTCCCGTTGCATTTTCTACAGAAAGAGTGTTCAGATCTGCTCAATCAAAAGTATGGTTTAACTCTGTTAGCTGAATGCACAGATAAGAAAGAAGTTTCACAGAATGATTCTGTGTAGTTTATATTTGGAGACATTCCTTTTTCCACTATTACCCTCTTAGCGTTCCGAATCTCCACTTGCGTTATCTACAGAAAGAGTGTTTCAGAACGGCTCAATCAAAACTAAGGTTCAACTCTTTTAGTTGAACAAACAGAACAGAAAGAAGTTTCACACAATTCTTCTGTGTAGTTTTTATTTGTAGACATTCCTTTTCCCAATATAGACCTCTTAGCGCTCAGAATATCCAATTGCAGTTTCTACAGAAAGAGTGTTTCAGAACGGCTCAATCAAAAGTAAGGTTCACCTCTGTTAGTTGAATGCACAGAACAGAAAGAAGTTTCATACAATGCTTCTGTGTAGTTTCTATTTGAACATATTCTTTTTTCCACTATAACCCACTTAGCGCTACGAATGTCCAGTTGCATTTTCTACAGACAGAGTGTTTCAAAACTGCTCAATCAAAAGTATGGTTTAACTCTGTTAGCTGAATGCTCAGATCAGAAAGAAGTTTCACAGAATGCTTCTGTGTATTTTATATTTGAATATATTCCTTTTTCCACTACTACGCTCTTAGCGCTCCAAATGTCCAGTTGCATTTTCTACAGAAAGAGTGTTCGGATCTGCTCAATCAAAAGTATGGTTTAACTCTGTTAGCTGAATGCACAGATCAGAAATAAGTTTCACCGAATGATTCTGTGTAGTTTATATTTGAAGACATTCCTCTTTCCACTATTACCCACTTAGCGCTCCGAATCTCCACTTGCATTTTCTACAAAAAGAGTGTTTCATAACTGCTCAATCAAAAATATGTTTTATCTCTGTTAACTGAATTTACAGATCAGAAATAAGTTTCACAGAATGCATCTGTGTAGTTTTTATTTGAAGATATTCTTTTTCCCAATGTAGGCCTCTTAGCGCTTAGCATGTCCAATTGCAGTTCCTTCAGAAAGAGTGTTTCAGAACGGCTCAAACAAAAGTAAGGTTCAACTCTGTTAGTTGAATGCACAGAACAGAAAGAAGTTTCACAGAATGCTACTGTGTAGTTTATATTTGAATATATTCCTTTTTCCACTATTACCCTCTTAGCGCTCCGAATGTCCACTTGCATTTTCTACAGAAAGAGTGTTCAGAACTGCGCAATCAAAAGTATGGTTTAACTCTGTTAGCTTAATGAACATATCAGAAATAAGTTTCACACAATGCTTCTGTGTAGTTTTTATTTGAAGATATTATTTTTCCCAATAGAGGCCTCTTAGCACTCAGAATGTCCAATTGCAGTTTCTACAGAAAGAGTGTTTCAGAAAGGCTCAATCAAAAGGAAGGTTCAACTCTGTTAGTTGAATGCACAGAACAGAAAGAAGTTTCATACAATGCTTCTGTGTAGTTTATATTTGAACATATTATTTTTTCCACTATTACCCACTTAGCGCTACGAATGTCCAGTTGCATTTTCTACAGACAGAGTGTTTCAAAACTGCTCAATCAAAAGTATGGTTTAACTCTGTTAGCTGAATGCTCAGATCAGAAAGAAGTTTCACAGAATGCTTCTGTGTAGTTTATATTTGAATATATTCCTTTTTCCACTACTACGCTGTTAGCGCTCAAAATGTCCCGTTGCATTTTCTACAGAAAGAGTGTTCAGATCTGCTCAATCAAAAGTATGGTTTAACTCTGTTAGCTGAATGCACAGATCAGAAAGAAGTTTCACAGAATGATTCTGTGTAGTTTATATTTGGAGACATTCCTTTTTCCACTATTACCCTCTTAGCGCTCCGAATCTCCACTTGCATTTTCTACGGAAAGAGTGTTTCAGAACGGCTCAATCAAAACTAAGGTTCAACTCTTTTAGTTGAACAAACAGAACAGAAAGAAGTTTCACACAATTCTTCTGTGTAGTTTTTATTTGTAGACATTCCTTTTCCCAATATAGGCCTCTTAGCGCTCAGAATGTCCAATTGCAGTTCCTACAGAAAGAGTGTTTCAGAACGGCTCAATCAAAAGTAAGGTTCACCTCTGTTAGTTGAATGCACAGAACAGAAAGAAGTTTCATACAATGCTTCTGTGTAGTTTCTATTTGAACATATTCTTTTTTCCACTATAACCCACTTAGCGCTACGAATGTCCAGTTGCATTTTCTACAGACAGAGTGTTTCAAAACTGCTCAATCAAAAGTATGGTTTAACTCTGTTAGCTGAATGCTCAGATCAGAAAGAAGTTTCACAGAATGCTTCTGTGTATTTTATATTTGAATATATTCCTTTTTCCACTACTACGCTCTTAGCGCTCCAAATGTCCAGTTGCATTTTCTACAGAAAGAGTGTTCGGATCTGCTCAATCAAAAGTATGGTTTAACTCTGTTAGCTGAATGCACAGATCAGAAATAAGTTTCACCGAATGATTCTGTGTAGTTTATATTTGAAGACATTCCTTTTTCCACTATTACCCTCTTAGCGCTCCGAATCTCCACTTGCATTTTCTACAAAAAGAGTGTTTCATAACTGCTCAATCAAAAATATGTTTTATCTCTGTTAACTGAATTTACAGATCAGAAATAAGTTTCACAGAATGCATCTGTGTAGTTTTTATTTGAAGATATTCTTTTTCCCAATGTAGGCCTCTTAGCGCTTAGCATGTCCAATTGCAGTTCCTTCAGAAAGAGTGTTTCAGAACGGCTCAATCAAAAGTAAGGTTCAACTCTGTTAGTTGAATGCACAGAACAGAAAGAAGTTTCACAGAATGCTACTGTGTAGTTTATATTTGAATATATTCCTTTTTCCACTATTACCCTCTTAGCGCTCCGAATGTCCACTTGCATTTTCTACAGAAAGAGTGTTCAGAACTGCGCAATCAAAAGTATGGTTTAACTCTGTTAGCTTAATGAACATATCAGAAATAAGTTTCACACAAAGCTTCTGTGTAGTTTTTATTTGAAGATATTATTTTTCCCAATATAGGCCTCTTAGCGCTCAGAATGTCCAATTGCAGTTTCTACAGAAAGAGTGTTTCAGAAAGGCTCAATCAAAAGTAAGGTTCAACTCTGTTAGTTGAATGCACAGAACAGAAAGAAGTTTCATACAATGCTTCTGTGTAGTTTATATTTGAACATATTCTTTTTTCCACTATTAGCCACTTAGCGCTACGAATGTCCAGTTGCATTTTCTACAGACAGAGTGTTTCAAAACTGCTCAATCAAAAGTATGGTTTAACTCTGTTAGCTGAATGCTCAGATCAGAAAGAAGTTTCACAGAATGCTTCTGTGTAGTTTATATTTGAATATATTCCTTTTTCCACTACAACTCTCTTAGCGCTCCAAATGTCCAGTTGCATTTTCTACAGAAATAGTGTTCAGATCTGCTCAACCAAAAGTATGGTTTAACTCTGTTAGCTGAATGCACAGATCAGAAAGAAGTTTCACAGAATGATTCTGTGTAGTTTATATTTGAAGACATTCCTTTTTCCACTATTACACCCTTAGCGCTCCGAATCTCCACTTGCATTTTCTACAGAAAGAGTGTTTCAGAACGGCTCAATCAAAACTAAGGTTCAACTCTTTTAGTTGAACAAACAGAACAGAAAGAAGTTTCACACAATTCTTCTGTGTAGTTTTTATTTGTAGACATTCTTTTTCCCAATATAGGCCTCTTAGCGCTCAGAATGTCCAATTGCAGTTTCTACAGAAAGAGTGTTTCAGAACGGCTCAATCAAAAGTAAGGTTCAACTCTGTTAGTTGAATGCACAGAACAGAAAGAAGTTTCATACAATGCTTCTGTGTAGTTTATATTTGAACATATTCTTTTTTCCACTATTACCCACTTAGCGCTACGAATGTCCAGTTGCATTTTCTACAGACAGAGTGTTTCAAAACTGCTCAATCAAAAGTATGGTTTAACTCTGTTAGCTGAATGCTCAGATCAGAAAGAAGTTTCACAGAATGCTTCTGTGTAGTTTATATTTGAATATATTCCTTTTTCCTCTACTACGCTCTTAGCGCTCCAAATGTCCAGTTGCATTGTCTACAGAAAGAGTGTTCAGATCTGCTCAATCAAAAGTATGGTTTAACTCTGTTAGCTGAATGCACAGATCAGAAAGAAGTTTCACAGAATGATTCTGTGTAGTTTATATTTGAAGACATTCCTTTTTCCACTATTACCCTCTTAGCGCTCCGAATCTCCACTTGCATTTTCTACAAAAAGAGTGTTTCATAACTGCTCAATAAAAAATATGTTTTATCTCTGTTAACTGAATTTATAGATCAGAAATAAGTTTCACAGAATGCATCTGTGTAGTTTTTATTTGAAGATATTCTTTTTCCCAATGTAGGCCTCTTAGCGCTTAGCATGTCCAATTGCAGTTTCTACAGAAAGAGTGTTTCAGAACGGCTCAATCAAAAGTAAGGTTCAACTCTGTTAGTTGAATGCACAGAACAGAAAGAATTTTCACAGAATGCTACTGTGTAGTTTATATTTGAATATATTCCTTTTTCCACTATTACCCTCTTAGCGCTCCGAATGTCCACTTGCATTTTCTACAGAAAGAGTGTTCAGAACTGCGCAATCAAAAGTATGGTTTAACTCTGTTAGCTTAATGAACATATCAGAAATAAGTTTCACACAATGCTTCTGTGTAGTTTTTATTTGAAGATATTATTTTTCCCAATAGAGGTCTCTTAGCACTCAGAATGTCCAATTGCAGTTTCTACAGAAGGAGTGTTTCAGAAAGGCTCAATCAAAAGGAAGGTTCAACTCTGTTAGTTGAATGCACAGAACAGAAAGAAGTTTCATACAATGCTTCTGTGTAGTTTATATTTGAACATATTCTTTTTTCCACTATTACCCACTTAGCGCTACGAATGTCCAGTTGCATTTTCTACAGACAGAGTGTTTCAAAACTGCTCAATCAAAAGTATGGTTTAACTCTGTTAGCTGAATGCTCAGATCAGAAAGAAGTTTCACAGAATGCTTCTGTGTAGTTTATATTTGAATATATTCCTTTTTCCACTACTACGCTCTTAGCGCTCCAAATGTCCAGTTGCATTTTCTACAGAAAGAGTGTTCAGATCTGCTCAATCAAAAGTATGGTTTAACTCTGTTAGCTGAATGCACAGATCAGAAAGAAGTTTCACAGAATGATTCTGTGTAGTTTATATTTGGAGACATTCCTTTTTCCACTATTACCCTCTTAGCGCTCCGAATCTCCACTTGCGTTATCTACAGAAAGAGTGTTTCAGAACGGCTCAATCAAAACTAAGGTTGAACTCTTTTAGTTGAACAAACAGAACAGAAAGAAGTTTCACACAATTCTTCTGTGTAGTTTTTATTTGTAGACATTCTTTTTCCCAATATAGGCCTCTTAGCGCTCAGAATGTCCAATTGCAGTTTCTACAGAAAGAGTGTTTCAGAACGGCTCAACCAAAAGTAAGGTTCACCTCTGTTAGTTGAATGCACAGAACAGAAAGAAGTTTCATACAATGCTTCTGTGTAGTTTTATTTGAACATATTCTTTTTTCCACTATAACCCACTTAGCGCTACGAATGTCCAGTTGCATTTTCTACAGACAGAGTGTTTCAAAACTGCTCAATCAAAAGTATGGTTTAACTCTGTTAGCTGAATGCTCAGATCAGAAAAAAGTTTCACAGAATGCTTCTGTGTAGTTTATATTTGAATATATTCCTTTTTCCACTACTACGCTCTTAGCGCTCCAAATGTCCAGTTGCATTTTCTACAGAAAGAGTGTTCAGATCTGCTCAATCAAAAGTATGGTTTAACTCTGTTAGCTGAATGCACAGATCAGAAAGATGTTTCACCGAATGATTCTGTGTAGTTTATATTTGAAGACATTCCTTTTTCCACTATTACCCTCTTAGCGCTCCGAATCTCCACTTGCATTTTCTACAACAAGAGTGTTTCATAACTGCTCAATCAAAAATATGTTTTATCTCTGTTAACTGAATTTACAGATCAGAAATAAGTTTCACAGAATGCATCTGTGTAGTTTTTATTTGAAGATATTCTTTTTCCCAATGTAGGCCTCTTAGCGCTTTGCATTTCCAATTGCAGTTTCTACAGAAAGAGTGTTTCAGAACGGCTCAATCAAAAGTAAGGTTCAACTCTGTTAGTTCAATGCACAGAACAGAAAGAATTTTCACAGAATGTTACTGTGTAGTTTATATTTGAATATATTCCTTTTTCCACTATTACCCTCTTAGCGCTCCGAATGTCCACTTGCATTTTCTACAGAAAGAGTGTTCAGAACTGCGCAATCAAAAGTATGGTTTAACTCTGTTAGCTTAATGAACACATCAGAAATAAGTTTCTCACAATGCTTCTGTGTAGTTTTTATTTGAAGATATTATTTTCCCCAATAGAGGCCTCTTAGCGCTCCGAATCTCCACTTGCATTTTCTACAGAAAGAGTGTTTCAGAACGGCTCAATCAAAACTAAGGTTCAACTCTTTTAGTTGAACAAACAGAACAGAAAGAAGTTTCACACAATTCTTCTGTGTAGTTTTTATTTGTAGACATTCTTTTTCCCAATATAGGCCTCTTAGCGCTCAGAATGTCCAATTGCAGTTTCTACAGAAAGAGTGTTTCAGAAAGGCTCAATCAAAAGTAAGGTTCAACTCTGTTAGTTGAATGCACAGAACAGAAAGAAGTTTCATACAATGCCTCTTTGTAGTTTATATTTGAATATATTCCTTTTTCCACTATTACCCACTTAGCGCTACGAATGTCCAGTTGCATTTTCTACAGACAGAGTGTTCAGGGCTGCTCAACCAAAAGTATGTTTTAACTCTGTTAGCTGAATGCACAGATCAGAAAGAAGTTTCACAGAATGATTCTGTGTAGTTTATATTTGGAGACATTCCTTTTTCCACTATTACCCTCTTAGCGCTCCGAATCTCCACTTGCATTTTCTACAGAAAGAGTGTTTCAGAACGGCTCAATCAAAACTAAGGTTCAACTCTTTTAGTTGAACAAACAGAACAGAAAGAAGTTTCACACAATTCTTCTGTGTAGTTTTTATTTGTAGACATTCTTTTTCCCAATATAGGCCTCTTAGCGCTCAGAATGTCCAATTGCAGTTTCTACAGAAAGAGTGTTTCAGAACGGCTCAATCAAAAGTAAGGTTCAACTCTGTTAGTTGAATGCACAGAACAGAAAGAAGTTTCATACAATGCTTCTGTGTAGTTTATATTTGAACATATTCTTTTTTCCACTATTACCCACTTAGCGCTGCGAATGTCCAGTTGCATTTTCTACAGACAGAGTGTTTCAAAACTGCTCAATCAAAAGTATGGTTTAACTCTGTTAGCTGAATGCTCAGATCAGAAAGAAGTTTCACAGAATGCTTCTGTGTAGTTTATATTTGAATATATTCCTTTTTCCACTACTACGCTCTTAGCGCTCCAAATGTCCAGTTGCATTTTCTACAGAAAGAGTGTTCAGATCTGCTCAATCAAAAGTATGGTTTAACTCTGTTAGCAGAATGCACAGATCAGAAAGAAGTTTCACCGAATGATTCTGTGTAGTTTATATTTGAAGACATTCCTTTTTCCACTATTACCCACTTAGCGCTCCGAATCTCCACTTGCATTTTCTACAAAAAGAGTGTTTCATAACTGCTCAATCAAAAATATGTTTTATCTCTGTTAACTGAATTTACAGATCAGAAATAAGTTTCACAGAATGCATCTGTGTAGTTTTTATTTGAAGATATTCTTTTTCCCAATGTAGGCCTCTTAGCGCTTAGCATGTCCAATTGCAGTTTCTACAGAAAGAGTGTTTCAGAACGGCTCAATCAAAGTAAGGTTCAACTCTGTTAGTTGAATGCACAGAACAGAAAGAATTTTCACACAATGCTACTGTGTAGTTTATATTTGAATATATTCCTTTTTCCACTATTACCCTCTTAGCGCTCCGAATGTCCACTTGCATTTTCTACAGAAAGAGTGTTCAGAACTGCGCAATCAAAATTATGGTTTAACTCTGTTAGATTAATGAACATATCAGAAATAAGTTTCACACAATGCTTCTGTGTAGTTTTTATTTGAAGATATTATTTTTCCCAATAGAGGCCTCTTAGCGCTCAGAATGTCCAATTGCAGTTTCTACAGAAAGAGTGTTTCAGAAAGGCTCAATCAAAAGTAAGGTTCAACTCTGTTAGTTGAATGCACAGAACAGAAAGAAGTTTCATACAATGCTTCTGTGTAGTTTATATTTGAACATATTCTTTTTTCCACTATTACCCACTTAGCGCTACGAATGTCCAGTTGCATTTTCTACAGACAGAGTGTTTCAAAACTGCTCAATCAAAAGTATGGTTTAACTCTGTTAGCTGAATGCTCAGATCAGAAAGAAGTTTCACAGAATGCTTCTGTGTAGTTTATATTTGAATATATTCCTTTTTCCACTACTACTCTCTTAGCGCTCCAAATGTCCAGTTGCATTTTCTACAGAAAGAGTGTTCAGATCTGCTCAACCAAAAGTATGGTTTAACTCTGTTAGCTGAATGCACAGATCAGAAAGAAGTTTCACAGAATGATTCTGTGTAGTTTATATTTGGAGACATTCCTTTTTCCACTATTACCCTGTTAGCGCTCCGAATCTCCACTTGCATTTTCTACAGAAAGAGTGTTTCAGAAGGGCTCAATCAAAACTAAGGTTCAACTCTTTTAGTTGAACAAACAGAACAGAAAGAAGGTTCACACAATTCTTCTGTGTAGTTTTTATTTGTAGACATTCTTTTTCCCAATATAGGCCTCTTAGCGCTCAGAATGTCCAATTGCAGTTTCTACAGAAAGAGTGTTTCAGAACGGCTCAATCAAAAGTAAGGTTCAACTCTGTTAGTTGAATGCACAGATCAGAAAGCAGTTTCATACAATGCTTCTGTGTAGTTTATATTTGAACATATTCTTTTTTCCACTATTACCCACTTAGCGCTACGAATGTCCAGTTGCATTTTCTACAGACAGAGTGTTTCAAAACTGCTCAATCAAAAGTATGGTTTAACTCTGTTAGCTGAATGCTCCGATCAGAAAGAAGTTTCACAGAATGCTTCTGTGTAGTTTATATTTGAATATATTACTTTTTCCACTACTACGCTCTTAGCGCTCCAAATGTCCAGTTGCATTTTCTACAGAAAGAGTGTTCAGATCTGCTCAATCAAAAGTATGGTTTAACTCTGTTAGCTGAATGCACAGATCAGAAAGAAGTTTCACCGAATGATTCTGTGTAGTTTATATTTGAAGACATTCCTTTTTCCACTATTACCCTCTTAGCGCTCCGAATCTCCACTTGCATTTTCTACAACAAGAGTGTTTCATAACTGCTCAATCAAAAATATGTTTTATCTCTGTTAACTGAATTTACAGATCAGAAATATGTTTCACAGAATGCATCTGTGTAGTTTTTATTTGAAGATATTCTTTTTCCCAATGTAGGCCTCTTAGCGCTTAGCATGTCCAATTGCAGTTTCTACAGAAAGAGTGTTTCAGAACGGCTCAATCAAAAGTAAGGTTCAACTCTGTTAGTTGAATGCACAGAACAGAAAGAATTTTCACAGAATGCTACTGTGTAGTTTATATTTGAATATATTCCTTTTTCCACTTTTACCCTCTTAGCGCTCCGAATGTCCACTTGCATTTTCTACAGAAAGAGTGTTCAGAACTGCGCAATCAAAAGTATGGTTTAACTCTGTTAGCTTAATGAACATATCAGAAATAAGTTTCACACAATGCTTCTGTGTAGTTTTTATTTGAAGATATTATTTTTCCCAATAGAGGCCTCTTAGCGCTCAGAATGTCCAATTGCAGTTTCTACAGAAAGAGTGTTTCAGAAAGGCTCAATCAAAAGTAAGGTTCAACTCTGTTAGTTGAATGCACAGAACAGAAAGAAGTTTCATACAATGCTTCTGTGTAGTTTATATTTGAACATATTCTTTTTTCCACTATTACCCACTTAGCGCTACGAATGTCCAGTTGCATTTTCTACAGACAGAGTGTTTCAAAACTGCTCAATCAAAAGTATGGTTTAACTCTGTTAGCTGAATGCTCAGATCAGAAAGAAGTTTCACAGAATGTTTCTGTGTAGTTTATATTTGAATATATTCCTTTTTCCACTACTACTCTCTTAGCGCTCCAAATGTCCAGTTGCATTTTCTACAGAAATAGTGTTCAGATCTGCTCAACCAAAAGTATGGTTTAACTCTGTTAGCTGAATGCACAGATCAGAAAGAAGTTTCACAGAATGATTCTGTGTAGTTTATATTTGGAGACATTCCTTTTTCCACTATTACCCTCTTAGCGCTCCGAATCTCCACTTGCATTTTCTACAGAAAGAGTGTTTCAGAACGACTCAATCAAAACTAAGGTTCAACTCTTTTAGTTGAACAAACAGAACAGAAAGAAGTTTCACACAATTCTTCTGTGTAGTTTTTATTTGTAGACATTCTTTTTCCCAATATATGCCTCTTAGCGCTCAGAATGTCCAATTGCAGTTTCTACAGAAAGAGTGTTTCAGAACGGCTCAATCAAAAGTAAGGTTCAACTCTGTTAGTTGAATGCACAGAACAGAAAGAAGTTTCATACAATGCTTCTGTGTAGTTTATATTTTAACATATTCTTTTTTCCACTATTACCCACTTAGCGCTACGAATGTCCAGTTGCATTTTCTACAGACAGAGTGTTTCAAAACTGCTCAATCAAAAGTATGGTTTAACTCTGTTAGCTGAATGCTCAGATCAGAAAGAAGTTTCACAGAATGCTTCTGTGTAGTTTATATTTGAATATATTCCTTTTTCCACTACTACGCTCTTAGCGCTCCAAATGTCCAGTTGCATTTTCTACAGAAAGAGTGTTCAGATCTTCTCAATCAAAAGTATGGTTTAACTCTGTTAGCTGAATGCACAGATCAGAAAGAAGTTTCACCGAATGATTCTGCGTAGTTTATATTTGAAGACATTCCTTTTTCCACTATTACCTTCTTAGCGCTCTGAATCTCCACTTGCATTTCCTACAAAAAGAGTGTTTCATAACTGCTCAATCAAAAATATGTTTTATCTCTGTTAACTGAATTCACAGATCAGAAATAAGTTTCACAGAATGCATCTCTGTAGTTTTTATTTGAAGATATTCTTTTTCCCAATGTAGGCCTCTTAGCGCTTAGCATGTCCAATTGCAGTTTCTACAGAAAGAGTGTTTCAGAACGGCTCAATCAAAAGTAAGGTTCAACTCTGTTAGTTGAATGCACAGAACAGAAAGAATTTTCACAGAATGCTACTGTGTAGTTTATATTTGAATATATTCCTTTTTCCAGTATTACCCTCTTAGCGCTCCGAATGTCCACTTGCATTTTCTACAGAAAGAGTGTTCAGAACTGCGCAATCAAAAGTATGGTTTAACTCTGTTAGCTTAATGAACATATCAGAAATAAGTTTCACACAATGCTTCTGTGTAGTTTTTATTTGAAGATATTATTTTTCCCAATAGAGGCCTCTTAGCACTCAGAATGTCCAATTGCAGTTTCTACAGAAAGAGTGTTTCAGAAAGGCTCAATCAAAAGTAAGGTTCAACTCTGTTAGTTGAATGCACAGAACAGAAAGAAGTTTCATACAATGCCTCTTTGTAGTTTATATTTGAATATATTCCTTTTTCCACTATTACCCACTTAGCGCTACGAATGTCCAGTTGCATTTTCTACAGACAGAGTGTTCAGAGCTGCTCAACCAAAAGTATGTTTTAACTCTGTTAGCTGAATGCACAGATCAGAAAGAAGTTTCACAGAATGATTCTGTGTAGTTTATATTTGGAGACATTCCTTTTTCCACTATTACCCTCTTAGCGCTCCGAATCTCCACTTGCATTTTCTACAGAAAGAGTGTTTCAGAACGGCTCAATCAAAACTAAGGTTCAACTCTTTTAGTTGAACAAACAGAACAGAAAGAAGTTTCACACAATTCTTCTGTGTAGTTTTTATTTGTAGACATTCTTTTTCCCAATATAGGCCTCTTAGCGCTCAGAATGTCCAATTGCAGTTTCTACAGAAAGAGTGTTTCAGAAAGGCTCAATCAAAAGTAAGGTTCAACTCTGTTAGTTGAATGCACAGAACAGAAAGAAGTTTCATACAATGCTTCTGTGTAGTTTATATTTGAACATATTCTTTTTTCCACTATTACCCACTTAGCGCTGCGAATGTCCAGTTGCATTTTCTACAGACAGAGTGTTTCAAAACTGCTCAATCAAAAGTATGGTTTAACTCTGTTAGCTGAATGCTCAGATCAGAAAGAAGTTTCACAGAATGCTTCTGTGTAGTTTATATTTGAATATATTCCTTTTTCCACTACTACGCTCTTAGCGCTCCAAATGTCCAGTTGCATTTTCTACAGAAAGAGTGTTCAGATCTGCTCAATCAAAAGTATGGTTTAACTCTGTAGGCAGAATGCACAGATCAGAAAGAAGTTTCACCGAATGATTCTGTGTAGTTTATATTTGAAGACATTCCTTTTTCCACTATTACCCACTTAGCGCTCCGAATCTCCACTTGCATTTTCTACAAAAAGAGTGTTTCATAACTGCTCAATCAAAAATATGTTTTATCTCTGTTAACTGAATTTACAGATCAGAAATAACTTTCACAGAATGCATCTGTGTAGTTTTTATTTGAAGATATTCTTTTTCCCAATGTAGGCCTCTTAGCGCTTAGCATGTCCAATTGCAGTTTCTACAGAAAGAGTGTTTCAGAACGGCTCAATCAAAGTAAGGTTCAACTCTGTTAGTTGAATGCACAGAACAGAAAGAATTTTCACAGAATGCTACTGTGTAGTTTATATTTGAATATATTCCTTTTTCCACTATTACCCTCTTAGCGCTCCGAATGTCCACTTGCATTTTCTACAGAAAGAGTGTTCAGAACTGTGCAATCAAAATTATGGTTTAACTCTGTTAGATTAATGAACATATCAGAAATAAGTTTCACACAATGCTTCTGTGTAGTTTTTATTTGAAGATATTATTTTTCCCAATAGAGGCCTCTTAGCGCTCAGAATGTCCAATTGCAGTTTCTACAGAAAGAGTGTTTCAGAAAGGCTCAATCAAAAGTAAGGTTCAACTCTGTTAGTTGAATGCACAGAACAGAAAGAAGTTTCATACAATGCTTCTGTGTAGTTTATATTTGAACATATTCTTTTTTCCACTATTACCCACTTAGCGCTACGAATGTCCAGTTGCATTTTCTACAGACAGAGTGTTTCAAAACTGCTCAATCAAAAGTATGGTTTAACTCTGTTAGCTGAATGCTCAGATCAGAAAGAAGTTTCACAGAATGCTTCTGTGTAGTTTATATTTGAATATATTCCTTTTTCCACTACTACTCTCTTAGCGCTCCAAATGTCCAGTTGCATTTTCTACAGAAAGAGTGTTCAGATCTGCTCAACCAAAAGTATGGTTTAACTCTGTTAGCTGAATGCACAGATCAGAAAGAAGTTTCACAGAATGATTCTGTGTAGTTTATATTTGGAGACATTCCTTTTTCCACTATTACCCTCTTAGCGCTCCGAATCTCCACTTGCATTTTCTACAGAAAGAGTGTTTCAGAACGGCTCAATCAAAACTAAGGTTCAACTCTTTTAGTTGAACAAACAGAACAGAAAGAAGGTTCACACAATTCTTCTGTGTAGTTTTTATTTGTAGACATTCTTTTTCCCAATATAGGCCTCTTAGCGCTCAGAATGTCCAATTGCAGTTTCTACAGAAAGAGTGTTTCAGAACGGCTCAATCAAAAGTAAGGTTCAACTCTGTTAGTTGAATGCACAGATCAGAAAGAAGTTTCATACAATGCTTCTGTGTAGTTTATATTTGAACATATTCTTTTTTCCACTATTACCCACTTAGCGCTACGAATGTCCAGTTGCATTTTCTACAGACAGAGTGTTTCAAAACTGCTCAATCAAAAGTATGGTTTAACTCTGTTAGCTGAATGCTCAGATCAGAAAAAAGTTTCACAGAATGCTTCTGTGTAGTTTATATTTGAATATATTCCTTTTTCCACTACTACGCTCTTAGCGCTCCAAATGTCCAGTTGCATTTTCTACAGAAAGAGTGTTCAGATCTGCTCAATCAAAAGTATGGTTTAACTCTGTTAGCTGAATGCACAGATCAGAAAGATGTTTCACCGAATGATTCTGTGTAGTTTATATTTGAAGACATTCCTTTTTCCACTATTATCCTCTTAGCGCTCCGAATCTCCACTTGCATTTTCTACAACAAGAGTGTTTCATAACTGCTCAATCAAAAATATGTTTTATCTCTGTTAACTGAATTTACAGATCAGAAATAAGTTTCACAGAATGCATCTGTGTAGTTTTTATTTGAAGATATTTTTTTCCCAATGTAGGCCTCTTAGCGCTTAGCATGTCCAATTGCAGTTTCTACAGAAAGAGTGTTTCAGAACGGCTCAATCAAAAGTAAGGTTCAACTCTGTTAGTTGAATGCACAGAACAGAAAGTATTTTCACAGAATGCTACTGTGTAGTTTATATTTGAATATATTCCTTTTTCCACTATTACCCTCTTAGCGCTCCGAATGTCCACTTGCATTTTCTACAGAAAGAGTGTTCAGAACTGCGCAATCAAAAGTATGGTTTAACTCTGTTAGCTTAATGAACATATCAGAAATAAGTTTCACACAATGCTTCTGTGTAGTTTTTATTTGAAGATATTATTTTTCCCAATAGAGGCCTCTTAGCACTCAGAATGTCCAATTGCAGTTTCTACAGAAAGAGTGTTTCAGAAAGGCTCAATCAAATGTAAGGTTCAACTCTGTTAGTTGAATGCACAGAACAGAAAGAAGTTTCATTCAATGCCTCTTTGTAGTTTATATTTGAATATATTCCTTTTTCCACTATTACCCACTTAGCGCTACGAATGTCCAGTTGCATTTTCTACAGACAGAGTGTTCAGAGCTGCTCAACCAAAAGTATGTTTTAACTCTGTTAGCTGAATGCACAGATCAGAAAGAAGTTTCACAGAATGATTCTGTGTAGTTTATATTTGGAGACATTCCTTTTTCCACTATTACCCTCTTAGCGCTCCGAATCTCCACTTGCATTTTCTACAGAAAGAGTGTTTCAGAACGGCTCAATCAAAACTAAGGTTCAACTCTTTTAGTTGAACAAACAGAACAGAAAGAAGTTTCACACAATTCTTCTGTGTAGTTTTTATTTGTAGACATTCTTTTTCCCAATATAGGCCTCTTAGCACTCAGAATGTCCAATTGCAGTTTCTACAGAAAGAGTGTTTCAGAACGGCTCAATCAAAAGTAAGGTTCAACTCTGTTAGTTGAATGCACAGAACAGAAAGAAGTTTCATACAATGCTTCTGTGTAGTTTATATTTGAACATATTCTTTTTTCCACTATTACCCACTTAGCGCTGCGAATGTCCAGTTGCATTTTCTACAGACAGAGTGTTTCAAAACTGCTCAATCAAAAGTATGGTTTAACTCTGTTAGCTGAATGCTCAGATCAGAAAGAAGTTTCACAGAATGCTTCTGTGTAGTTTATCTTTGAATATATTCCTTTTTCCACTACTACGCTCTTAGCGCTCCAAATGTCCAGTTGCATTTTCTACAGAAAGAGTGTTCAGATCTGCTCAATCAAAAGTGTGGTTTAACTCTGTTAGCAGAATGCACAGATCAGAAAGAAGTTTCACCGAATGATTCTGTGTAGTTTATATTTGAAGACATTCCTTTTTCCACTATTACCCACTTAGCGCTCCGAATCTCCACTTGCATTTTCTACAAAAAGAGTGTTTCATAACTGCTCAATCAAAAATATGTTTTATCTCTGTTAACTGAATTTACAGATCAGAAATAAGTTTCACAGAATGCATCTGTGTAGTTTTTATTTGAAGATATTCTTTTTCCCAATGTAGGCCTCTTAGCGCTTAGCATGTCCAATTGCAGTTTCTACAGAAAGAGTGTTTCAGAACGGCTCAATCAAAGTAAGGTTCTACTCTGTTAGTTGAATGCACAGAACAGAAAGAATTTTCACAGAATGCTACTGTGTAGTTTATATTTGAATATATTCCTTTTTCCACTATTACCCTCTTAGCGCTCCGAATGTCCACTTGCATTTTCTACAGAAAGAGTGTTCAGAACTGCGCAATCAAAATTATGGTTTAACTCTGTTAGTTTAATGAACATATCAGAAATAAGTTTCACACAATGCTTCTGTGTAGTTTTTATTTGAAGATATTATTTTTCCCAATAGAGGCCTCTTAGCGCTCAGAATGTCCAATTGCAGTTTCTACAGAAAGAGTGTTTCAGAAAGGCTCAATCAAAAGTAAGGTTCAACTCTGTTAGTTGAATGCACAGAACAGAAAGAAGTTTCATACAATGCTTCTGTGTAGTTTATATTTGAACATATTCTTTTTTCCACTATTACCCACTTAGCGCTACGAATGTCCAGTTGCATTTTCTACAGACAGAGTGTTTCAAAACTGCTCAATCAAATGTATGGTTTAAATCTGTTAGCTGAATGCTCAGATCAGAAAGAAGTTTCACAGAATGCTTCTGTGTAGTTTATATTTGAATATATTCCTTTTTCCACTACTACGCTCTTAGCGCTCCAAATGTCCAGTTGCATTTTCTACAGAAAGAGTGTTCAGATCTGCTCAATCAAAAGTATGGTTTAACTCTGTTAGCTGAATGCACAGATCAGAAAGAAGTTTCACAGAATGATTCTGTGTAGTTTATATTTGGAGACATTCCTTTTTCCACTATTACCCTCTTAGCGCTCCGAATCTCCACTTGCGTTATCTACAGAAAGAGTGTTTCAGAACGGCTCAATCAAAACTAAGGTTGAACTCTTTTAGTTGAACAAACAGAACAGAAAGAAGTTTCACACAATTCTTCTGTGTAGTTTTTATTTGTAGACATTCTTTTTCCCAATATAGGCCTCTTAGCGCTCAGATTGTCCAATTGCAGTTTCTACAGAAAGAGTGTTTCAGAACGGCTCAATCAAAAGTAAGGTTCACCTCTGTTAGTTGAATGCACAGAACAGAAAGAAGTTTCATACAATGCTTCTGTGTAGTTTTATTTGAACATATTCTTTTTTCCACTATAACCCACTTAGCGCTACGAATGTCCAGTTGCATTTACTACAGACAGAGTGTTTCAAAACTGCTCAATCAAAAGTATGGTTTAACTCTGTTAGCTAAATGCTCAGATCAGAAAAAAGTTTCACAGAATGCTTCTGTGTAGTTTATATTTGAATATATTCCTTTTTCCACTACTACGCTCTTAGCGCTCCAAATGTCCAGTTGCATTTTCTACAGAAAGAGTGTTCAGATCTGCTCAATCAAAAGTATGGTTTAACTCTGTTAGCTGAATGCACAGATCAGAAAGATGTTTCACCGAATGATTCTGTGTAGTTTATATTTGAAGACATTCCTTTTTCCACTATTACCCTCTTAGCGCTCCGAATCTCCACTTGCATTTTCTACAACAAGAGTGTTTCATAACTGCTCAATCAAAAATATGTTTTATCTCTGTTAACTGAATTTACAGATCAGAAATAAGTTTCACAGAATGCATCTGTGTAGTTTTTATTTGAAGATATTCTTTTTCCCAATGTAGGCCTCTTAGCGCTTAGCATGTCCAATTGCAGTTTCTACAGAAAGAGTGTTTCAGAACGGCTCAATCAAAAGTAAGGTTCAACTCTGTTAGTTGAATGCACAGAACAGAAAGAATTTTCACAGAATGTTACTGTGTAGTTTATATTTGAATATATTCCTTTTTCCACTATTACCCTCTTAGCGCTCCGAATGTCCACTTGCATTTTCTACAGAAAGAGTGTTCAGAACTGCGCAATCAAAAGTATGGTTTAACTCTGTTAGCTTAATGAACACATCAGAAATAAGTTTCACACAATGCTTCTGTGTAGTTTTTATTTGAAGATATTATTTTTCCCAATAGAGGCCTCTTAGCGCTCAGAATGTCCAATTGCAGTTTCTACAGAAAGAGTGTTTCAGAAAGGCTCAATCAAAAGTAAGGTTCAACTCTGTTAGTTGAATGCACAGAACAGAAAGAAGTTTCATACAATGCTTCTGTGTAGTTTATATTTGAACATATTCTTTTTTCCACTATTACCCACTTAGCGCTACGAATGTCCAGTTGCATTTTCTACAGACAGAGTGTTTCAAAACTGCTCAATCAAAAGTATGGTTTAACTCTGTAAGCTGAATGCTAAGATCAGAAAGAAGTTTCACAGAATGCTTCTGTGTAGTTTATATTTGAATATATTCCTTTTTCCACTGCTACTCTCTTAGCGCTCCAAATGTCCAGTTGCATTTTCTACAGAAAGAGTGTTCAGATCTGCTCAATCAAAAGTATGGTTTAACTCTGTTAGCTGAATGCACAGATCAGAAAGAAGTTTCACAGAATGATTCTGTGTAGTTTATATTTGGAGACATTCCTTTTTCCACTATTACCCCCTTAGCGCTCCGAATCTCCACTTGCATTTTCTACAGAAAGAGTGTTTCAGAACGGCTCAATCAAAACTAAGGTTCAACTCTTTTAGTTGAACAAACAGAACAGAAAGAAGTTTCACACAATTCTTCTGTGTAGTTTTTATTTGTAGACATTCTTTTTCCCAATATAGGCCTCTTAGCGCTCAGAATGTCCAATTGCAGTTTCTACAGAAAGAGTGTTTCAGAACGGCTCAATCAAAAGTAAGGTTCAACTCTGTTAGTTGAATGCACAGAACAGAAAGAAGTTTCATACAATGCTTCTGTGTAGTTTATATTTGAACATATTCTTTTTTCCACTATTACCCACTTAGCGCTACGAATGTCCAGTTGCATTTTCTACAGAGAGAGTGTTTCAAAACTGCTCAATCAAAAGTATGGTTTAACTCTGTTAGCTGAATGCTCAGATCAGAAAGAAGTTTCACAGAATGCTTCTGTGTAGTTTATATTTGAATATATTCCTTTTTCCACTACTACGCTCTTAGCGCTCCAAATGTCCAGTTGCATTTTCTACAGAAAGAGTGTTCAGATCTGCTCAATCAAAAGTATGGTTTAACTCTGTTAGCTGAATGCACAGATCAGAAAGAAGTTTCACCGAATGATTCTGTGTAGTTTATATTTGAAGACATTCCTTTTTCCACTATTACCCTCTTAGCGCTCCGAATCTCCACTTGCATTTTCTACAAAAAGAGTTTTTCATAACTGCTCAATAAAAAATATGTTTTATCTCTGTTAACTGAATTTACAGATCAGAAATAAGTTTAACAGAATGCATCTGTGTAGTTTTTATTTGAAGATATTATTTTCCCAATGTAGGCCTCTTAGCGCTTAGCATGTCCAATTGCAGTTTCTACAGAAAGAGTGTTTCAGAACGGCTCAATCAAAAGTAAGGTTCAACTCTGTTAGTTGAATGCACAGAACAGAAAGAATTTTCACAGAATGCTACTGTGTAGTTTATATTTGAATATATTCCTTTTTCAACTATTACCCTCTTAGCGCTCCGAATGTCCACTTGCATTTTCTACAGAAAGAGTGTTCAGAACTGCGCAATCAAAAGTATGGTTTAACTCTGTTAGCTTAATGAACATATCAGAAATAAGTTTCACACAATGCTTCTGTGTAGTTTTTATTTGAAGATATTATTTTTCCCAATAGAGGCCTCTTAGCACTCAGAATGTCCAATTGCACTTTCTACAGAAAGAGTGTTTCAGAAAGGCTCAATCAAAAGGAAGGTTCAACTCTGTTAGTTGAATGCACAGAACAGAAAGAAGTTTCATACAATGCTTCTGTGTAGTTTATATTTGAACATATTCTTTTTTCCACTATTACCCACTTAGCGCTACGAATGTCCAGTTGCATTTTCTACAGACAGAGTGTTTCAAAACTGCTCAATCAAAAGTATGGTTTAACTCTGTTAGCTTAATGCTCAGATCAGAAAGAAGTTTCACAGAATGCTTCTGTGTAGTTTATATTTGAATATATTCCTTTTTCCACTACTACGCTCTTAGCGCTCAAAATGTCCCGTTGCATTTTCTACAGAAAGAGTGTTCAGATCTGCTCAATCAAAAGTATGGTTTAACTCTGTTAGCTGAATGCACAGATCAGAAAGAAGTTTCACAGAATGATTCTGTGTAGTTTATATTTGGAGACATTCCTTTTTCCACTATTACCCTCTTAGCGCTCCGAATCTCCACTTGCGTTATCTACAGAAAGAGTGTTTCAGAACGGCTCAATCAAAACTAAGGTTCAACTCTTTTAGTTGAAGAAACAGAACAGAAAGAAGTTTCACACAATTCTTCTGTGTAGTTTTTATTTGTAGACATTCCTTTTCCCAATATAGACCTCTTAGCGCTCAGAATGTCCAATTGCAGTTTCTAAAGAAAGAGTGTTTCAGAACGGCTCAATCAAAAGTAAGGTTCACCTCTGTTAGTTGAATGCACAGAACAGAAAGAAGTTTCATACAATGCTTCTGTGTAGTTTCTATTTGAACATATTCTTTTTTCCACTATAACCCACTTAGCGCTACGAATGTCCAGTTGCATTTTCTACAGACAGAGTGTTTCAAAACTGCTCAATCAAAAGTATGGTTTAACTCTGTTAGCTGAATGCTCAGATCAGAAAGAAGTTTCACAGAATGCTTCTGTGTATTTTATATTTGAATATATTCCTTTTTCCACTACTACGCTCTTAGCGCTCCAAATGTCCAGTTGCATTTTCTACAGAAAGAGTGTTCGGATCTGCTCAATCAAAAGTATGGTTTAACTCTGTTAGCTGAATGCACAGATCAGAAATAAGTTTCACCGAATGATTCTGTGTAGTTTATATTTGAAGACATTCCTTTTTCCACTATTACCCTCTTAGCGCTCCGAATCTCCACTTGCATTTTCTACAAAAAGAGTGTTTCATAACTGCTCAATCAAAAATATGTTTTATCTCTGTTAACTGAATTTACAGATCAGAAATAAGTTTCACAGAATGCATCTGTGTAGTTTTTATTTGAAGATATTCTTTTTCCCAATGTAGGCCTCTTAGCGCTTAGCATGTCCAATTGCAGTTCCTTCAGAAAGAGTGTTTCAGAACGGCTCAATCAAAAGTAAGGTTCAACTCTGTTAGTTGAATGCACAGAACAGAAAGAATTTTCACAGAATGTTACTGTGTAGTTTATATTTGAATATATTCCTTTTTCCACTATTACCCTCTTAGCGCTCCGAATGTCCACTTGCATTTTCTACAGAAAGAGTGTTCAGAACTGCGCAATCAAAAGTATGGTTTAACTCTGTTAGCTTAATGAACACATCAGAAATAAGTTTCACACAATGCTTCTGTGTAGTTTTTATTTGAAGATATTATTTTTCCCAATAGAGGCCTCTTAGCGCTCAGAATGTCCAATTGCAGTTTCTACAGAAAGAGTGTTTCAGAAAGGCTCAATCAAAAGTAAGGTTCAACTCTGTTAGTTGAATGCACAGAACAGAAAGAAGTTTCATACAATGCTTCTGTGTAGTTTATATTTGAACATATTCTTTTTTCCACTATTACCCACTTAGCGCTACGAATGTCCAGTTGCATTTTCTACAGACAGAGTGTTTCAAAACTGCTCAATCAAAAGTATGGTTTAACTCTGTTAGCTGAATGCTCAGATCAGAAAGAAGTTTCACAGAATGCTTCTGTGTAGTTTATATTTGAATATATTCCTTTTTCCACTACTACTCTCTTAGCGCTCCAAATGTCCAGTTGCATTTTCTACAGAAATAGTGTTCAGATCTGCTCAACCAAAAGTATGGTTTAACTCTGTTAGCTGAATGCACAGATCAGAAAGAAGTATCACAGAATGATTCTGTGTAGTTTATATTTGGAGACATTCCTTTTTCCACTATTACCCCCTTAGCGCTCCGAATCTCCACTTGCATTTTCTACAGAAAGAGTGTTTCAGAACGGCTCAATCAAAACTAAGGTTCAACTCTTTTAGTTGAACAAACAGAACAGAAAGAAGTTTCACACAATTTTTCTGTGTAGTTTTTATTTGTAGACATTCTTTTTCCCAATATAGGCCTCTTAGCGCTCAGAATGTCCAATTGCAGTTTCTACAGAAAGAGTGTTTCAGAACGGCTCAATCAAAAGTAAGGTTCAACTCTGTTAGTTGAATGCACAGAACAGAAAGAAGTTTCATACAATGCTTCTGTGTAGTTTATATTTGAAAATATTCTTTTTTCCACTATTACCCACTTAGCGCTACGAATGTCCAGTTGCATTTTCTACAGACAGAGTGTTTCAAAACTGCTCAATCAAAAGTATGGTTTAACTCTGTTAGCTGAATGCTCAGATCAGAAAGAAGTTTCACAGAATGCTTCTGTGTAGTTTATATTTGAATATATTCCTTTTTCCACTACTACGCTCTTAGCGCTCCAAATGTCCAGTTGCATTTTCTACAGAAAGAGTGTTCAGATCTGCTCAATCAAAAGTATGGTTTAACTCTGTTAGCTGAATGCACAGATCAGAAAGAAGTTTCACCGAATGATTCTGTGTAGTTTATATTTGAAGACATTCCTTTTTCCACTATTACCCTCTTAGCGCTCCGAATCTCCACTTGCATTTTCTACAAAAAGAGTGTTTCATAACTGCTCAATAAAAAATATGTTTTATCTCTGTTAACTGAATTTACAGATCAGAAATAAGTTTCACAGAATGCATCTGTGTAGTTTTTATTTGAAGATATTATTTTCCCAATGTAGGCCTCTTAGCGCTTAGCATGTCCAATTGCAGTTTCTACAGAAAGAGTGTTTCAGAACGGCTCAATCAAAAGTAAGGTTCAACTCTGTTAGTTGAATGCACAGAACAGAAAGAATTTTCACAGAATGCTACTGTGTAGTTTATATTTGAATATATTCCTTTTTCCACTATTACCCTCTTAGCGCTCCGAATGTCCACTTGCATTTTCTACAGAAAGAGTGTTCAGAACTGCGCAATCAAAAGTATGGTTTAACTCTGTTAGCTTAATGAACATATCAGAAATAAGTTACACACAATGCTTCTGTGTAGTTTTTATTTGAAGATATTATTTTTCCCAATAGAGGCCTCTTAGCACTCAGAATGTCCAATTGCAGTTTCTACAGAAAGAGTGTTTCAGAAAGGCTCAATCAAAAGGAAGGTTCAACTCTGTTAGTTGAATGCACAGAACAGAAAGAAGTTTCATTCAATGCTTCTGTGTAGTTTATATTTGAACATATTCTTTTTTCCACTATTACCCACTTAGCGCTACGAATGTCCAGTTGCATTTTCTACAGACAGAGTGTTTCAAAACTGCTCAATCAAAAGTATGGTTTAACTCTGTTAGCTGAATGCTCAGATCAGAAAGAAGTTTCACAGAATGCTTCTGTGTAGTTTATATTTGAATATATTCCTTTTTCCACTACTACGCTCTTAGCGCTCAAAATGTCCCGTTGCATTTTCTACAGAAAGAGTGTTCAGATCTGCTCAATCAAAAGTATGGTTTAACTCTGTTAGCTGAATGCACAGATCAGAAAGAAGTTTCACAGAATGATTCTGTGTAGTTTATATTTGGAGACATTCCTTTTTCCACTATTACCCTCTTAGCGCTCCGAATCTCCACTTGCGTTATCTACAGAAAGAGTGTTTCAGAACGGCTCAATCAAAACTAAGGTTCAACTCTTTTAGTTGAACAAACAGAACAGAAAGAAGTTTCACACAATTCTTCTGTGTAGTTTTTATTTGTAGACATTCCTTTTCCCAATATAGACCTCTTAGCGCTCAGAATGTCCAATTGCAGTTTCTACAGAAAGAGTGTTTCAGAACGGCTCAATCAAAAGTAAGGTTCACCTCTGTTAGTTGAATGCACAGAACAGAAAGAAGTTTCATACAATGCTTCTGTGTAGTTTCTATTTGAACATATTCTTTTTTCCACTATAACCCACTTAGCGCTACGAATGTCCAGTTGCATTTTCTACAGACAGAGTGTTTCAAAACTGCTCAATCAAAAGTATGGTTTAACTCTGTTAGCTGAATGCTCAGATCAGAAAGAAGTTTCACAGAATGCTTCTGTGTATTTTATATTTGAATATATTCCTTTTTCCACTACTACGCTCTTAGCGCTCCAAATGTCCAGTTGCATTTTCTACAGAAAGAGTGTTCGGATCTGCTCAATCAAAAGTATGGTTTAACTCTGTTAGCTGAATGCACAGATCAGAAATAAGTTTCACCGAATGATTCTGTGTAGTTTATATTTGAAGACATTCCTTTTTCCACTATTACCCTCTTAGCGCTCCGAATCTCCACTTGCATTTTCTACAAAAAGAGTGTTTCATAACTGCTCAATCAAAAATATGTTTTATCTCTGTTAACTGAATTTACAGATCAGAAATAAGTTTCACAGAATGCATCTGTGTAGTTTTTATTTGAAGATATTCTTTTTCCCAATGTAGGCCTCTTAGCGCTTAGCATGTCCAATTGCAGTTCCTTCAGAAAGAGTGTTTCAGAACGGCTCAATCAAAAGTAAGGTTCAACTCTGTTAGTTGAATGCACAGAACAGAAAGAATTTTCACAGAATGTTACTGTGTAGTTTATATTTGAATATATTCCTTTTTCCACTATTACCCTCTTAGCGCTCCGAATGTCCACTTGCATTTTCTACAGAAAGAGTGTTCAGAACTGCGCAATCAAAAGTATGGTTTAACTCTGTTAGCTTAATGAACACATCAGAAATAAGTTTCACACAATGCTTCTGTGTAGTTTTTATTTGAAGATATTATTTTTCCCAATAGAGGCCTCTTAGCGCTCAGAATGTCCAATTGCAGTTTCTACAGAAAGAGTGTTTCAGAAAGGCTCAATCAAAAGTAAGGTTCAACTCTGTTAGTTGAATGCACAGAACAGAAAGAAGTTTCATACAATGCTTCTGTGTAGTTTATATTTGAACATATTCTTTTTTCCACTATTACCCACTTAGCGCTACGAATGTCCAGTTGCATTTTCTACAGACAGAGTGTTTCAAAACTGCTCAATCAAAAGTATGGTTTAACTCTGTTAGCTGAATGCTCAGATCAGAAAGAAGTTTCACAGAATGCTTCTGTGTAGTTTATATTTGAATATATTCCTTTTTCCACTACTACTCTCTTAGCGCTCCAAATGTCCAGTTGCATTTTCTACAGAAATAGTGTTCAGATCTGCTCAACCAAAAGTATGGTTTAACTCTGTTAGCTGAATGCACAGATCAGAAAGAAGTATCACAGAATGATTCTGTGTAGTTTATATTTGGAGACATTCCTTTTTCCACTATTACCCCCTTAGCGCTCCGAATCTCCACTTGCATTTTCTACAGAAAGAGTGTTTCAGAACGGCTCAATCAAAACTAAGGTTCAACTCTTTTAGTTGAACAAACAGAACAGAAAGAAGTTTCACACAATTCTTCTGTGTAGTTTTTATTTGTAGACATTCTTTTTCCCAATATAGGCCTCTTAGCGCTCAGAATGTCCAATTGCAGTTTCTACAGAAAGAGTGTTTCAGAACGGCTCAATCAAAAGTAAGGTTCAACTCTGTTAGTTGAATGCACAGAACAGAAAGAAGTTTCATACAATGCTTCTGTGTAGTTTATATTTGAACATATTCTTTTTTCCACTATTACCCACTTAGCGCTACGAATGTCCAGTTGCATTTTCTACAGACAGAGTGTTTCAAAACTGCTCAATCAAAAGTATGGTTTAACTCTGTTAGCTGAATGCTCAGATCAGAAAGAAGTTTCACAGAATGCTTCTGTGTAGTTTATATTTGAATATATTCCTTTTTCCACTACTACGCTCTTAGCGCTCCAAATGTCCAGTTGCATTTTCTACAGAAAGAGTGTTCAGATCTGCTCAATCAAAAGTATGGTTTAACTCTGTTAGCTGAATGCACAGATCAGAAAGAAGTTTCACCGAATGATTCTGTGTAGTTTATATTTGAAGACATTCCTTTTTCCACTATTACCCTCTTAGCGCTCCGAATCTCCACTTGCATTTTCTACAAAAAGAGTGTTTCATAACTGCTCAATAAAAAATATGTTTTATCTCTGTTAACTGAATTTACAGATCAGAAATAAGTTTCACAGAATGCATCTGTGTAGTTTTTATTTGAAGATATTATTTTCCCAATGTAGGCCTCTTAGCGCTTAGCATGTCCAATTGCAGTTTCTACAGAAAGAGTGTTTCAGAACGGCTCAATCAAAAGTAAGGTTCAACTCTGTTAGTTGAATGCACAGAACAGAAAGAATTTTCACAGAATGCTACTGTGTAGTTTATATTTGAATATATTCCTTTTTCCACTATTACCCTCTTAGCGCTCCGAATGTCCACTTGCATTTTCTACAGAAAGAGTGTTCAGAACTGCGCAATCAAAAGTATGGTTTAACTCTGTTAGCTTAATGAACATATCAGAAATAAGTTACACACAATGCTTCTGTGTAGTTTTTATTTGAAGATATTATTTTTCCCAATAGAGGCCTCTTAGCACTCAGAATGTCCAATTGCAGTTTCTACAGAAAGAGTGTTTCAGAAAGGCTCAATCAAAAGGAAGGTTCAACTCTGTTAGTTGAATGCACAGAACAGAAAGAAGTTTCATTCAATGCTTCTGTGTAGTTTATATTTGAACATATTCTTTTTTCCACTATTACCCACTTAGCGCTACGAATGTCCAGTTGCATTTTCTACAGACAGAGTGTTTCAAAACTGCTCAATCAAAAGTATGGTTTAACTCTGTTAGCTGAATGCTCAGATCAGAAAGAAGTTTCACAGAATGCTTCTGTGTAGTTTATATTTGAATATATTCCTTTTTCCACTACTACGCTCTTAGCGCTCAAAATGTCCCGTTGCATTTTCTACAGAAAGAGTGTTCAGATCTGCTCAATCAAAAGTATGGTTTAACTCTGTTAGCTGAATGCCCAGATCAGAAAGAAGTTTCACAGAATGATTCTGTGTAGTTTATATTTGGAGACATTCCTTTTTCCACTATTACCCTCTTAGCGCTCCGAATCTAGACTTGCGTTATCTACAGAAAGAGTGTTTCAGAACGGCTCAATCAAAACTAAGGTTCAACTCTTTTAGTTGAACAAACAGAACAGAAAGAAGTTTCACACAATTCTTCTGTGTAGTTTTTATTTGTAGACATTCCTTTTCCCAATATAGACCTCTTAGCGCTCAGAATATCCAATTGCAGTCTCTACAGAAAGAGTGTTTCAGAACGGCTCAATCAAAAGTAAGGTTCACCTCTGTTAGTTGAATGCACAGAACAGAAAGAAGTTTCATACAATGCTTCTGTGTAGTTTCTATTTGAACATATTCTTTTTTCCACTATAACCCACTTAGCGCTACGAATGTCCAGTTGCATTTTCTACAGACAGAGTGTTTCAAAACTGCTCAATCAAAAGTATGGTTTAACTCTGTTAGCTGAATGCTCAGATCAGAAAGAAGTTTCACAGAATGCTTCTGTGTATTTTATATTTGAATATATTCCTTTTTCCACTACTACGCTCTTAGCGCTCCAAATGTCCAGTTGCATTTTCTACAGAAAGAGTGTTCGGATCTGCTCAATCAAAAGTATGGTTTAACTCTGTTAGCTGAATGCACAGATCAGAAATAAGTTTCACCGAATGATTCTGTGTAGTTTATATTTGAAGACATTCCTTTTTCCACTATTACCCTCTTAGCGCTCCGAATCTCCACTTGCATTTTCTACAAAAAGAGTGTTTCATAACTGCTCAATCAAAAATATGTTTTATCTCTGTTAACTGAATTTACAGATCAGAAATAAGTTTCACAGAATGCATCTGTGTAGTTTTCATTTGAAGATATTCTTTTTCCCAATGTAGGCCTCTTAGCGCTTAGCATGTCCAATTGCAGTTCCTTCAGAAAGAGTGTTTCAGAACGGCTCAAACAAAAGTAAGGTTCAACTCTGTTAGTTGAATGCACAGAACAGAAAGAAGTTTCACAGAATGCTACTGTGTAGTTTATATTTGAATATATTCCTTTTTCCACTATTACCCTCTTAGCGCTCCGAATGTCCACTTGCATTTTCTACAGAAAGAGTGTTCAGAACTGCGCAATCAAAAGTATGGTTTAACTCTGTTAGCTTAATGAACATATCAGAAATAAGTTTCACACAATGCTTCTGTGTAGTTTTTATTTGAAGATATTATTTTTCCCAATAGAGACCTCTTAGCACTCAGAATGTCCAATTGCAGTTTCTACAGAAAGAGTGTTTCAGAAAGGCTCAATCAAAAGGAAGGTTCAACTCTGTTAGTTGAATGCACAGAACAGAAAGAAGTTTCATACAATGCTTCTGTGTAGTTTATATTTGAACATATTATTTTTTCCACTATTACCCACTTAGCGCTACGAATGTCCAGTTGCATTTTCTACAGACAGAGTGTTTCAAAACTGCTCAATCAAAAGTATGGTTTAACTCTGTTAGCTGAATGCTCAGATCAGAAAGAAGTTTCACAGAATGCTTCTGTGTAGTTTATATTTGAATATATTCCTTTTTCCACTACTACGCTGTTAGCGCTCAAAATGTCCCGTTGCATTTTCTACAGAAAGAGTGTTCAGATCTGCTCAATCAAAAGTATGGTTTAACTCTGTTAGCTGAATGCACAGATCAGAAAGAAGTTTCACAGAATGATTCTGTGTAGTTTATATTTGGAGACATTCCTTTTTCCACTATTACCCTCTTAGCGCTCCGAATCTCCACTTGCGTTATCTACAGAAAGAGTGTTTCAGAACGGCTCAATCAAAACTAAGGTTGAACTCTTTTAGTTGAACAAACAGAACAGAAAGAAGTTTCACACAATTCTTCTGTGTAGTTTTTATTTGTAGACATTCTTTTTCCCAATATAGGCTTCTTAGCGCTCAGAATGTCCAATTGCAGTTTCTACAGAAAGAGTGTTTCAGAACGGCTCAATCAAAAGTAAGGTTCACCTCTGTTAGTTGAATGCACAGAACAGAAAGAAGTTTCATACAATGCCTCTGTGTAGTTTCTATTTGAACATATTCTTTTTTCCACTATAACCCACTTAGCGCTACGAATGTCCAGTTGCATTTTCTACAGACAGAGTGTTTCAAAACTGCTCAATCAAAAGTATGGTTTAACTCTGTTAGCTGAATGCTCAGATCAGAAAGAAGTTTCACAGAATGCTTCTGTGTAGTTTATATTTGAATATATTCCTTTTTCCACTACTACGCTCTTAGCGCTCCAAATGTCCAGTTGCATTTTCTACAGAAAGAGTGTTCGGATCTGCTCAATCAAAAGTATGGTTTAACTCTGTTAGCTGAATGCACAGATCAGAAATAAGTTTCACCGAATGATTCTGTGTAGTTTATATTTGAAGACATTCCTTTTTCCACTATTACCCTCTTAGCGCTCCGAATCTCCACTTGCATTTTCTACAAAAAGAGTGTTTCATAACTGCTCAATCAAAAATATGTTTTATCTCTGTTAACTGAATTTACAGATCAGAAATAAGTTTCACAGAATGCATCTGTGTAGTTTTTATTTGAAGATATTCTTTTTCCCAATGTAGGCCTCTTAGCGCTTAGCATGTCCAATTGCAGTTCCTTCAGACAGAGTGTTTCAGAACGGCTCAATCAAAAGTAAGTTTCAACTCTGTTAGTTGAATGCACAGAACAGAAAGAAGTTTCACAGAATGCTACTGTGTAGTTTATATTTGAATATATTCCTTTTTCCACTATTACCCTCTTAGCGCTCCGAATGTCCACTTGCATTTTCTACAGAAAGAGTGTTCAGAACTGCGCAATCAAAAGTATGGTTTAACTCTGTTAGCTTAATGAACATATCAGAAATAAGTTTCACACAAAGCTTCTGTGTAGTTTTTATTTGAAGATATTATTTTTCCCAATATAGGCCTCTTAGCGCTCAGAATGTCCAATTGCAGTTTCTACAGAAAGAGTGTTTCAGAAAGGCTCAATCAAAAGTAAGGTTCAACTCTGTTAGTTGAATGCACAGAACAGAAAGAAGTTTAATACAATGCTTCTGTGTAGTTTATATTTGAACATATTTTTTTTCCACTATTAGCCACTTAGCGCTACGAATGTCCAGTTGCATTTTCTACAGACAGAGTGTTTCAAAACTGCTCAATCAAAAGTATGGTTTAACTCTGTTAGCTGAATGCTCAGATCAGAAAGAAGTTTCACAGAATGCTTCTGTGTAGTTTATATTTGAATATATTCCTTTTTCCACTACTACTCTCTTAGCGCTCCAAATGTCCAGTCGCATTTTCTACAGAAAGAGTGTTCAGATCTGCTCAATCAAAAGTAAAGTTTAACTCTGTTAGCTGAATGCACAGATCAGAAAGAAGTTTCACAGAATGATTCTGTGTAGTTTATATTTGGAGACATTCCTTTTTCCACTATTACCCTCTTAGCGCTCCGAATCTCCACTTGCATTTTCTACAGAAAGAGTGTTTCAGAACGGCTCAATCAAAACTAAGGTTCAACTCTTTTAGTTGAACAAACAGAACAGAAAGAAGTTTCACACAATTCTTCTGTGTAGTTTTTATTTGTAGACATTCCTTTTCCCAATATAGGCCTCTTAGCGCTCAGAATGTCCAATTGCAGTTTCTACAGAAAGAGTGTTTCAGAACGGCTCAATCAAAAGTAAGGTTCACCTCTGTTAGTTGAATGCACAGAACAGAAAGAAGTTTCATACAATGCTTCTGTGTAGTTTCTATTTGAACATATTCTTTTTTCCACTATAACCCACTTAGCGCTACGAATGTCCAGTTGCATTTGCTACAGACAGAGTGTTTCAAAACTGCTCAATCAAAAGTATGGTTTAACTCTGTTAGCTGAATGCTCAGATCAGAAAGAAGTTTCACAGAATGCTTCTGTGTATTTTATATTTGAATATATTCCTTTTTCCACTACTACGCTCTTAGCGCTCCAAATGTCCAGTTGCATTTTCTACAGAAAGAGTGTTCGGATCTGCTCAATCAAAATTATGGTTTAACTCTGTTAGCTGAATGCACAGATCAGAAATAAGTTTCACCGAATGATTCTGTGTAGTTTATATTTGAAGACATTCCTTTTTCCACTATTACCCTCTTAGCGCTCCGAATCTCCACTTGCATTTTCTACAAAAAGAGTGTTTCATAACTGCTCAATCAAAAATATGTTTTATCTCTGTTAACTGAATTTACAGATCAGAAATAAGTTTCACAGAATGCATCTGTGTAGTTTTTATTTGAAGATATTCTTTTTCCCAATGTAGGCCTCTTAGCGCTTAGCATGTCCAATTGCAGTTCCTTCAGAAAGAGTGTTTCAGAACGGCTCAATCAAAAGTAACGTTCAACTCTGTTAGTTGAATGCACAGAACAGAAAGAAGTTTCACAGAATGCTACTGTGTAGTTTATATTTGTATATATTCC
Source organism: Symphalangus syndactylus (assembly GCF_028878055.3). Classification (NCBI taxonomy): domain Eukaryota; kingdom Metazoa; phylum Chordata; class Mammalia; order Primates; family Hylobatidae; genus Symphalangus; species Symphalangus syndactylus. Next base: position 1,383,417 of record NC_072425.2, read on the forward strand.
TTTTTCCACTATTACCCTCTTAGCGCTCCGAATGTCCACTTGCATTTTCTACAGAAAGAGTGTTCAGAACTGCGCAATCAAAAGTATGGTTTAACTCTGTTAGCTTAATGAACATATCAGAAATAAGTTTCACCCAAAGCTTCTGTGTAGTTTTTATTTGAAGATATTATTTTTCCCAATATAGGCCTCTTAGCGCTCAGAATGTCCAATTGCAGTTTCTACAGAAAGAGTGTTTCAGAAAGGCTCAATCAAAAGTAAGGTTCAACTCTGTTAGTTGAATGCACAGAACAGAAAGAAGTTTCATACAATGCTTCTGTGTAGTTTATATTTGAACATATTCTTTTTTCCACTATTAGCCACTTAGCGCTACGAATGTCCAGTTGCATTTTCTACAGACAGAGTGTTTCAAAACTGCTCAATCAAAAGTATGGTTTAACTCTGTTAGCTGAATGCTCAGATCAGAAAGAAGTTTCACAGAATGCTTCTGTGTAGTTTATATTTGAATATATTCCTTTTTCCACTACAACTCTCTTAGCGCTCCAAATGTCCAGTTGCATTTTCTACAGAAATAGTGTTCAGATCTGCTCAACCAAAAGTATGGTTTAACTCTGTTAGCTGAATGCACAGATCAGAAAGAAGTTTCACAGAATGATTCTGTGTAGTTTATATTTGGAGACATTCCTTTTTCCACTATTACCCCCTTAGCGCTCCGAATCTCCACTTGCATTTTCTACAGAAAGAGTGTTTCAGAACGGCTCAATCAAAACTAAGGTTCAACTCTTTTAGTTGAACAAACAGAACAGAAAGAAGTTTCACAAAATTCTTCTGTGTAGTTTTTATTTGTAGACATTCTTTTTCCCAATATAGGCCTCTTAGCGCTCAGAATGTCCAATTGCAGTTTCTACAGAAAGAGTGTTTCAGAACGGCTCAATCAAAAGTAAGGTTCAACTCTGTTAGTTGAATGCACAGAACAGAAAGAAGTTTCATACAATGCTTCTGTGTAGTTTATATTTGAACATATTATTTTTTCCACTATTACCCACTTAGCGCTACGAATGTCCAGTTGCATTTTCTACAGACAGAGTGTTTCAAAACTGCTCAATCAAAAGTATGGTTTAACTCTGTTAGCTGAATGCTCAGATCAGAAAGAAGTTTCACAGAATGCTTCTGTGTAGTTTATATTTGAATATATTCCTTTTTCCACTACTACGCTGTTAGCGCTCAAAATGTCCCGTTGCATTTTCTACAGAAAGAGTGTTCAGATCTGCTCAATCAAAAGTATGGTTTAACTCTGTTAGCTGAATGCACAGATCAGAAAGAAGTTTCACAGAATGATTCTGTGTAGTTTATATTTGGAGACATTCCTTTTTCCACTATTACCCTCTTAGCGCTCCGAATCTCCACTTGCGTTATCTACAGAAAGAGTGTTTCAGAACGGCTCAATCAAAACTAAGGTTGAACTCTTTTAGTTGAACAAACAGAACAGAAAGAAGTTTCACACAATTCTTCTGTGTAGTTTTTATTTGTAGACATTCTTTTTCCCAATATAGGCTTCTTAGCGCTCAGAATGTCCAATTGCAGTTTCTACAGAAAGAGTGTTTCAGAACGGCTCAATCAAAAGTAAGGTTCACCTCTGTTAGTTGAATGCACAGAACAGAAAGAAGTTTCATACAATGCCTCTGTGTAGTTTCTATTTGAACATATTCTTTTTTCCACTATAACCCACTTAGCGCTACGAATGTCCAGTTGCATTTTCTACAGACAGAGTGTTTCAAAACTGCTCAATCAAAAGTATGGTTTAACTCTGTTAGCTGAATGCTCAGATCAGAAAGAAGTTTCACAGAATGCTTCTGTGTAGTTTATATTTGAATATATTCCTTTTTCCACTACTACGCTCTTAGCGCTCCAAATGTCCAGTTGCATTTTCTACAGAAAGAGTGTTCGGATCTGCTCAATCAAAAGTATGGTTTAACTCTGTTAGCTGAATGCACAGATCAGAAATAAGTTTCACCGAATGATTCTGTGTAGTTTATATTTGAAGACATTCCTTTTTCCACTATTACCCTCTTAGCGCTCCGAATCTCCACTTGCATTTTCTACAAAAAGAGTGTTTCATAACTGCTCAATCAAAAATATGTTTTATCTCTGTTAACTGAATTTACAGATCAGAAATAAGTTTCACAGAATGCATCTGTGTAGTTTTTATTTGAAGATATTCTTTTTCCCAATGTAGGCCTCTTAGCGCTTAGCATGTCCAATTGCAGTTCCTTCAGACAGAGTGTTTCAGAACGGCTCAATCAAAAGTAAGTTTCAACTCTGTTAGTTGAATGCACAGAACAGAAAGAAGTTTCACAGAATGCTACTGTGTAGTTTATATTTGAATATATTCCTTTTTCCACTATTACCCTCTTAGCGCTCCGAATGTCCACTTGCATTTTCTACAGAAAGAGTGTTCAGAACTGCGCAATCAAAAGTATGGTTTAACTCTGTTAGCTTAATGAACATATCAGAAATAAGTTTCACACAAAGCTTCTGTGTAGTTTTTATTTGAAGATATTATTTTTCCCAATATAGGCCTCTTAGCGCTCAGAATGTCCAATTGCAGTTTCTACAGAAAGAGTGTTTCAGAAAGGCTCAATCAAAAGTAAGGTTCAACTCTGTTAGTTGAATGCACAGAACAGAAAGAAGTTTAATACAATGCTTCTGTGTAGTTTATATTTGAACATATTTTTTTTCCACTATTAGCCACTTAGCGCTACGAATGTCCAGTTGCATTTTCTACAGACAGAGTGTTTCAAAACTGCTCAATCAAAAGTATGGTTTAACTCTGTTAGCTGAATGCTCAGATCAGAAAGAAGTTTCACAGAATGCTTCTGTGTAGTTTATATTTGAATATATTCCTTTTTCCACTACTACTCTCTTAGCGCTCCAAATGTCCAGTCGCATTTTCTACAGAAAGAGTGTTCAGATCTGCTCAATCAAAAGTAAAGTTTAACTCTGTTAGCTGAATGCACAGATCAGAAAGAAGTTTCACAGAATGATTCTGTGTAGTTTATATTTGGAGACATTCCTTTTTCCACTATTACCCTCTTAGCGCTCCGAATCTCCACTTGCATTTTCTACAGAAAGAGTGTTTCAGAACGGCTCAATCAAAACTAAGGTTCAACTCTTTTAGTTGAACAAACAGAACAGAAAGAAGTTTCACACAATTCTTCTGTGTAGTTTTTATTTGTAGACATTCCTTTTCCCAATATAGGCCTCTTAGCGCTCAGAATGTCCAATTGCAGTTTCTACAGAAAGAGTGTTTCAGAACGGCTCAATCAAAAGTAAGGTTCACCTCTGTTAGTTGAATGCACAGAACAGAAAGAAGTTTCATACAATGCTTCTGTGTAGTTTCTATTTGAACATATTCTTTTTTCCACTATAACCCACTTAGCGCTACGAATGTCCAGTTGCATTTGCTACAGACAGAGTGTTTCAAAACTGCTCAATCAAAAGTATGGTTTAACTCTGTTAGCTGAATGCTCAGATCAGAAAGAAGTTTCACAGAATGCTTCTGTGTATTTTATATTTGAATATATTCCTTTTTCCACTACTACGCTCTTAGCGCTCCAAATGTCCAGTTGCATTTTCTACAGAAAGAGTGTTCGGATCTGCTCAATCAAAATTATGGTTTAACTCTGTTAGCTGAATGCACAGATCAGAAATAAGTTTCACCGAATGATTCTGTGTAGTTTATATTTGAAGACATTCCTTTTTCCACTATTACCCTCTTAGCGCTCCGAATCTCCACTTGCATTTTCTACAAAAAGAGTGTTTCATAACTGCTCAATCAAAAATATGTTTTATCTCTGTTAACTGAATTTACAGATCAGAAATAAGTTTCACAGAATGCATCTGTGTAGTTTTTATTTGAAGATATTCTTTTTCCCAATGTAGGCCTCTTAGCGCTTAGCATGTCCAATTGCAGTTCCTTCAGAAAGAGTGTTTCAGAACGGCTCAATCAAAAGTAACGTTCAACTCTGTTAGTTGAATGCACAGAACAGAAAGAAGTTTCACAGAATGCTACTGTGTAGTTTATATTTGTATATATTCCTTTTTCCACTATTACCCTCTTAGCGCTCCGAATGTCCACTTGCATTTTCTACAGAAAGAGTGTTCAGAACTGCGCAATCAAAAGTATGGTTTAACTCTGTTAGCTTAATGAACATATCAGAAATAAGTTTCACCCAAAGCTTCTGTGTAGTTTTTATTTGAAGATATTATTTTTCCCAATATAGGCCTCTTAGCGCTCAGAATGTCCAATTGCAGTTTCTACAGAAAGAGTGTTTCAGAAAGGCTCAATCAAAAGTAAGGTTCAACTCTGTTAGTTGAATGCACAGAACAGAAAGAAGTTTCATACAATGCTTCTGTGTAGTTTATATTTGAACATATTCTTTTTTCCACTATTAGCCACTTAGCGCTACGAATGTCCAGTTGCATTTTCTACAGACAGAGTGTTTCAAAACTGCTCAATCAAAAGTATGGTTTAACTCTGTTAGCTGAATGCTCAGATCAGAAAGAAGTTTCACAGAATGCTTCTGTGTAGTTTATATTTGAATATATTCCTTTTTCCACTACAACTCTCTTAGCGCTCCAAATGTCCAGTTGCATTTTCTACAGAAATAGTGTTCAGATCTGCTCAACCAAAAGTATGGTTTAACTCTGTTAGCTGAATGCACAGATCAGAAAGAAGTTTCACAGAATGATTCTGTGTAGTTTATATTTGGAGACATTCCTTTTTCCACTATTACCCCCTTAGCGCTCCGAATCTCCACTTGCATTTTCTACAGAAAGAGTGTTTCAGAACGGCTCAATCAAAACTAAGGTTCAACTCTTTTAGTTGAACAAACAGAACAGAAAGAAGTTTCACAAAATTCTTCTGTGTAGTTTTTATTTGTAGACATTCTTTTTCCCAATATAGGCCTCTTAGCGCTCAGAATGTCCAATTGCAGTTTCTACAGAAAGAGTGTTTCAGAACGGCTCAATCAAAAGTAAGGTTCAACTCTGTTAGTTGAATGCACAGAACAGAAAGAAGTTTCATACAATGCTTCTGTGTAGTTTATATTTGAACATATTCTTTTTTCCACTATTACCCACTTAGCGCTACGAATGTCCAGTTGCATTTTCTACAGACAGAGTGTTTCAAAACTGCTCAATCAAAAGTATGGTTTAACTCTGTTAGCTGAATGCTCAGATCAGAAAGAAGTTTCACAGAATGCTTCTGTGTAGTTTATATTTGAATATATTCCTTTTTCCACTACTACGCTCTTAGCGCTCCAAATGTCCAGTTGCATTTTCTACAGAAAGAGTGTTCAGATCTGCTCAATCAAAAGTATGGTTTAACTCTGTTAGCTGAATGCACAGATCAGAAAGAAGTTTCACCGAATGATTCTGTGTAGTTTATATTTGAAGACATTCCTTTTTCCACTATTACCCTCTTAGCGCTCCGAATCTCCACTTGCATTTTCTACAAAAAGAGTGTTTCATAACTGCTCAATAAAAAATATGTTTTATCTCTGTTAACTGAATTTACAGATCAGAAATAATTTTCACAGAATGCATCTGTGTAGTTTTTATTTGAAGATATTCTTTTTCCCAATGTAGGCCTCTTAGCGCTTAGCATTTCCAATTGCAGTTTCTACAGAAAGAGTGTTTCAGAACGGCTCAATCAAAAGTAAGGTTCAACTCTGTTAGTTGAATGCACAGAACAGAAAGAATTTTCACAGAATGTTACTGTGTAGTTTATATTTGAATATATTCCTTTTTCCACTATTACCCTCTTAGCGCTCCGAATGTCCACTTGCATTTTCTACAGAAAGAGTGTTCAGAACTGCGCAATCAAAAGTATGGTTTAACTCTGTTAGCTTAATGAACACATCAGAAATAAGTTTCTCACAATGCTTCTGTGTAGTTTTTATTTGAAGATATTATTTTTCCCAATAGAGGCCTCTTAGCGCTCAGAATGTCCAATTGTAGTTTCTACAGAAAGAGTGTTTCAGAAAGGCTCAATCAAAAATAAGGTTCAACTCTGTTAGTTGAATGCACAGAACAGAAAGAAGTTTCATACAATGTTTCTGTGTAGTTTATATTTGAACATATTCTTTTTTCCACTATTACCCACTTAGCGCTACGAATGTCCAGTTGCATTTTCTACAGACAGAGTGTTTCAAAACTGCTCAATCAAAAGTATGGTTTAACTCTGTTAGCTGAATGCTCAGATCAGAAAAAAGTTTCACAGAATGCTTCTGTGTAGTTTATATTTGAATATATTCCTTTTTCCACTACTACTCTCTTAGCGCTCCAAATGTCCAGTTGCATTTTCTACAGAAATAGTGTTCAGATCTGCTCAACCAAAAGTATGGTTTAACTCTGTTAGCTGAATGCACAGATCAGAAAGAAGTATCACAGAATGATTCTGTGTAGTTTATATTTGGAGACATTCCTTTTTCCACTATTACCCCCTTAGCGCTCCGAATCTCCACTTGCATTTTCTACAGAAAGAGTGTTTCAGAACGGCTCAATCAAAACTAAGGTTCAACTCTTTTAGTTGAACAAACAGAACAGAAAGAAGTTTCACACAATTCTTCTGTGTAGTTTTTATTTGTAGACATTTTTTTTCCCAATATAGGCCTCTTAGCGCTCAGAATGTCCAATTGCAGTTTCTACAGAAAGAGTGTTTCAGAACGGCTCAATCAAAAGTAAGGTTCAACTCTGTTAGTTGAATGCACAGAACAGAAAGAAGTTTCATACAATGCTTCTGTGTAGTTTATATTTGAACATATTCTTTTTTCCACTATTACCCACTTAGCGCTACGAATGTCCAGTTGCATTTTCTACAGACAGAGTGTTTCAAAACTGCTCAATCAAAAGTATGGTTTAACTCTGTTAGCTGAATGCTCAGATCAGAAAGAAGTTTCACAGAATGCTTCTGTGTAGTTTATATTTGAATATATTCCTTTTTCCACTACTACGCTCTTAGCGCTCCAAATGTCCAGTTGCATTTTCTACAGAAAGAGTGTTCAGATCTGCTCAATCAAAAGTATGGTTTAACTCTGTTAGCTGAATGCACAGATCAGAAAGAAGTTTCACCGAATGATTCTGTGTAGTTTATATTTGAAGACATTCCTTTTTCCACTATTACCCTCTTAGCGCTCCGAATCTCCACTTGCATTTTCTACAAAAAGAGTGTTTCATAACTGCTCAATAAAAAATATGTTTTATCTCTGTTAACTGAATTTATAGATCAGAAATAAGTTTCACAGAATGCATCTGTGTAGTTTTTATTTGAAGATATTCTTTTTCCCAATGTAGGCCTCTTAGCGCTTAGCATGTCCAATTGCAGTTTCTACAGAAAGAGTGTTTCAGAACGGCTCAATCAAAAGTAAGGTTCAACTCTGTTAGTTGAATGCACAGAACAGAAAGAATTTTCACAGAATGCTACTGTGTAGTTTATATTTGAATATATTCCTTTTTCCACTATTACCCTCTTAGCGCTCCGAATGTCCACTTGCATTTTCTACAGAAAGAGTGTTCAGAACTGCGCAATCAAAAGTATGGTTTAACTCTGTTAGCTTAATGAACATATCAGAAATAAGTTTCACACAATGCTTCTGTGTAGTTTTTATTTGAAGATATTATTTTTCCCAATAGAGGCCTCTTAGCACTCAGAATGTCCAATTGCAGTTTCTACAGAAGGAGTGTTTCAGAAAGGCTCAATCAAAAGGAAGGTTCAACTCTGTTAGTTGAATGCACAGAACAGAAAGAAGTTTCATACAATGCTTCTGTGTAGTTTATATTTGAACATATTCTTTTTTCCACTATTACCCACTTAGCGCTATGAATGTCCAGTTGCATTTTCTACAGACAGAGTGTTTCAAAACTGCTCAATCAAAAGTATGGTTTAACTCTGTTAGCTGAATGCTCAGATCAGAAAGAAGTTTCACAGAATGCTTCTGTGTAGTTTATATTTGAATATATTCCTTTTTCCACTACTACGCTCTTAGCGCTCCAAATGTCCAGTTGCATTTTCTACAGAAAGAGTGTTCAGATCTGCTCAATCAAAAGTATGGTTTAACTCTGTTAGCTGAATGCACAGATCAGAAAGAAGTTTCACAGAATGATTCTGTGTAGTTTATATTTGGAGACATTCCTTTTTCCACTATTACCCTCTTAGCGCTCCGAATCTCCACTTGCGTTATCTACAGAAAGAGTGTTTCAGAACGGCTCAATCAAAACTAAGGTTGAACTCTTTTAGTTGAACAAACAGAACAGAAAGAAGTTTCACACAATTCTTCTGTGTAGTTTTTATTTGTAGACATTCTTTTTCCCAATATAGGCCTCTTAGCGCTCAGAATGTCCAATTGCAGTTTCTACAGAAAGAGTGTTTCAGAACGGCTCAATCAAAAGTAAGGTTCACCTCTGTTAGTTGAATGCACAGAACAGAAAGAAGTTTCATACAATGCTTCTGTGTAGTTTTATTTGAACATATTCTTTTTTCCACTATAACCCACTTAGCGCTACGAATGTCCAGTTGCATTTTCTACAGACAGAGTGTTTCAAACCTGCTCAATCAAAAGTATGGTTTAACTCTGTTAGCTGAATGCTCAGATCAGAAAAAAGTTTCACAGAATGCTTCTGTGTAGTTTATATTTGAATATATTCCTTTTTCCACTACTACGCTCTTAGCGCTCCAAATGTCCAGTTGCATTTTCTACAGAAAGAGTGTTCAGATCTGCTCAATCAAAAGTATGGTTTAACTCTGTTAGCTGAATGCACAGATCAGAAAGATGTTTCACCGAATGATTCTGTGTAGTTTATATTTGAAGACATTCCTTTTTCCACTATTACCCTCTTAGCGCTCCGAATCTCCACTTGCATTTTCTACAACAAGAGTGTTTCATAACTGCTCAATCAAAAATATGTTTTATCTCTGTTAACTGAATTTACAGATCAGAAATAAGTTTCACAGAATGCATCTGTGTAGTTTTTATTTGAAGATATTCTTTTTCCCAATGTAGGCCTCTTAGCGCTTAGCATTTCCAATTGCAGTTTCTACAGAAAGAGTGTTTCAGAACGGCTCAATCAAAAGTAAGGTTCAACTCTGTTAGTTGAATGCACAGAACAGAAAGAATTTTCACAGAATGTTACTGTGTAGTTTATATTTGAATATATTCCTTTTTCCACTATTACCCTCTTAGCGCTCCGAATGTCCACTTGCATTTTCTACAGAAAGAGTGTTCAGAACTGCGCAATCAAAAGTATGGTTTAACTCTGTTAGCTTAATGAACACATCAGAAATAAGTTTCTCACAATGCTTCTGTGTAGTTTTTATTTGAAGATATTATTTTTCCCAATAGAGGCCTCTTAGCGCTCAGAATGTCCAATTGTAGTTTCTACAGAAAGAGTGTTTCAGAAAGGCTCAATCAAAAGTAAGGTTCAACTCTGTTAGTTGAATGCACAGAACAGAAAGAAGTTTCATACAATGTTTCTGTGTAGTTTATATTTGAACATATTCTTTTTTCCACTATTACCCACTTAGCGCTACGAATGTCCAGTTGCATTTTCTACAGACAGAGTGTTTCAAAACTGCTCAATCAAAAGTATGGTTTAACTCTGTTAGCTGAATGCTCAGATCAGAAAAAAGTTTCACAGAATGCTTCTGTGTAGTTTATATTTGAATATATTCCTTTTTCCACTACTACTCTCTTAGCGCTCCAAATGTCCAGTTGCATTTTCTACAGAAATAGTGTTCAGATCTGCTCAACCAAAAGTATGGTTTAACTCTGTTAGCTGAATGCACAGATCAGAAAGAAGTATCACAGAATGATTCTGTGTAGTTTATATTTGGAGACATTCCTTTTTCCACTATTACCCCCTTAGCGCTCCGAATCTCCACTTGCATTTTCTACAGAAAGAGTGTTTCAGAACGGCTCAATCAAAACTAAGGTTCAACTCTTTTAGTTGAACAAACAGAACAGAAAGAAGTTTCACACAATTCTTCTGTGTAGTTTTTATTTGTAGACATTCTTTTTCCCAATATAGGCCTCTTAGCGCTCAGAATGTCCAATTGCAGTTTCTACAGAAAGAGTGTTTCAGAACGGCTCAATCAAAAGTAAGGTTCAACTCTGTTAGTTGAATGCACAGAACAGAAAGAAGTTTCATACAATGCTTCTGTGTAGTTTATATTTGAACATATTCTTTTTTCCACTATTACCCACTTAGCGCTACGAATGTCCAGTTGCATTTTCTACAGACAGAGTGTTTCAAAACTGCTCAATCAAAAGTATGGTTTAACTCTGTTAGCTGAATGCTCAGATCAGAAAGTAGTTTCACAGAATGCTTCTGTGTAGTTTATATTTGAATATATTCCTTTTTCCACTACTACGCTCTTAGCGCTCCAAATGTCCAGTTGCATTTTCTACAGAAAGAGTGTTCAGATCTGCTCAATCAAAAGTATGGTTTAACTCTGTTAGCTGAATGCACAGATCAGAAAGAAGTTTCACCGAATGATTCTGTGTAGTTTATATTTGAAGACATTCCTTTTTCCACTATTACCCTCTTAGCGCTCCGAATCTCCACTTGCATTTTCTACAAAAAGAGTGTTTCATAACTGCTCAATAAAAAATATGTTTTATCTCTGTTAACTGAATTTACAGATCAGAAATAAGTTTCACAGAATGCATCTGTGTAGTTTTTATTTGAAGATATTATTTTCCCAATGTAGGCCTCTTAGCGCTTAGCATGTCCAATTGCAGTTTCTACAGAAAGAGTGTTTCAGAACGGCTCAATCAAAAGTAAGGTTCAACTCTGTTAGTTGAATGCACAGAAAAGAAAGAATTTTCACAGAATGCTACTGTGTAGTTTATATTTCAATATATTCCTTTTTCCACTATTACCCTCTTAGCGCTCCGAATGTCCACTTGCATTTTCTACAGAAAGAGTGTTCAGAACTGCGCAATCAAAAGTATGGTTTAACTCTGTTAGCTTAATGAGCATATCAGAAATAAGTTTCACACAATGCTTCTGTGTAGTTTTTATTTGAAGATATTATTTTTCCCAATAGAGGCCTCTTAGCACTCAGAACGTCCAATTGCAGTTTCTACAGAAAGAGTGTTTCAGAAAGGCTCAATCAAAAGGAAGGTTCAACTCTGTTAGTTGAATGCACAGAACAGAAAGAAGTTTCATACAATGCTTCTGTGTAGTTTATATTTGAACATATTCTTTTTCCCACTATTACCCACTTAGCGCTACGAATGTCCAGTTGCATTTTCTACAGACAGAGTGTTTCAAAACTGCTCAATCAAAAGTATGGTTTAACTCTGTTAGCTGAATGCTCAGATCAGAAAGAAGTTTCACAGAATGCTTCTGTGTAGTTTATATTTGAATATATTCCTTTTTCCACTACTACGCTCTTAGCGCTCAAAATGTCCCGTTGCATTTTCTACAGAAAGAGTGTTCAGATCTGCTCAATCAAAAGTATGGTTTAACTCTGTTAGCTGAATGCACAGATCAGAAAGAAGTTTCACAGAATGATTCTGTGTAGTTTATATTTGGAGACATTCCTTTTTCCACTATTACCCTCTTAGCGCTCCGAATCTCCACTTGCGTTATCTACAGAAAGAGTGTTTCAGAACGGCTCAATCAAAACTAAGGTTGAACTCCTTTAGTTGAACAAACAGAACAGAAAGAAGTTTCACACAATTCTTCTGTGTAGTTTTTATTTGTAGACATTCTTTTTCCCAATATAGGCCTCTTAGCGCTCAGAATGTCCAATTGCAGTTTCTACAGAAAGAGTGTTTCAGAACGGCTCAATCAAAAGTAAGGTTCACCTCTGTTAGTTGAATGCACAGAACAGAAAGAAGTTTCATACAATGCCTCTGTGTAGTTTCTATTTGAACATATTCTTTTTTCCACTATAACCCACTTAGCGCTACGAATGTCCAGTTGCATTTTCTACAGACAGAGTGTTTCAAAACTGCTCAATCAAAAGTATGGTTTAACTCTGTTAGCTGAATGCTCAGATCAGAAAGAAGTTTCACAGAATGCTTCTGTGTATTTTATATTTGAATATATTCCTTTTTCCACTACTACGCTCTTAGCGCTCCAAATGTCCAGTTGCATTTTCTACAGAAAGAGTGTTCGGATCTGCTCAATCAAAAGTATGGTTTAACTCTGTTAGCTGAATGCACAGATCAGAAATAAGTTTCACCGAATGATTCTGTGTAGTTTATATTTGAAGACATTCCTTTTTCCACTATTACCCTCTTAGCGCTCCGAATCTCCACTTGCATTTTCTACAAAAAGAGTGTTTCATAACTGCTCAATCAAAAATATGTTTTATCTCTGTTAACTGAATTTACAGATCAGAAATAAGTTTCACAGAATGCATCTGTGTAGTTTTTATTTGAAGATATTCTTTTTCCCAATGTAGGCCTCTTAGCGCTTAGCATGTCCAATTGCAGTTCCTTCAGACAGAGTGTTTCAGAACGGCTCAATCAAAAGTAAGGTTCAACTCTGTTAGTTGAATGCACAGAACAGAAAGAAGTTTCACAGAATGCTACTGTGTAGTTTATATTTGAATATATTCCTTTTTCCACTATTACCCTCTTAGCGCTCCGAATGTCCACTTGCATTTTCTACAGAAAGAGTGTTCAGAACTGCGCAATCAAAAGTATGGTTTAACTCTGTTAGCTTAATGAACATATCAGAAATAAGTTTCACACAAAGCTTCTGTGTAGTTTCTATTTGAAGATATTATTTTTCCCAATATAGGCCTCTTAGCGCTCAGAATGTCCAATTGCAGTTTCTACAGAAAGAGTGTTTCAGAAAGGCTCAATCAAAAGTAAGGTTCAACTCTGTTAGTTGAATGCACAGAACAGAAAGAAGTTTCATACAATGCTTCTGTGTAGTTTATATTTGAACATATTTTTTTTCCACTATTAGCCACTTAGCGCTACGAATGTCCAGTTGCATTTTCTACAGAGAGAGTGTTTCAAAACTGCTCAATCAAAAGTATGGTTTAACTCTGTTAGCTCAATGCTCAGATCAGAAAGAAGTTTCACAGAATGCTTCTGTGTAGTTTATATTTGAATATATTTCTTTTTCCACTACTAATCTCTTAGCGCTCCAAATGTCCAGTTGCATTTTCTACAGAAAGAGTGTTCAGATCTGCTCAACCAAAAGTATCTTTTAACTCTGTTAGCTGAATGCACAGATCAGAAAGAAGTTTCACAGAATGATTCTGTGTAGTTTATATTTGGAGACATTCCTTTTTCCACTATTACCCTCTTAGCGCTCCGAATCTCCACTTGCATTTTCTACAGAAAGAGTGTTTCAGAACGGCTCAATCAAAACTAAGGTTGAACTCTTTTAGTTGAACAAACAGAACAGAAAGAAGTTTCACACAATTCTTCTGTGTAGTTTTTATTTGTAGACATTCTTTTTCCCAATATTGGCCTCTTAGCGCTCAGAATGTCCAATTGCAGTTTCTACAGAAAGAGTGTTTCAGAACGGCTCAATCAAATGTAAGGTTCAACTCTGTTAGTTGAATGCACAGAACAGAAAGAAGTTTCATACAATGCTTCTGTGTAGTTTATATTTGAACATATTCTTTTTTCCACTATTACCCACTTAGCGCTACGAATGTCCAGTTGCATTTTCTACAGACAGAGTGTTTCAAAACTGCTCAATAAAAAGTATGGTTTAACTCTGTTAGCTGAATGCTCAGATCAGAAAGAAGTTTCACAGAATGCTTCTGTGTACTTTATATTTGAATATATTCCTTTTTCCACTACTACGCTCTTAGCGCTCCAAATGTCCGGTTGCATTTTCTACAGAAAGAGTGTTCGGATCTGCTCAATCAAAAGTATGGTTTAACTCTGTTAGCTGAATGCACAGATCAGAAAGAAGTTTCACCGAATGATTCTGTGTAGTTTATATTTGAAGACATTCCTTTTTCCACTATTACCCTCTTAGCGCTCCGAATCTCCACTTGCATTTTCTACAAAAAGAGTGTTTCATAACTGCTCAATCAAAAATATGTTTTATCTCTGTTAACTGAATTTACAGATCAGAAATAAGTTTCACAGAATGCATCTGTGTAGTTTTTATTTGAAGATATTCTTTTTCCCAATGTAGGCCTCTTAGCGCTTAGCATGTCCAATTGCAGTTCCTACAGAAAGAGTGTTTCAGAACGGCTCAATAAAAAGTAAGGTTCAACTCTGTTAGTTGAATGCACAGAACAGAAAGAATTTTCACAGAATGCTACTGTGTAGTTTATATTTGAATATATTCCCTTTTCCACTATTACCCTCTTAGCGCTCCGAATGTCCACTTGCATTTTCTACAGAAAGAGTGTTCAGAACTGCGCAATCAAAAGTATGGTTTAACTCTGTTAGCTTAATGAACATATCAGAAATTAGTTTCACACAATGCTTCTGTGTAGTTTTTATTTGAAGATATTATTTTTCCCAATAGAGGCCTCTTAGCGCTCAGAATGTCCAATTGCAGTTTCTACAGAAAGAGTGTTTCAGAAAGGCTCAATCATAAGTAAGGTTCAACTCTGTTAGTTGAATGCACAGAACAGAAAGAAGTTTCATACAATGCTTCTGTGTAGTTTATATTTGAACATATTCTTTTTTCCACTATTACCCACTTAGCGCTACGAATGTCCAGTTGCATTTTCTACAGACAGAGTGTTTCAAAACTGCTCAATCAAAAGTATGGTTTAACTCTGTTAGCTGAATGCTCAGATCAGAAAGAAGTTTCACAGAATGCTTCTGTGTAGTTTATATTTGAATGTATTCCTTTTTCCACTACTACTCTCTTAGCGCTCCAAATGTCCAGTTGCATTTTCTACAGAAAGAGTGTTCAGATCTGCTCAACCAAAAGTATGGTTTAACTCTGTTAGCTGAATGCACAGATCAGAAAGAAGTTTCACAGAATGATTCTGTGTAGTTTATATTTGGAGACATTACTTTTTCCACTATTACCCTCTTAGCGCTCCGAATCTCCACTTGCATTTTCTACAGAAAGAGTGTTACAGAACGGCTCAATCAAAACTAAGGTTGAACTCTTTTAGTTGAACAAACAGAACAGAAAGAATTTTCACACAATTCTTCTGTGTAGTTTTTATTTGTAGACATTCTTTTTCCCAATATAGGCCTCTTAGCGCTCAGAATGTCCAATTGCAGTTTCTACAGAAAGAGTGTTTCAGAACGGTCAATTAAAATAAGGTTCACCTCTGTTAGTTGAATGCACAGAACAGAAAGAAGTTTCATACAATGCTTCTGTGTAGTTTATATTTGAACATATGCTTTTTTCCACTATTACCCACTTTGCGCTACGAATGTCCAGTTGCATTTTCTACAGACAGAGTGTTTCAAAACTGCTCAATCAAAAGTATGGTTTAACTCTGTTAGCTGAATGCTCAGATCAGAAAGAAGTTTCACAGAATGCTTCTTTGTAGTTTATATTTGACTATATTCCTTTTTCCACTACTACGCTCTTAGCGCTCCAAATGTCCAGTTGCATTTTCTACAGAAAGAGTGTTCAGATCTGCTCAATCAAAAGTATGGTTTAACTCTGTTAGCTGAATGCACAGATCAGAAAGAAGTTTCACCGAATGATTCTTTATAGTTTATATTTGAAGACATTCCTTTTTCCACTATTACCCTCTTAGCGCTCCGAATCTCCACTTGCATTTTCTACAAAAAGAGTGTTTCATAACTGCTCAATCAAAAATATGTTTTATCTCTGTTAACTGAAATTATAGATCAGAAATAAGTTTCACTGAATGCATCTGAGTAGTTTTTATTTGAAGATATTCTTTTTCCCAATGTAGGCCTCTTAGCGCTTAGCATGTCCAATTGCAGTTTCTACAGAAAGAGTGTTTCAGAACGGCTCAATCAAAACTAAGGTTCAACTCTGTTAATTGAATGCACAGAACAGAAAGAAGTTTCACAGAATGCTACTGTGTAGTTTATATTTGAATATATTCCTTTTTCCACTATTACCCTCTTAGCGCTCCGAATGTCCACTTGCATTTTCTACAGAAAGAGTGTTCAGAACTGCGCAATCAAAAGTATGGTTTAACTCTGTTATCTTAATGAACATATCAGAAATAAGTTTCACACAAATCTTCTGTGTAGTTTTTATTTGAAGATATTATTTTTCCCAATATAGGCCTCTTAGCGCTCAGAATGTCCAATTGCAGTTTCTACAGAAAGTGTGTTTCAGAAAGGCTCAATCAAATGTAAGGTTCAACTCTGTTAGTTGAATGCACAGAACATAAAGAAGTTTCATACAATGCTTCTGTGTAGTTTATATTTGAACATATTCTTTTTTCCACTATTAGCCACTTAGCGCTACGAATGTCCACTTGCATTTTCTACAGACAGAGTGTTTCAAAACTGCTCAATCAAAAGTATGGTTTAACTCTGTTAGCTGAATGCTCAGATCAGAAAGAAGTTTCACAGAATGCTTCTGTGTAGTTTATATTTGAATATATTCCTTTTTCCACTACTACTCTCTTAGCGCTCCAAATGTCCAGTTGCATTTTCTACAGAAAGAGTGTTCAGATCTGCTCAATCAAAAGTATGGTTTAACTCTGTTAGCTGAATGCACAGATCAGAAAGAAGTTTCACAGAATGATTCTGTGTAGTTTATATTTGGAGACATTCCTTTTTCCACTATTACCCTCTTAGCGCTCCGAATCTCCACTTGCATTTTCTACAGAAAGAGTGTTTCAGAACGGCTCAATCAAAACTAAGGTTCAACTCTTTTAGTTGAACAAACAGAACAGAAAGAAGTTTCACACAATTCTTCTGTGTAGTTTTTATTTGTAGACATTCCTTTTCCCAATATAGGCCTCTTAGCGCTCAGAATGTCCAATTGCAGTTTCTACAGAAAGAGTGTTTCAGAACGGCTCAATCAAATGTAAGGTTCAACTCTGTTAGTTGAATGCACAGAACAGAAAGAAGTTTCATACAATGCTTCTGTGTAGTTTATATTTGAACATATTCTTTTTTCCACTATTACCCACTTAGCGCTACGAATGTCCAGTTGCATTTTCTACAGACAGAGTGTTTCAAAACTGCTCAATCAAAAGTATGGTTTAACTCTGTTAGCTGAATGCTCAGATCAGAAAGAAGTTTCACAGAATGCTTCTGTGTAGTTTATATTTGAATATATTCCTTTTTCCACTACTACGCTCTTAGCGCTCCAAATGTCCAGTTGCATTTTCTACAGAAAGAGTGTTCAGATCTGCTCAATCAAAAGTATGGTTTAACTCTGTTAGCTGAATGCACAGATCAGAAAGAAGTTTCACCGAATGATTCTGTGTAGTTTATATTTGAAGACATTCCTTTTTCCACTATTACCCTCTTAGCGCTCCGAATCTCCATTTGCATTTTCTACAAAAAGAGTGTTTCATAACTGCTCAATCAAAAATATGTTTTATCTCTGTTAACTGAATTTACAGATCAGAAATAAGTTTCACAGAATGCATCTGTATAGTTTTTATTTGAAGATATTCCTTTTCCCAATGTAGGCCTCCTAGCGCTTAGCATGTCCAATTGCAGTTTCTACAGAAAGAGTGTTTCAGAACGGATCAATCAAAAGTAAGGTTCAACTCTGTTAGTTGAATGCACAGAACAGAAAGAAGTTTCATACAATGCTTCTGTGTAGTTTATATTTGAACATATTCTTTTTTCCACTATTACCCACTTAGTGCTCCAAATGTCCAGTTGCATTTTCTACAGAAAGAGTGTTCAGATCTGCTCAATAAAAAGTATGGTTTAAATCTGTTAGCTGAATGCACAGATCAGAAAGAAGTTTCACAGAATGATTCTGTGTAGTTTATATTTGGAGACATTCCTTTTTCCACTATTACCCTCTTAGCGCTCCGAATGTCCACTTGCATTTTCTACAGAAAGAGTGTTCAGAACTGCGCAATCAAAAGTATGGTTTAACTCTGTTAGCTTAATGAACATATCAGAAATTAGTTTCACACAATGCTTCTGTGTAGTTTTTATTTGAAGATATTATTTTTCCCAATAGAGTCCTCTTAGCGCTCAGAATGTCCAATTGCAGTTTCTACAGAAAGAGTGTTTCAGAAAGGCTCAATCAAAAGTAAGGTTCAACTCTGTTAGTTGAATGCACAGAACAGAAAGAAGTTTCATACAATGCTTCTGTGTAGTTTATATTTGAACATATTCTTTTTTCCACTATTACCCACTTAGCGCTACGAATGTCCAGTTGCATTTTCTACAGACAGAGTGTTTCAAAACTGCTCAATCAAAAGTATGGTTTAACTCTGTTAGCTGAATGCTCAGATCAGAAAGAAGTTTCACAGAATGCTTCTGTGTAGTTTATATTTGAATATATTCCTTTTTCCACTACTACGCTCTTAGCGCTCCAAATGTCCGGTTGCATTTTCTACAGAAAGAGTGTTCGGATCTGCTCAATCAAAAGTATGGTTTAACTCTGTTAGCTGAATGCACAGATCAGAAAGAAGTTTCACCGAATGATTCTGTGTAGTTTATATTTGAAGACATTCCTTTTTCCACTATTACCCTCTTAGCGCTCCGAATCTCCACTTGCATTTTCTACAAAAAGAGTGTTTCATAACTGCTCAATCAAAAATATGTTTTATCTCTTTTAACTGAATTTACAGATCAGAAATAAGTTTCACAGAATGCATCTGTGTAGTTTTTATTTGAAGATATTCTTTTTCCCAATGTAGGCCTCTTAGCGCTTAGCATGTCCAATTGCAGTTCCTACAGAAAGAGTGTTTCAGAACGGCTCAATCAAAAGTAAGGTTCAACTCTGTTAGTTGAATGCACAGAACAGAAAGAATTTTCACAGAATGCTACTGTGTAGTTTATATTTGAATATATTCCCTTTTCCACTATTACCCTCTTAGCGCTCCGAATGTCCACTTGCATTTTCTACAGAAAGAGTGTTCAGAACTGCGCAATCAAAAGTATGGTTTAACTCTGTTAGCTTAATGAACATATCAGAAATTAGTTTCACACAATGCTTCTGTGTAGTTTTTATTTGAAGATATTATTTTTCCCAATAGAGGCCTCTTAGCGCTCAGAATGTCCAATTGCAGTTTCTACAGAAAGAGTGTTTCAGAAAGGCTCAATCAAAAGTAAGGTTCAACTCTGTTAGTTGAATGCACAGAACAGAAAGAAGTTTCATACAATGCTTCTGTGTAGTTTATATTTCAACATATTCTTTTTTCCACTATTACCCACTTAGCGCTACGAATGTCCAGTTGCATTTTCTACAGACAGAGTGTTTCAAAACTGCTCAATCAAAAGTATGGTTTAACTCTGTTAGCTGAATGCTCAGATCAGAAAGAAGTTTCACAGAATGCTTCTGTGTAGTTTATATTTGAATGTATTCCTTTTTCCACTACTACTCTCTTAGCGCTCCAAATGTCCAGTTGCATTTTCTACAGAAAGAGTGTTCAGATCTGCTCAACCAAAAGTATGGTTTAACTCTGTTAGCTGAATGCACAGATCAGAAAGAAGTTTCACAGAATGATTCTGTGTAGTTTATATTTGGAGACATTCCTTTTTCCACTATTACCCTCTTAGCGCTCCGAATCTCCACTTGCATTTTCTACAGAAAGAGTGTTACAGAACGGCTCAATCAAAACTAAGGTTGAACTCTTTTAGTTGAACAAACAGAACAGAAAGAATTTTCACACAATTCTTCTGTGTAGTTTTTATTTGTAGACATTCTTTTTCCCAATATATGCCTCTTAGCGCTCAGAATGTCCAATTGCAGTTTCTACAGAAAGAGTGTTTCAGAACGGTCAATCAAAATAAGGTTCACCTCTGTTAGTTGAATGCACAGAACAGAAAGAAGTTTCATACAATGCTTCTGTGTAGTTTATATTTGAACATATTCTTTTTTCCACTATTACCCACTTTGCGCTACGAATGTCCAGTTGCATTTTCTACAGACAGAGTGTTTCAAAACTGCTCAATCAAAAGTATGGTTTAACTCTGTTAGCTGAATGCTCAGATCAGAAAGAAGTTTCACAGAATGCTTCTTTGTAGTTTATATTTGACTATATTCCTTTTTCCACTACTACGCTCTTAGCGCTCCAAATGTCCAGTTGCATTTTCTACAGAAAGAGTGTTCAGATCTGCTCAATCAAAAGTATGGTTTAACTCTGTTAGCTGAATGCACAGATCAGAAAGAAGTTTCACCGAATGATTCTGTATAGTTTATATTTGAAGACATTCCTTTTTCCACTATTACCCTCTTAGCGCTCCGAATCTCCACTTGCATTTTCTACAAAAAGAGTGTTTCATAACTGCTCAATCAAAAATATGTATTATCTCTGTTAACTGAAATTATAGATCAGAAATAAGTTTCACAGAATGCATCTGTGTAGTTTTTATTTGAAGATATTCTTTTTCCCAATGTAGGCCTCTTAGCGCTTAGCATGTCCAATTGCAGTTTCTACAGAAAGAGTGTTTCAGAACGGCTCAATAAAAAGTAAGGTTCAACTCTGTTAGTTGAATGCACAGAACAGAAAGAAGTTTCACAGAATGCTACTGTGTAGTTTATATTTGAATATATTCCTTTTTCCACTATTACCCTCTTAGCGCTCCGAATGTCCACTTGCATTTTCTACAGAAAGAGTGTTCAGAACTGCGCAATCAAAAGTATGGTTTAACTCTGTTAGCTTAATGAACATATCAGAAATAAGTTTCACACAAATCTTCTGTGTAGTTTTTATTTGAAGATATTATTTTTCCCAATATAGGCCTCTTAGCGCTCAGAATGTCCAATTGCAGTTTCTACAGAAAGTGTGTTTCAGAAAGGCTCAATCAAAAGTAAGCTTCAACTCTGTTAGTTGAATGCACAGAACATAAAGAAGTTTCATACAATGCTTCTGTGTAGTTTATATTTGAACATATTCTTTTTTCCACTATTAGCCACTTAGCGCTACGAATGTCCAGTTGCATTTTCTACAGACAGAGTGTTTCAAAACTGCTCAATCAAAAGTATGGTTTAACTCTGTTAGCTGAATGCTC
This sequence comes from Symphalangus syndactylus, assembly GCF_028878055.3. NCBI lineage: Eukaryota > Metazoa > Chordata > Mammalia > Primates > Hylobatidae > Symphalangus > Symphalangus syndactylus. The sequence continues at coordinate 1,404,518 of NC_072425.2, forward strand.
AGATCAGAAAGAAGTTTCACAGAATGCTTCTGTGTAGTTTATATTTGAATATATTCCTTTTTCCACTACTACTCTCTTAGCGCTCCAAATGTCCAGTTGCATTTTCTACAGAAAGAGTGTTCAGATCTGCTCAATCAAAAGTATGGTTTAACTCTGTTAGCTGAATGCACAGATCAGAAAGAAGTTTCACAGAATGATTCTGTGTAGTTTATATTTGGAGACATTCCTTTTTCCACTATTACCCTCTTAGCGCTCCGAATCTCCACTTGCATTTTCTACAGAAAGAGTGTTACAGAACGGCTCAATCAAAACTAAGGTTGAACTCTTTTAGTTGAACAAACAGAACAGAAAGAATTTTCACACAATTCTTCTGTGTAGTTTTTATTTGTAGACATTCTTTTTCCCAATATATGCCTCTTAGCGCTCAGAATGTCCAATTGCAGTTTCTACAGAAAGAGTGTTTCAGAACGGTCAATCAAAATAAGGTTCACCTCTGTTAGTTGAATGCACAGAACAGAAAGAAGTTTCATACAATGCTTCTGTGTAGTTTATATTTGAACATATTCTTTTTTCCACTATTACCCACTTTGCGCTACGAATGTCCAGTTGCATTTTCTACAGACAGAGTGTTTCAAAACTGCTCAATCAAAAGTATGGTTTAACTCTGTTAGCTGAATGCTCAGATCAGAAAGAAGTTTCACAGAATGCTTCTTTGTAGTTTATATTTGACTATATTCCTTTTTCCACTACTACGCTCTTAGCGCTCCAAATGTCCAGTTGCATTTTCTACAGAAAGAGTGTTCAGATCTGCTCAATCAAAAGTATGGTTTAACTCTGTTAGCTGAATGCACAGATCAGAAAGAAGTTTCACCGAATGATTCTGTATAGTTTATATTTGAAGACATTCCTTTTTCCACTATTACCCTCTTAGCGCTCCGAATCTCCACTTGCATTTTCTACAAAAAGAGTGTTTCATAACTGCTCAATCAAAAATATGTATTATCTCTGTTAACTGAAATTATAGATCAGAAATAAGTTTCACAGAATGCATCTGTGTAGTTTTTATTTGAAGATATTCTTTTTCCCAATGTAGGCCTCTTAGCGCTTAGCATGTCCAATTGCAGTTTCTACAGAAAGAGTGTTTCAGAACGGCTCAATAAAAAGTAAGGTTCAACTCTGTTAGTTGAATGCACAGAACAGAAAGAAGTTTCACAGAATGCTACTGTGTAGTTTATATTTGAATATATTCCTTTTTCCACTATTACCCTCTTAGCGCTCCGAATGTCCACTTGCATTTTCTACAGAAAGAGTGTTCAGAACTGCGCAATCAAAAGTATGGTTTAACTCTGTTAGCTTAATGAACATATCAGAAATAAGTTTCACACAAATCTTCTGTGTAGTTTTTATTTGAAGATATTATTTTTCCCAATATAGGCCTCTTAGCGCTCAGAATGTCCAATTGCAGTTTCTACAGAAAGTGTGTTTCAGAAAGGCTCAATCAAAAGTAAGCTTCAACTCTGTTAGTTGAATGCACAGAACATAAAGAAGTTTCATACAATGCTTCTGTGTAGTTTATATTTGAACATATTCTTTTTTCCACTATTAGCCACTTAGCGCTACGAATGTCCAGTTGCATTTTCTACAGACAGAGTGTTTCAAAACTGCTCAATCAAAAGTATGGTTTAACTCTGTTAGCTGAATGCTCAGATCAGAAAGAAGTTTCACAGAATGCTTCTGTGTAGTTTATATTTGAATATATTCCTTTTTCCACTACTACTCTCTTAGCGCTCCAAATGTCCAGTTGCATTTTCTACAGAAAGAGTGTTCAGATCTGCTCAATCAAAAGTATGGTTTAACTCTGTTAGCTGAATGCACAGATCAGAAAGAAGTTTCACAGAATGATTCTGTGTAGTTTATATTTGGAGACATTCCTTTTTCCACTATTACCCTCTTAGCGCTCCGAATCTCCACTTGCATTTTCTACAGAAAGAGTGTTTCAGAACGGCTCAATCAAAACTAAGGTTCAACTCTTTTAGTTGAACAAACAGAACAGAAAGAAGTTTCACACAATTCTTCTGTGTAGTTTTTATTTGTAGACATCCCTTTTCCCAATATAGGCCTCTTAGCGCTCAGAACGTCCAATTGCAGTTTCTACAGAAAGAGTGTTTCAGAACGGCTCAATCAAATGTAAGGTTCAACTCTGTTAGTTGAATGCACAGAACAGAAAGAAGTTTCATACAATGCTTCTGTGTAGTTTATATATGAACATATTCTTTTTTCCACTATTACCCACTTAGCGCTACGAATGTCCAGTTGCATTTTCTACAGACAGAGTGTTTCAAAACTGCTCAATCAAAAGTATGGTTTAACTCTGTTAGCTGAATGCTCAGATCAGAAAGAAGTTTCACAGAATGCTTCTGTGTAGTTTATATTTGAATATATTCCTTTTTCCACTACTACGCTCTTAGCGCTCCAAATGTCCAGTTGCATTTTCTACAGAAAGAGTGTTCAGATCTGCTCAATCAAAAGTATGGTTTAACTCTGTTAGCTGAATGCACAGATCAGAAAGAAGTTTCACCGAATGATTCTGTGTAGTTTATATTTGAAGACATTCCTTTTTCCACTATTACCCTCTTAGCGCTCCGAATCTCCATTTGCATTTTCTACAAAAAGAGTGTTTCATAACTGCTCAATCAAAAATATGTTTTATCTCTGTTAACTGAATTTACAGATCAGAAATAAGTTTCACAGAATGCATCTGTATAGTTTTTATTTGAAGATATTCCTTTTCCCAATGTAGGCCTCCTAGCGCTTAGCATGTCCAATTGCAGTTTCTACAGAAAGAGTGTTTCAGAACGGATCAATCAAAAGTAAGGTTCAACTCTGTTAGTTGAATGCACAGAACAGAAAGAAGTTTCATACAATGCTTCTGTGTAGTTTATATTTGAACATATTCTTTTTTCCACTATTACCCACTTAGCGCTCCAAATGTCCAGTTGCATTTTCTACAGAAAGAGTGTTCAGATCTGCTCAATAAAAAGTATGGTTTAAATCTGTTAGTTGAATGCACAGAACAGAAAGAATTTTCACAGAATGCTACTGTGTATTTTATATTTGAATATATTCCTTTTTCCACTATTACCCTCTTAGCGCTCCGAATGTCCACTTGCATTTTCTACAGAAAGAGTGTTCAGAACTGCGCAATCAAAAGTATGGTTTAACTCTGTTAGCTTAATGAACATATCAGAAATAAGTTTCACACAATGCTTCTGTGTAGTTTTTATTTGAAGATATTGTTTTTCCCAATAGAGGCCTCTTAGCGCTCAGAATGTCCAATTGCAGTTTCTACAGAAAGAGTGTTTCAGAAAGGCTCAATCAAAAGTAAGGTTCAACTCTGTTAGTTGAATGCACAGAACAGAAAGAAGTTTCATACAATGCTTCTGTGTAGTTTATATTTGAACATATTCTTTTTTCCACTATTACCCACTTAGCGCTACGAATGTCCAGTTGCATTTTCTAAAGACAGAGTGTTTCAAAACTGCTCAATCAAAAGTATGGTTTAATTCTGTTAGCTGAATGCTCAGATCAGAAAGAAGTTTCACAGAATGCTTCTGTGTAGTTTATATTTGAATATATTACTTTTTCCACTACTACTCTCTTAGCGCTCCAAATGTCCAGTTGCATTTTCTACAGAAAGAGTGTTCAGATCTGCTCAACCAAAAGTATGGTTTAACTCTGTTAGCTGAATGCACAGATCAGAAAGAAGTTTCACAGAATGATTCTGTGTAGTTTATATTTGGAGACATTCCTTTTTCCACTATTACCCTCTTAGCGCTCCGAATCTCCACTTGCATTTTCTACAGAAAGAGTGTTTCAGAACGGCTCAATCAAAACTAAGGTTGAACTCTTTTAGTTGAACAAACAGAACAGAAAGAAGTTTCACAAAATTCTTCTGTGTAGTTTTTATTTGTAGACATTCTTTTTCCCAATATAGGCCTCTCAGCGCTCAGAATGTCCAATTGCAGTTTCTACAGAAAGAGTGTTTCAGAACGGCTCAATCAAAAGTAAGGTTCACCTCTGTTAGTTGAATGCACAGAACAGAAAGTAGTTTCATACAATGCTTCTGTGTAGTTTATATTTGAACATATTCTTTTTTCCACTATTACCCACTTAGCGCTACGAATGTCCAGTTGCATTTTCTACAGACAGAGTGTTTCAAAACAGCTCAATGAAAAGTATGGTTTAACTCTGTTAGCTGAACGCTCAGATCAGAAAGAAGTTTCACAGAATGCTTCTGTGTAGTTTATATTTGAATATATTCCTTTTTCCACTACTACGCTCTTAGCGCTCCAAATGTCCAGTTGCATTTTCTACAGAAAGATTGTTCGGATGTGCTCAATCAAAAGTATGGTTTAACTCTGTTAGCTGAATGCACAGATCAGAAATAAGTTTCACCGAATGATTCTGTGTGGTTTATATTTGAAGACATTCCTTTTTCCACTATTACCCACTTAGCGCTCCGTATCTCCACTTGCATTTTCTACAAAAAGAGTGTTTCATAACTGCTCAATCAAAAATATGTTTTATCTCTGTTAACTGAATTTACAGATCAGAAATAAGTTTCACAGAATGCATCGGTGTAGTTTTTATTTGAAGATATTCTTTTTCCCAATGTAGTCCTCTTAGCGCTTAGCATGTCCAATTGCAGTTCCTACAGAAAGAGTGTTTCAGAACGGCTCAATCAAAAGTAAGGTTCAACTCTGTTAGTTGAATGCACAGAACAGAAAGAATTTTCACAGAATGCTACTGTGTAGTTTGTATTTGAATATATTCCTTTTTCCACTAATACCCTCTTAGCGCTCCGAATGTCCACTTGCATTTTCTACAGAAAGAGTGTTCAGAACTGCGCAATCAAAAGTATGGTTTAACTCTGTTAGCTTAATGAACATATCAGAATTAAGTTTCACACAATGCTTCTGTGTAGTTTTTATTTGAAGATATTATTTTTCCCAATAGAGGCCTCTTAGCGCTCAGAATGTCCAATTGCAGTTTCTACACAAAGAGTGTTTCAGAAAGGCTCAATCAAAAGTAAGGTTCAACTCTGTTAGTTGAATGCACAGAACAGAAAGAAGTTTCATACAATGCTTCTGTGTAGTTTATATTTGAACATATTCTTTTTTCCACTATTAGCCACTTAGCGCTACGAATGTCCAGTTGCATTTTCTACAGACAGAGTGTTTCAAAACTGCTCAATCAAAAGTATGGTTTAACTCTGTTAGCTGAATGCTCAGATCAGAAAGAAGTTTCACAGAATGCTTCTGTGTAGTTTATATTTGAATATATTCCTTTTTCCACTACTACTCTCTTAGCGCTCCAAATGTCCAGTTGCATTTTCTACAGAAAGAGTGTTCAGATCTGCTCAACCAAAAGTATGGTTTAACTCTGTTAGCTGAATGCACAGATCAGAAAGAAGTTTCACAGAATGATTCTGTGTAGTTTATATTTGGAGACATTCCTTTTTCCACTATTACGCTCTTAGCGCTCCGAATCTCCACTTGCATTTTCTACAGAAAGAGTGTTACAGAACGGCTCAATCAAAACTAAGGTTGAACTCTTTTAGTTGAACAAACAGAACAGAAAGAAGTTTCACACAATTCTTCTGTGTAGTTTTTATTTGTAGACATTCTTTTTCCCAATATAGGCCTCTTAGCGCTCAGAATGTCCAATTGCAGTTTCTACAGAAAGAGTGTTTCAGAACGGCTCAATCAAAAGTAAGGTTCAGCTCTGTTATTTGAATGCACAGAACAGAAAGTAGTTTCATACAATGCTTCTGTGTAGTGTATATTTGAACATATTCTTTTTTCCACTATTACCCACTTAGCGCTCCGAATGTCCACTTGCATTTTCTACAGAAAGAGTGTTCAGAACTGCCCAATCAAAAGTATGGTTTAACTCTGTTAGCTTAACGAACATATCAGAAATAAGTTTCACACAATGCTTCTGTGTAGTTTTTATTTGAAGATATTATTTTTCCCAATAGAGGCCTCTTAGCGCTCAGAATGCCCAATTGCAGTTTCTACAGAAAGAGTGTTTCAGAAAGGCTCAATCAAAAGTAAGGTTCAACTCTGTTAGTTGAATGCACAGAACAGAAAGACGTTTCATACAATGCTTCTGTGTAGTTTATATTTGAACATATTCTTTTTTCCACTATTACCCACTTAGCGCTACGAATGTCCAGTTGCATTTTCTACAGACAGAGTGTTTCAAAACTGCTCAATCAAAAGTATGGTTTAACTCTGTTAGCTGAATGCTCAGATCAGAAAGAAGTTTCACAGAATGCTTCTGTGTAGTTTATATTTGAATATATTCCTTTTTCCACTACTACTCTCTTAGCGCTCCAAATGTCCAGTTGCATTTTCTACAGAAAGAGTGTTCAGATCAGCTCAATCAAAAGTATGGTTTAACTCTGTTAGCTGAATGCACAGATCAGAAAGAAGTTTCACAGAATGATTCTGTGTAGTTTATATTTGGAGACATTACTTTTTCCACTATTACCCACTTAGCGCTCCGAATCTCCACTTGCATTTTCTGCAGAAAGAGTGTTTCAGAACGGATCAATCAAAACTAAGGTTCAACTCTTTTAGTTGAACAAACAGAACAGAAAGAAGTTTCACACATTTCTTCTGTGTAGTTTTTATTTGTAGACATTCTTTTTCCCAATATATGCCTCTTAGCGCTCAGAATGTCCAATTGCAGTTTCTACAGAAAGAGTGTTTCAGAACGGCTCAATCAAAAGTAAGGTTCAACTCTGTTAGTTGAATGCAGAGAACAGAAAGAAGTTTCATACAATGCTTCTGTGTAGTTTATATTTGAACATATTCTTTTTTCCACTATTACCCACTTAGCGCTACGAATGTCCAGTTGCATTTTCTACAGACAGAGGGTTTCAAAACTGCTCAATCAAAAGTATGGTTTAAATCTGTTAGCTGAATGCTCAGATCAGAAAGAAGTTTCACAGAATGCTTCTGTGTCGTTTATATCTGAATATATTTCTTTTTCCACTACTACGCTCTTAGCGCTCCAAATGTCCAGTTGCATATTCTACAGAAAGAGTGTTCAGATCTGCTCAATCAAAAGTATGGTTTAACTCTGTTAGCTGAATGCACAGATCAGAAAGAAGTTTCACCGAATGATTCTGTGTAGTTTATATTTGAAGACATTCCTTTTTCCACTATTACCCTCTTAGCGCTCCGAATCTCCACTTGCATTTTCAACAAAAAGAGTGTTTCATAACTGCTCAATCAAAAATATGTTTTATCTCTGTTAACTGAATTTACATATCAGAAATAAGTTTCACAGAATGCATCTGTGTAGTTTTTATTTGAAGATATTCTTTTTCCCAATGTAGGCCTCTTAGCGCTTAGCATGTCCAATTGCAGTTTCTACAGAAAGAGTGTTTCAGAACGGCTCAATCAAAAGTAAGGTTCAACTCTGTTAGTTGAATGCACAGAACAGAAAGAATTTTCACAGAATGCTACTGTGTAGTTTATATTTGAATATATTCCTTTTTCCACTATTACCCTCTTAGCGCTCCGAATGTCCACTTGCATTTTCTACAGAAAGAGTGTTCAGAACTGCGCAATCAAAAGTATGGTTTAACTCTGTTAGCTTAATGAACATATCAGAAATAAGTTTCACACAATGCTTCTGTGTAGTTTTTATTTGAAGATATTATTTTTCCCAATAGAGGCCTCTTAGCGCTCAGAATGTCCAATTGCAGTTTCTACAGAAAGAGTGTTTCAGAAAGGCTCAATCAAAAGTAAGGTTCAACTCTGTTAGTTGAATGCACAGAACAGAAAGAAGTTTCATACAATGCTTCTGTGTAGTTTATATTTGAACATATTCTTTTTTCCACTATTACCCACTTAGCGCTACGAATGTCCAGTTGCATTTTCTACAGACAGAGTGTTTCAAAACTGCTCAATCAAAAGTATGGTTTAACTCTGTTAGCTGAATGCTCAGATCAGAAAGAAGTTTCACAGAATGCTTCTGTGTAGTTTATATTTGAATATATTCCTTTTTCCACTACTACTCTCTTAGCGCTCCAAATGTCCAGTTGCATTTTCTACAGAAAGAGTGTTCAGATCTGCTCAATCAAAAGTATGGTTTAACTCTGTTAGCTGAATGCACAGATCAGAAAGAAGTTTCACAGAATGATTCTGTGTAGTTTATATTTGGAGACATCCCTTTTTCCACTATTACCCTCTTAGCGCTCCGAATCTCCACTTGCATTTTCTGCAGAAAGAGTGTTTAAGAACGGCTCAATCAAAACTAAGGTTCAACTCTTTTAGTTGAACAAACAGAACAGAAAGAAGTTTCACACAATTCTTCTGTGTAGTTTTTATTTGTAGACATTCTTTTTCCCAATATAGGCCTCTTAGCGCTCAGAATGTCCAATTGCACTTTCTACAGAAAGAGTGTTTCAGAACGGCTCAATCAAAAGTAAGGTTCAACTCTGTTAGTTGAATGCACAGAACAGAAAGGAGTTTCATACAATGCTTCTGTGTAGTTTATATTTGAACATATTCTTTTTTCCACTATTACCCACTTAGCGCTACGAATGTCCATTTGCATTTTCTACAGACAGAGTGTTTCAAAACTGCTCAATCAAAGTATGGTTTAACTCTGTTAGCTGAATGCTCAGATCAGAAAGAAGTTTCACAGAATGCTTCTGTGTCGTTTATATCTGAATATATTACTTTTTCCACTACTACGCTCTTAGCGCTCCAAATGTCCAGTTGCATTTTCTACAGAAAGAGTGTTCAGATCTGCTCAATCAAAAGTATGGTTTAACTCTGTTAGCTGAATGCACAGATCAGAAAGAAGTTTCACCGAATGATTCTGTGTAGTTTATATTTGAAGACATTCCTTTTTCCACTATTACCCTCTTAGCGCTCCGAATCTCCACTTGCATTTTCAACAAAAAGAGTGTTTCATAACTGCTCAATCAAAAATATGTTTTATCTCTGTTAACTGAATTTACAGATCAGAAATAAGTTTCACAGAATGCATCTGTGTAGTTTTTATTTGAAGATATTCTTTTTCCCAATGTAGGCCTCTTAGCGCTTAGCATGTCCAATTGCAGTTTCTACAGAAAGAGTGTTTCAGAACGGCTCAATCAAAAGTAAGGTTCAACTCTGTTAGTTGAATGCACAGAACAGAAAGAATTTTCACAGAATGCTACTGTGTAGTTTATATTTGAATATATTCCTTTTTCCACTATTACCCTCTTAGCGCTCCGAATGTCCACTTGCATTTTCTACAGAAAGAGTGTTCAGAACTGCGCAATCAAAAGTATGGTTTAACTCTGTTAGCTTAATGAACATATCAGAAATAAGTTTCACACAATGCTTCTGTGTAGTTTTTATTTGAAGATATTATTTTTCCCAATAGAGGCCTCTTAGCGCTCAGAATGTCCAATTGCAGTTTCTACAGAAAGAGTGTTTCAGAAAGGCTCAATCAAAAGTAAGGTTCAACTCTGTTAGTTGAATGCACAGAACAGAAAGAAGTTTCATACAATGCTTCTGTGTAGTTTATATTTGAACATATTCTTTTTTCCACTATTACCCACTTAGCGCTACGAATGTCCAGTTGCATTTTCTACAGACAGAGTGTTTCAAAACTGCTCAATCAAAAGTATGGTTTAACTCTGTTAGCTGAATGCTCAGATCAGAAAGAAGTTTCACAGAATGCTTCTGTGTAGTTTATATTTGAATATATTCCTTTTTCCACTACTACTCTCTTAGCGCTCCAAATGTCCAGTTGCATTTTCTACAGAAAGAGTGTTCAGATCTGCTCAATCAAAAGTATGGTTTAACTCTGTTAGCTGAATGCACAGATCAGAAAGAAGTTTCACAGAATGATTCTGTGTAGTTTATATTTGGAGACATTACTTTTTCCACTATTACCCACTTAGCGCTCCGAATCTCCACTTGCATTTTCTGCAGAAAGAGTGTTTCAGAACGGATCAATCAAAACTAAGGTTCAACTCTTTTAGTTGAACAAACAGAACAGAAAGAAGTTTCACACATTTCTTCTGTGTAGTTTTTATTTGTAGACATTCTTTTTCCCAATATATGCCTCTTAGCGCTCAGAATGTCCAATTGCAGTTTCTACAGAAAGAGTGTTTCAGAACGGCTCAATCAAAAGTAAGGTTCAACTCTGTTAGTTGAATGCACAGAAGGGAAAGAAGTTTCATACAATGCTTCTGTGTAGTTTATATTTGAACATATTCTTTTTTCCACTATTACCCACTTAGCGCTACGAATGTCCAGTTGCATTTTCTACAGACAGAGTGTTTCAAAACTGCTCAATCAAAAGTATGGTTTAAATCTGTTAGCTGAATGCTCAGATCAGAAAGAAGTTTCACAGAATGCTTCTGTGTCGTTTATATCTGAATATATTACTTTTTCCACTACTACGCTCTTAGCGCTCCAAATGTCCAGTTGCATTTTCTACAGAAAGAGTGTTCAGATCTGCTCAATCAAAAGTATGGTTTAACTCTGTTAGCTGAATGCACAGATCAGAAAGAAGTTTCACCGAATGATTCTGTGTAGTTTATATTTGAAGACATTCCTTTTTCCACTATTACCCTCTTAGCGCTCCGAATCTCCACTTGCATTTTCAACAAAAAGAGTGTTTCATAACTGCTCAATCAAAAATATGTTTTATCTCTGTTAACTGAATTTACATATCAGAAATAAGTTTCACAGAATGCATCTGTGTAGTTTTTATTTGAAGATATTCTTTTTCCCAATGTAGGCCTCTTAGCGCTTAGCATGTCCAATTGCAGTTTCTACAGAAAGAGTGTTTCAGAACGGCTCAATCAAAAGTAAGGTTCAACTCTGTTAGTTGAATGCACAGAACAGAAAGAATTTTCACAGAATGCTACTGTGTAGTTTATATTTGAATATATTCCTTTTTCCACTATTACCCTCTTAGCGCTCCGAATGTCCACTTGCATTTTCTACAGAAAGAGTGTTCAGAACTGCGCAATCAAAAGTATGGTTTAACTCTGTTAGCTTAATGAACATATCAGAAATAAGTTTCACACAATGCTTCTGTGTAGTTTTTATTTGAAGATATTATTTTTCCCAATAGAGGCCTCTTAGCGCTCAGAATGTCCAATTGCAGTTTCTACAGAAAGAGTGTTTCAGAAAGGCTCAATCAAAAGTAAGGTTCAACTCTGTTAGTTGAATGCACAGAACAGAAAGAAGTTTCATACAATGCTTCTGTGTAGTTTATATTTGAACATATTCTTTTTTCCACTATTACCCACTTAGCGCTACGAATGTCCAGTTGCATTTTCTACAGACAGAGTGTTTCAAAACTGCTCAATCAAAAGTATGGTTTAACTCTGTTAGCTGAATGCTCAGATCAGAAAGAAGTTTCACAGAATGCTTCTGTTTAGTTTATATTTGAATATATTCCTTTTTCCACTACTACTCTCTTAGCGCTCCAAATGTCCAGTTGCATTTTCTACAGAAAGAGTGTTCAGATCTGCTCAATCAAAAGTATGGTTTAACTCTGTTAGCTGAATGCACAGATCAGAAAGAAGTTTCACAGAATGATTCTGTGTAGTTTATATTTGGAGACATCCCTTTTTCCACTATTACCCTCTTAGCGCTCCGAATCTCCACTTGCATTTTCTGCAGAAAGAGTGTTTAAGAACGGCTCAATCAAAACTAAGGTTCAACTCTTTTAGTTGAACAAACAGAACAGAAAGAAGTTTCACACAATTCTTCTGTGTAGTTTTTATTTGTAGACATTCTTTTTCCCAATATAGGCCTCTTAGCGCTCAGAATGTCCAATTGCACTTTCTACAGAAAGAGTGTTTCAGAACGGCTCAATCAAAAGTAAGGTTCAACTCTGTTAGTTGAATGCACAGAACAGAAAGGAGTTTCATACAATGCTTCTGTGTAGTTTATATTTGAACATATTCTTTTTTCCACTATTACCCACTTAGCGCTACGAATGTCCATTTGCATTTTCTACAGACAGAGTGTTTCAAAACTGCTCAATCAAAGTATGGTTTAACTCTGTTTGCTGAATGCTCAGATCAGAAAGAAGTTTCACAGAATGCTTCTGTGTAGTTTATATTTGAATATATTCCTTTTTCCACTACTACGCTCTTAGCGCTCCAAATGTCCAGTTGCATTTTCTACAGAAAGAGTGTTCAGATCTGCTCAATCAAAAGTATGGTTTAACTCTGTTACCTGAATGCACAGATCAGAAAGAAGTTTCACCACATGATTCTGTGTAGTTTATATTTGAAGACATTCCTTTTTCCACTATTACCCTCTTAGCGCTCCGAATCTCCACTTGCATTTTCTACAAAAAGAGTGTTTCATAACTGCTCAATCAAAAATATGTTTTATCTCTGTTAACTGAATTTACAGATCAGAAATAAGTTTCACAGAATGCATCTGTGTAGTTTTTATTTGAAGATATTCTTTTTCCCAATATAGGCCTCTTAGCGCTTAGCATGTCCAATTGCAGTTTCTACAGAAAGAGTGTTTCAGAACGGCTCAATCAAAACTAAGGTTCAACTCTGTTAGTGGAATGCACAGAACAGAAAGAATTTTCACGGAATGCTACTGTGTAGTTTATATTTGAATATATTCCTTTTTCCACTATTACCCTCTTAGCGCTCCGAATGTCCACTTGCATTTTCTACAGAAAGAGTGTTCAGAACTGCGCAATCAAAAGTATGGTTTAACTCTGTTAGCTTAATGAACATATCAGAAATAAGTTTCACACAATGCTTCTGTGTAGTTTTTATTTGAAGATATTATTTTTCCCAATATAGGCCTCTTAGCGCTCAGAATGTCCAATTGCAGTTTCTACAGAAAGAGTGTTTCAGAAAGGCTCAATCAAAAGTAAGGTTCAACTCTGTTAGTTGAATGCACAGAACAGAAAGAAGTTTCATACAATGCTTCTGTGTAGTTTATATTTGAACATATTCTTTTTTCCACTATTACCCACTTAGCGCTACGAATGTCCAGTTGCATTTTCTACAGACAGAGTGTTTCAAAACTGCTCAATCAAAAGTATGGTTTAACTCTGTTAGCTGAATGCTCAGATCAGAAAGAAGTTTCACAGAATGCTTCTGTGTAGTTTATATTTGAATATATTCCTTTTTCCACTACTACTCTCTTAGCGCTCCAAATGTCCAGTTGCATTTTCTACAGAAAGAGTGTTCAGATCTGCTCAATCAAAAGTATGGTTTAACTCTGTTAGCTGAATGCACAGATCAGAAAGAAGTTTCACAGAATGATTCTGTGTAGTTTATATTTGGAGACATTCCTTTTTCCACTATTACCCTCTTAGCGCTCCGAATCTCCACTTGCATTTTCTGCAGAAAGAGTGTTTAAGAACGGCTCAATCAAAACTAAGGTTCAACTCTTTTAGTTGAACAAACAGAACAGAAAGAAGTTTCACACAATTCTTCTGTGTAGTTTTTATTTGTAGACATTCTTTTTCCCAATATATGCCTCTTAGCGCTCAGAATGTCCAATTGCAGTTTCTACAGAAAGAGTGTTTCAGAACGGCTCAATCAAAAGTAAGTTTCAACTCTGTTAGTTGAATGCACAGAACAGAAAGAAGTTTCATACAATGCTTCTGTGTAGTTTATATTTGAACATATTCTTTTTCCACTATTACCCACTTAGCGCTACGAATGTCCAGTTGCATTTTCTACAGACAGAGTGTTTCAAAACAGCTCAATCAAAAGTATGGTTTAACTCTGTTAGCTGAATGCTCAGATCAGAAAGAAGTTTCACAGAATGCTTCTGTGTAGTTTATATTTGAATATATTCCTTTTTCCACTACTACGCACTTAGTGCTCCAAATGTCCAGTTGCATTTGCTACAGAAAGAGTGTTCAGATCTGCTCAATCAAAAGTATGGTTTAACTCTGTTAGCTGAATGCACAGATCAGAAAGAAGTTTCACCGAATGATTCTGTGTAGTTTATATTTGAAGACATTCCTTTTTCCACTATTACCCTCTTAGCGCTCCGAATCTCCACTTGCATTTTCTACAAAAAGTGTGTTTCATAACTGCTCAATCAAAAATATGTTTTATCTCTGTTAACTGAATTTACAGATCAGAAATAAGTTTCACAGAATGCATCTGTGTAGTTTTAATTGAAGATATTCTTTTTCCCAATGTAGGCCTCTTAGCGCTTAACATGTCCAATTGCAGTTTCTACAGAAAGAGTGTTTCAGAACGGCTCAATCAAAAGTAAGGTTCAACTCTGTTAGTTGAATGCACAGAACAGAAAGAATTTTCACAGAATGCTACTGTGTAGTTTATATTTGAATATATTCCTTTTTCCACTATTACCCTCTTAGCGCTCCGAATGACCACTTGCATTTTCTACAGAAAGAGTGTTCAGAACTGCGCAATCAAAAGTATGGTTTAACTCTGTTAGCTTAATGAACATATCAGAAATAAGTTTCACACAATGCTTCTGTGTAGTTTTTATTTGAAGATATTATTTTTCCCAATATAGGCCTCTTAGCGCTCAGAATGTCCAATTGCAGTTTCTACAGAAAGAGTGTTTCAGAAAGGCTCAATCAAAAGTAAGGTTCAACTCTGTTAGTTGAATGCACAGAACAGAAAGAAGTTTCATACAATGCTTCTGTGTAGTTTATATTTGAACATATTCTTTTTTCACTATTACCCACTTAGCGCTACGAATGTCCAGTTGCATTTTCTACAGACAGAGTGTTTCAAAACTGCTCAATCAAAAGTATGGTTTAACTCTGTTAGCTGAATGCTCAGATCAGAAAGAAGTTTCACAGAATGCTTCTGTGTAGTTTATATTTGAATATATTCCTTTTTCCACTACTACTCTCTTAGCGCTCCAAATGTCCAGTTGCATTTTCTACAGAAAGAGTGTTCAGATCTGCTCAATCAAGAGTATGCTTTAAATCTGTTAGCTGAATGCACAGATCAGAAAGAAGTTTCACAGAATGATTCTGTGTAGTTTATATTTGGAGACATTCCTTTTTCCACTATTACCCTCTTAGCGCTCCGAATCTCCACTTGAATTTTCTACAGAAAGAGTGTTTCAGAACGGCTCAATCAAAACTAAGGTTCAACTCTTTTAGTTGAACAAACAGAACAGAAAGAAGTTTCACACAATTCTTCTGTGTAGTTTTTATTTGTAGACATTCCTTTTCCCAATATAGGCCTCTTAGCGCTCAGAATGTCCAATTGCAGTTTCTACAG
This sequence comes from Symphalangus syndactylus, assembly GCF_028878055.3. Classification (NCBI taxonomy): domain Eukaryota; kingdom Metazoa; phylum Chordata; class Mammalia; order Primates; family Hylobatidae; genus Symphalangus; species Symphalangus syndactylus. Next base: position 1,419,813 of record NC_072425.2, read on the forward strand.
AAAGAGTGTTTCAGAACGGCTCAATCAAAAGTAAGGTTCAACTCTGTTAGTTGAATGCACAGAACAGAAAGAAGTTTCATACAATGCTTCTGTGTAGTTTATATTTGAACATATTCTTTTTTCCACTATTACCCACTTAGCGCTACGAATGTCCAGTTGCATTTTCTACAGACAGAGTGTTTCAAAACTGCTCAATCAAATGTATGGTTTAACTCTGTTAGCTGAATGCTCAGATCAGAAAGAAGTTTCACAGAATGCTTCTGTGTAGTTTATATTTGAGTATATTCCTTTTTCCACTACTACTCTCTTAGCCCTCCAAATGTCCAGTTGCATTTTCTACAGAAAGAGTGTTCAGATCTGCTCAATCAAAAGTATGGTTTAACTCTGTTAGCTGAATGCACAGATCAGAAAGAAGTTTCACAGAATGATTCTGTGTAGTTTATATTTGGAGACATTCCTTTTTCCACTATTACCCTCTTAGCGCTCCGAATCTCCACTTGCATTTTCTGCAGAAAGAGTGTTTCAGAACGGCTCAATCAAAACTAAGGTTGAACTCTTTTAGTTGAGCAAACAGAACAGAAAGAAGTTTCACACAATTCTTCTGTGTAGTTTTTATTTGTAGACATTCTTTTTCCCAATATATGCCTCTTAGCGCTCAGAATGTCCAATTGCAGTTTCTACAGAAAGAGTGTTTCAGAACGGCTCAATCAAAAGTAAGGTTCAACTCTGTTAGTTGAATGCACAGAACAGAAAGAAGTTTCATACAATGCTTCTGTGTAGTTTATATTTGAATATATTCTATTTTCCAATATTACCCACTTAGCGCTACGAATGTCCAGTTGCATTTTCTACAGACAGAGTGTTTCAAAACTGCTCAATCAAACGTATGGTTTAACTCTGTTAGCTGAATGCTCAGATCAGAAAGAAGTTTCACAGAATGCTTCTGTGTAGTTTATATCTGAATATATTCCTTTTTCCACTACTACGCTCTTAGCGCTCCAAATGTCCAGTTGCATTTTCTACAGAAAGAGTGTTCAGATCTGCTCAATCAAAAGTATGGTTTAACTCTGTTAGCTGAATGCACAGATCAGAAAGCAGTTTCACCAAATGATTCTGTGTAGTTTATATTTGAAGACATTCCTTTTTCCACTATTACCCTCTTAGCGCTCCGAATCTCCACTTGCATTTTCTACAAAAAGAGTGTTTCATAACTGCTCAATCAAAAATATGTTTTATCTGTGTAAACTGAATTTACAGATCAGAAATAAGTTTCACAGAATGCATCTGTGTAGTTTTTATTTGAAGATATTCTTTTTCCCAATGTAGGCCTCTTAGCGCTTAGCATGTCCAATTGCAGTTTCTACAGAAAGAGTGTTTCAGAACGGCTCAATCAAAAGTAAGGTTCAACTCTGTTAGTTGAATGCACAGAACAGAAAGAATTTTCACAGAGTGCTACTGTGTAGTTTATATTTGAATATATTCCTTTTTCCACTATTACCCTCTTAGCGCTCCGAATGTCCACTTGCATTTTCTACAGAAAGAGTGTTCAGAACTGCGCAATCAAAAGTATGGTTTAACTCTGTTAGCTTAATGAACATATCAGAAATAAGTTTCACACAATGCTTCTGTGTAGTTTTTATTTGAAGATATTATTTTTCCCAATATAGGCCTCTTAGCGCTCAGAATGTCCAATTGCAGTTTCTACAGAAAGAGTGTTTCAGAAAGGCTCAATCAAAAGTAAGGTTCAACTCTGTTAGTTGAATGCATAGAACAGAAAGAAGTTTCATACAATGCTTCTGTGTAGTTTATATTTGAACATATTCTTTTTTCCACTATTACCCACTTAGCGCTACGAATGTCCAGCTGCATTTTCTACAGACAGAGTGTTTCAAAACTGCTCAATCAAAAGTTTGGTTTAACTCTGTTAGCTGAATGCTCAGATCAGAAAGAAGTTTCACAGAATGCTTCTGTGTAGTTTATATTTGAATATATTCCTTTTTCCACTACTACTCTCTTAGCGCTCCAAATGTCCAGTTGCATTTTCTACAGAAAGAGTGTTCAGATCTGCTCAATCAAAGTATGGTTTAACTCTGTTATCTGAATGCACAGATCAGAAAGAAGTTTCACAGAATGTTTCTGTGTAGTTTATATTTGGAGACATTCCTTTTTCCACTATTACCCTCTAAGCGCTCGGAATCTCCACTTGCATTTTCTACAGAAAGAGTGTTTCAGAACGGCTCAATTAAAACTAAGGTTCAAATCTTTTAGTTGAACAAACAGAACAGAAAGAAGTTTCACACAATTCTTCTGTGTAGTTTTTATTTGTAGACATTCTTTTTCCCAATATAGGCCTCCTAGCGCTCAGAATGTCCAATTGCAGTTTCTACAGAAAGAGTGTTTCAGAACGGCTCAATCAAAAGTAAGGTTCAACTCTGTTAGTTGAATGCACAGAACAGAAAGAAGTTTCATACAATGCTTCTGTGTAGATTATATTTGAACATATTTTTTTTCCACTATTACCCACTTAGCGCTACGAATGTCCAGTTGCATTTTCTACAGACAGAGTGTTTCAAAACTGCTCAATCAAATGTATGGTTTAACTCTGTTAGCTGAATGCTGAGATCAGAAAGAAATTTCACAGAATGCTTCTGTGTAGTTTATATTTGAATATATTCCTTTTTCCACTACTACGCTCTTAGCGCTCCAAATGTCCAGTTGCATTTTCTACAGAAAGAGTGTTCAGATCTGCTCAATCAAAAGTATGGTTTAACTCTGTTAGCTGAATGCACAGATCAGAAAGAAGTTTCACCGAATGATTCTGTGTAGTTTATATTTGAAGACATTCCTTTTTCCACTATTACCCTCTTAGCGCTCCGAATCTCCACTTGCATTTTCTACAAAAAGAGTGTTTCATAACTGCTCAATCAAAAATATGTTTTATCTCTGTTAACTGAATTTACAGATCAGAAATAAGTTTCACAGAATGCATCTGTGTAGTTTTTATTTGAAGATATTCTTTTTCCCAATGTAGGCCTCTTAGCGCTTGGCATGTCCAATTGCAGTTTCTACAGAAAGAGTGTTTCAGAACGGCTCAATCAAAAGTAAGGTTCAACTCTGTTAGTTGAATGCACAGAACAGAAAGAATTTTCACAGAATGCTACTGTGTAGTTTATATTTGAATATATTCCTTTTTCCACTATTACCCTCTTAGCGCTCCGAATGTCCACTTGCATTTTCTACAGAAAGAGTGTTCAGAACTGCGCAATCAAAAGTATGGTTTAACTCTGTTAGCTTAATGAACATATCAGAAATAAGTTTCAAACAATGCTTCTGTGTAGTTTTTATTTGAAGATATTATTTTTCCCAATAGAGGCCTCTTAGCGCTCAGAATGTCCAATTGCAGTTTCTACAGAAAGAGTGTTTCAGAAAGGCTCAATCAAAAGTAAGGTTCAACTCTGTTAGTTGAATGCACAGAACAGAAAGATGTTTCATACAATGCTTCTGTGTAGTTTATATTTGAACATATTCTTTTTTCCACTATTACCCACTTAGCGCTACGAATGTCCAGCTGCATTTTCTACAGACAGAGTGTTTCAAAACTGCTCAATCAAAAGTATGGTTTAACTCTGTTAGCTGAATGCTCAGATCAGAAAGAAGTTTCACAGAATGCTTCTGTGTAGTTTATATTTGAATATATTCCTTTTTCCACTACTACTCTCTTAGCGCTCCAAATGTCCAGTTGCATTTTCTACAGAAAGTGTGTTCAGATCTGCTCAATCAAAAGTATGGTTTAACTCTGTTAGCTGAATGCACAGATCAGAAAGAAGTTTCACAGAATGATTCTGTGTAGTTTATATTTGGAGACATTCCTTTTTCCACTATTACCCTCAAAGCGCTCGGAATCTCCACTTGCATTTTCTACAGAAAGAGTGTTTCAGAACGGCTCAATCAAAACTAAGGTTCAACTCTTAGTTGAACAAACAGAACAGAAAGAAGTTTCACACAATTCTTCTGTGTAGTTTTTATTTGTAGACATTCTTTTTCCCAATATAGGCCTCCTAGCGCTCAGAATGTCCAATTGCAGTTTCTACAGAAAGAGTGTTTCAGAACGGCTCAATCCAAAGTAAGGTTCAACTCTGTTAGTTGAATGCACAGAACAGAAAGAAGTTTCATACAATGCTTCTGTGTAGTTTATATTTGAACATATTCTTTTTTCCACTATTACCCACTTAGCGCTACGAAAGTCCAGTTGCATTTTCTACAGACAGAGTGTTTCAAAACTGCTCAATCAAAAGTATGTTTTAATTCTGTTAGCTGAATGCTCAGATCAGGAAGAAGTTTCACAGAATGCTTCTGTGTAGTTTATATCTGAATATATTCCTTTTTCCACTACTACGCTCTTAGCGCTCCAAATGTCCAGTTGCATTTTCTACAGAAAGAGTGTTCAGATCTGCTCAATCAAAAGTATGGTTTAACTCTGTTAGCTGAATGCACAGATCAGAAAGAAGTTTCACCAAATGATTCTGTGTAGTTTATATTTGAAGACATTCCTTTTTCCACTATTACCCTCTTAGCGCTCCGAATCTCCACTTGCATTTTCTACAGAAAGAGTGTTTCATAACTGCTCAATCAAAAATATGTTTTATCTCTGTTAACTGAATTTACAGATCAGAAATAAGTTTCACAGAATGCATCTGTGTAGTTTTTATTTGAAGATATTCTTTTTCCCAATGTAGGCCTCTTAGCGCTTAGCATGTCCAATTGCAGTTTCTACAGAAAGAGTGTTTCAGAACGGCTCAATCAAAAGTAAGGTTCAACTCTGTTAGTTGAATGCACAGAACAGAAAGAATTTTCACAGAGTGCTACTGTGTAGTTTATATTTGAATATATTCCTTTTTCCACTATTAAACTCTTAGCGCTCCGAATGTCCACTTGCATTTTCTACAGAAAGAGTGTTCAGAACTGCGCAATCAAAAGTATGGTTTAACTCTGTTAGCTTAATGAACATATCAGAAATAAGTTTCACACAATGCTTCTGTGTAGTTTTTATTTGAAGATATTATTTTTCCCAATATAGGCCTCTTATCGCTCAGAATGTCCAATTGCAGTTTCTACAGAAAGAGTGTTTCAGAAAGGCTCAATCAAAAGTAAGGTTCAACTCTGTTAGTTGAATGCATAGAACAGAAAGAAGTTTCATACAATGCTTCTGTGTAGTTTATATTTGAACATATTCTTTTTTCCACTATTCCCCCTTAGCGCTACGAATGTCCAGCTGCATTTTCTACAGACAGAGTGTTTCAAAACTGCTCAATCAAAAGTATGGTTTAACTCTGTTAGCTGAATGCACAGATCAGAAAGAAGTTTCACAGAATGTTTCTGTGTAGTTTATATTTGGAGACATTCCTTTTTCCACTATTACCCTCTAAGCGCTCGGAATCTCCACTTGCATTTTCTACAGAAAGAGTGTTTCAGAACGGCTCAATTAAAACTAGGGTTCAAATCTTTTAGTTGAACAAACAGAACAGAAAGAAGTTTCACACAATTCTTCTGTGTAGTTTTTATTTGTAGACATTCTTTTTCCCAATATAGGCCTCCTAGCGCTCAGAATGTCCAATTGCAGTTTCTACAGAAAGAGTGTTTCAGAACGGCTCAATCAAAAGTAAGGTTCAACTCTGTTAGTTGAATGCACAGAACAGAAAGAAGTTTCATACAATGCTTCTGTGTAGTTTATATTTGAACATATTTTTTTTCCACTATTACCCACTTAGCGCTACGAATGTCCAGTTGCATTTTCTACAGACAGAGTGTTTCAAAACTGCTCAATCAAAAGTATGGTTTAACTCTGTTAGCTTTATGCTCAGATCAGAAAGAAGTTTCACAGAATGCTTCTGTGTAGTTTATATTTGAATATATTCCTTTTTCCACTACTACGCTCTTAGCGCTCCAAATGTCCAGTTGCATTTTCTACAGAAAGAGTTTTCAGATCTGCTCAATCAAAAGTATGGTTTAACTCTGTTAGCTGAATGCACAGATCAGAAAGAAATTTCACCGAATGATTCTGTGTAGTTTATATTTGAAGACATTTCTTTTTCCACTATTACCCCCTTAGCGCTCCGAATCTCCACTTGCATTTTCTACAAAAAGAGTGTTTCATAACTGCTCAATCAAAAATATGTTTTATCTCTGTTAACTGAATTTACAGATCAGAAATAAGTTTCACAGAATGCATCTGTGTAGTTTTTATTTGAAGATATTCTTTTTCCCAATGTAGGCCTCTTAGCGCTTAGCATGTCCAATTGCAGTTTCTACAGAAAGAGTGTTTCAGAACGGCTCAATCAAAAGTAAGGTTCAACTCTGTTAGTTGAATGCACAGAACAGAAAGAATTTTCACAGAATGCTACTGTGTAGTTTATATTTGAATATGTTCCTTTTTCCACTATTACCCTCTTAGCGCTCCGAATGTCCACTTGCATTTTCTACAGAAAGAGTGTTCAGAACTGCGCAATCAAAAGTATGGTTTAACTCTGTTAGCTTAATGAACATATCAGAAATAAGTTTCAAACAATGCTTCTGTGTAGTTTTTATTTGAAGATATTATTTTTCCCAATAGAGGCCTCTTAGCGCTCAGAATGTCCAATTGCAGTTTCTATAGAAAGAGTGTTTCAGAAAGGCTCAATCAAAAGTAAGGTTCAACTCTGTTAGTTGAATGCACAGAACAGAAAGATGTTTCATACAATGCTTCTGTGTAGTTTATATTTGAACATATTCTTTTTTCCACTATTACCCACTTAGCGCTACGAATGTCCAGCTGCATTTTCTACAGACAGAGTGTTTCAAAACTGCTCAATCAAAAGTATGGTTTAACTCTGTTAGCTGAATGCTCAGATCAGAAAGAAGTTTCACAGAATGCTTCTGTGTAGTTTATATTTGAATATATTCCTTTTTCCACTACTACTCTCTTAGCGCTCCAAATGTCCAGTTGCATTTTCTACAGAAAGAGTGTTCAGATCTGCTCAATCAAAAGTATGGTTTAACTCTGTTAGCTGAATGCACAGATCAGAAAGAAGTTTCACAGAATGATTCTGTGTAGTTTATATTTGGAGACATTCCTTTTTCCACTATTACCCTCTAAGCGCTCGGAATCTCCACTTGCATTTTCTACAGAAAGAGTGTTTCAGAACGGCTCAATCAAAACTAAGGTTCAACTCTTAGTTGAACAAACAGAACAGAAAGAAGTTTCACACAATTCTTCTGTGTAGTTTTTATTTGTAGACCTTCTTTTTCCCAATATAGGCCTCCTAGCGCTCAGAATGTCCAATTGCAGTTTCTACAGAAAGAGTGTTTCAGAACGGCTCAATCAAAAGTAAGGTTCAACTCTGTTAGTTGAATGCACAGAACAGAAAGAAGTTTCATACAATGCTTCTGTGTAGTTTATATTTGAACATATTCTTTTTTCCACTGTTACCCACTTAGCGCTACGAATGTCCAGTTGCATTTTCTACAGACAGAGTGTTTCAAAATTGCTCAATCAAAAGTATGGTTTAACTCTGTTAGCTGAATGCTCAGATCAGAAAGAAGTTTCACAGAATGCTTCTGTGTAGTTTATATTTGAATATATTCCTTTTTCCACTACAACTCTCTTAGCGCTCCAAATGTCCAGTTGCATTTTCTACAGAAAGAGTGTTCAGATCTGCTCAATCAAAAGCATGGTTTAACTCTGTTAGCTGAATGCACAGATCAGAAAGAAGTTTCACCGAATGATTCTGTGTAGTTTATATTTGAAGACATTCCTTTTTCCACTATTACCCTCTTAGCGCTCCGAATCTCCACTTGCATTTTCTACAAAAAGAGTGTTTCATAACTGCTCAATCAAAAATATGTTTTATCTCTGTTAACTGAATTTACAGATCAGAAATAAGTTTCACAGAATGCATCTGTGTAGTTTTTATTTGAAGATATTCTTTTTCCCAATGTAGGCCTCTTAGCGCTTAGCATGTCCAATTGCAGTTTCTACAGAAAGAGTGTTTCAGAACGGCTCAATCAAAAGTAAGGTTCAACTCTGTTAGTTGAATGCACACAACAGAAAGAATTTTCACAGAATGCTACTGTGTAGTTTATATTTGAATATATTCCTTTTTCCACTATTACCCTGTTAGCGCTCCGAATGTACACTTGAATTTTCTACAGAAAGGGTGTTCAGAACTGCGCAATCAAAAGTATGGTTTAACTCTGTTTGCTTAATGAACATATCAGAAATAAGTTTCACACAATGCTTCTGTGTAGTTTTTATTTGAAGATATTATTTTTCCCAATATAGGCCTCTTAGCGCTCAGAATGTCCAATTGCAGTTTCTACAGAAAGAGTGTTTCAGAAAGGCTAAATCAAAAGTAAGGTTCAACACTGTTAGTTGAATGCACAGAACAGAAAGTAGTTTCATACAATGCTTCTGTGTAGTTTATATTTGAACATATTCATTTTTCCACTATTACCCTCTTAGCGCTACGAATGTCCAGTTGCATTTTCTACAGACAGAGTGTTTCAAAACTGCTCAATCAAAAGTATGGTTTAACTCTGTTAGCTGAATGCTCAGATCAGAAAGAAGTTTCACAGAATGCTTCTGTGTAGTTTATATTTGAATACATTCCTTTTTCCACTACTACTCTCTTAGCGCTCCAAATGTCCAGTTGCATTTTCTACACAAAGAGTGTTCAGATCTGCTCAATCAAAAGTATGGTTTAACTCTGTTAGCTGAATGCACAGATCAGAAAGAAGTTTCACAGAATGATTCTGTGTAGTTTATATTTGGAGACATTCCTTTTTCCACTATTACCCTCTTAGCGCTCCGAATCTCCACTTGCATTTTCTACAGAAAGAGTGTTTCAGAACGGCTCAATCAAAACTAAGGTTCAAATCTTTTAGTTGAAGAAACAGAACAGAAAGAAGTTTCACACAATTCTTCTGTGTAGTTTTTATTTGTAGACATTCTTTTTCCCAATATAGGCCTCTTAGCGCTCAGAATGTCCAATTGCAGTTTCTACAGAAAGAGTGTTTCAGAACGGCTCAATCAAAAGTAAGGTTCAACTCTGTTAGTTGAATGCACAGAACAGAAAGAAGTTTCATACAATGCTTCTGTGTAGTTTATATTTGAACATATTCTTTTTTCCACTATTACCCACTTAGCGCTACGAATGTCCAGTTGCATTTTCTACAGACAGAGTGTTTCAAAACTGCTCAATCAAAAGTGTGGTTTAACTCTGTTAGCTGAATGCTCAGAGCAGAAAGAAGTTCCACAGAATGCTTCTGTGTAGTTTATATATGAATATATTCCTTTTTCCACTACTACGCTCTTAGCGCTCCAAATGTCCAGTTGCATTTTCTACAGAAAGAGTGTTCAGATCTGCTCAATCAAAAGTATGGTTTAACTCTGTTAGCTGAATGCACAGATCAGAAAGAAGTTTCACCGAATGATTCTGTGTAGTTTATATTTGAAGACATTCCTTTTTCCACTCTTACCCTCTTAGCGCTCCGAACCTCCACTTGCATTTTCTACAAAAAGAGTGTTTCATAACTGCTCAATCAAAAATATGTTTTATCTCTGTTTACTGAATTTACAGATCAGAAATAAGTTTCACAGAATGCATCTGTGTAGTTTTTATTTGAAGATATTCTTTTTCCCAATGTAGGCCTCTTAGCGCTTAGCATGTCCAATTGCAGTTTCTACAGAAAGAGTGTTTCAGAACGGCTCAATCAAAAGTAAGGTTCAACTCTGTTAGTTGAATGCACAGAACAGAAAGAATTTTCACAGAGTGCTACTGTGTAGTTTATATTTGAATATATTCCTTTTTCCACTATTACCCTCTTAGCGCTCCGAATGTCCACTTGCATTTTCTACAGAAAGAGTGTTCAGAACTGCACAATCAAAAGTATGGTTTAACTCTGTTAGCTTAATGAACATATCAGAAATAAGTTTCACACAATGCTTCTGTGTAGTTTTTATTTGAAGATATTATTTTTCCCAATATAGGCCTCTTAGCGCTCAGAATGTCCAATTGCAGTTTCTACAGAAAGAGTGTTTCAGAAAGGCTCAATCAAAATAAAGGTTCAACTCTGTTAGTTGAATGCACAGAATAGAAAGAAGTTTCATACAATGCTTCTGTGTAGTTTATATTTGAACATATTCTTGTTTCCACTATTACCCACTTAGCGCTACGAATGTCCACTTGCATTTTCTACAGCCAGAGTGTCTCAAAACTGCTCAATCAAAAGTATGGTTTAACTCTGTTAGCTGAATGCTCAGATCAGAAAGAAGTTTCACAGAATGCTTCTGTGTAGTTTATATTTGAATATATTCGTTTTTCCACTACTACTCTCTTAGCGCTCCAAATGTCCAGTTGCATTTTCTACAGAAAGAGTGTTCGGATCTGCTCAATCAAAAGTATGTTTTAACTCTGTTAGCTCAATGCACAGATCAGAAAGAAGTTTCACAGAATGATTCTGTGTAGTTTATATTTGGAGACATTCCTTTTTCCACTATTACCCTCTAAGCGCTCGGAATATCCACTTGCATTTTCTACAGAAAGAGTGTTTCAGAACGGCTCAATTAAAACTAAGGTTCAACTCTTTTAGTTGAACAAACAGAACAGAAAGAAGTTTCACACAATTCTTCTGTGTAGTTTTTATTTGTAGACATTCTTTTTCCCAATTTAGGCCTCCTAGCGCTCAGAATGTCCAATTGCAGTTTCTACAGAAAGAGTGTTTCAGAACGGCTCAATCAAAAGTAAGGTTCAACTCTGTTAGTTGAATGCACAGAACAGAAAGAAGTTTCATACAATGCTTCTGTGTAGTTTCTATTTGAACATATTCTTTTTTCCACTATTACCCACTTAGCGCTACGAATGTCCAGTTGCATTTTCTACAGACAGAGTGTTTCAAAACTGCTCAATCAAAAGTATGGTTTAACTCTGTTAGCTGAATGCTCAGATCAGAAAGAAGTTTCACAGAATGCTTCTGTGTAGTTTATATATGAATATATTCCTTTTTCCACTACTACGCTCTTAGCGCTCCAAATGTCCAGTTGCATTTTCTACAGAAAGAGTGTTCAGATCTGCTCAATCAAAAGTATGGTTTAACTCTGTTAGCTGAATGCACAGATCAGAAAGAAGTTTCACCGAATGATTCTGTGTAGTTTATATTTGAAGACATTCCTTTTTCCACTATTACCCACTTAGCGCTCCGAACCTCAACTTGCATTTTCTACAAAAAGAGTGTTTCATAACTGCTCAATCAAAAATGTGTTTTATCTCTGTTAACTGAATTTACAGATCAGAAATAAGTTTCACAGAATGCATCTGTGTAGTTTTTATTTGAAGATATTCTTTTTCCCAATGAAGGCCTCTTAGCGCTTAGCATGTCCAATTGCAGTTTCTACAGAAAGAGTGTTTCAGAACGGCTCAATCAAAAGTAAGGTTCAACTCTGTTCGTTGAATGCACAGAACAGAAAGAATTTTCACAGAGTGCTACTGTGTAGTTTATATTTGAATATATTCCTTTTTCCACTATTACCCTCTTAGCGCTCCGAATGTCCACTTGCATTTTCTACAGAAAGAGTGTTCAGAACTGCACAATCAAAAGTATGGTTTAACTCTGTTAGCTTAATGAACATATCAGAAATAAGTTTCACACAATGCTTCTGTGTAGTTTTTATTTGAAGATATTATTTTTCCCAATATAGGCCTCTTAGCGCTCAGAATGTCCAATTGCAGTTTCTACAGAAAGAGTGTTTCAGAAAGGCTCAATCAAAAGTAAGGTTCAACTCTGTTAGTTGAATGCATAGAACAGAAAGAAGTTTCACACAATGCTTCTGTGTAGTTTATATTTGAACATATTCTTTTTTCCACTATTACCCACTTAGCGCTACGAATGTCCAGCTGCATTTTCTTCAGACAGAGTGTTTCAAAACTGCTCAATCAAAAGTATGGTTTAACTCTGTTAGCTGAATGCTCAGATCAGAAAGAAGTTTCACAGAATGCTTCTGTGTAGTTTATATTTGAATATATTCCTTTTTCCACTACTACTCTCTTAGCGCTCCAAATGTCCAGTTGCATTTTCTACAGAAAGAGTGTTCAGATCTGCTCAATCAAAAGTATGTTTTAACTCTGTTAGCTGAATGCACAGATCAGAAAGAAGTTTCACAGAATGATTCTGTGTAGTTTATATTTGGAGACATTCCTTTTTCCACTATTACCCTCTAAGCGCTCGGAATCTCCACTTGCATTTTCTACAGAAAGAGTGTTTCAGAACGGCTCAATCAAAACTAAGGTTCAACTCTTTTAGTTGAACAAACAGAACAGAAAGAAGTTTCACACAATTCTTCTGTGTAGTTTTTATTTGTAGACATTCTTTTTCCCAATATAGGCCTCCTAGCGCTCAGAATGTCCAATTGCAGTTTCTACAGAAAGAGTGTTTCAGAACGGCTCAATCAAAAGTAAGGTTCAACTCTGTTAGTTGAATGCACAGAACAGAAAGAAGTTTCATACAATGCTTCTCTGTAGTTTATATTTGAACATATTCTTTTTTCCACTATTACCCTCTTAGCGCTACGAATGTCCAGTTGCATTTTCTACAGACAGAGTGTTTCAAAACTGCTCAATCAAAAGTATGGTTTAACTCTGTTAGCTGAATGCTCAGATCAGAAAGAAGTTTCACAGAATGCTTCTGTGTAGTTTATATTTGAATACATTCCTTTTTCCACTACTACTCTCTTAGCGCTCCAAATGTCCAGTTGCATTTTCTACACAAAGAGTGTTCAGATCTGCTCAATCAAAAGTATGGTTTAACTCTGTTAGCTGAATGCACAGATCAGAAAGAAGTTTCACAGAATGATTCTTTGTAGTTTATATTTGGAGACATTCCTTTTTCCACTATTACCCTCTTAGCGCTCCGAATCTCCACTTGCATTTTCTACAGAAAGAGTGTTTCAGAACGGCTCAATCAAAACTAAGGTTCAAATCTTTTAGTTGAAGAAACAGAACAGAAAGAAGTTTCACACAATTCTTCTGTGTAGTTTTTATTTGTAGACATTCTTTTTCCCAATATAGGCCTCTTAGCGCTCAGAATGTCCAATTGCAGTTTCTACAGAAAGAGTGATTCAGAACGGCTCAATCAAAAGTAAGGTTCAACTCTGTTAGTTGAATGCACAGAACAGAAAGAAGTTTCATACAATGCTTCTGTGTAGTTTATATTTGAACATATTCTTTTTTCCACTATTACCCACTTAGCGCTACGAATGTCCAGTTGCATTTTCTACAGACAGAGTGTTTCAAAACTGCTCAATCAAAAGTGTGGTTTAACTCTGTTAGCTGAATGCTCAGAGCAGAAAGAAGTTTCACAGAATGCTTCTGTGTAGTTTATATTTGAATATATTCCTTTTTCCACTACTACGCTCTTAGCGCTCCAAATGTCCAGTTGCATTTTCTACAGAAAGAGTTTTCAGATCTGCTCAATCAAAAGTATGGTTTAACTCTGTTAGCTGAATGCACAGATCAGAAAGAAATTTCACCGAATGATTCTGTGTAGTTTATATTTGAAGACATTTCTTTTTCCACTATTACCCCCTTAGCGCTCCGAATCTCCACTTGCATTTTCTACAAAAAGAGTGTTTCATAACTGCTCAATCAAAAATATGTTTTATCTCTGTTAACTGAATTTACAGATCAGAAATAAGTTTCACAGAATGCATCTGTGTAGTTTTTATTTGAAGATATTCTTTTTCCCAATGTAGGCCTCTTAGCGCTTAGCATGTCCAATTGCAGTTTCTACAGAAAGAGTGTTTCAGAACGGCTCAATCAAAAGTAAGGTTCAACTCTGTTAGTTGAATGCACAGAACAGAAAGAATTTTCACAGAATGCTACTGTGTAGTTTATATTTGAATATGTTCCTTTTTCCACTATTACCCTCTTAGCGCTCCGAATGTCCACTTGCATTTTCTACAGAAAGAGTGTTCAGAACTGCGCAATCAAAAGTATGGTTTAACTCTGTTAGCTTAATGAACATATCAGAAATAAGTTTCAAACAATGCTTCTGTGTAGTTTTTATTTGAAGATATTATTTTTCCCAATAGAGGCCTCTTAGCGCTCAGAATGTCCAATTGCAGTTTCTATAGAAAGAGTGTTTCAGAAAGGCTCAATCAAAAGTAAGGTTCAACTCTGTTAGTTGAATGCACAGAACAGAAAGATGTTTCATACAATGCTTCTGTGTAGTTTATATTTGAACATATTCTTTTTTCCACTATTACCCACTTAGCGCTACGAATGTCCAGCTGCATTTTCTACAGACAGAGTGTTTCAAAACTGCTCAATCAAAAGTATGGTTTAACTCTGTTAGCTGAATGCTCAGATCAGAAAGAAGTTTCACAGAATGCTTCTGTGTAGTTTATATTTGAATATATTCCTTTTTCCACTACTACTCTCTTAGCGCTCCAAATGTCCAGTTGCATTTTCTACAGAAAGAGTGTTCAGATCTGCTCAATCAAAAGTATGGTTTAACTCTGTTAGCTGAATGCACAGATCAGAAAGAAGTTTCACAGAATGATTCTGTGTAGTTTATATTTGGAGACATTCCTTTTTCCACTATTACCCTCTAAGCGCTCGGAATCTCCACTTGCATTTTCTACAGAAAGAGTGTTTCAGAACGGCTCAATCAAAACTAAGGTTCAACTCTTAGTTGAACAAACAGAACAGAAAGAAGTTTCACACAATTCTTCTGTGTAGTTTTTATTTGTAGACATTCTTTTTCCCAATATAGGCCTCTTAGCGCTCAGAATGTCCAATTGCAGTTTCTACAGAAAGAGTGTTTCAGAACGGCTCAATCAAAAGTAAGGTTCAACTCTGTTAGTTGAATGCACACAACAGAAAGAATTTTCACAGAATGCTACTGTGTAGTTTATATTTGAATATATTCCTTTTTCCACTATTACCCTGTTAGCGCTCCGAATGTCCACTTGAATTTTCTACAGAAATGGTGTTCAGAACTGCGCAATCAAAAGTATGGTTTAACTCTGTTTGCTTAATGAACATATCAGAAATAAGTTTCACACAATGCTTCTGTGTAGTTTTTATTTGAAGATATTATTTTTCCCAATATAGGCCTCTTAGCGCTCAGAATGTCCAATTGCAGTTTCTACAGAAAGAGTGTTTCAGAAAGGCTAAATCAAAAGTAAGGTTCAACACTCTTAGTTGAATGCACAGAACAGAAAGAAGTTTCATACAATGCTTCTGTGTAGTTTATATTTGAACATATTCATTTTTCCACTATTACCCTCTTAGCGCTACGAATGTCCAGTTGCATTTTCTACAGACAGAGTGTTTCAAAACTGCTCAATCAAAAGTATGGTTTAACTCTGTTAGCTGAATGCTCAGATCAGAAAGAAGTTTCACAGAATGCTTCTGTGTAGTTTATATTTGAATACATTCCTTTTTCCACTACTACTCTCTTAGCGCTCCAAATGTCCAGTTGCATTTTCTACACAAAGAGTGTTCAGATCTGCTCAATCAAAAGTATGGTTTAACTCTGTTAGCTGAATGCACAGATCAGAAAGAAGTTTCACAGAATGATTCTGTGTAGTTTATATTTGGAGACATTCCTTTTTCCACTATTACCCTCTTAGCGCTCCGAATCTCCACTTGCATTTTCTACAGAAAGAGTGTTTCAGAACGGCTCAATCAAAACTAAGGTTCAAATCTTTTAGTTGAAGAAACAGAACAGAAAGAAGTTTCACACAATTCTTCTGTGTAGTTTTTATTTGTAGACATTCTTTTTCCCAATATAGGCCTCTTAGCGCTCAGAATGTCCAATTGCAGTTTCTACAGAAAGAGTGTTTCAGAACGTCTCAATCAAAAGTAAGGTTCAACTCTGTTAGTTGAATGCACAGAACACAAAGAAGTTTCATACAATGCTTCTGTGTAGTTTATATTTGAACATATTCTTTTTTCCACTATTACCCACTTAGCGCTACGAATGTCCAGTTGCATTTTCTACAGACAGAGTGTTTCAAAACTGCTCAATCAAAAGTGTGGTTTAACTCTGTTAGCTGAATGCTCAGAGCAGAAAGAAGTTCCACAGAATGCTTCTGTGTAGTTTATATATGAATATATTCCTTTTTCCACTACTACGCTCTTAGCGCTCCAAATGTCCAGTTGCATTTTCTACAGAAAGAGTGTTCAGATCTGCTCAATCAAAAGTATGGTTTAACTCTGTTAGCTGAATGCACAGATCAGAAAGAAGTTTCACCGAATGATTCTGTGTAGTTTATATTTGAAGACATTCCTTTTTCCACTCTTACCCTCTTAGCGCTCCGAACCTCCACTTGCATTTTCTACAAAAAGAGTGTTTCATAACTGCTCAATCAAAAATATGTTTTATCTCTGTTAACTGAATTTACAGATCAGAAATAAGTTTCACAGAATGCATCTGTGTAGTTTTTATTTGAAGATATTCTTTTTCCCAATGTAGGCCTCTTAGCGCTTAGCATGTCCAATTGCAGTTTCTACAGAAAGAGTGTTTCAGAACGGCTCAATCAAAAGTAAGGTTCAACTCTGTTAGTTGAATGCACAGAACAGAAAGAATTTTCACAGAGTGCTACTGTGTAGTTTATATTTGAATATATTCCTTTTTCCACTATTACCCTCTTAGCGCTCCGAATGTCCACTTGCATTTTCTACAGAAAGAGTGTTCAGAACTGCACAATCAAAAGTATGGTTTAACTCTGTTAGCTTAATGAACATATCAGAAATAAGTTTCACACAATGCTTCTGTGTAGTTTTTATTTGAAGATATTATTTTTCCCAATATAGGCCTCTTAGCGCTCAGAATGTCCAATTGCAGTTTCTACAGAAAGAGTGTTTCAGAAAGGCTCAATCAAAATAAAGGTTCAACTCTGTTAGTTGAATGCACAGAATAGAAAGAAGTTTCATACAATGCTTCTGTGTAGTTTATATTTGAACATATTCTTGTTTCCACTATTACCCACTTAGCGCTACGAATGTCCACTTGCATTTTCTACAGCCAGAGTGTCTCAAAACTGCTCAATCAAAAGTATGGTTTAACTCTGTTAGCTGAATGCTCAGATCAGAAAGAAGTTTCACAGAATGCTTCTGTGTAGTTTATATTTGAATATATTCCTTTTTCCACTACTACTCTCTTAGCGCTCCAAATGTCCAGTTGCATTTTCTACAGAAAGAGTGTTCGGATCTGCTCAATCAAAAGTATGTTTTAACTCTGTTAGCTCAATGCACAGATCAGAAAGAAGTTTCACAGAATGATTCTGTGTAGTTTATATTTGGAGACATTCCTTTTTCCACTATTACCCTCTAAGCGCTCGGAATATCCACTTGCATTTTCTACAGAAAGAGTGTTTCAGAACGGCTCAATTAAAACTAAGGTTCAACTCTTTTAGTTGAACAAACAGAACAGAAAGAAGTTTCACACAATTCTTCTGTGTAGTTTTTATTTGTAGACATTCTTTTTCCCAATTTAGGCCTCCTAGCGCGCAGAATGTCCAATTGCAGTTTCTACAGAAAGAGTGTTTCAGAACGGCTCAATCAAAAGTAAGGTTCAACTCTGTTAGTTGAATGCACAGAACAGAAAGAAGTTTCATACAATGCTTCTGTGTAGTTTCTATTTGAACATATTCTTTTTTCCACTATTACCCACTTAGCGCTACGAATGTCCAGTTGCATTTTCTACAGACAGAGTGTTTCAAAACTGCTCAATCAAAAGTATGGTTTAACTCTGTTAGCTGAATGCTCAGATCAGAAAGAAGTTTCACAGAATGCTTCTGTGTAGTTTATATATGAATATATTCCTTTTTCCACTACTACGCTCTTAGCGCTCCAAATGTCCAGTTGCATTTTCTACAGAAAGAGTGTTCAGATCTGCTCAATCAAAAGTATGGTTTAACTCTGTTAGCTGAATGCACAGATCAGAAAGAAGTTTCACCGAATGATTCTGTGTAGTTTATATTTGAAGACATTCCTTTTTCCACTATTACCCACTTAGCGCTCCGAACCTCAACTTGCATTTTCTACAAAAAGAGTGTTTCATAACTGCTCAATCAAAAATGTGTTTTATCTCTGTTAACTGAATTTACAGATCAGAAATAAGTTTCACAGAATGCATCTGTGTAGTTTTTATTTGAAGATATTCTTTTTCCCAATGAAGGCCTCTTAGCGCTTAGCATGTCCAATTGCAGTTTCTACAGAAAGAGTGTTTCAGAACGGCTCAATCAAAAGTAAGGTTCAACTCTGTTCGTTGAATGCACAGAACAGAAAGAATTTTCACAGAGTGCTACTGTGTAGTTTATATTTGAATATATTCCTTTTTCCACTATTACCCTCTTAGCGCTCCGAATGTCCACTTGCATTTTCTACAGAAAGAGTGTTCAGAACTGCACAATCAAAAGTATGGTTTAACTCTGTTAGCTTAATGAACATATCAGAAATAAGTTTCACACAATGCTTCTGTGTAGTTTTTATTTGAAGATATTATTTTTCCCAATATAGGCCTCTTAGCGCTCAGAATGTCCAATTGCAGTTTCTACAGAAAGAGTGTTTCAGAAAGGCTCAATCAAAAGTAAGGTTCAACTCTGTTAGTTGAATGCATAGAACAGAAAGAAGTTTCACACAATGCTTCTGTGTAGTTTATATTTGAACATATTCTTTTTTCCACTATTACCCACTTAGCGCTACGAATGTCCAGCTGCATTTTCTTCAGACAGAGTGTTTCAAAACTG
Organism: Symphalangus syndactylus; assembly: GCF_028878055.3. Classification (NCBI taxonomy): domain Eukaryota; kingdom Metazoa; phylum Chordata; class Mammalia; order Primates; family Hylobatidae; genus Symphalangus; species Symphalangus syndactylus. The sequence goes on from NC_072425.2 coordinate 1,438,600, forward strand.
CTCAATCAAAAGTATGGTTTAACTCTGTTAGCTGAATGCTCAGATCAGAAAGAAGTTTCACAGAATGCTTCTGTGTAGTTTATATTTGAATATATTCCTTTTTCCACTACTACTCTCTTAGCGCTCCAAATGTCCAGTTGCATTTTCTACAGAAAGAGTGTTCAGATCTGCTCAATCAAAAGTATGTTTTAACTCTGTTAGCTGAATGCACAGATCAGAAAGAAGTTTCACAGAATGATTCTGTGTAGTTTATATTTGGAGACATTCCTTTTTCCACTATTACCCTCTAAGCGCTCGGAATCTCCACTTGCATTTTCTACAGAAAGAGTGTTTCAGAACGGCTCAATCAAAACTAAGGTTCAACTCTTTTAGTTGAACAAACAGAACAGAAAGAAGTTTCACACAATTCTTCTGTGTAGTTTTTATTTGTAGACATTCTTTTTCCCAATATAGGCCTCCTAGCGCTCAGAATGTCCAATTGCAGTTTCTACAGAAAGAGTGTTTCAGAACGGCTCAATCAAAAGTAAGGTTCAACTCTGTTAGTTGAATGCACAGAACAGAAAGAAGTTTCATACAATGCTTCTCTGTAGTTTATATTTGAACATATTCTTTTTTCCACTATTACCCTCTTAGCGCTACGAATGTCCAGTTGCATTTTCTACAGACAGAGTGTTTCAAAACTGCTCAATCAAAAGTATGGTTTAACTCTGTTAGCTGAATGCTCAGATCAGAAAGAAGTTTCACAGAATGCTTCTGTGTAGTTTATATTTGAATACATTCCTTTTTCCACTACTACTCTCTTAGCGCTCCAAATGTCCAGTTGCATTTTCTACACAAAGAGTGTTCAGATCTGCTCAATCAAAAGTATGGTTTAACTCTGTTAGCTGAATGCACAGATCAGAAAGAAGTTTCACAGAATGATTCTGTGTAGTTTATATTTGGAGACATTCCTTTTTCCACTATTACCCTCTTAGCGCTCCGAATCTCCACTTGCATTTTCTACAGAAAGAGTGTTTCAGAACGGCTCAATCAAAACTAAGGTTCAAATCTTTTAGTTGAAGAAACAGAACAGAAAGAAGTTTCACACAATTCTTCTGTGTAGTTTTTATTTGTAGACATTCTTTTTCCCAATATAGGCCTCTTAGCGCTCAGAATGTCCAATTGCAGTTTCTACAGAAAGAGTGATTCAGAACGGCTCAATCAAAAGTAAGGTTCAACTCTGTTAGTTGAATGCACAGAACAGAAAGAAGTTTCATACAATGCTTCTGTGTAGTTTATATTTGAACATATTCTTTTTTCCACTATTACCCACTTAGCGCTACGAATGTCCAGTTGCATTTTCTACAGACAGAGTGTTTCAAAACTGCTCAATCAAAAGTGTGGTTTAACTCTGTTAGCTGAATGCTCAGAGCAGAAAGAAGTTCCACAGAATGCTTCTGTGTAGTTTATATTTGAATATATTACTTTTTCCACTACTACGCTCTTAGCGCTCCAAATGTCCAGTTGCATTTTCTACAGAAAGAGTGTTCAGATCTGCTCAATCAAAAGTATGGTTTAACTCTGTTAGCTGAATGCACAGATCAGAAAGAAGTTGCACCGAATGATTCTGTGTAGTTTATATTTGAAGACAATCCTTTTTCCACTATTACCCACTTAGCGCTCCGAATCTCCACTTGAATTTTCTACAAAAATAGTGTTTCATAACTGCTCAAGCAAAAATATGTTTTATCTCTGTTAACTGAATTTACGGATCAGAAATAAGTTTCACAGAATGCATCTGTGTAGTTTTTATTTGAAGATATTCTTTTTCCCAATGTAGGCCTCTTAGCCCTTAGCATGTCCAATTGCAGTTTCTACAGAAAGAGTGTTTCAGAACGGCTCAATCAAAAGTAAGGTTCAACTCTGTTAGTTGAATGCACAGAACAGAAAGAATTTTCACAGAATGCTACTGTGTAGTTTATATTTGAATATATTCCTTTTTCCACTATTACCCTCTTAGCGCTCCGAATGTCCACTTGCATTTTCTACAGAAAGAGAGTTCAGAACTGCGCAATCAAAAGTATGGTTTAACTCTGTTAGCTTAATGAACATATCAGAAATAAGTTTCACACAATGCTTCTGTGTAGTTTTTATTTGAAGATATTATTTTTCCCAATAGTGGCCTCTTAGCGCTCAGAATGTCCAATTGCAGTTTCTACAGAAACAGTGTTTCAGAAAGGCTCAATCAAAAGTAAGGTTCAAATCTGTTAGTTGAATGCACAGAACAGAAAGAAGTTTCATACAATGCTTCTGTGTAGTTTATATTTGAACATATTCTTTTTTCCACTATTACCCACTTAGCGCTACGAATGTCCAGTTGCATTTTCTACAGACAGAGTGTTTCAAAAGTGCTCAATAAATAGTAAGGTTTAACTCTGTTAGCTGAATGCTCAGATCAGAAAGAAGTTTCACAGAATGCTTCTGTGTAGTTTATATTTGAATATATTCCTTTTTCCACTACTACTCTCTTAGCGCTCCAAATGTCCAGTTGCATTTTCTACAGAAAGAGTGTTCAGATCTGCTCAATCAAAAGTATGGTTTAACTCTGTTAGCTGAATGCACAGATCAGAAAGAAGTTTCACAGAATGCTTCTGTGTAGTTTATATTTGGAGACATTCCTTTTTCCACTATTACCCTCTTAGCGCTCCGAATCTCCACTTGCATTTTCTACAGAAAGAGTGTTTCAGAACGGCTCAATCAAAACTAAGGTTGAACTCTTTTAGTTGAACAAACAGAACAGAAAGAAGTTTCACACAATTCTTCTGTGTAGTTTTTATTTGTAGACATTCTTTTTCCCAATATAGGCCTCTTAGCGCTAAGAATGTCCAATTGCAGTTTCTACAGAAAGAGTGTTTCAGAACGGCTCAATCAAAAGTAAGGTTCAACTCTGTTAGTTGAATGCACAGAACAGAAAGAAGTTTCATACAATGCTTCTGTGTAGTTTATATTTGAACATATTCTTTTTTCCACTATTACACACTTAGCGCTACGAATGTCCAGTTGCATTTTCTACAGACAGAGTGTTTCAAAACTGCTCAATCAAAAGTATGGTTTAACTCTGTTAGCTGAATGCACAGATCAGAAAGAAGTTTCACCGAATGCTTCTGTGTAGTTTATATTTGAATATATTCCTTTTTCCACTACTACGCTCTTAGCGCTCCAAATGTCCAGTTGCATTTTCTACAGAAAGAGTGTTCAGATCTGCTCAATCAAAAGTATGGTTTAACTCTGTTAGCTGAATGCACAGATCAGAAAGAAGTTTCACCGAATGATTCTGTGTAGTTTATATTTGAAGACATTATTTTTCCACTATTACCCACTTAGCGCTCCGAATCTCCACTTGCATTTTCTACAAAAAGAGTGTTTCATAACTGCTCAATCAAAAATATGTTTTATCTCTGTTAACTGAATTTACAGATCAGAAATAAGTTTCACAGAATGCATCTGTGTAGTTTTTATTTGAAGATATTCTTTTTCCCAATGTAGGCCTCTTAGCGCTTAGAATGTCCAATTGCAGTTTCTACAGAAAGAGTGTTTCAGAACGGCTCAATCAAAAGTAAGGTTCAACTCTGTCAGTTGAATGCACAGAACAGAAAGAATTTTCACAGAATGCTACTGTGTAGTTTATATTTGAATATATTCCTTTTTCCACTATTACCCTCTTAGCGCTCCGAATGTCCACTTGCATTTTCTACAGAAAGAGTGTTCAGAACTGCGCAATCAAAAGTATGGTTTAACTCTGATAGCTTAATGAACATATCAGAAATAAGTTTCACACAATGCTTCTGTGTAGTTTTTATTTGAAGATATTATATTTCCCAATAGAGGCCTCTTAGCGCTCAGAATGTCCAATTGCAGTTTCTACAGAAAGAGTGTTTCAGAAAGGCTCAATCAAAAGTAAGGTTCAACTCTGTTAGTTGAAAACACAGAACAGAAAGAAGTTTCATACAATGCTTCTGTGTAGTTTATATTTGAACATATTCTTTTTTCCACTATTACCCACTTAGCGCTACGAATGTCCAGTTGCATTTTCTACAGACAGAGTGTTTCTAAACTGCTCAATCAAAAGTATGGTTTAACTCTGTTAGCTGAATGCTCAGATCAGAAAGAAGTTTCACAGAATGCTTCTGTGTAGTTTATATTTGAATATATTCCTTTTTCCACTACTACGCTCTTAGCGCTCCAAATGTCCAGTTGCATTTTCTACAGAAAGAGTGTTCAGATCTGCTCAATCAAAAGTATGGTTTAACTCTGTTAGCTGAATGCACAGATCAGAAAGAAGTTTCACCGAATGATTCTGTGTAGTTTATATTTGAAGACATTCCTTTTTCCACTATTACCCACTTAGCGCTCCGAATCTACACTTGCATTTTCTACAAAAAGTGTGTTTCATAACTGCTCAATCAAAAATATGTTTTATCTCTGTTAACTGAATTTACAGATCAGAAATATGTTTTACAGAATGCATCTGTGTAGTTTTTATTTGAAGATATTCTTTTTCCCAATGTAGGCCTCTTAGCACTTAGCATGTCCAATTGCAGTTTCTACAGAAAGAGTGTTTCAGAACGGCTCAATCAAAAGTAAGGTTCAACTCTGTTAGTTGAATGCACAGAACAGAAAGAATTTTCACAGAATGCTACTGTGTAGTTTATATTTGAATATATTCCTTTTTCCACTATTACCCTCTTAGCGCTCCGAATGTCCACTTGCATTTTCTACAGAAAGAGTGTTCAGAACTGCGCAATCAAAAGTATGGTTTAACTCTGTTAGCTTAATGAACATATCAGAAATAAGTTTCACACAATGCTTCTGTGTAGTTTTTATTTGAAGATATTATTTTTCCCAATAGAGGCCTCTTAGCGCTCAGAATGTCCAATTGCAGTTTCTACAGAAAGAGTGTTTCAGAAAGGCTCAATCAAAAGTAAGGTTCAACTCTGTTAGTTGAATGCACAGAACAGAAAGTAGTTTCATACAATGATTCTGTGTAGTTTATATTTGAACATATTCTTTTTTCCACTATTACCCACTTAGCGCTACGAATGTAAAGTTGCATTTTCTACAGACAGAGTGTTTCAAAACTGCTGAATCAAAAGTATGGTTTAACTCTGTTAGCTGAATGCTCAGATCAGAAAGAAGTTTCACAGAATGCTTCTGTGTAGTTTATATTTGAATATATTCCATTTTCCACTACTACTCTCTTAGCGCTCCAAATGTCCAGTTGCATTTTCTACAGAAAGAGTGTTCAGATCTGCTCAATCAAAAGTATGGTTTAACTCTGTTAGCTGAATGCACAGATCAGAAAGAAGTTTCACAGAATGATTCTGTGTAGTTTATATTTGAAGACATTCCTTTTTCCACTATTACCCTCTTAGCGCTCCGAATCTCCTCTTGCATTTTCTACAAAAAGAGTGTTTCATAACTGCTCAATCAAAAATATGTTTTATCTCTGTAAACTGAATTTACAGATCAGAAATAAGTTTCACAGAATGCATCTGTGTAGTTTTTATTTGAAGATATTCTTTTTCCCAATGTAGGCCTCTTAGCGCTTAGCATGTCCAATTGCAGTTTCTCCAGAAAGAGTGTTTCAGAAGGGCTCAATCAAAAGTAAGGTTCAACTCTGTTAGTTGAATGCACAGAACAGAAAGAATTTTCACAGAATGCTACTGTGTAGTTTATATTTGAATATATTCCTTTTTCCACTATTACCCTCTTAGCGCTCCGAATGTCCACTTGCATTTTCTACAGAAAGACTGTTCAGAACTGCGCAATCAAAAGTATGGTTTAACTCTGTTAGCTTAATGAACATATCAGAAATAAGTTTCACACAATGCTTCTGTGTAGTTTTTATTTGAAGATATTATTTTTCCCAATAGAGGAATCTTAGCGCTCAGAATGTCCAATTGCAGTTTCTACAGAAAGAGTGTTTCAGAAAGGCTCAATCAAAGGTAAGGTTCAACTCTGTTAGTTGAATGCACAGAACAGAAAGAAGTTTCATACAATGCTTCTGTGTAGTTTATATTTGAACATATTCTTTTTTCCACTATTACCCACTTAGCGCTACGAATGTCCAGTTGCATTATCTACAGACAGAGTGTTTCAAGACTGCTCAATCAAAAGTATGGTTTAACTCTGTTAGCTGAATGCTCAGATCAGAAAGAAGTTTCACAGAATGCTTCTGTGTAGTTTATATTTGAATATATTCCTTTTTCCACTACTACTCTCTTAGCGCTCCAAATGTCCAGTTGCATTTTCTACAGAAAGAGTGTTCAGATCTGCTCAATGAAAAGTATGGTTTAACTCTGTTAGCTGAATGCACAGTTCAGAAAGAAGTTTCACAGAATGATTCTGTGTAGTTTATATTTGGAGACATTCCTTTTTCCACTATTACCCTCTTAGCGCTCCGAATCTCCACTTGCATTTTTTACAGAAAGAGTGTTTCAGAACGGCTCAATCGAAACTAAGGTTCAACTCTTCTAGTTGAACAAACAGAACAGCAAGAAGTTTCACACAATTCTTCTGTGTAGTTTTTATTTGTAGACATTCTTTTTCCCAATATAGGCCTCTTAGCGCTCAGAATGTCCAATTGCAGTTTCTACAGAAAGAGTGTTTCAGAACGGCTCAATCAAAAGTAAGGTTCAACTCTCTTAGTTGAATGCACAGAACAGAAAGAAGTTTCATACAATGCTTCTGTGTAGTTTATATTTGAACATATTCTTTTTTCCACTATTACCCACTTAGCGCTACGAATGTCCAGTTGCATTTTCTACAGACAGAGTGTTTTTAAACTGCTCAATCAAAAGTATGGTTTAACTCTGTTAGCTGAATGCTCAGATCAGAAAGAAGTTTCACAGAATGCTTCTGTGTAGTTTATATTTGAATATATTCCTTTTTCCACTAATACGCTCTTAGCGCTCCAAATGTCCAGTTGCATTTTCTACAGAAAGAGTGTTCAGATCTGCTCAATCAAAAGTATGGTTTAACTCTGTTAGCTGAATGCACAGATCAGAAAGAAGTTTCACCGAATGATTCTGTGTAGTTTATATTTGAAGACATTCCTTTTTCCACTATTACCCTCTTAGCGCTCCGAATCTCCTCTTGCATTTTCTACAAAAAGAGTGTTTCATAACTGCTCAATCAAAAATATGTTTTATCTCTGTTAACTGAATTTACAGATCAGAAATAAGTTTCACAGAATGCATCTGTGTAGTTTTTATTTGAAGATATTCTTTTTCCCAATGTAGGCCTCTTAGCGCTTAGCATGTCCAATTGCAGTTTCTCCAGAAAGAGTGTTTCAGAACGGCTCAATCAAAAGTAAGGTTCAACTCTCTGAGTTGAATGCACAGAACAGAAAGAATTTTCACAGAATGCTACTGTGTAGTTTATATTTGAATATATTCCTTTTTCCACTATTACCCTCTTAGCGCTCCGAATGTCCACTTGCATTTTCTACAGAAAGAGTGTTCAGAAATGCGCAATCAAAAGTATGGTTTAACTCTGTTAGCTTAATGAACATATCAGAAATAAGTTTCACACAATGCTTCTGTGTAGTTTTTATTTGAAGATATTATTTTTCCCAATAGAGGCCTCTTAGCGCTCAGAATGTCCAATTGCAGTTTCTACAGAAAGAGTGTTTCAGAAAGGCTCAATCAAAAGTAAGGTTCAACTCTGTTAGTTGAATGCACAGAACAGAAAGAAGTTTCATACAATGCTTCTGTGTAGTTTATATTTGAACATATTCTTTTTTCCACTATTACCCACTTAGCGCTACGAATGTCCAGTTGCATTTTCTACAGACAGAGTGTTTCAAAACTGCTCAATCAAAAGTATGGTTTAACTCTGTTAGCTGAATGCTCAGATCAGAAAGAAGTTTCACAGAATGCTTCTGTGTAGTTTATATTTGAATATATTCCTTTTTCCACTAATACTCTCTTAGCGCTCCAAATGTCCAGTTGCATTTTCTACAGAAAGAGTGTTCAGATCTGCTCAATCAAAAGTATGGTTTAACTCTGTTAGCTGAATGCACAGATCAGAAAGAAGTTTCACAGAATGATTCTGTGTAGTTTATATTTGAAGACATTCCTTTTTCCACTATTACCCTCTTAGCGCTCCGAATCTCCACTTGCATTTTCTACAGAAAGAGTGTTTCAGAACGGCTCAATCGAAACTAAGTTTCAACTCTTTTAGTTGAACAAACAGAACAGAAAGAAGTTTCACACAATTCTTCTGTGTAGTTTTTATTTGTAGACATTCTTTTTCCCAATATAGGCCTCTTAGTGCTCAGAATGTCCAATTGCAGTTTCTACAGAAAGAGTGTTTCAGAACGGCTCAATCAAAAGTAAGGTTCAACTCTGTTAGTTGAATGCACAGAACAGAAAGAAGTTTCATACAATGCTTCTGTGTAGTTTATATTTGAACATATTCTTTTTTCCACTATTACCCACTTAGCGCTACGAATGTCCAGTTGCATTTTCTACAGACAGAGTGTTTCAAAACTGCTCAATCAAAAGTATGGTTTAACTCTGTTAGCTGAATGCTCAGATCAGAAAGAAGTTTCACAGAATGCTTCTGTGTAGTTTATATTTGAATATATTCCTTTTTCCACTACTACTCCCTTAGCGCTCCAAATGTCCAGTTGCATTTTCTACAGAAAGAGTGTTCAGATCTGCTCAATCAAAAGTATGGTTTAACTCTGTTAGCTGAATGCACAGATCAGAAAGAAGTTTCACAGAATGATTCTGTGTAGTTTATATTTGAAGACATTCCTTTTTCCACTATTACCCTCTTAGCGCTCCGAATCTCCACTTGCATTTTCTACAGAAAGAGTGTTTCAGAACGGCTCAATCAAAACTAAGGTTCAACTCTTTTAGTTGAAGAAACAGAACAGAAAGAAGTTTCACACAATTCTTCTGTGTAGTTTTTATTTGTAGACATTCTTTTTCCCAATATAGTCCTCTTAGCGCTCAGAATATCCAATTGCAGTTTCTACAGAAAGAGTGTTTCAGAACGGCTCAATCAAAAGTAATTTTCAACTCTGTTAGTTGAATGCACAGAACAGAAAGAAGTTTCATACAATGCTTCTGTGTAGTTTATATTTGAACATATTCTTTTTTCCACTATTACCCACTTAGCGCTACGAATGTCCAGTTGCATTTTCTACAGAGAGAGTGTTTCAAAACTGCTCAATCAAAAGTATGGTTTAACTCTGTTAGCTGAATGCTCAGATCAGAAAGAAGTTTCACAGAATGCTTCTGTGTAGTTTATATTTGAATATATTCCTTTTTCCACTACTACGCTTTTAGCGCTCCAAATGTCCAGTTGCATTTTCTACAGAAAGAGTGTTCAGATCTGCTCAATCAAAAGTATGGTTTAACTCTGTTAGCTGAATGCACAGATCAGAAAGAAGTTTCACCGAATGATTCTGTGTAGTTTATATTTGAAGACATTCCTTTTTCCACTATTACCCTCTTAGCGCTCCGAACCTCCACTTGCATTTTCTACAAAAAGAGTGTTTCATAACTGCTCAATCAAAAATATGTTTTATCTCTGTTAACTGAATTTACAGATCAGAAATAAGTTTCACAGAATGCATCTGTGTAGTTTTTATTTGAAGATATTCTTTTTCCCAAAGTAGGCCTCTTAGCGCTTAGCATGTCCAATTGCAGTTTCTCCAGAAAGAGTGTTTCAGAACGGCTCAATCAAAAGTAAGGTTCAACTCTCTGAGTTGAATGCACAGAACAGAAAGAATTTTCACAGAATGCTACTGTGTAGTTTATATTTGAATATATTCCTTTTTCCACTATTACCCTCTTAGCGCTCCGAATGTCCACTTGCATTTTCTACAGAAAGAGTGTTCAGAACTGCGCAATCAAAAGTATGGTTTAACTCTGTTAGCTTAATGAACATATCAGAAATAAGTTTCACACAATGCTTCTGTGTAGTTTTTATTTGAAGATATTATTTTTCCCAATAGAGGCCTCTTAGCGCTCAGAATGTCCAACTGCAGTTTCTAAAGAAAGAGTGTTTCAGAAAGGCTCAATCAAAAGTAAGGTTCAACTCTGTTAGTTGAATGCACAGAACAGAAAGTAGTTTCATACAATGCTTCTGTGTAGTTTATATTTGAACATATTCTTTTTTCCACTATTACCCACTTAGCGCTACGAATGTCCAGTTGCATTTTCTACAGACAGAGTGTTTCAAAACTGCTCAATCAAAAGTATGGTTTAACTCTGTTAGCTGAATGCTCAGATCAGAAAGAAGTTTCACAGAATGCTTCTGTGTAGTTTATATTTGAATATATTCCTTTTTCCACTACTACTCTCTTAGCGCTCCAAATGTCCAGTTGCATTTTCTACAGAAAGAGTGTTCAGATCTGCTCAATCAAAAGTATGGTTTAACTCTGTTTGCTGAATGCACAGATCAGAAAGAAGTTTCACAGAATGATTCTGTGTAGTTTATATTTGGAGACATTCCTTTTTCCACTATTACCCTCTCAGCGCTCCGAATCTCCACTTGCATTTTCTACAGAAAGAGTGTTTCAGAACGGCTCAATCAAAACTAAGGTTCAACTCTTTTAGTTGAACCAACAGAACAGAAAGAAGTTTCACACAATTCTTCTGTGTAGTTTTTATTTGTAGACATTCTTTTTCCCAATATAGGCCTCTTAGCGCTCAGAATGTCCAATTGCAGTTTCTACAGAAAGAGTGTTTCAGAACGGCTCAATCAAAAGTAAGGTTCAACTCTGTTAGTTGAATGCACAGAACAGAAAGAAGTTTCATACAATGCTTCTGTGTAGTTTATATTTGAACATATTCTTTTTTCCACTATTACCCACTTAGCGCTACGAATTTCCAGTTGCATTTTCTACAGACAGAGTGTTTCAAAACTGCTCAATCAAAAGTATGGTTTAACTCTGTTAGCTGAATGCTCAGATCAGAAAGAAGTTTCACAGAATGCTTCTGTGTAGTTTATATTTGAATATATTCCTTTTTCCACTACTACGCTCTTAGCGCTCCAATTGTCCAGTTGCATTTTCTACAGAAAGAGTGTTCAGATCTGCTCAATCAAAAGTATGGTTTAACTCTGTTAGCTGAATGCACAGATCAGAAAGAAGTTTCACCGAATGATTCAGTGTAGTTTATATTTGAAGACATTCCTTTTTCAACTATTACCCCCTTAGCGCTCCGAATCTCCACTTGCATTTTCTACAAAAACAGTGTTTCATAACTGCTCAATCAAAAATAAGTTTTATCTCTGTTAACTGAATTTACAGATCAGAAATAAGTTTCACAGAATGCATCTGTGTAGTTTTTATTTGAAGATATTCTTTTTCCCAATATAGGCCTCTTAGCGCTTAGCATGTCCAATTGCAGTTTCTACAGAAAGAGTGTTTCAGAACGGCTCAATCAAAAGTAAGGTTCAACTCTGTTAGTTGAATGCACAGAACAGAAAGAATTTTCACAGAATGCTACTGTGTAGTTTATATTTGAATATATTCCTTTTTCCACTATTAACCTCTTAGCGCTCCGAATGTCCACTTGCATTTTCTACAGAAAGAGTGTTCAGAACTGCGCAATCAAAAGTATGGTTTATCTCTGTTAGCTTAATGAACATATCAGAAATAAGTTTCACACAATGCTTCTGTGTAGTTTTTATTTGAAGATATTATTTTTCCCAATATAGGCCTCTTAGCGCTCAGAATGTCCAATTGCAGTTTCTACAGAAAGAGTGTTTCTGAAAGGCTCAATCTAAATAAGGTTCAACTCTGTTAGTTGAATGAACAGAACAGAAAGAAGTTTCATACAATGCTTCTGTGTAGTTTATATTTGAACATATTCTTTTTTCCACTATTACCCACTTAGCGCTACGAATGTCCAGTTGCATTTTCTACATACAGAGTGTTTCAAAACTGCTCAATCCAAAGTATGGTTTAACTCTGTTAGCTGAATGCTCAGATCAGAAAGTAGTTTCACAGAATGCTTCTGTGTAGTATATATTTGAATATATTCCTTTTTCCACTACTACTCTCTTAGCGCTCCAAATGTCCAGTTGCATTTTCTACAGAAAGAGTGTTCAGATCTGCTCAATCAAAAGTATGGTTTAACTCTGTTAGCTGAATGCACAGATCAGAAAGAAGTTTCACAGAATGATTCTGTGTAGTTTATATTTGGAGACATTCCTTTTTCCACTATTACCCTCTTAGCGCTCCGAATCTCCACTTGCATTTTCTACAGAAAGGGTGTTTCAGAACGGCTCAATCAAAACTAAGGTTCAAATCTTTTAGTTGAACAAACAGAACAGAAAGGGGTTTCACACAATTCTTCTGTGTAGTTTTTATTTGTAGACATTCTTTTTCCCAATATAGGCCTCTTAGCGCTCAGAATGTCCAATTGCAGTTTCTACAGAAAGAGTGTTTCAGAACGGCTCAATCAAAATTAAGGTTCAACTCCGTTAGTTGAATGCACAGAACAGAAAGAAGTTTCATACAATGCTTCTGTGTAGTTTATAGTTGAACATATTCTTTTTTCCACTATTACCCACTGAGCGCTACGAATGTCCAGTTGCATTTTCTACAGACAGAGTGTTTCAAAACTGCTCAATCAAAAGAATGGTTTAACTCTGTTTGCTGAATGCTCAGATCAGAAAGAAGTTTCACAGAATGCTTCTGTGTAGTTTATATTTGAATATATTCCTTTTTCCACTACTACGCTCTTAGCGCTCCAAATGTCCAGTTGCATTTTCTACAGAAAGAGTGTTCAGATCTGCTCAATCAAAAGTATGGTTTAACTCTGTTAGCTGAATGCACAGATCAGAAAGAAGTTTCACCGAATGATTCTGTGTAGTTTATATTTGAAGACATTCCTTTTTCCACTATTACCCCCTTAGCGCTCCGAATCTCCACTTGCATTTTCTACAAAAACAGTGTTTCATAACTGCTCAATCAAAAATATGTTTTATCTCTGTTAACTGAATTTACAGATCAGAAATAAGTTTCCCAGAATGCATCTGTGTAGTTTTTATTTGAAGGTATTATTTTTCCCAATATAGGCCTCTTAGCGCTTAGCATGTCCAATTGCAGTTTCTACAGAAAGAGTGTTTCTGAACGGCTCAATCAAAAGTAAGGTTCAACTCTGTTAGTTGAATGCACAGAACAGAAAGAATTTTCACAGAATGCTACTGTGTAGTTTATATTTGAATATATTTCTTTTTCCACTATTACCCTCTTAGCGCTCCGAATGTCCACTTGCATTTTCTACAGAAAGAGTGTTCAGAACTGCGCAATCAAAAGTATGGTTTATTTCTGTTAGCTTAATGAACATATCAGAAATAAGTTTCACACAATGCTTCTGCGTAGTTTTTATTTGAAGATATTATTTTTCCCAATATAGGCCTCTTAGCGCTCAGAATGTCCAATTGCAGTTTCTACAGAAAGAGTGTTTCAGAAAGGCTCAATCAAAAGTAAGGTTCAATTCTGTTAGTTGAATGCACAGAACAGAAAGAAGTTTCATACAATGCTTCTGTGTAGTTTATATTTGAACATATTCTTTTTTCCACTATTACCCACTTAGCGCTACGAATGTCCAGTTGCATTTTCTACAGACAGAGTTTTTCAAAACTGCTCAATCAAAAGTATGGTTTAACTCTGTTAGCTGAATGCTCAGATCAGAAAGAAGTTTCACAGAATGCTTCTGTGTAGTTTATATTTGAATATATTCCTTTTTCCACTACTACTCTCTTAGCGCTCCAAATGTCCAGTTGCATTTTCTACAGAAAGAGTGTTCAGATCTGCTCAATCAAAAGTATGGTTTAAATCTGTTAGCTGAATGCACAGATCAGAAAGAAGTTTCACAGAATGATTCTGTGTAGTTTATATTTGGAGACATTCCTTTTTCCACTATTACCCTCTTAGCCCTCCGAATCTCCACTTGCATTTTCTACAGAAAGAGTGTTTCAGAACGGCTCAATCAAAACTAAGGTTCAACTCTTTTAGTTGAACAAACAGAACAGAAAGAAGTTTCACACAATTCTTCTGTGTAGTTTTTATTTGTAGACATTCTTTTTCCCAATATAGGCCTCTTAGCCCTCAGAATGTCCAATTGTAGTTTATACAGAAAGTGTGATTCAGAACGGCTCAATCAAAAGTAAGGTTCATCTCTGTTAGTTGAATGCACAGAACAGAAAGAAGTTTCATACAATGCTTCTGTGTAGTTTATATTTGAACATATTCTTTTTTCCACTATTACCCACTTAGTGCTACGAATGTCCAGTTGCATTTTCTACAGACAGAGTGTTTCAAAACTGCTCAATCAAAATTATGGTTTAACACTGTTAGCTGAATGCTCAGATCAGAAAGAAGTTTTACAGAATGCTTCTGTGTAGTTTATATTTGAATATATTCCTTTTTCCACTACTATGCTCTTAGCGCTCTAAATGTCCAGTTGCATTTTCTACAGAAAGAGTGTTCAGATCTGCTCAATCAAAAGTATGGTTTAACTCTGTTAGCTGCATGCACAGATCAGAAAGAAGTTTCACCGAATGATTCTGTGTAGTTTATATTTGAAGACATTCCTTTTTCCACTATTACCCTCTTAGCGCTCCGAATCTCCACTTGCATTTTCTACAGAAAGAGTGTTTCATAGCTGCTCAATCAAAAATATGTTTTATCTCTGTTAACTGAATTTACAGATCAGAAATAAGTTTCACAGAATGCATCTGTGTAGTTTTTATTTGAAGATATTCTTTTTCCCAATGTAGGCCTCTTAGCGCTTAGCATGTCCAATTGCAGTTTCTACAGAAAGAGTGTTTCAGAACGGCTCAATCAAAAGTAAGGTTCAACTCTGTTAGTTGAATGCACAGAACAGAAAGAATTTTCACAGAATGCTACTGTGTAGTTTATATTTGAATATATTCCTTTTTCCACTATTACCCATTAGCGCTACGAATGTCCAGTTGCATTTTCTACAGACAGAGTGTTTCAAAACTGCTCAATCAAAAGTATGGTTTAACTCTGTTAGCTGAATGCTCAGATCAGAAAGAAGTTTCACAGAATGCTTCTGTGTAGTTTATATTTGAATATATTCCTTTTTCCACTACAACTCTCTTAGCGCTCCAAATGTCCAGTTGCATTTTCTTCAGAAAGAGTGTTCAGATCTGCTCAATCAAAAGTATGGTTTAAATCTGTTAGCTGAATGCACAGATCAGAAAGAAGTTTCACAGAATGATTCTGTGTAGTTTATATTTGGAGACATTCCTTTTTCCACTATTACCCTCTTAGCCCTCCGAATCTCCACTTGCATTTTCTACAGAAAGAGTGTTTCAGAACGGCTCAATCAAAACTAAGGTTCAACTCTTTTAGTTGAACAAACAGAACAGAAAGATGTTTCACACAATTCTTCTGTGTAGTTTTTATTTGTAGACATTCTTTTTCCCAATATAGGCCTCTTAGCCCTCAGAATGTCCAATTGTAGTTTATACAGAAAGTGTGATTCAGAACGGCTCAATCAAAAGTAAGGTTCATCTCTGTTAGTTGAATGCACAGAACAGAAAGAAGTTTCATACAATGCTTCTGTGTAGTTTATATTTGAACATATTCTTTTTTCCACTATTACCCACTTAGTGCTACGAATGTCCAGTTGCATTTTCTACAGACAGAGTGTTTCAAAACTGCTCAATCAAAATTATGGTTTAACACTGTTAGCTGAATGCTCAGATCAGAAAGAAGTTTCACAGAATGCTTCTGTGTAGTTTATATTTGAATATATTCCTTTTTCCACTACTATGCTCTTAGCGCTCTAAATGTCCAGTTGCATTTTCTACAGAAAGAGTGTTCAGATCTGCTCAATCAAAAGTATGGTTTAACTCTGTTAGCTGCATGCACAGATCAGAAAGAAGTTTCACCGAATGATTCTGTGTAGTTTATATTTGAAGACATTCCTTTTTCCACTATTACCCTCTTAGCGCTCCGAATCTCCACTTGCATTTTCTACAGAAAGAGTGTTTCATAGCTGCTCAATCAAAAATATGTTTTATCTCTGTTAACTGAATTTACAGATCAGAAATAAGTTTCACAGAATGCATCTGTGTAGTTTTTATTTGAAGATATTCTTTTTCCCAATGTAGGCCTCTTAGCGCTTAGCATGTCCAATTGCAGTTTCTACAGAAAGAGTGTTTCAGAACGGCTCAATCAAAAGTAAGGTTCAACTCTGTTAGTTGAATGCACAGAACAGAAAGAATTTTCACAGAATGCTACTGTGTAGTTTATATTTGAATATATTCCTTTTTCCACTATTACCCATTAGCGCTACGAATGTCCAGTTGCATTTTCTACAGACAGAGTGTTTCAAAACTGCTCAATCAAAAGTATGGTTTAACTCTGTTAGCTGAATGCTCAGATCAGAAAGAAGTTTCACAGAATGCTTCTGTGTAGTTTATATTTGAATATATTCCTTTTTCCACTACAACTCTCTTAGCGCTCCAAATGTCCAGTTGCATTTTCTACAGAAAGAGTGTTCAGATCTGCTCAATCAAAAGTATGGTTTAAATCTGTTAGCTGAATGCACAGATCAGAAAGAAGTTTCACAGAATGATTCTGTGTAGTTTATATTTGGAGACATTCCTTTTTCCACTATTACCCTCTTAGCCCTCCGAATCTCCACTTGCATTTTCTACAGAAAGAGTGTTTCAGAACGGCTCAATCAAAACTAAGGTTCAACTCTTTTAGTTGAACAAACAGAACAGAAAGAAGTTTCACACAATTCTTCTGTGTAGTTTTTATTTGTAGACATTCTTTTTCCCAATATAGGCCTCTTAGCCCTCAGAATGTCCAATTGTAGTTTATACAGAAAGTGTGATTCAGAACGGCTCAATCAAAAGTAAGGTTCATCTCTGTTAGTTGAATGCACAGAACAGAAAGAAGTTTCATACAATGCTTCTGTGTAGTTTATATTTGAACATATTCTTTTTTCCACTATTACCCACTTAGTGCTACGAATGTCCAGTTGCATTTTCTACAGACAGAGTGTTTCAAAACTGCTCAATCAAAATTATGGTTTAACACTGTTAGCTGAATGCTCAGATCAGAAAGAAGTTTCACAGAATGCTTCTGTGTAGTTTATATTTGAATATATTCCTTTTTCCACTACTATGCTCTTAGCGCTCTAAATGTCCAGTTGCATTTTCTACAGAAAGAGTGTTCAGATCTGCTCAATCAAAAGTATGGTTTAACTCTGTTAGCTGCATGCACAGATCAGAAAGAAGTTTCACCGAATGATTCTGTGTAGTTTATATTTGAAGACATTCCTTTTTCCACTATTACCCTCTTAGCGCTCCGAATCTCTACTTGCATTTTCTACAGAAAGAGTGTTTCATAGCTGCTCAATCAAAAATATGTTTTATCTCTGTTAACTGAATTTACAGATCAGAAATAAGTTTCACAGAATGCATCTGTGTAGTTTTTATTTGAAGATATTCTTTTTCCCAATGTAGGCCTCTTAGCGCTTAGCATGTCCAATTGCAGTTTCTACAGAAAGAGTGTTTCAGAACGGCTCAATCAAAAGTAAGGTTCAACTCTGTTAGTTGAATGCACAGAACAGAAAGAATTTTCACAGAATGCTACTGTGTAGTTTATATTTGAATATATTCCTTTTTCCACTATTACCCATTAGCGCTACGAATGTCCAGTTGCATTTTCTACAGACAGAGTGTTTCAAAACTGCTCAATCAAAAGTATAGTTTAACTCTGTTAGCTGAATGCTCAGATCAGAAAGAAGTTTCACAGAATGCTTCTGTGTAGTATATATTTGAATATATTCCTTTTTCCACTACTACTCTCTTAGCGCTCCAAATGTCCAGTTGCATTTTCTACAGAAAGAGTGTTCAGATCTGCTCAATCAAAAGTATGGTTTAACTCTGTTAGCTGAATGCACAGATCAGAAAGAAGTTTCACAGAATGATTCTGTGTAGTTTATATTTGAAGACATTCCTTTTTCCACTATTACCCTCTTAGCGCTGCGAATGTCCACTTGCATTTTCTACAGAAAGAGTGTTCAGAACTGCGCAATCAAAAGTATGGTTTAACTCTGTTAGCTTAATGAACATATCAGAAATAAGTTTCACACAATGCTTCTGTGTAGTTTTTATTTGAAGATATTATTTTTCCCAATATAGGCCTCTTAGCGCTCAGAATGTCCAATGGCAGTTTCTACAGAAAGAGTGTTTCAGAAAGGCTCAATCAAAAGTAAGGTTCAACTCTGTTAGTTGAATGCACAGAACAGAAAGAAGTTTCATACAATGCTTCTGTGTAGTTTATATTTGAACATATTCTTTTTTCCACTATTACCCACTTAGCGCTACGAATGTCCAGTTGCATTTTCTACAGACAGAGTGTTTCAAAACTGCTCAATCAAAAGTATGGTTTAACTCTGTTAGCTGAATGCTCAGATCAGAAAGAAGTTTCACAGAATGCTTCTGTGTAGTTTATATTTGAATATATTCCTTTTTCCACTACAACTCTCTTAGCGCTCCAAATGTCCAGTTGCATTTTCTACAGAAAGAGTGTTCAGATCTGCTCAATCAAAAGTATGGTTTAAATCTGTTAGCTGAATGCACAGATCAGAAAGAAGTTTCACAGAATGATTCTGTGTAGTTTATATTTGGAGACATTCCTTTTTCCACTATTACCCTCTTAGCCCTCCGAATCTCCACTTGCATTTTCTACAGAAAGAGTGTTTCAGAACGGCTCAATCAAAACTAAGGTTCAACTCTTTTAGTTGAACAAACAGAACAGAAAGAAGTTTCACACAATTCTTCTGTGTAGTTTTTATTTGTAGACATTCTTTTTCCCAATATAGGCCTCTTAGCCCTCAGAATGTCCAATTGTAGTTTATACAGAAAGTGTGATTCAGAACGGCTCAATCAAAAGTAAGGTTCATCTCTGTTAGTTGAATGCACAGAACAGAAAGAAGTTTCATACAATGCTTCTGTGTAGTTTATATTTGAACATATTCTTTTTTCCACTATTACCCACTTAGTGCTACGAATGTCCAGTTGCATTTTCTACAGACAGAGTGTTTCAAAACTGCTCAATCAAAATTATGGTTTAACACTGTTAGCTGAATGCTCAGATCAGAAAGAAGTTTCACAGAATGCTTCTGTGTAGTTTATATTTGAATATATTCCTTTTTCCACTACTATGCTCTTAGCGCTCTAAATGTCCAGTTGCATTTTCTACAGAAAGAGTGTTCAGATCTGCTCAATCAAAAGTATGGTTTAACTCTGTTAGCTGCATGCACAGATCAGAAAGAAGTTTCACCGAATGATTCTGTGTAGTTTATATTTGAAGACATTCCTTTTTCCACTATTACCCTCTTAGCGCTCCGAATCTCCACTTGCATTTTCTACAGAAAGAGTGTTTCATAGCTGCTCAATCAAAAATATGTTTTATCTCTGTTAACTGAATTTACAGATCAGAAATAAGTTTCACAGAATGCATCTGTGTAGTTTTTATTTGAAGATATTCTTTTTCCCAATGTAGGCCTCTTAGCGCTTAGCATGTCCAATTGCAGTTTCTACAGAAAGAGTGTTTCAGAACGGCTCAATCAAAAGTAAGGTTCAACTCTGTTAGTTGAATGCACAGAACAGAAAGAATTTTCACAGAATGCTACTGTGTAGTTTATATTTGAATATATTCCTTTTTCCACTATTACCCATTAGCGCTACGAATGTCCAGTTGCATTTTCTACAGACAGAGTGTTTCAAAACTGCTCAATCAAAAGTATAGTTTAACTCTGTTAGCTGAATGCTCAGATCAGAAAGAAGTTTCACAGAATGCTTCTGTGTAGTATATATTTGAATATATTCCTTTTTCCACTACTACTCTCTTAGCGCTCCAAATGTCCAGTTGCATTTTCTACAGAAAGAGTGTTCAGATCTGCTCAATCAAAAGTATGGTTTAACTCTGTTAGCTGAATGCACAGATCAGAAAGAAGTTTCACAGAATGATTCTGTGTAGTTTATATTTGGAGACATTCCTTTTTCCACTATTACCCTCTTAGCGCTCCGAATCTCCACTTGCATTTTCTACAGAAAGAGTGTTTCAGAACGGCTCAATCAAAACTAAGGTTCAACTCTTTTAGTTGAACAAACAGAACAGAAAGAAGTTTCACACAATTCTTCTGTGTAGTTTTTATTTGTAGACATTCTTTTTCCCAATATAGGCCTCTTAGCGCTCAGAATGTCCAATTGCAGTTTCTACAGAAATAGTGTTTCAGAACGGCTCAATCAAAAGTAAGGTTCAACTCTGTTAGTTGAATGCACAGAACAGAAAGAAGTTTCATACAATGCTTCTGTGTAGTTTATATTTGAACATATTCTTTTTTCCACTATTACCCACTTAGCGCTACGAATGTCCAGTTGCATTTTCTACAGACAGAGTGTTTCAAAACTGCTCAATCAAAAGTATGGTTTAACTCTGTTAGCTGAATGCTCAGATCAGAAAGAAGTTTCACAGAATGCTTCTGTGTAGTTTATATTTGAATATATTCCTTTTTCCACTACTACGCTCTAAGCGCTCCAATTGTCCAGTTGCATTTTCTACAGAAAGAGTGTTCAGATCTGCTCAATCAAAAGTATGGTTTAACTCTGTTAGCTGAATGCACAGATCAGAAAGAAGTTTCACCGAATGATTCAGTGTAGTTTATATTTGAAGACATTCCTTTTTCCACTATTACCCCCTTAGCGCTCCGAATCTCCACTTGCATTTTCTACAAAAACAGTGTTTCATAACTGCTCAATCAAAAATATGTTTTATCTCTGTTAACTGAATTTACAGATCAGAAATAAGTTTCACAGAATGCATCTGTGTAGTTTTTATTTGAAGATATTCTTTTTCCCAATATAGGCCTCTTAGCGCTTAGCATGTCCAATTGCAGTTTCTACAGAAAGAGTGTTTCAGAACGGCTCAATCAAAAGTAAGGTTCAACTCTGTTAGTTGAATGCACAGAACAGAAAGAATTTTCACAGAATGCTACTGTGTAGTTTATATTTGAATATATTTCTTTTTCCACTATTACCCTCTTAGCGCTCCGAATGTCCACTTGCATTTTCTACAGAAAGAGTGTTCAGAACTGCGCAATCAAAAGTATGGTTTATCTCTGTTAGCTTAATGAACATATCAGAAATAAGTTTCACACAATGCTTCTGTGTAGTTTTTATTTGAAGATATTATTTTTCCCAATATAGGCCTCTTAGCGCTCAGAATGTCCAATTGCAGTTTCTACAGAAAGAGTGTTTCTGAAAGGCTCAATCTAAAGTAAGGTTCAACTCTGTTAGTTGAATGAACAGAACAGAAAGAAGTTTCATACAATGCTTCTGTGTAGTTTATATTTGAACATATTCTTTTTTCCACTATTACCCACTTAGCGCTACGAATGTCCAGTTGCATTTCCTACATACAGAGTGTTTCAAAACTGCTCAATCAAAAGTATGGTTTAACTCTGTTAGCTGAATGCTCAGATCAGAAAGTAGTTTCACAGAATGCTTCTGTGTCGTTTATATTTGAATATATTCCTTTTTCCACTACTACTCTCTTAGCGCTCCAAATGTCCAGTTGCATTTTCTACAGAAAGAGTGTTCAGATCTGCTCAATCAAAAGTATGGTTTAACTCTGTTAGCTGAATGCACAGATCAGAAAAAGTTTCACAGAATGATTCTGTGTAGTTTATATTTGGAGACATTCCTTTTTCCACTATTACCCTCTTAGCGCTCCGAATCTCCACTTGCATTTTCTACAGAAAGAGTGTTTCAGAACGGCTAAATCAAAACTAAGGTTCAACTCTTTTAGTTGAACAAACAGAACAGAAAGAAGTTTCACACAATTCTTCTGTGTAGTTTTTATTTGTAGACATTCTTTTTCCCAATATAGGCCTCTTAGCGCTCAGAATGTCCAATTGCAGTTTCTACAGAAAGAGTGTTTCAGAACGGCTCAATCAAAAGTAAGGTTCAACTCTGTTAGTTGAATGCACAGAACAGAAAGAAGTTTCATACAATGCTTCTGTGTAGTTTATATTTGAACATATTCTTTTTTCCACTATTACCCACTTAGCGCTACGAATGTCCAGTTGCATTTTCTACAGACAGAGTGTTTCAAAACTGCTCAATCAAAAGTATGGTTTAACTCTGTTAGCTGAATGCTCAGATCAGAAAGAAGTTTCACAGAATGCTTCTGTGTAGTTTATATTTGAATATATTCCTTTTTCCACTACTACGCTCTAAGCGCTCCAATTGTCCAGTTGCATTTTCTACAGAAAGAGTGTTCAGATCTGCTCAATCAAAAGTATGGTTTAACTCTGTTAGCTGAATACACAGATCAGAAAGAAGTTTCACCGAATGATTCAGTGTAGTTTATATTTGAAGACATTCCTTTTTCCACTATTACCCCCTTAGCGCTCCGAATCTCCACTTGCATTTTCTACAAAAAGAGTGTTTCATAACTGCTCAATCAAAAATATGTTTTATCTCTGTTAACTGAATTTACAGATCAGAAATAAGTTTCACAGAATGCATCTGTGTAGTTTTTATTTGAAGATATTCTTTTTCCCAATATAGGCCTCTTAGCGCTTAGCATGTCCAATTGCAGTTTCTACAGAAAGAGTGTTTCAGAACGGCTCAATCAAAAGTAAGGTTCAACTCTGTTAGTTGAATGCACAGAACAGAAAGAATTTTCACAGAATGCTACTGTGTAGTTTATATTTGAATATATTTCTTTTTCCACTATTACCCTCTTAGCGCTCCGAATGTCCACTTGCATTTTCTACAGAAAGAGTTTTCAGAACTGCGCAATCAAAAGTATGGTTTATCTCTGTTAGCTTAATGAACATATCAGAAATAAGTTTCACACAATGCTTCTGTGTAGTTTTTATTTGAAGATATTATTTTTCCCAATATAGGCCTCTTAGCGCTCAGAATGTGCAATTGCAGTTTCTACAGAAAGAGTGTTTCTGAAAGGCTCAATCTAAAGTAAGGTTCAACTCTGTTAGTTGAATGAACAGAACAGAAAGAAGTTTCATACAATGCTTCTGTGTAGTTTATATTTGAACATATTCTTTTTTCCACTATTACCCACTTAGCGCTACGAATGTCCAGTTGCATTTCCTACATACAGAGTGTTTCAAAACTGCTCAATCAAAAGTATGGTTTAACTCTGTTAGCTGAATGCTCAGATCAGAAAGTAGTTTCACAGAATGCTTCTGTGTCGTTTATATTTGAATATATTCCTTTTTCCACTACTACTCTCTTAGCGCTCCAAATGTCCAGTTGCATTTTCTACAGAAAGAGTGTTCAGATCTGCTCAATCACAAGTATGGTTTAACTCTGTTAGCTGAATGCACAGATCAGAAAGAAGTTTCACAGAATGATTCTGTGTAGTTTATATTTGGAGACATTCCTTTTTCCACTATTACCCTCTTAGCGCTCCGAATCTCCACTTGCATTTTCTACAGAAAGGGTGTTTCAGAACGGCTCAATCAAAACTAAGGTTCAAATCTTTTAGTTGAACAAACAGAACAGAAAGAAGTTTCACACAATTCTTCTGTGTAGTTTTTATTTGTAGACATTCTTTTTCCCAATATAGGCCTCTTAGCGCTCAGAATGTCCAATTGCAGTTTCTACAGAAAGAGTGTTTCAGAACGGCTCAATCAAAAGTAAGGTTCAACTCTGTTAGTTGAATGCACAGAACAGAAAGTAGTTTCATACAATGCTTCTGTGTAGTTTATATTTGAACATATTCTTTTTTCCACTATTACCCACTTAGCGCTACGAATGTCCAGTTGCATTTTCTACAGACAGAGTGTTTCAAAACTGCTCAATCAAAAGTATGGTTTAACTCTGTTAGCTGAATGCTCAGATCAGAAAGAAGTTTCACAGAATGCTTCTGTGTAGTTTATATTTGAATATATTCCTTTTTCCACTACTACGCTCTTAGCGCTCCAAGTGTCCAGTTGCATTTTCTACAGAAAGAGTGTTCAGATCTGCTCAATCAAAAGTATGGTTTAACTCTGTTAGCTGAATGCACAGATCAGAAAGAAGTTTCACCGAATGATTCTGTGTAGTTTATATTTGAAGACATTCCTTTTTCCACTATTACCCCCTTAGCGCTCCGAATCTCCACTTGCATTTTCTACAAAAACAGTGTTTCATAACTGCTCAATCAAAAATATGTTTTATCTCTGTTAACTAAATTTACAGATCAGAAATAAGTTTCACAGAATGCATCTGTGTAGTTTTTATTTGAAGATATTATTTTTCCCAATATAGGCCTCTTAGCGCTTAGCATGACAAATTGCAGTTTCTACAGAAAGAGTGTTTCAGAACGGCTCAATCAAAAGTAAGGTTCAACTCTGTTAGTTGAATGCACAGAACAGAAAGTATTTTCACAGAATGCTACTGTGTAGTTTATATTTGAATATATTTCTTTTTCCACTATTACCCTCTTAGCGCACCGAATGTCCACTTGCATTTTCTACAGAAAGAGTGTTCAGAACTGCGCAATCAAAAGTATGGTTTATCTCTGTTACCTTAATGAACATATCAGAAATAAGTTTCACACAATGCTTCTGCGTAGTTTTTATTTGAAGATATTATTTTTCCCAATATAGGCCTCTTAGCGCTCAGAATGTCCAATTGCAGTTTCTACAGAAAGAGTGTTTCAGAAAGGCTCAATCAAAAGTAAGGTTCAACTCTGTTAGTTGAATGCACAGAACAGAAAGAAGTTTCATACAATGCTTCTGCGTAGTTTATATTTGAACATATTCTTTTTTCCACTATTACCCACTTAGCGCTACGAATGTCCAGTTGCATTTTCTACAGACAGAGTGTTTCAAGACTGCTCAATCAAAAGTATGGTTTAACTCTGTTAGCTGAATGCTCAGATCAGAAAGAAGTTTCACAGAATGCTTTTGTGTAGTTTATATTTGAATATATTCCTTTTTCCACTACTACTCTCTTAGCGCTCCAAATGTCCAGTTGCATTTTCTACAGAAAGAGTGTTCAGATCTGCTCAATCAAAAGTATGGTTTAACTCTGTTAGCTGAATGCACAGATCAGAAAGAAGTTTCACAGAATGATTCTGTGTAGTTTATATTTGGAGACATTACTTTTTCCACTATTACCCTCTTAGCGCTCCGAATCTCCACTTGCATTTTCTACAGAAAGAGTGTTTCAGAACGGCTCAATCAAAACTAAGGTTCAACTCTTTTAGTTGAACAAACAGAACAGAAAGAAGTTTCACACAATTCTTCTGTGTAGTTTTAATTTGTAGACATTCTTTTTCCCAATATAGGCCTCTTAGCGCTCAGAATGTCCAATTGCAGTTTCTACAGAAAGAGTGTTTCAGAACGGCTCAATCAAAAGTAAGGTTCAACTCTGTTAGTTGAATGCACAGAACAGAAAGAAGTTTCATACAATGCTTCTGTGTAGTTTATATTTGAACATATTCTTTTTTCCACTATTACCCACTTAGTGCTACGAATGTGCAGTTGCATTTTCTACAGACAGAGTGTTTCAAAACTGCTCAATCAAAAGAATGGTTTAACTCTGTTAGCTGAATGCTCAGATCAGAAAGAAGTTTCACAGAATGCTTCTGTGTAGTTTATATTTGAATATATTCCATTTTCCACTACCACGCTCTTAGCCCTCCAAGTGTCCAGTTGCATTTTCTACAGAAAGAGTGTTCAGATCTGCTCAATCAAAAGTATGGTTTAACTCTGTTAGCTGAATGCACAGATCAGAAAGAAGTTTCACCGAATGATTCTGTGTAGTTTATATTTGAAGACATTCCTTTTTCCACTATTACCCCCTTAGCGCTCCGAATCTCCACTTGCATTTTCTACAAAAGCAGTGTTTCATAACTGCTCAATCAAAAATATGTTTTATCTCTGTTAACTGAATTTACAGATCAGAAATAAGTTTCACAGAATGCATCTGTGTAGTTTTTATTTGAAGGTATTATTTTTCCCAATATAGGCCTCTTAGCGCTTAGCATGTCCAATTGCAGTTTCTACAGAAAGAGTGTTTCAGAACGGCTCAATCAAAAGTAAGGTTCAACTCTGTTAGTTGAATGCACAGAACAGAAAGAATTTTCACAGAATGCTACTGTGTAGTTTATATTTGAATATATTCCTTTTTCCACTATTACCCTCTTAGCGCTCCGAATGTCCACTTGCATTTTCTACGGAAAGAGTGTTCAGAACTGCGCAATCAAAGTATGGTTTAACTCTGTTAGCTTAATGAACATATCAGAAATAAGTTTCACACAATGCTTCTGTGTAGTTTTTATTTGAAGATATTATTTTTCCCAATATAGGCCTCTTAGCGCTCAGAATGTCCAATTGCAGTTTCTACAGAAAGAGTGTTTCAGAAAGGCTCAATCAAAAGTAAGGTTCAACTCTGTTAGTTGAATGCACAGAACAGAAAGAAGTTTCATACAATGCTTCTGTGTAGTTTATATTTGAACATATTCTTTTTTCCACTATTACCCACTTAGCGCTACGAATGTCCAGTTGCATTTTCTACAGACAGAGTGTTTCAAAACTGCTCAATCAAAAGTATGGTTTAACTCTGTTAGCTGAATGCTCAGATCAGAAAGAAGTTTCACAGAATGCTTCTGTGTAGTTTATATTTGAATATATTCCTTTTTCCACTACTACTCTCTTAGCGCTCCAAATGTCCAGTTGCATTTTCTACAGAAAGAGTGTTCAGATCTGCTCAATCAAAAGTATGGTTTAACTCTGTTAGCTGAATGCACAGATCAGAAAGAAGTTTCACAGAATGATTCTGTGTAGTTTATATTTGGAGACATTCCTTTTTCCACTATTACCCTCTTAGCGCTCCGAATCTCCACTTGCATTTTCTACAGAAAGAGTGTTTCAGAACGGCTCAATCAAAACTAAGGTTCAACTCTTTTAGTTGAACAAACAGAACAGAAAGAAGTTTCACACAATTCTTCTGTGTAGTTTTTATTTGTAGACATTCTTTTTCCCAATATAGGCCTCTTAGCGCTCAGAATGTCCAATTGCAGTTTCTACAGAAAGAGTGTTTCAGAACGGCTCAATCAAAAGTAAGGTTCAACTCTGTTAGTTGAATGCACAGAACAGAAAGAAGTTTCATACAATGCTTCTGTGTAGTTTATATTTGAACATATTCTTTTTTCCACTATTACCCACTTAGCGCTACGAATGTCCAGTTGCATTTTCTACAGACAGAGTGTTTCAAAACTGCTCAATCAAAAGAATGGTTTAACTCTGTTAGCTGAATGCTCAGATCAGAAAGAAGTTTCACAGAATGCTTCTGTGTAGTTTATATTTGAATATATTCCTTTTTCCACTACTACGCTCTTAGCGCTCCAAATATCCAGTTGCATTTTCTACAGGAAGAGTGTTCAGATCTGCTCAATCAAAAGTATGGTTTAACTCTGTTAGCTGAATGCACAGATCAGAAAGAAGTTTCACCGAATGATTCTGTGTAGTTTATATTTGAAGACATTCCTTTTTCCTCTATTACCCCCTTAGCGCTCCGAATCTCCACTTGCATTTTCTACAAAAACAGTGTTTCATAACTGCTCAATCAAAAATATGTTTTATCTCTGTTAACTGAATTTACAGATCAGAAATAAGTTTCACAGAATGCATCTGTGTAGTTTTTATTTGAAGGTATTTTTTTCCCAATATAGGCCTCTTAGCGCTTAGCATGTCCAATTGCAGTTTCTACAGAAAGAGTGTTTCAGAACGGCTCAATCTAAAGTAAGGTTCAACTCTGTTAGTTGAATGCACAGAACAGAAAGAATTTTCACAGAATGCTACTGTGTAGTTTATATTTGAATATATTTCTTTTTCCACTATTACCCTTTTAGCACTCCGAATGTCCACTTGCATTTTCTACAGAAAGAGTGTTCAGAACTGCGCAATCAAAAGTATGGTTTATCTCTGTTAGCTTAATGAACATATCAGAAATAAGTTTCACACAATGCTTCTGTGTAGTTTTTATTTGAAGATATTATTTTTCCCAATATAGGCCTCTTAGCACTCAGAATGTCCAATTGCAGTTTCTAGAGAAAGAGTGTTTCAGAAAGGCTCAATCAAAAGTAAGGTTCAACTCTGTTAGTTGAATGCACAGAACAGAAAAAAGTTTCATACAATGCTTCTGTGTAGTTTATATTTGAACATATTCTTTTTTCCACTATTACCCACTTAGCGCTACGAATGTCCAGTTGCATTTTCTACAGACAGAGTGTTTCAAAACTGCTCAATCAAAAGTATGGTTTAACTCTGTTAGCTGAATGCTCAGATCAGAAAGAAGTTTCACAGAATTCTTCTGGGTAGTTTATATTTGAATATATTCCTTTTTCCACTACTACTCTCTTAGCACTCCAAATGTCCAGTTGCATTTTCTACAGAAAGAGTGTTCAGATCTGCTCAATCAAAAGTATGGTTTAACTCTGTTAGCTGAATGCACAGATCAGAAAGAAGTTTCACAGAATGATTCTGTGTAGTTTATATTTGGAGACATTCCTTTTTCCACTATTACCCTCTTAGCGCTCCGAATCTCCACTTGCATTTTCCACAGAAAGGGTGTTTCAGAACGGCTCAATCAAAACTAAGGTTCAACTCTTTTAGTTGAACAAACAGAACAGAAAGGAGTTTCACACAATTCTTCTGTGTAGTTTTTATTTGTAGACATTCTTTTTCCCAATATAGGCCTCTTAGCACTCAGAATGTCCAATTGCAGTTTCTACAGAAAGAGTGTTTCAGAACGGCTCAATCAAAAGTAAGGTTCAACTCTGTTAGTTGAATGCACAGAACAGAAAGAAGTTTCATACAATGCTTCTGTGTAGTTTATATTTGAACATATTCTTTTTTCCACTATTACCCACTTAGCGCTACGAATGTCCAGTTGCATTTTCTACAGACAGAGTGTTTCAAAACTGCTCAATCAAAAGAATGGTTTAACTCTGTTAGCTGAATGCTCAGATCAGAAAGAAGTTTCACAGAATGCTTCTGTGTAGTTTATATTTGAATATATTCCTTTTTCCACTACTACGCTCTTAGCGCTCCGAATGTCCAGTTGCATTTTCTACAGAAAGAGTGTTCAGATCTGCTCAATCAAAAGTATGGTTTAACTCTGTTAGCTGAATGCACAGATCAGAAAGAAGTTTCACCGAATGATTCTGTGTAGTTTATATTTGAAGACATTCCTTTTTCCACTATTACCCCCTTAGCGCTCCGAATCTCCACTTGCATTTTCTACAAAAACAGTGTTTCATAACTGCTCAATCAAAAATATGTTTTATCTCTGTTAACTGAATTTACAGATCAGAAATAAGTTTCACAGAATGCATCTGTGTAGTTTTTATTTGAAGGTATTATTTTTCCCAATATAGGCCTCTTAGCGCTTAGCATGTCCAATTGCAGTTTCTACAGAAAGAGTGTTTCAGAACGGCTCAATCAAAAGTAAGGTTCAACTCTGTTAGTTGAATGCACAGAACAGAAAGAATTTTCACAGAATGCTACTGTGTAGTTTATATTTGAATATATTTCTTTTTCCACTATTACCCTCTTAGCGCTCCGAATATCCACTTGCATTTTCTACAGAAAGAGTGTTCAGAACTGCGCAATCAAAAGTATGGTTTATCTCTGTTAGCTTAATGAACATATCAGAAATATGTTTCACACAATGCTTCTGCGTAGTTTTTATTTGAAGATATTATTTTTCCCAATAGAGGCCTCTTAGAGCTCAGAATGTCCAATTGCAGTTTCTACAGAAAGAGTGTTTCAGAAAGGCTCAATCAAAAGTAAGGTTCAACTCTGTTAGTTGAATGCACAGAACAGAAAGAAGTTTCATACAATGCTTCTGTGTAGTTTATATATGAACATATTCTTTTTTCCACTATTACCCACTTAGCGCTACGAATGTCCAGTTGCATTTTCTACAGACAGAGTGTTTCAAAACTGCTCAATCAAAAGTATGGTTTAACTCTGTTAGCTGAATGCTCAGATCAGAAAGAAGTTTCACAGAATGCTTCTGTGTAGTTTATATTTGAATATATTCCTTTTTCCACTACTACTCTCTTAGCGCTCCAAATGTCCAGTTGCATTTTCTACAGAAAGAGTGTTCAGATCTGCTCAATCAAAACTATGGTTTAACTCTGTTAGCTGAATGCACAGATCAGAAAGAAGTTTCACAGAATGATTCTGTGTAGTTTATATTTGGAGACATTCCTTTTTCCACTATTACCCTCTTAGCGCTCCGAATCTCCACTTGGATTTTCTACAGAAAGAGTGTTTCAGAACGGCTCAATCAAAACTAAGGTTCAACTCTTTTAGTTGAACAAACAGAACAGAAAGAAGTTTCACACAATTCTTCTGTGTAGTTTTTATTTGTAGACATTCTTTTTCCCAATATAGGCCTCTTAGCGCTCAGAATGTCCAATTGCAGTTTCTACAGAAAGAGTGTTTCAGAACGGCTCAATCAAAAGTAAGGTTCAACTCTGTTAGTTGAATGCACAGAACAGAAAGAAGTTTCATACAATGCTTCTGTGTAGTTTATATTTGAACATATTCTTTTTTCCACTATTACCCACTTAGCGCTACGAATGTCCAGTTGCATTTTCTACAGACAGAGTGTTTCAAAACTGCTCAATCAAAAGAATGGTTTAACTCTGTTAGCTGAATGCTCAGATCAGAAAGAAGTTTCAAAGAATGCTTCTGTGTAGTTTATATTTGAATATATTCCTTTTTCCACTACCACGCTCTTAGCGCTCCAAGTGTCCAGTTGCATTTTCTACAGAAAGAGTGTTCAGATCTGCTCAATCAAAAGTATGGTTTAACTCTGTTAGCTGAATGCACAGATCAGAAAGAAGTTTCACCGAATGATTCTGTGTAGTTTATATTTGAAGACATTCCTTTTTCCACTATTACCCCCTTAGCGCTCCGAATCTCCACTTGCATTTTCTACAAAAACAGTGTTTCATAACTGCTCAATCAAAAATATGTTTTATCTCTGTTAACTGAATTTACAGATCAGAAATAAGTTTCACAGAATGCATCTGTGTAGTTTTTATTTGAAGATATAATTTTTCCCAATATAGGCCTCTTAGCGCTTAGCATGACAAATTGCAGTTTCTACAGAAAGAGTGTTTCAGAACGGCTCAATCAAAAGTAAGGTTCAACTCTGTTAGTTGAATGCACAGAACAGAAAGTATTTTCACAGAATGCTACTGTGTAGTTTATATTTGAATATATTTCTTTTTCCACTATTACCCTCTTAGCGCTCCGTATGTCCACTTGCATTTTCTACAGAAAGAGTGTTCAGAACTGAGCAATCAAAAGTATGGTTTATCTCTGTTAGCTTAATGAACATATCAGAAATAAGTTTCACAAAATGCTTCTGTGTAGTTTTTATTTGAAGATATTATTTTTCCCAATATAGGCCTCTTAGCGCTCGGAATGTCCAATTGCACTTTCTACAGAAAGAGTGTTTCAGAAAGGCTCAATCAAAAGTAAGGTTCAACTCTGTTAGTTGAATGCACAGAACAGAAAGAAGTTTCATACAATGCTTCTGTGTAGTTTATATTTCAACATATTCTTTTTTCCACTATTACCCACTTAGCGCTACGAATGTCCAGTTGCATTTTCTACATACAGAGTGTTTCAAAACTGCTCAATCAAAAGTATGGTTTAACTCTGTTAGCTGAATGCTCAGATCAGAAAGAAGTTTCACAGAATGCTTCTGTGTAGTTTATATTTGAATATATTCCTTTTTCCACTACTACTCTCTTAGCGCTCCAAATGTCCAGTTGCATTTTCTACAGAAAGAGTGTTCAGATCTGCTCAATCAAAAGTATGGTTTAACTCTGTTAGCTGAATGCACAGATCAGAAAGAAGTTTCACAGAATGATTCTGTGTAGTTTATATTTGGAGACATTCCTTTTTCCACTATTACCCTCTTAGCGCTCCGAATCTCCACTTGCATTTTCTACAGAAAGAGTGTTTCAGAACGGCTCAATCAAAACTAAGGTTCAACTCTTTTAGTTGAACAAACAGAACAGAAAGTAGTTTCACACAATTCTTCTGTGTAGTTTTTATTTGTAGACATTCTTTTTCCCAATATAGGCCTCTTAGCGCTCAGAATGTCCAATTGCAGTTTCTACAGAAAGAGTGTTTCAGAACGGCTCAATCAAAAGTAAGGTTCAACTCTGTTAGTTGAATGCACAGAACAGAAAGAAGTTTCATACAATGCTTCTGTGTAGTTTATATTTGAACATATTCTTTTTTCCACTATTACCCACTTAGCGCTACGAATGTCCAGTTGCATTTTCTACAGACAGAGTGTTTCAAAACTGCTCAATCAAAAGAATGGTTTAACTCTGTTAGCTGAATGCTCAGATCAGAAAGAAGTTTCACAGAATGCTTCTGTGTAGTTTGTATTTGAATATATTCCTTTTTCCACTACCACGCTCTTAGCGCTCCAAGTGTCCAGTTGCATTTTCTACAGAAAGAGTGTTCAGATCTGCTCAATCAAAAGTATGGTTTAACTCTGTTAGCTGAATGCACAGATCAGAAAGAAGTTTCACCGAATGATTCTGTGTAGTTTATATTTGAAGACATTCCTTTTTCCACTATTACCCCCTTAGCGCTCCGAATCTCCACTTGCATTTTCTACAAAAACAGTGTTTCATAACTGCTCAATCAAAAATATGTTTTATCTCTGTTAACTGAATTTACAGATCAGAAATAAGTTTCACAGAATGCATCTGTGTAGTTTTTATTTGAAGATATAATTTTTCCCAATATAGGCCTCTTAGCGCTTAGCATGACAAATTGCAGTTTCTACAGAAAGAGTGTTTCAGAACGGCTCAATCAAAAGTAAGGTTCAACTCTGTTAGTTGAATGCACAGAACAGAAAGTATTTTCACAGAATGCTACTGTGTAGTTTATATTTGAATATATTTCTTTTTCCACTATTACCCTCTTAGCGCTCCGAATGTCCACTTGCATTTTCTACAGAAAGAGTGTTTCAGAACTGAGCAATCAAAAGTATGGTTTATCTCTGTTAGCTTAATGAACATATCAGAAATAAGTTTCACAAAATGCTTCTGTGTAGTTTTTATTTGAAGATATTATTTTTCCCAATATAGGCCTCTTAGCGCTCGGAATGTCCAATTGCACTTTCTACAGAAAGAGTGTTTCAGAAAGGCTCAATCAAAAGTAAGGTTCAACTCTGTTAGTTGAATGCACAGAACAGAAAGAAGTTTCATACAATGCTTCTGTGTAGTTTATATTTCAACATATTCTTTTTTCCACTATTACCCACTTAGCGCTACGAATGTCCAGTTGCATTTTCTACATACAGAGTGTTTCAAAACTGCTCAATCAAAAGTATGGTTTAACTCTGTTAGCTGAATGCTCAGATCAGAAAGAAGTTTCACAGAATGCTTCTGTGTAGTTTATATTTGAATATATTCCTTTTTCCACTACTACTCTCTTAGCGCTCCAAATGTCCAGTTGCATTTTCTACAGAAAGAGTGTTCAGATCTGCTCAATCAAAAGTATGGTTTAACTCTGTTAGCTGAATGCACAGATCAGAAAGAAGTTTCACAGAATGATTCTGTGTAGTTTATATTTGGAGACATTCCTTTTTCCACTATTACCCTCTTAGCGCTCCGAATCTCCACTTGCATTTTCTACAGAAAGAGTGTTTCAGAACGGCTCAATCAAAACTAAGGTTCAACTCTTTTAGTTGAACAAACAGAACAGAAAGTAGTTTCACACAATTCTTCTGTGTAGTTTTTATTTGTAGACATTCTTTTTCCCAATATAGGCCTCTTAGCGCTCAGAATGTCCAATTGCAGTTTCTACAGAAAGAGTGTTTCAGAACGGCTCAATCAAAAGTAAGGTTCAACTCTGTTAGTTGAATGCACAGAACAGAAAGAAGTTTCATACAATGCTTCTGTGTAGTTTATATTTGAACATATTCTTTTTTCCACTATTACCCACTTAGCGCTACGAATGTCCAGTTGCATTTTCTACAGACAGAGTGTTTCAAAACTGCTCAATCAAAAGAATGGTTTAACTCTGTTAGCTGAATGCTCAGATCAGAAAGAAGTTTCACAGAATGCTTCTGTGTAGTTTGTATTTGAATATATTCCTTTTTCCACTACCACGCTCTTAGCGCTCCAAGTGTCCAGTTGCATTTTCTACAGAAAGAGTGTTCAGATCTGCTCAATCAAAAGTATGGTTTAACTCTGTTAGCTGAATGCACAGATCAGAAAGAAGTTTCACCGAATGATTCTGTGTAGTTTATATTTGAAGACATTCCTTTTTCCACTATTACCCCCTTAGCGCTCCGAATCTCCACTTGCATTTTCTACAAAAACAGTGTTTCATAACTGCTCAATCAAAAATATGTTTTATCTCTGTTAACTGAATTTACAGATCAGAAATAAGTTTCACAGAATGCATCTGTGTAGTTTTTATTTGAAGATATAATTTTTCCCAATATAGGCCTCTTAGCGCTTAGCATGACAAATTGCAGTTTCTACAGAAAGAGTGTTTCAGAACGGCTCAATCAAAAGTAAGGTTCAACTCTGTTAGTTGAATGCACAGAACAGAAAGTATTTTCACAGAATGCTACTGTGTAGTTTATATTTGAATATATTTCTTTTTCCACTATTACCCTCTTAGCGCTCCGAATGTCCACTTGCATTTTCTACAGAAAGAGTGTTCAGAACTGAGCAATCAAAAGTATGGTTTATCTCTGTTAGCTTAATGAACATATCAGAAATAAGTTTCACAAAATGCTTCTGTGTAGTTTTTATTTGAAGATATTATTTTTCCCAATATAGGCCTCTTAGCGCTCGGAATGTCCAATTGCACTTTCTACAGAAAGAGTGTTTCAGAAAGGCTCAATCAAAAGTAAGGTTCAACTCTGTTAGTTGAATGCACAGAACAGAAAGAAGTTTCATACAATGCTTCTGTGTAGTTTATATTTCAACATATTCTTTTTTCCACTATTACCCACTTAGCGCTACGAATGTCCAGTTGCATTTTCTACATACAGAGTGTTTCAAAACTGCTCAATCAAAAATATGGTTTAACTCTGTTAGCTGAATGCTCAGATCAGAAAGAAGTTTCACAGAATGCTTCTGTGTAGTTTATATTTGAATATATTCCTTTTTCCACTACTACTCTCTTAGCGCTCCAAATGTCCAGTTGCATTTTCTACAGAAAGAGTGTTCAGATCTGCTCAATCAAAAGTATGGTTTAACTCTGTTAGCTGAATGCACAGATCAGAAAGAAGTTTCACAGAATGATTCTGTGTAGTTTATATTTGGAGACATTCCTTTTTCCACTATTACCCTCTTAGCGCTCCGAATCTCCACTTGCATTTTCTACAGAAAGAGTGTTTCAGAACGGCTCAATCAAAACTAAGGTTCAACTCTTTTAGTTGAACAAACAGAACAGAAAGTAGTTTCACACAATTCTTCTGTGTAGTTTTTATTTGTAGACATTCTTTTTCCCAATATAGGCCTCTTAGCGCTCAGAATGTCCAATTGCAGTTTCTACAGAAAGAGTGTTTCAGAACGGCTCAATGAAAAGTAAGGTTCAACTCTGTTAGTTGAATGCACAGAACAGAAAGAAGTTTCATACAATGCTTCTGTGTAGTTTATATTTGAACATATTCTTTTTTCCACTATTACCCACTTAGCGCTACGAATGTCCAGTTGCATTTTCTACAGACAGAGTGTTTCAAAACTGCTCAATCAAAAGAATGGTTTAACTCTGTTAGCTGAATGCTCAGATCAGAAAGTAGTTTCACAGAATGCTTCTGTGTAGTTTATATTTGAATATATTCCTTTTTCCACTACTACGCTCTTAGCGCTCCAAATGTCCAGTTGCATTTTCTACAGGAAGAGTGTTCAGATCTGCTCAATCAAAAGTATGGTTTAACTCTGTTAGCTGCATGCACAGATCAGAAAGAAGTTTCACCGAATGATTCTGTGTAGTTTATATTTGAAGACATTCCTTTTTCCTCTATTACCCACTTAGCGCTCCGAATCTCCACTTGCATTTTCTACAAAAACAGTGTTTCATAACTGCTCAATCAAAAATATGTTTTATCTCTGTTAACTGAATTTACAGATCAGAAATAAGTTTCACAGAATGCATCTGTGTAATTTTTATTTGAAGGTATTCTTTTTCCCAATATAGGCCTCTTAGCGCTTAGCATGTCCAAATGCAGTTTCTACAGAAAGAGTGTTTCAGAACGGCTCAATCTAAAGTAAGGTTCAACTCTGTTAGTTGAATGCACAGAACAGAAAGAATTTTCACAGAATGCTACTGTGTAGTTTATATTTGAATATATTTCTTTTTCCACTATTACCCTTTTAGCGCTCCGAATGTCCACTTGCATTTTCAACAGAAAGAGTGTTCAGAACTGAGCAATCAAAAGTATGGTTTATCTCTGTTAGCTTAATGAACATATCAGAAATAAGTTTCACAAAATGCTTCTGTGTAGTTTTTATTTGAAGATATTATTTTTCCCAATATAGGCCTCTTAGCGCTCAGAATGTCCAATTGCAGTTTCTACAGAAAGAGTGTTTCAGAAAGGCTCAATCAAAAGTAAGGTTCAACTCTGTTAGTTGAATGCACAGAACAGAAAAAAGTTTCATACAATGCTTCTGTGTAGTTTATATTTGAACATATTCTTTTTTCCACTATTACCCACTTAGCGCTACGAATGTCCAGTTGCATTTTCTACAGACAGAGTGTTTCAAAACTGCTCAATCAAAAGTATGGTTTAACTCTGTTAGCTGAATGCTCAGATCAGAAAGAAGTTTCACAGAATTCTTCTGGGTAGTTTATATTTGAATATATTCCTATTTCCACTACTACTCTCTTAGCACTCCAAATGTCCAGTTGCATTTTCTACAGAAAGAGTGTTCAGATCTGCTCAATCAAAAGTATGGTTTAACTCTGTTAGCTGAATGCACAGATCAGAAAGAAGTTTCACAGAATGATTCTGTGTAGTTTATATTTGGAGACATTCCTTTTTCCACTATTACCCTCTTAGCGCTCCGAATCTCCACTTGCATTTTCTACAGAAAGGGTGTTTCAGAACGGCTCAATCAAAACTAAGGTTCAACTCTTTTAGTTGAACAAACAGAACAGAAAGGAGTTTCACACAATTCTTCTGTGTAGTTTTTATTTGTAGACATTCTTTTTCCCAATATAGGCCTCTTAGCGCTCAGAATGTCCAATTGCAGTTTCTACAGAAAGAGTGTTTCAGAACGGCTCAATCAAAAGTAAGGTTCAACTCTGTTAGTTGAATGCACAGAACGGAAAGAAGTTTCATACAATGCTTCTGTGTAGTTTATATTTGAACATATTCTTTTTTCCACTATTACCCACTTAGCGCTACGAATGTCCAGTTGCATTTTCTACAGACAGAGTGTTTCAAAACTGCTCAATCAAAAGAATGGTTTAACTCTGTTAGCTGAATGCTCAGATCAGAAAGAAGTTTCACAGAATGCTTCTGTGTAGTTTATATTTGAATATATTCCTTTTTCCACTACTACGCTCTTAGCGCTCCAAATGTCCAGTTGCATTTTCTACAGAAAGAGTGTTCAGATCTGCTCAATCAAAAGTATGGTTTAACTCTGTTAGCTGAATGCACAGATCAGAAAGAAGTTTCACCGAATGATTCTGTGTAGTTTATATTTGAAGACATTCCTTTTTCCACTATTACCACCTTAGCGCTCCGAATCTCCACTTGCATTTTCTACAAAAACAGTGTTTCATAACTGCTCAATCAAAAATATGTTTTATCTCTGTTAACTGAATTTACAGATCAGAAATAAGTTTCACAGAATGCATCTGTGTAGTTTTTATTTGAAGGTATTTTTTTTCCCAATATAGGCCTCTTAGCGCTTAGCATGTCCAATTGCAGTTTCTACAGAAAGAGTGTTTCAGAACGGCTCAATCAAAAGTAAGGTTCAACTCTGTTAGTTGAATGCACAGAACAGAAAGAATTTTCACAGAATGCTACTGTGTAGTTTATATTTGAATATATTTCTTTTTCCACTATTACCCTCTTAGCGCTCCGAATGTCCACTTGCATTTTCTACAGAAAGAGTGTTCAGAACTGCGCAATCAAAAGTATGGTTTATCTCTGTTAGCTTAATGAACATATCAGAAATAAGTTTCACACAATGCTTCTGCGTAGTTTTTATTTGAAGATATTATTTTTCCCAATATAGGCCTCTTAGCGCTCAGAATGTCCAATTGCAGTTTCTACAGAAAGAGTGTTTCAGAAAGGCTCAATCAAAAGTAAGGTTCAACTCTGTTAGTTGAATGCACAGAACAGAAAGAAGTTTCATACAATGCTTCTGTGTAGTTTATATTTGAACATATTCTTTTTTCCACTATTACCCACTTAGCGCTACGAATGTCCAGTTGCATTTTCTACAGACAGAGTGTTTCAAAACTGCTCAATCAAAAGTATGGTTTAACTCTGTTAGCTGAATGCTCAGATCAGAAAGAAGTTTCACAGAATGCTTCTGTGTAGTTTATATTTGAATATATTCCTTTTTCCACTACTACTCTCTTAGCGCTCCAAATGTCCAGTTGCATTTTCTACAGAAAGAGTGTTCAGATCTGCTCAATCAAAAGTATGGTTTAACTCTGTTAGCTGAATGCACAGATCAGAAAGAAGTTTCACAGAATGATTCTGTGTAGTTTATATTTGGAGACATTCCTTTTTCCACTATTACCCTCTTAGCGCTCCGAATTTCCACTTGCATTTTCTACAGAAAGAGTGTTTCAGAACGGCTCAATCAAAACTAAGGTTCAACTCTTTTAGTTGAACAAACAGAACAGAAAGAAGTTTCACACAATTCTTCTGTGTAGTTTTTATTTGTAGACATTCTTTTTCCCAATATAGGCCTCTTAGCGCTCAGAATGTCCAATTGCAGTTTCTACAGAAAGAGTGTTTCAGAACGGCTCAATCAAAAGTAAGGTTCAACTCTGTTAGTTGAATGCACAGAACAGAAAGAAGTTTCATACAATGTTTCTGTGTAGTTTATATTTGAACATATTCTTTTTTCCACTATTACCCACTTAGCGCTACGAATGTCCAGTTGCATTTTCTACAGACAGAGTGTTTCAAAACTGCTCAATCAAAAGTATGGTTTAACTCTGTTAGCTGAATGCTCAGATCAGAAAGAAGTTTCACAGAGTGCTTCTGTGTAGTTTATATTTGAATATATTCCTTTTTCCACTACTACGCTCTTAGCGCTCCAAATGTCCAGTTGCATTTTCTACAGAAAGAGTGTTCAGATCTGCTCAATCAAAAGTATGGTTTAACTCTGTTAGCTGAATGCACAGATCAGAAAGAAGTTTCACCGAATGATCTGTGTAGTTCATATTTGAAGACATTCCTTTTTCCACTATTACCCTCTTAGCGCTCCGAATCTCCACTTGCATTTTCTACAAAAAGAGTGTTTCATAACTGCTCAATCAAAAATATGTTTTATCTCTGTTAACTGAATTTACAGATCAGAAATAAGTTTCACAGAATGCGTCTGTGTAGTTTTTATTTGAAGATATTCTTTTTCCCAATATAGGCCTCTTAGCGCTTAGCATGTCCAATTGCAGTTTCTACAGGAAGAGTGTTTCAGAACGGCTCAATCAAAAGTAAGGTTCAACTCTGTTAGTTGAATGCACAGAACAGAAAGAATTTTCACAGAATGCTACTGTGTAGTTTATATTTGAATATATTCCTTTTTCCACTATTACCCTCTTAGCGCTCCGAATGTCCACTTGCATTTTCTACAGAAAGAGTGTTCAGAACTGCGCAATCAAAAGTATGGTTTAACTCTGTTAGCTTAATGAACATATCAGTAATAAGTTTCACACAATGCTTCTGTGTAGTTTTTATTTGAAGATATTATTTTTCCCAATATAGGCCTCTTAGCGCTCAGAATGTCCAATTGCAGTTTCTACAGAAAGAGTGTTTCAGAAAGGCTCAATCAAAAGTAAGGTTCAACTCTGTTAGTTGAATGCACAGAACAGAAAGAAATTTCATACAATGCTTCTGTGTAGTTTATATTTGAACATATTCTTTTTTCCACTATTACCCACTTAGCGCTACGAATGTCCAGTTGCATTTTCTACAGACAGAGTGTTTCAAAACTGCTCAATCAAAAGTATGGTTTAACTCTGTTAGCTGAATGCTCAGATCAGAAAGAAGTTTCACAGAATGCTTCTGTGTAGTTTATATTTTAATATATTCCTTTTTCCACTACTACTCTCTTAGCGCTCCAAATGTCCAGTTGCATTTTCTACAGAAAGAGTGTTCAGATCAGCTCAATCAAAAGTATGGTTTAACTCTTTTAGCTGAATGCACAGATCAGAAAGAAGTTTCACAGAATGATTCTGTGTAGTTTATATTTGGAGACATTCCTTTTTCCACTATTACCCTCTTAGCGCTCCGAATCTCCACTTGCATTTTCTACAGAAAGAGTGTTTCAGAACGGCTCAATCAAAACTAAGGTTCAACTCTTTTAGTTGAACAAACAGAACAGAAAGAAGTTTCACACAATTCTTCTGTGTAGTTTTTATTTGTAGACATTCTTTTTCCCAATATAGGCCTCTTAGCGCTCAGAATGTCCAATTGCAGTTTCTACAGAAAGAGTGTTTCAGAACGGCTCAATCAAAAGTAAGGTTCAACTCTGTTAGTTGAATGCACAGAACAGAAAGAAGTTTCATACAATGCTTCTGTGTAGTTTATATTTGAACATATTCTTTTTTCCACTATTACCCACTTAGCGCTACGAATGTCCAGTTGCATTTTCTACAGACAGAGTGTTTCAAAACTGCTCAATCTAAAGTATGGTTTAACTCTGTTAGCTGAATGCTCAGATCAGAAAGAAGTTTCACAGAATGCTTCTGTGTAGTTTACATTTGAATATATTCCTTTTTCCACTACTACGCTCTTAGCGCTCCAAATGTCCAGTTGCATTTTCTTCAGAAAGAGTGTTCAGATCTGCTCAATCAAAATTATGGTTTAAATCTGTTAGCTGAATGCACAGATCAGAAAGAAGTTTCACCGAATGATTCTGTGTAGTTTATATTTGAAGACATTCCTTTTTCCACTATTACCCTCTTAGCGCTCCGAATCTCCACTTGCATTTTCTACAAAAAGAGTGTTTCATAACTGCTCAATCAAAAATATGTTTTATCTCTGTTAACTGAATTTACAGATCAGAAATAAGTTTCACAGAATGCATCTGTGTAGTTTTTATTTGAAGATATTCTTTTTCCCAATGTGGGCCTCTTAGCGCTTAGCATGTCCAATTGCAGTTTCTACAGAAAGAGTGTTTCAGAACGGCACAATCAAAAGTAAGGTTCAACTCTGTTAGTTGAATGCACAGAACAGAAAGAATTTTCACAGAATGCTACTGTGTAGTTTATATTTGAATATATTACTTTTTCCACTATTACCCTCTTAGCGCTCCGAATGTCCCCTTGCATTTTCTACAGAAAGAGTGTTCAGAACTGCGCAATCAATGTATGGTTTAACTCTGTTAGCTTAATGAACATATCAGAAATAAGTTTCACACAATGCTTCTGTGTAGTTTTTATTTGAAGATATTATTTTTCCCAATATAGGCCTCTTAGCGCTCAGAATGTCCAATTGCAGTTTCTACAGAAAGAGTGTTTCAGAAAGGCTCAATCAAAAGTAAGGTTCAACTCTGTTAGTTGAATGCACAGAACAGAAAGAAGTTTCATACAATGCTTCTGTGTAGTTTATATTTGAACATATTCTTTTTTCCACTATTACCCACTTAGCGCTACGAATGTCCAGTTCCATTTTCTACAGACAGAGTGTTTCAAAACTGCTCAATCAAAAGTATGGTTTAACTCTGTTAGCTGAATGCTCAGATCAGAAAGAAGTTTCACAGAATGCTTCTGTGTAGTTTATATTTGAATATATTCCTTTTTCCACTACTACTCTCTTAGCGCTCCAAATGTCCAGTTGCATTTTCTACAGAAAGAGTGTTCAGATCTGCTCAATCAAAAGTATGGTTTAACTCTGTTAGCTGAATGCACAGATCAGAAAGAAGTTTCACAGAATGATTCTGTGTAGTTTATATTTGGAGACATTCCTTTTTCCACTATTAGCCTCTTAGCGCTCCGAATCTCCACTTGCATTTTCTACAGAAAGAGTGTTTCAGAACGGCTCAATCAAATCTAACGTTCAACTCTTTTAGTTGAACAAACAGAACAGAAAGAAGTTTCACACAATTCTTCTGTGTAGTTTTTATTTGTAGACATTATTTTTCCCAATATAGGCCTCTTAGCGCTCAGAATGTCCACTTGAAGTTTCTACAGAAAGAGGGTTTCAGAACGGCTCAATCAAAAGTAAGGTTCATCTCTGTTAGTTGAATGCACAGAACAGAAAGAAGTTTCATACAATGCTTCTGTGTAGTTTATATTTGAACATATTCTTTTTTCCACTTTTACCCACTTAGTGCTACGAATGTCCAGTTGCATTTTCTACAGACAGAGTGTTTCAAAACTGCTCAATCAAAAGTATGTTTTAACTCTGTTAGCTGAATGCTCAGATCGGAAAGAAGTTTCACAGAATGCTTCTGTGTAGTTTATATTTGAATATATTCCTTTTTCCACTACTACGCTCTTAGCCCACCAAATGTCCAGTTGCATTTTCTACAGAAAGAGTGTTCAGATCTGCTCAATCAAAAGTATGGTTTAACTCTGTTAGCTGCATGCACAGATCAGAAAGAAGTTTCACCGAATGATTCTGTGTAGTTTATATTTGAAGACATTCCTTTTTCCACTATTACCCTCTTAGCGCTCCGAATCTCCACTTGCATTTTCTACAAAAAGAGTGTTTCATACCTGCTCAATCAAAAATATGTTTTATCTCTGTTAACTGAAGTTACAGGTCAGAAATATGTTTCACAGAATGCATCTGTGTAGTTTTTATTTGAAGATATTCTTTTTCCCAATATAGGCCTCTTAGCGCTTAGCATGTCCAATTGCAGTTTCTACAGAAAGAGTGTTTCAGAACGGCTCAATCAAAAGTAAGGTTCAACTCTGTTAGCTGAATGCACAGAACAGAAAGAATTTTCACAGAATGCTACTGTGTTGTTTATATTTGAATATATTCCTTTTTCCACTATTAACCTCTTAGCGCTCCGAATGTCCACTTGCATTTTCTACAGAAAGAGTGTTCAGAACTGTGCAATCAAAAGTATGGTTTAACTCTGTTAGCTTAATGAACATATCAGTAATAAGTTTCACACAATGCTTCTGTGTAGTTTTTATTTGAAGATATTATTTTTCCCAATATAGGCCTCTTAGCGCTCAGAATGTCCAATTGCAGTTTCTACAGAAAGAGTGTTTCAGAAAGGCTCAATCAAAAGTAAGGTTCAACTCTGTTAGTTGAATGCACAGAACAGAAAGAAGTTTCATACAATGCTTCTGTGTAGTTCATATTTGAACATATTCTTTTTTCCACTATTACCCACTTAGCGCTACGAATGTCCAGTTGCATTTTCTACAGACAGAGTGTTTCAAAACTGCTCAATCAAACGTATGGTTTAACTCTGTTAGCTGAATGCTCAGATCAGAAAGAAGTTTCACAGAATGCTTCTGTGTAGTTTATATTTGAATATATTCCTTTTTCCACTACTACGCTCTTAGCGCTCCAAATGTCCAGTTGCATTTTCTACAGAAAGAGTGTTCAGATCTGCTCAATCAAAAGTATGGTTTAACTCTGTTAGCTGAATGCACAGATCAGAAAGAATTTTCACCGAATGATTCTGTGTAGTTTATATTTGAAGACATTCCTTTTTCCACTATTACCCTCTTAGCGCTCCGAATCTCCACTTGCATTTTCTACAAAAAGAGTGTTTCATAACTGCTCAATCAAAAATATGTTTTATCTCTGTTAACTGAATTTACAGATCAGAAATAAGTTTCACAGAATGCATCTGTGTGGTTTTTATTTGAAGATATTCTTTTTCCCAATGTAGGCCTCTTAGCGCTTAGCATGTCCAATTGCAGTTTCTACAGAAAGAGTGTTTCAGAATGGCGCAATCAAAAGTAAGGTTCAACTCTGTTAGTTGAATGCACAGAACAGAAAGAATTTTCACAGTATGCTACTGTGTAGTTTATATTTGAATATATTCCTTTTTCCACTACTACGCTCTTAGCGCTCCAAATGTCCATTTGCATTTTCTACAGAAAGAGGGTTTAGATCT
The DNA here is from genome assembly GCF_028878055.3 of Symphalangus syndactylus. NCBI lineage: Eukaryota > Metazoa > Chordata > Mammalia > Primates > Hylobatidae > Symphalangus > Symphalangus syndactylus. Next base: position 1,482,971 of record NC_072425.2, read on the forward strand.
GCTCAATCAAAAGTATGGTTTAACTCTGTTAGCTGCATGCACAGATCAGAAAGAAGTTTCACCTAATGATTCTGTGTAGTTTATATTTGAAGACATTCCTTTTTCCACTATTACCCTCTTAGCGCTCCGAATCTCCACTTGCATTTTCTACAAAAAGAGTGTTTCATACCTGCTCAATCAAAAATATATTTTATCTCTGTTAACTGAATTTACAGGTCAGAAATAAGTTTCACAGAATGCATCTGTGTAGTTTTTATTTGAAGATATTCTTTTTCCCATTATAGGCCTCTTAGCGCTTAGCATGTCCAATTGCAGTTTCTACAGAAAGAGTGTTTCAGAATGGCTCAATCAAAAGTAAGGTTCAACTCTGTTAGCTGAATGCACAGAACAGAAAGAATTTTCACAGAATGCTACTGTGTAGTTTATATTTGAATATATTCCTTTTTCCACTATTACCCTCTTAGCGCTCCGAATGTCCATTTGCATTTTCTACAGAAAGAGTGTTCAGAACTGCGCAATCAAAAGTATGGTTTAACTCTGTTAGCTTAATGAACATATCAGTAATAAGTTTCACACAATGCTTCTGTGTAGTTTTTATTTGAAGATATTATTTTTCCCAATATAGTCCTCTTAGTGCTCAGAATGTCCAATTGCAGTTTCTACAGAAAGAGTGTTTCAGAAAGGCTCAATCAAAACTAAGGTTCAACTCTTTTAGTTGAACAAACAGAACAGAAAGAAGTTTCACAAAATTCTTCTGTGTAGTTTTTATTTGTAGACATTCTTTTTCCCAATATAGGCCTCTTAGCGCTCAGAATGTCCAATTGCAGTTTCTACAGAAAGAGTGTTTCAGAACGGCTCAATCAAAAGTAAGGTTCAACTCTGTTAGTTGAATGCACAGAACAGAAAGAAGTTTCATACAATGCTTCTGTGTAGTTTATATTTGAACATATTCTTTTTTCCACTATTACCCACTTAGCGCTACGAATGTCCAGTTGCATTTTCTACAGACAGAGTGTTTCAAAACTGCTCAATCCAAAGTATGGTTTAACTCTGTTAGCTGAATGCTCAGATCAGAAAGAAGTTTCACAGAATGCTTCTGTGTAGTTTATATTTGAATATATTCCTTTTTCCACTACTACGCTCTTAGCGCTCCAAATGTCCAGTTGCATTTTCTACAGAAAGAGTGTTCAGATCTGCTCAATCAAAAGTATGGTTTAACTCTGTTAGCTGAATGCACAGATCAGAAAGAAGTTTCACCGAATGATTCTGTGTAGTTTATATTTGAAGACATTCCTTTTTCCACTATTACCCTCTTAGCGCTCCGAATCTCCACTTGCATTTTCTACAAAAAGAGTGTTTCATAACTGCTCAATCAAAAATATGTTTTATCTCTGTTAACTGAATTTACAGATCAGAAATAAGTTTCACAGAATGCATCTGTGTAGTTTTTATTGAAGATATTATTTTTCCCAATGTAGGCCTCTTAGCACTTAGCATGTCCAATTGCAGTTTCTACAGAAAGAGTGTTTCAGAACGGCGCAATCAAAAGTAAGGTTCAACTCTGTTAGTTGAATGCACAGAACAGAAAGAATTTTCACAGAATGCTACTGTGTAGTTTATATTTGAATATATTCCTTTTTCCAATATTACCCTCTTAGCGCTCCGAATGTCCACTTGCATTTTCTACAGAAAGAGTGTTCAGAACTGCGCAATCAAAAGTATGGTTTAACTCTGTTAGCTTAATGAACATATCAGAAATAAGTTTCACACAATGCTTCTGTGTAGTTTTTATTTGAAGATATTATTTATCCCAATATAGGCCTCTTAGAGCTCAGAATGTCCAATTGCAGTTTCTACAGAAAGAGTGTTTCAGAAAGGCTCAATCAAAAGTAAGGTTCAACTCTGTTAGTTGAATGCACAGAACATAAAGAAGTTTCATACAATGCTTCTGTGTAGTTTATATTTGAACATATTCTTTTTTCCACTATTACCGACTTAGCGCTACGAATGTCCAGTTGCATTTTCTACAGACAGAGTGTTTCAAAACTGCTCAATCAAAGGTATGGTTTAACTCTGTTAGCTGAATGGTCAGATCAGAAAGAAGTTTCACAGAATGCTTCTGTGTAGTTTATATTTGAATATATTCCTTTTTCCACTACTACTCTCTTAGTGCTCCAATTGTCCAGTTGCATTTTCTACAGAAAGAGTGTTCAGATCTGCTCAATCAAAAGTATGGTTTAACTCTGTTAGCTGAATGCACAGATCAGAAAGAAGTTTCACAGAATGATTCTGTGTAGTTTATATTTGGAGACATTCCTTTTTCCACTATTAGCCTCTTAGCGCTCCGAATCTCCACTTGCATTTTCTACAGAAAGAGTGTTTCAGAACGGCTCAATCAAAACTAACGTTCAACTCTTTTAGTTGAACAAACAGAACAGAAAGAAGTTTCACACAATTCTTCTGTGTAGTTTTTATTTGTAGACATTCTTTTTCCCAATATAGGCCTTTTAGCGCTCAGAATGTCCAATTGCAGTTTCTACAGAAAGAGTGTTTCAGAACGGCTCAATCAAAAGTAAGGTTCATCTCTGTTAGTTGAATGCACAGAACAGAAAGAAGTTTCATACAATGCTTCTGTGTAGTTTATATTTGAACATATTCTTTTTTCCACTATTACCCACTTAGTGCTACGAATGTCCAGTTGCATTTTCTACAGACAGAGTGTTTCAAAACTGCTCAATCAAAAGTATGTTTTAATTCTGTTAGCTGAATGCTCAGATCAGAAAGAAGTTTCACAGAATGCTTCTGTGTAGTTTATATTTGAATATATTACTTTTTCCACTACTACGCTCTTAGCGCTCCAAATGTCCAGTTGCATTTTCTACAGAAAGAGTGTTCAGATCTGCTCAATCAAAAGTATGGTTTAACTCTGTTAGCTGCATGCACAGATCAGAAAGAAGTTTCACCGAATGATTCTGTGTAGTTTATATTTGAAGACATTCCTTTTTCCACTATTACCCTCTTAGCGCTCCGAATCTCCACTTGCATTTTCTACAAAAAGAGTGTTTCATACCTGCTCAATCAAAAATATGTTTTATCTCTGTTAACTGAATTTACAGGTCAGAAATAAGTTTCACAGAATGCATCTGTGTAGTTTTTATTTGAAGATATTCTTTTTCCCAATGTAGGACTCTTAGCGCTTAGCATGTCCAATTGCAGTTTCTACAGAAAGAGTGTTTCAGAACGGCTCAATCAAAAGTAAGGTTCAACTCTGTTAGTTGAATGCACAGAACAGAAAGAATTTTCACAGAATGCTACTGTGTAGTTTATATTTGAATATATTCCTTTTTCCACTACTACGCTCTTAGCGCTCCAAATGTCCAGTTGCGTTTTCTACAGAAAGAGTGTTCAGATCTGCTCAATCAAAAGTATGGTTTAACTCTGTTAGCTGCATGCACAGATCAGAAAGAAGTTTCACCGAATGATTCTGTGTAGTTTATATTTGAAGACATTCCTTTTTCCACTATTACCCTCTTAGCGCTCCGAATCTCCACTTGCATTTTCTACAAAAAAGTGTTTCATACCTGCTCAATCAAAAATATGTTTTATCTCTGTTAACTGAATTTACAGGTCAGAAATAAGTTTCACAGAATGCATCTGTGTAGTTTTTATTTGAAGATATTCTTTTTCCCAATATAGGCCTCTTAGCGCTTAGCATGTCCAATTGCAGTTTCTACAGAAAGAGTGTTTCAGAACGGCTCAATCAAAAGTAAGGTTCAACTCTGTTAGCTGAATGCACAGAACAGAAAGAATTTTCACAGAATGCTACTGTGTTGTTTATATTTGAATATATTCCTTTTTCCACTATTACCCTCTTAGCGCTCCGAATGTCCATTTGCATTTTCTACAGAAAGAGTGTTCAGAACTGCGCAATCAAAAGTATGGTTTAACTCTGTTAGCTTAATGAACATATCAGTAATAAGTTTCACACAATGCTTCTGTGTAGTTTTTATTTGAAGATATTATTTTTCCCAATATAGGCCTCTTAGCGCTCAGAATGTCCAATTGCAGTTTCTACAGAAGAGTGTTTCAGAAAGGCTCAATCAAAAGTAAGGTTCAACTCTGTTAGTTGAATGCACAGAACAGAAAGAAGTTTCATACAATGCTTCTGTGTAGTTTATATTTGAACATATTCTTTTTTCCACTATTACCCACTTAGCGCTACGAATGTCCAGTTGCATTTTCTACAGACAGAGTGTTTCAAAAGTGCTCAATCAAAAGTATGGTTTAACTCTGTTAGCTGAATGCTCAGATCAGAAAGAAGTTTCACAGAATGCTTCTGTGTAGTTTATATTTGAATATATTCCTTTTTCCACTACTACTCTCTTAGCGATCCAAATGTCCAGTTGCATTTTCTACAGAAAGAGTGTTCAGATCTGCTCAATCAAAAGTATGGTTTAACTCTGTTAGCTGAATGCACAGATCAGAAAGAAGTTTCACAGAATGATTCTGTGTAGCTTATATTTGAACATATTCCTTTTTCCACTATTACCCACTTAGCGCTCCAAATGTCCAGTTTCATTTTCTACAGAAAGAGTGTTCAGATCTGCTGAATCAAAAGTATGTTTTAATTCTGTTACCTGAATGCACAGATCAGAAAGAAGTTTCACAGAATGATCCTGTGTAGTTTATATTTGAAGACATTCCTTTTTCCACTATTACCATCTTAGCGCTCCGAATCTCCACTTGCATTTTCTACAAAAAGAGTGTTTCATAACTGCTCAATCAAAAATATGTTTTATCTCTGTTAACTGAATTTACAGATCAGAAATAAGTTTCACAGAATGCATCTGTGTAGTTTTTATTTGAAGATATTCTTTTTCCCAATGTAGGCCTCTTAGCGCTTAGCATGTCCAATTGCAGTTTCTACAGAAAGAGTGTTTCAGAACGGCTCAATCAAAAGTAAGGTTCAACTCTGTTAGTTGAATGCACAGAACAGAAAGAATTTTCACTGAGTGCTACTGTGTAGTTTATATTTGAATATATTCCTTTTTCCACTATTACCCTCTTAGCGCTCCGAATGTCCACTTGCATATTCTACAGAAAGAGTGTTCAGAACTGCGCAATCAAAAGTATGGTTTAACTCTGTTAGCTTAATGAACATATCAGAAATAAGTTTCACACAACCCTTCTGTGTAGTTTTTATTTGAAGATATTATTTTTCCCAATAGAGGCCTCTTAGCGCTCAGAATGTCCAATTGCAGTTTCTACAGAAAGAGTGTTTCAGAAAGGCTCAATCAAAAGTAAGGTTCAACTCTGTTAGTTGAATGCACAGAACAGAAAGAAGTTTCATACAATGCTTCTGTGTAGTTTATAGTTGAACATATTCTTTTTTCCACTATTACCCAGTTAGCGCTACGAATGTCCAGTTGCATTTTCTACAGACAGAGTGTTTCAAAACTGCTCAATCAAAAGTATTGTTTAACTCTGTTAGCTGAATGCTCAGATCAGAAAGAAGTTTCACAGAATGCTTCTGTGTAGTTTATATTTGAATATATTCCTTTTTCCACTACTACTCTCTTAGCGCTCGAAATGTCCAGTTGCATTTTCTACAGAAAGAGTGTTCAGATCTGCTCAATCAAAAGTATGGTTTAACTCTGTTAGCTGAATGCACAGATCAGAAAGAAGTTTCACAGAATGATTCTGTGTAGTTTATATTTGGAGACATTCCTTTTTCCACTATTACCCTCTTAGCGCTCCGAATCTCCACTTGCATTTTCTACAGAAAGAGTGTTTCAGAACGGCTCAATCAAAACTAAGGTTCAACTCTTTTAGATGAACAAACAGAACAGAAAGAAGTTTCACACAATTCTTCTGTGTAGTTTTTATTTGTAGACATTCTTTTTCCCAATATAGGCCTCTTAGCGCTCAGAATGTCCAATTGCAGTTTCTACACAAAGAGTGTTTCAGAACGGCTCAATCAAAAGTAAGGTTCAACTCTGTTAGTTGAATGCACAGAACAGAAAGAAGTTTCATACAATGCTTCTGTGTAGTTTATATTTGAACATATTCTTTTTTCCACTATTACCCACTTAGCGCTACGAATGTCCAGTTGCATTTTCTACAGACAGAGTGTTTCAAAACTGCTCAATCAAAAGTATGGTTTAACTCTGTTAGCTGAATGCTCAGATCAGAAAGAAGTTTCACAGAATGCTTCTGTGTAGTTTATATTTGAATATATTCCTTTTTCCACTACTACGCTCTTAGCGCTCCAAATGTCCAGTTGCATTTTCTACAGAAAGAGTGTTCAGATCTGCTCAATCAAAAGTATGGTTTAACTCTGTTAGCTGAATGCACAGATCAGAAAGAAGTTTCACCGAATGATTCTGTGTAGTTTATATTTGAAGACATTCCTTTTTCCACTATTACCCTCTTAGCGCTCCAAATCTCCACTTGCATTTTCTACAAAAAGAGTGTTTCATAACTGCTCAATCAAAAATATGTTTTATCTCTGTTAACTGAATTTACAGATCAGAAATAAGTTTCAAAGAATGCATCTGTGTAGTTTTTATTTGAAGATATTCTTTTTCCCAATGTGGGCCTCTTAGCGCTTAGCATGTCCAATTGCAGTTTCTACAGAAAGAGTGTTTCAGAACGGCTCAATCAAAAGTAAGGTTCAACTCTGTTAGTTGAATGCACAGAACAGAAAGAATTTTCACAGAATGCTACTGTGTAGTTTATATTTGAATATATTCCTTTTTCCACTATTACCCTCTTAGCGCTCCGAATGTCCACTTGCATTTTCTACGGAAAGAGTGTTCAGAACTGCGCAATCAAAGTATGGTTTAACTCTGTTAGCTTAATGAACATATCAAAAATAAGTTTCACACAATGCTTCTGTGTAGTTTTTATTTGAAGATATTATTTTTCCCAATATAGGCCTCTTAGCGCTCAGAATGTCCAATTGCAGTTTCTACAGAAAGAGTGTTTCAGAAAGGCTCAATCAAAAGTAAGGTTCAACTCTGTTAGTTGAATGCACAGAACAGAAAGAAGTTTCATACAATGCTTCTGTGTAGTTTATATTTGAACATATTCTTTTTTCCACTATTACCCACTTAGCGCTACGAATGTCCAGTTGCATTTTCTACAGACAGAGTGTTTCAAAACTGCTCAATCAAAAGTATGGTTTAACTCTGTTAGCTGAATGCTCAGATCAGAAAGAAGTTTCACAGAATGCTTCTGTGTAGTTTATATTTGAATATATTCCTTTTTCCACTACTACTCTCTTAGCGCTCCAAATGTCCAGTTGCATTTTCTACAGAAAGAGTGTTCAGATCTGCTCAATCAAAAGTATGGTTTAACTCTGTTAGCTGAATGCACAGATCAGAAAGAAGTTTCACAGAATGATTCTGTGTAGTTTATATTTGGAGACATTCCTTTTTCCACTATTAGCCTCTTAGGGCTCCGAATCTCCACTTGCATTTTCTACAGAAAGAGTGTTTCAGAACGGCTCAATCAAATCTAACGTTCAACTCTTTTAGTGGAACAAACAGAACAGAAAGAAGTTTCACACAATTCTTCTGTGTAGTTTTTATTTGTAGACATTATTTTTCCCAATATAGGCCTCTTAGCGCTCAGAATGTCCAATTGCAGTTTCTACAGAAAGAGTGTTTCAGAACGGCTCAATCAAAAGTAAGGTTCATCTCTGTTAGTTGAATGCACAGAACAGAAAGAAGTTTCATACAATGCTTCTGTGTAGTTTATATTTGAACATATTCTTTTTTACACTATTACCCACTTAGTGCTACGAATGTCCAGTTGCATTTTCTACAGACAGAGTGTTTCAAAACTGCTCAATCAAAAGTATGTTTTAACTCTGTTAGCTGAATGCTCAGATCGGAAAGAAGTTTCACAGAATGCTTCTGTGTAGTTTATATTTGAATATATTCCTTTTTCCACTACTACGCTCTTAGCGCTCCAAATGTCCAGTTGCATTTTCTACAGAAAGAGTGTTCAGATCTGCTCAATCAAAATTATGGTTTAAGTCTGTTAGCTGCATGCACAGATCAGAAAGAAGTTTCACCGAATGATTCTGTGTAGTTTATATTTGAAGACATTCCTTTTTCCACTATTACCCTCTTAGCGCTCCGAATCTCCACTTGCATTTTCTACAAAAAGAGTGTTTCATACCTGCTCAATCAAAAATATGTTTTATCTCTGTTAACTGAATTTACAGGTCAGAAATAAGTTTCACAGAATGCATCTGTGTAGTTTTTATTTGAAGATATTCTTTTTCCCAATATAGGCCTCTTAGCGCTTAGCATGTCCAATTGCAGTTTCTACAGAAAGAGTGTTTCAGAACGGCTCAATCAAAAGTAAGGTTCAACTCTGTTAGCTGAATGCACAGAACAGAAAGGATTTTCACAGAATGCTACTGTGTAGTTTATATTTGAATATATTCCTTTTTCCACTATTAACCTCTTAGCGCTCCGAATGTCCACTTGCATTTTCTACAGAAAGAGTGTTCAGAACTGCGCAATCAAAAGTATGGTTTAACTCTGTTAGCTTAATGAACATATCAGTAATAAGTTTCACACAATGCTTCTGTGTAGTTTTTATTTGAAGATATTATTTTTCCCAATATAGGCCTCTTAGCGCTCAGAATGTCCAATTGCAGTTTCTACAGAAAGAGTGTTTCAGAAAGGCTCAATCAAAAGTAAGGTTCAACTCTGTTAGTTGAATGCACAGAACAGAAAGAAGTTTCATACAATGCTTCTGTGTAGTTTATATTTGAACATATTCTTTTTTCCTCTATTACCCACTTAGCGCTACGAATGTCAAGTTGCATTTTCTACAGACAGAGTGTTTCAAAACTGCTCAATCAAACGTATGGTTTAACTCTGTTAGCTGAATGCTCAGATCAGAAAGAAGTTTCACAGAATGCTTCTGTGTAGTTTATATTTGAATGTATTCCTTTTTCCACTACTACGCTCTTAGCGCTCCAAATGTCCAGTTGCATTTTCTACAGAAAGAGTGTTCAGATCTGCTCAATCAAAAGTATGGTTTAACTCTGTTAGCTGAATGCACAGATCAGAAAGAATTTTCACCGAATGATTCTGTGTAGTTTATATTTGAAGACATTCCTTTTTCCACTATTACCCTCTTAGCGCCCCGAATCTCCACTTGCATTTTCTACAAAAAGAGTGTTTCATAACTGCTCAATCAAAAATATGTTTTATCTCTGTTAACTGAATTTACAGATCAGAAATAAGTTTCACAGAATGCATCTGTGTGGTTTTTATTTGAAGATATTCTTTTTCCCAATGTAGGCCTCTTAGCGCTTAGCATGTCCAATTGCAGTTTCTACAGAAAGAGTGTTTCAGAATGGCGCAATCAAAAGTAAGTTTTAACTCTCTTAGTTGAATGCACAGAACAGAAAGAAGTTTCACAGAATGCTTCTGTGTAGTTTATATTTGAATATATTCCTTTTTCCACTACTACTCTCTTAGCGATCCAAATGTCCAGTTGCATTTTCTACAGAAAGAGTGTTCAGATCTGCTCAATCAAAAGTATGGTTTAACTCTGTTAGCTGAATGCACAGATCAGAAAGAAGTTTCACAGAATGATTCTGTGTAGTTTATATTTGAACATATTCCTTTTTCCACTATTACCCTCTTAGCGCTCCAAATGTCCAGTTTCTTTTTCTACAGAAAGAGTGTTCAGATCTGCTGAATCAAAAGTATGTTTTAATTCTGTTACCTGAATGCACAGATCAGAAAGAATTTTCACAGAATGATTCTGTGTAGTTTATGTTTGAAGACATTCCTTTTTCCACTATTACCCTCTTAGCGCTCCGAATCTCCACTTGCATTTTATACAAAAAGAGTGTTTCATAACTGCTCAATCAAAAATATGTTTTATCTCTGTTAACTGAATTTACAGATCAGAAATAAGTTTCACAGAATGCATCTGTGTAGTTTTTATTTGAAGATATTCTTTTTCTCAATGTAGGCCTCTTAGCGCTTAGCATGTCCAATTGCAGTTTCTACAGAAAGAGTGTTTCAGAACGGCTCAATCAAAATAAGGTTAAACTCTGTTAGTTGAATGCACAGAACAGAAAGAATTTTCACAGAATGCTACTGTGTAGTTTATATTTGAATATATTCCTTTTTCTACTATTACCCTCTTAGCGCTCTGAATGTCCACTTGCATTTTCTACAGAAAGAGTGTTCAGAACTGCGCAATCAAAAGTATGGTTTAACTCTGTTAGCTTAATGAACATATCAGAAATAAGTTTCACACAATGCTTCTGTGTAGTTTTTATTTGAAGATATTATTTTTCCCAATAGAGGCCTCTTAGCGCTCAGAATGTCCAATTGCAGTTTCTACAGAAAGAGTGTTTCAGAAAGGCTCAATCAAAAGTAAGGTTCAACTCTGTTAGTTGAATGCACAGAACAGAAAGAAGTTTCATACAATGCTTCTGTGTAGTTTATATTTGAACATATTCTTTTTTCCACTATTACCCACTTAGCGCTACGAATGTCCAGTTGCATTTTCTACAGACAGAGTGTTTCAAAACTGCTCAATCAAAAGTATGGTTTAACTCTGTTAGCTGAATGCTCAGATCAGAAAGAAGTTTCACAGAATGCTTCTGTGTAGTTTATATTTGAATATATTCCTTTTTCCACTACTACTCTCTTAGCGCTCCAAATGTCCAGTTGCATTTTCTACAGAAAGAGTGTTCAGATCTGCTCAATCAAAAGTATGGTTTAACTCTGTTAGCTGAATGCACAGATCAGAAAGAAGTTTCACAGAATGATTCTGTGTAGTTTATATTTGGAGACATTCCTTTTTCCACTATTACCCTCTTAGCTCTCCGAATCTCCACTTGCATTTTCTACAGAAAGAGTGTTTCAGAACGGCTCAATCAAAACTAAGGTTCAACTCTTTAAGTTGAACAAACAGAACAGAAAGAAGTTTCACACAATTCTTCTGTGTCGTTTTTAATTGTAGACATTCTTTTTCCCAATATAGGCCTCTTAGCGCTCAGAATGTCCAATTGCAGTTTCTACAGAAAGAGTGTTTCAGAACGGCTCAATCAAAAGTAAGGTTCAACTCTGTTAGTTGAATGCACAGAACAGAAAGAAGTTTCATTCAATGCTTCTGTGTAGTTTATATTTGAACATATTCTTTTTTCCACTATTACCCACTTAGCGCTACGAATGTCCAGTTGCATTTTCTACAGACAGAGTGTTTCAAAACTGCTCAATCAAAAGTATGGTTTAACTCTGTTAGCTGAATGCTCAGATCAGAAAGAAGTTTCACAGAATGCTTCTGTGTAGTTTATATTTGAATATATTCCTTTTTCCACTACTACGCTCTTAGCGCTCCAAATGTCCAGTTGCATTTTCTACAGAAAGAGTGTTCAGATCTGCTCAATCAAAAGTATGGTTTAACTCTGTTAGCTGAATGCACAGATCAGAAAGAAGTTTCACCGAATGATTCTGTGTAGTTTATATTTGAAGACATTCCTTTTTCCACTATTACCCTCTTAGCGCTCCGAATCTCCACTTGCATTTTCTACAAAAAGAGTGTTTCATAACTGCTCAATCAAAAATATGTTTTATCTCTGTTAACTGAATTTACAGATCAGAAATAAGTTTCACAGAATGCATCTGTGTAGTTTTTATTTGAAGATATTCTTTTTCCCAATGCAGGCCTCTTAGCGCTTAGCATGTCCAATTGCAGTTTCTACAGAAAGAGTGTTTCAGAACGGCTCAATCAAAAGTAAGGTTCAACTCTGTTAGTTGAATGCACAGAACAGAAAGAATTTTCACAGAATGCTACTGTGTAGTTTATATTTGAATATATTCCTTTTTCCACTATTACCCTCTTAGCGCTTCGAATGTCCACTTGCATTTTCTACAGAAAGAGTGTTCAGAATTGCGCAATCAAAAGTATGGTTTAACTCTGTTAGCTTAATGAACATATCAGAAATAAGTTTCACACAATGCTTCTGTGTAGTTTTTATTTGAAGATATTATTTTTCCCAATATAGGCCTCTTAGCGCTCAGAATGTCCAATTGCAGTTTCTACAGAAAGAGTGTTTCAGAAAGGCTCAATCAAAAGTAAGGTTCAACTCTGTTAGTTGAATGCACAGAACAGAAAGAAGTTTCATACAATGCTTCTGTGTAGTTTATATTTGAACATATTCTTTTTTCCACTATTACCGACTTAGCGCTACGAATGTCCAGTTGCATTTTCTACAGACAGAGTGTTTCAAAACTGCTCAATCAAAAGTATGGTTTAACTCTGTTAACTGAATGCTCAGATCAGAAAGAAGTTTCACAGAATGCTTCTGTGTAGTTTATATTTGAATATATTCCTTTTTCCACTAGTACTCTCTTAGCGCTCCAAATTTCCAGTTGCATTTTCTACAGAAAGAGTGTTCAAATCTGCTCAATCAAAAGTATGGTTTAACTCTGTTAGCTGAATGCACAGATCAGAAAGAAGTTTCACCGAATGATTCTGTGTAGTTTATATTTGGAGACATTCCTTTTCGACTATTACCCTCTTAGCGCTCTGAATCTCCACCTGCATTTTCTACAGAAAGAGTGTTTCTGAACGGCTTAATCAAAACTAAGGTTCAACTCTTTTAGTTGAACAAACAGTACAGAAAGAAGTTTCAAACAATTCTTCTGTGTAGTTTTTATTTGTAGACATTCTTTTTCCCAATATAGGCCTCTTAGCGCTCAGAATGTCCAATTGCAGTTTCTACAGAAAGAGTGTTTCAGAACGGCTCAATCAAAAGTAAGGTTCAACTCTGTTAGTTGAATGCACAGAACAGAAAGAAGTTTCATACAATGCTTCTGTGTAGTTTATATTTGAACATATTCTTTTTTCCACTATTACCCACTTAGCGCTACGAATGTCCAGTTGCATTTTCTACAGACAGAGTGTTTCAAAACTGCTCAATCAACAGTATGGTTTAACTCTGTTAGCTGAATGCTCAGATCAGAAAGAAGTTTCACAGAATGCTTCTGTGTAGTTTATATTTGAATATATTCCTTTTTCCACTACTACGCTCTTAGCGCTCCAAATGTCCAGTTGCATTTTCTACAGAAAGAGTGTTCAGATCTGCTCAATCAAAAGTATGGTTTAACTCTGTTAGCTGAATGCACAGATCAGAAAGAATTTTCACCGAATGATTCTGTGTAGTTTATATTTGAACATATTCTTTTTTCCACTATTACCCTCTTAGCGCTCCGAATCTCCACTTGCATTTTCTACAAAAAGAGTGTTTCATAACTGCTCAATCAAAAATATGTTTTATCTCTGTTAACTGAATTTACAGATCAGAAATAAGTTTCACAGAATGCATCTGTGTAGTTTTTATTTGAAGATATTCTTTTTCCCAATGTAGGCCTCTTAGCGCTTAGCATGTCCAATTGCAGTTTCTACAGAAAGAGTGTTTCAGAACGGCTCAATCAAAAGTAAGGTTCAACTCTGTTAGTTGAATGCACAGAACAGAAAGAATTTTCACAGAATGCTACTGTGTAGTTTATATTTGAATATATTCCTTTTTCCACTATTACCCTCTTAGCGCTCCGAATGTCCACTTGCATTTTCTACAGAAAGAGTGTTCAGAACTGCGCAATCAAAAGTATGGTTTAACTCTGTTAGCTTAATGAACATATCAGAAATAAGTTTCACACAATGCTTCTGTGTAGTTTTTATTTGAAGATATTATTTTTCCCAATATAGGCCTCTTAGCGCTCAGAATGTCCAATTGCAGTTTCTACAGAAAGAGTGTTTCAGAAAGGCTCAATCAAAAGTAAGGTTCAACTCTGTTAGTTGAATGCAAAGAACAGAAAGAATTTTCATACAATGCTTCTGTGTAGTTTATATTTGAACATATTCTTTTTTCCACTATTACCCACTTAGCGCTACGAAAGTCCAGTTGCATTTTCTACAGACAGAGTGTTTCAAAACTGCTCAATCAAAAGTATGGTTTAACTCTGTTAGCTGAATGCTCAGATCAGAAAGAAGTTTCACAGAATGCTTCTGTGTAGTTTATATTTGAATATATTCCTTTTTCCACTACTAATCTCTTAGCGCTCCAAATGTCCAGCTGCATTTTCTACAGAAAGAGTGTTTCAGAACGGCTCAATCAAAAGTAAGGTTCAACTCTGTTAGTTGAATGCACAGAACAGAAAGAAGTTTCACAGAATGATTCTGTGTAGTTTATATTTGGAGACATTCCTTTTTCCACTATTACCCTCTTAGCGGTCCGAATCTCCACTTGCATTTTCTACAGAAAGAGTGTTCAGAACGGCTCAATCGAAACTAAGGTTCAACTCTTTTAGTTGAACAAACAGAACAGAAAGAAGTTTCACACAATTCTTCTGTGTAGTTTTTATTTGTAGACATTCCTTTTCCCAATATAGGCCTCTTAGCGCTCAGAATGTCCAATTGCAGTTTCTACAGAAAGAGTGTTTCAGAACGGCGCAATCAAAAGTAAGGTTCAACTCTGTTAGTTGAATGCACAGAACAGAAAGAAGTTTCATACAATGCTTCTGTGTAGTTTATATTTGAACATATTCTTTTTTCAACTATTACCCACTTAGCGCTACGAATGTACAGTTGCATTTTCTACAGACAGAGTGTTTCAAAACTGCTCAATCAAAAGTATGGTTTAACTCTGTTAGCTGAATGCTCAGATCAGAAAGAAGTTTCACAGAATGCTTCTGTGTAGTTTATATTTGAATATATTCCTTTTTCCACTACTACTCTCTTAGGGCTCCAAATGTCCAGTTGCATTTTCTACAGAAAGAGTGTTCAGATCTGCTCAATCAAAAGTATGGTTTAACTGTGTTAGCTGAATGCACAGATCAGAAAGAAGTTTCACAGAATGATTCTGTGTAGTTTATATTTGAAGACATTCCTTTTTCCACTATTACCCTCTTAGCGCTCCGAATCTCCACTTGCATTTTCTACAGAAAGAGTGTTTCATAACTGCTCAATCAAAAATATGTTTTATCTCTGTTAACTGAATTTACAGATCAGAAATAAGTTTCACAGAATGCATCTGTGTAGTTTTTATTTGAAGATATTCTTTTTCCCAATGTAGGCCTCTTAGCGCTTAGCATGTCCAATTGCAGTTTCTACAGAAAGAGTGTTTCAGAACGGCTCAATCAAAAGAAAGGTTCAACTCTGTTAGTTGAATGCACAGAACAGAAAGAATTTTCACAGAATGCTACTGTGTAGTTTATATTTGAATATATTCCTTTTTCCACTATTACCCTCTTAGCGCTCCGAATGTCCACTTGTATTTTCTACAGAAAGAGTGTTCAGAACTGCGCAATCAAAAGTATGGTTTAACTCTGTTAGCTTAATGAACATATCAGAAATAAGTTTCACACAATGCTTCTGTGTAGTTTTTATTTGAAGATATTATTTTTCCCAATATAGGCCTCTTAGCGCTCAGAATGTCCAATTGCAGTTTCTACAGAAAGAGTGTTTCAGAACGGCTCAATCAAAAGTAAGGTTCAACTCTGTTAGTTGAATGCACAGAACAGAAAGAAGTTTCATACAATGCTTCTGTGTAGTTTATATTTGAACATATTCTTTTTTCCACTATTACCCACTTAGCGCTACGAATGTCCAGTTGCATTTTCTACAGACAGAGTGTTTCAAAACTGCACAATCAAAAGTATGGTTTAACTCTGTTAGCTGAATGCTCAGATCAGAAAGAAGTTTCACAGAATGCTTCTGTGTAGTTTATATTTGAATATATTCCTTTTTCCACTACTACGCTCTTAGCGCTCCAAATGTCCAGTTGCATTTTCTACAGAAAGAATGTTCAGATCTGCTCAATCAAAAGTATGGTTTAACTCTGTTAGCTGAATGCACAGATCAGAAAGAAGTTTCACAGAATGATTCTGTGTAGTTTATATTTGGAGACATTCCTTTTTCCACTATTACCCTCTTAGCGGTCCGAATCTCCACTTGCATTTTCTACAGAAAGAGTGTTTCAGAACGGCTCAATCAAAACTAAGGTTCAACTCTTTTAGTTGAACAAACAGAACAGAAAGATGTTTCACACAATTCTTCTGTGTAGTTTTTATTTGTAGACATTCTTTTTCCCAATATAGGCCTCTTAGCGCTCAGAATGTCCAATTGCAGTTTCTACAGAAAGAGTGTTTCAGAACGGCTCAATCAAAAGTAAGGTTCAACTCTGTTAGTTGAATGCACAGAACAGAAAGAAGTTTCATACAATGCTTCTGTGTAGTTTATATTTGAACATATTCTTTTTTCCACTATTACCCACTTAGCGCTACGAATGTCCAGTTGCATTTTCTACAGACAGAGTGTTTCCAAACTGCTCAATCAAAAGTATGGTTTAACTCTGTTAGCTGAATGCTCAGATCAGAAAGAAGTTTCACAGAATGCTTCTGTGTAGTTTATATTTGAATATATTCCTTTTTCCACTACTACGCTCTTAGCGCTCCAAATGTCCAGTTGCATTTTCTACAGAAAGAGTGTTCAGATCTGCTCAACCAAAAGTATGGTTTAACTCTGTTAGCTGAATGCACAGATCAGAAAGAAGTTTCACCGAATGATTCTGTGTAGTTTATATTTGAAGACATTCCTTTTTCCACTATTACCCTCTTAGCGCTCCGAATCTCCACTTGCATTTTCTACAAAAAGAGTGTTTCATAACTGCTCAATCAAAAATATGTTTTATCTCTGTTAACTGAATTTACAGATCAGAAATAAGTTTCACAGAATGCATCTGTGTAGTTTTTATTTGAAGATATTCTTTTTCCCAATGTAGGCCTCTTAGCGCTTAGCATGTCCAATTGCAGTTTCTACAGAAAGAGTGTTTCAGAAAGGCTCAATCAAAAGTAAGGTTCAACTCTGTTAGTTGAATGCACAGAACAGAAAGAATTTTCACAGAATGCTACTGTGTAGTTTATATTTGAATATATTCCTTTTTCCACTATTACCCTCTTAGCGCTTCGAATGTCCACTTGCATTTACTACAGAAAGAGTGTTCAGAACTGCGCAATCAAAAGTATGGTTTAACTCTGTTAGCTTAATGAACATATCAGAAATAAGTTTCACACAATGCTTCTGTGTAGTTTTTATTTGAAGATATTATTTTTCCCAATATAGGCCTCTTAGCGCTCAGAATGTCCAATTGCAGTTTCTACAGAAAGAGTGTTTCAGAAAGGCTCAATCAAAAGTAAGGTTCAACTCTGTTAGTTGAATGCACAGAACAGAAAGATGTTTCATACAATGCTTCTGTGTAGTTTATATTTGAACATATTCTTTTTTCCACTATTACCCACTTAGCGCTACGAATGTCCAGTTGCATTTTCTACAGACAGAGTGTTTCAAAACTGCTCAATCAAAAGTATGGTTTAACTCTGTTAGCTGAATGCTCAGATCAGAAAGAAGTTTCACAGAATGCTTCTGTGTAGTTTATATTTGAATATATTCCTTTTTCCACTACAACTCTCTTAGCGCTCCAAATGTCCAGTTGCATTTTCTACAGAAAGAGTGTTCAGATCTGCTCAATCAAAAGTATGGTTTAACTCTGTTAGCTGAATGCACAGATCAGAAAGAAGTTTCACAGAATGATTCTGTGTAGTTTATATTTGGAGACATTCCTTTTTCCACTATTACCCTCTTAGCGGTCCGAATCTCCACTTGCATTTTCTACAGAAAGAGTGTTTCAGAACGGCTCAATCAAAACTAAGGTTCAACTCTTTTAGTTGAACAAACAGAACAGAAAGAAGTTTCACACAATTCTTCTGTGTAGTTTTTATTTGTAGACATTCTTTTTCCCAATATAGGCCTCTTAGCGCTCAGAATGTCCAATTGCAGTTTCTACAGAAAGAGTGTTTCAGAACGGCTCAATCAAAAGTAAGGTTCAACTCTGTTAGTTGAATGCACAGAACAGAAAGAAGTTTCATACAATGCTTCTGTGTAGTTTATATTTGAACATATTCTTTTTTCCACTATTACCCACTTAGCGCTACGAATGTCCAGTTGCATTTTCTACAGACAGAGTGTTTCAAAACTGCTCAATCAACAGTATGGTTTAACTCTGTTAGCTGAATGCTCAGATCAGAAAGAAGTTTCACAGAATGCTTCTGTGTAGTTTATATTTGAATATATTCCTTTTTCCACTACTGCGCTCTTAGCGCTCCAAATGTCCAGTTGCATTTTCTACAGAAAGAGTGTTCAGATCTGCTCAATCAAAAGTATGGTTTAACTCTGTTAGCTGAATGCACAGATCAGAAAGAAGTTTCACCGAATGATTCTGTGTAGTTTATATTTGAACATATTTTTTTTCCACTATTACCCTCTTAGCGCTCCGAATCTCCACTTGCATTTTCTACAAAAAGAGTGTTTCATAACAGCTCAATCAAAAATATGTTTTATCTCTGTTAACTGAATTTACAGATCAGAAATAAGTTTCACAGAATGCATCTGTGTAGTTTTTATTTGAAGATATTCTTTTTCCCAATGTAGGCCTCTTAGCGCTTAGCATGTCCAATTGCAGTTTCTACAGAAAGAGTGTTTCAGAACGGCTCAATCAAAAGTAAGGTTCAACTCTGTTAGTTGAATGCACAGAACAGAAAGAATTTTCACAGAATGCTACTGTGTAGTTTATATTTGAATATATTCCTTTTTCCACTATTACCCTCTTAGCGCTCCGAATGTCCACTTGCATTTTCTACAGAAAGAGTGTTCAGAACTGCGCAATCAAAAGTATGGTTTAACTCTGTTAGCTTAATGAACATATCAGAAATAAGTTTCACACAATGCTTCTGTGTAGTTTTTATTTGAAGATATTATTTTTCCCAATATAGGCCTCTTAGCGCTCAGAATGTCCAATTGCAGTTTCTACAGAAAGAGTGTTTCAGAAAGGCTCAATCAAAAGTAAGGTTCAACTCTGTTAGTTCAATGCAAAGAACAGAAAGAATTTTCATACAATGCTTCTGTGTAGTTTATATTTGAACATATTCTTTTTTCCACTATTACCCACTTAGCGCTACGAAAGTCCAGTTGCATTTTCTACAGACAGAGTGTTTCAAAACTGCTCAATCAAAAGTATGGTTTAACTCTGTTAGCTGAATGCTCAGATCAGAAAGAAGTTTCACAGAATGCTTCTGTGTAGTTTATATTTGAATATATTCCTTTTTCCACTACTACTCTCTTAGCGCTCCAAATGTCCAGCTGCATTTTCTACAGAAAGAGTGTTTCAGAACGGCTCAATCAAAAGTAAGGTTCAACTCTGTTAGTTGAATGCACAGAACAGAAAGAAGTTTCACAGAATGATTCTGTGTAGTTTATATTTGGAGACATTCCTTTTTCCACTATTACCCTCTTAGCGGTCCGAATCTCCACTTGCATTTTCTACAGAAAGAGTGTTCAGAACGGCTCAATCGAAACTAAGGTTCAACTCTTTTAGTTGAACAAACAGAACAGAAAGAAGTTTCACACAATTCTTCTGTGTAGTTTTTATTTGTAGACATTCCTTTTCCCAATATAGGCCTCTTAGCGCTCAGAATGTCCAATTGCAGTTTCTACAGAAAGAGTGTTTCAGAACGGCTCAATCAAAAATAAGGTTCAACTCTGTTAGTTGAATGCACAGAACAGAAGAAGTTTCATACAATGCTTCTGTGTAGTTTATATTTGAACATATTCTTTTTTCCACTATTACCCACTTAGCGCTACGAATGTCCAGTTGCATTTTCTACAGACAGAGTGTTTCAAAACTGCTCAATCAAAAGTATGGTTTAACTCTGTTAGCTGAATGCTCAGATCAGAAAGAAGTTTCACAGAATGCTTCTGTGTAGTTTATATTTGAATATATTCCTTTTTCCACTACTACTCTCTTAGGGCTCCAAATGTCCAGTTGCATTTTCTACAGAAAGAGTGTTCAGATCTGCTCAATCAAAAGTATGGTTTAACTGTGTTAGCTGAATGCACAGATCAGAAAGAAGTTTCACAGAATGATTCTGTGTAGTTTATATTTGAAGACATTCCTTTTTCCACTATTACCCTCTTAGCGCTCCGAATCTCCACTTGCATTTTCTACAGAAAGAGTGTTTCATAACTGCTCAATCAAAAATATGTTTTATCTCTGTTAACTGAATTTACAGATCAGAAATAAGTTTCACAGAATGCATCTGTGTAGTTTTTATTTGAAGATATTCTTTTTCCCAATGTAGGCCTCTTAGCGCTTAGCATGTCCAATTGCAGTTTCTACAGAAAGAGTGTTTCAGAACGGCTCAATCAAAAGTAAGGTTCAACTCTGTTAGTTGAATGCACAGAACAGAAAGAATTTTCACAGAATGCTACTGTGTAGTTTATATTTGAATATATTCCTTTTTCCACTATTACCCTCTTAGCGCTCCGAATGTCCACTTGCATTTTCTACAGAAAGAGTGTTCAGAACTGCGCAATCAAAAGTATGGTTTAACTCTGTTAGCTTAATGAACATATCAGAAATAAGTTTCACACAATGCTTCTGTGTAGTTTTTATTTGAAGATATTATTTTTCCCAATATAGGCCTCTTAGCGCTCAGAATGTCCAATTGCAGTTTCTACAGAAAGAGTGTTTCAGAACGGCTCAATCAAAAGTAAGGTTCAACTCTGTTAGTTGAATGCACAGAACAGAAAGAAGTTTCATACAATGTTTCTGTGTAGTTTATATTTGAACATATTCTTTTTTCCACTATTACCCACTTAGCGCTACGAATGTCCAGTTGCATTTTCTACAGACAGAGTGTTTCAAAACTGCACAATCAAAAGTATGGTTTAACTCTGTTAGCTGAATGCTCAGATCAGAAAGAAGTTTCACAGAATGCTTCTGTGTAGTTTATATTTGAATATATTCCTTTTTCCACTACTACGCTCTTAGCGCTCCAAATGTCCAGTTGCATTTTCTACAGAAAGAGTGTTCAGATCAGCTCAATCAAAAGTATGGTTTAACTCTGTTAGTTGAATTCACAGATCAGAAAGAAGTTTCACCGAATGATTCTGTGTAGTTTATATTTGAAGACATTCCTTTTTCAACTATTACCCTCTTAGCGCTCCGAATCTACACTTGCCTTTTCTACAAAAAGAGTGTTTCATAACTGCTCAATCAAAAATATGTTTTATCTCTGTTAACTGAATTTACAGATCAGAAATAAGTTTCACAGAATGCATCTGTGTAGTTTTTATTTGAAGATATTCTTTTTCCCAATGTAGCCCTCTTAGCGCTTAGAATGTCCAATTGCAGTTTCTACAGAAAGAGTGTTTCAGAACGGCTCAATCAAAAGTAAGGTTCAACTCTGTTAGTTGAATGCACAGAACAGAAAGAATTTTCACAGAATGCTAATGTGTAGTTTATATTTGAATATATTCCTTTTTCCACTATTACCCTCTTAGCGCTCCGAATGTCCACTTGCATTTTCTACAGAAAGAGGGTTCAGAACTGTGCAATCAAAAGTATGGTTTAACTCTGTTAGCTTAATGAACATATCAGAAATAAGTTTCACACAATGCTTCTGTGTAGTTTTTATTTGAAGATATTATTTTTCCCAATATAGTCCTCTTAGCGCTCAGAATGTCCAATTGCAGTTTCTACAGAAAGAGTGTTTCAGAAAGGCTCAATCAAAAGTAAGGTTCAACTATGTTAGTTGAATGCAAAGAACAGAAAGAAGTTTCATACAATGCTTCTGTGTAGTTTATATTTGAACATATTCTTTTTTCCACTATTACCCACTTAGCGCTACGAAAGTCCAGTTGCATTTTCTACAGACAGAGTGTTTCAAAACTGCTCAATCAAAAATATGGTTTAACTCTGTTAGCTGAATGCTCAGATTAGAAAGAAGATTCACAGAATGCTTCTGTGTAGTTTATATTTGAATATATTCCTTTTTCCACTACTACGCTCTTAGCGCTCCAAATGTCCAGTTGCATTTTCTACAGAAAGAATGTTCAGATCTGCTCAATCAAAAGTATGGTTTAACTCTGTTAGCTGAATGCACAGATCAGAAAGAAGTTTCACAGAATGATTCTGTGTAGTTTATATTTGGAGACATTCCTTTTTCCACTATTACCCTCTTAGCGGTCCGAATCTCCACTTGCATTTTCTACAGAAAGAGTGTTTCAGAACGGCTCAATCAAAACTAAGGTTCAACTCTTTTAGTTGAACAAACAGAACAGAAAGAAGTTTCACACAATTCTTCTGTGTAGTTTTTAATTGTAGACATTCTTTTTCCCAATATAGGCCTCTTAGCGCTCAGAATGTCCAATTGCAGTTTCTACAGAAAGAGTGTTTCAGAACGGCTCAATCAAAAGTAAGGTTCAACTCTGTTAGTTGAATGCACAGAACAGAAAGAAGTTTCATACAATGCTTCTGTGTAGTTTATATTTGAACATATTCTTTTTTCCACTATTACCCACTTAGCGCTACGAATGTCCAGTTGCATTTTCTACAGACAGAGTGTTTCCAAACTGCTCAATCAAAAGTATGGTTTAACTCTGTTAGCTGAATGCTCAGATCAGAAAGAAGTTTCACAGAATGCTTCTGTGTAGTTTATATTTGAATATATTCCTTTTTCCACTACTACGCTCTTAGCGCTCCAAATGTCCAGTTGCATTTTCTACAGAAAGAGTGTTCAGATCTGCTCAACCAAAAGTATGGTTTAACTCTGTTAGCTGAATGCACAGATCAGAAAGAAGTTTCACCGAATGATTCTGTGTAGTTTATATTTGAAGACATTCCTTTTTCCACTATTACCCTCTTAGCGCTCCGAATCTCCACTTGCGTTTTCTACAAAAAGAGTGTTTCATAACTGCTCAATCAAAAATATGTTTTATCTCTGTTAACTGAATTTACAGATCAGAAATAAGTTTCACAGAATGCATCTGTGTAGTTTTTATTTGAAGATATTCTTTTTCCCAATGTAGGCCTCTTAGCGCTTAGCATGTCCAATTGCAGTTTCTACAGAAAGAGTGTTTCAGAAAGGCTCAATCAAAAGTAACGTTCAACTCTGTTAGTTGAATGCACAGAACAGAAAGAATTTTCACAGAATGCTACTGTGTAGTTTATATTTGAATATATTCCTTTTTCCACTATTACCCTCTTAGCGCTTCGAATGTCCACTTGCATTTACTACAGAAAGAGTGTTCAGAACTGCGCAATCAAAAGTATGGTTTAACTCTGTTAGCTTAATGAACATATCAGAAATAAGTTTCACACAATGCTTCTGTGTAGTTTTTATTTGAAGATATTATTTTTCCCAAGATAGGCCTCTTAGCGCTCAGAATGTCCAATTGCAGTTTCTACAGAAAGAGTGTTTCAGAAAGGCTCAATCAAAAGTAAGGTTCAACTCTGTTAGTTGAATGCACAGAACAGAAAGAAGTTTCATACAATGCTTCTGTGTAGTTTATATTTGAACATATTCTTTTTTCCACTATTACCCACTTAGCGCTACGAATGTCCAGTTGCATTTTCTACAGACAGAGTGTTTCAAAACTGCTCAATCAAAAGTATGGTTTAACTCTGTTAGCTGAATGCTCAGATCAGAAAGAAGTTTCACAGAATGCTTCTGTGTAGTTTATATTTGAATATATTCCTTTTTCCACTACAACTCTCTTAGCGCTCCAAATGTCCAGTTGCATTTTCTACAGAAAGAGTGTTCAGATCTGCTCAATCAAAAGTATGGTTTAACTCTGTTAGCTGAATGCACAGATCAGAAAGAAGTTTCACCGAATGATTCTGTGTAGTTTATATTTGGAGACATTCCTTTTCCACTATTACCCTCTTAGCGCTCCGAATCTCCACTTGCATTTTCTACAGAAAGAGTGTTTCTGAACGGCTCAATCAAAACTAAGGTTCAACTCTTTTAGTTGAACAAACAGTACAGAAAGAAGTTTCACACAATTCTTCTGTGTAGTTTTTATTTGTAGACATTCTTTTTCCCAATATAGGCCTCTTAGCGCTCAGAATGTCCAATTGCAGTTTCTACAGAAAGAGTGTTTCAGAACGGCTCAATCAAAAGTAAGGTTCAACTCTGTTAGTTGAATGCACAGAACAGAAAGAGTTTTCACAGAATGCTACTGTGTAGTTTATATTTGAATATATTCCTTTTTCCACTATTACCCTCTTAGCGCTCCGAATGTCCACTTGCATTTTCTACAGAAAGAGGGTTCAGAACTGCGCAATCAAAAGTATGGTTTAACTCTGTTAGCTTAATGAACATTTCAGAAATAAGTTTCACACAATGCTTCTGTGTAGTTTTTATTTGAAGATATTATTTTTCCCAATATAGGCCTCTTAGCGCTCAGAATGTCCAATTTCAGTTTCAACAGAAAGAGTGTTTCAGAACGGCTCAATCAAAAGTAAGTTTCAACTCTGTTAGTTGAATGCACAGAACAGAAAGAAGTTTCATACAATGCTTCTGTGTAGTTTATATTTGAATATATTCTTTTTTCCACTATTACCCACTTAGCGCTACGAATGTCCAGTTGCATTTTCTACAGACAGAGTGTTTCAAAACTGCTCAATCAAAAGTATGGTTTAACTCTGTTAGCTGAATGCTCAGATCAGAAAGAAGTTTCACAGAATGCTTCTGTGTAGTTTATATTTGAATATATTCCTTTTTCCACTACTACTCTCTTAGGGCTCCAAATGTCCAGTTGCATTTTCTACAGAAAGAGTGTTCAGATCTGCTCAATCAAAAGTATGGTTTAACTCTGTTAGCTGAATGCACAGATCAGAAAGAAGTTTCACAGAATGATTCTGTGTAGTTTATATTTGAAGACATTCCTTTTTCCACTATTACCCTCTTAGCGCTCCGAATCTCCACTTGCATTTTCTACAGAAAGAGTGTTTCATAACTGCTCAATCAAAAATATGTTTTATCTCTGTTAACTGAATTTACAGATCAGAAATAAGTTTCACAGAATGCATCTGTGTAGTTTTTATTTGAAGATATTCTTTTTCTCAATGTAGGCCTCTTAGCGCTTAGCATGTCCAATTGCAGTTTCTACAGAAAGAGTGTTTCAGAACGGCTCAATCAAAATAAGGTTCAACTCTGTTAGTTGAATGCACAGAACAGAAAGAATTTTCACAGAATGCTACTGTGTAGTTTATATTTGAATATATTCCTTTTTCCACTATTACCCTCTTAGCGCTCCGAATGTCCACTTGCATTTTCTACAGAAAGAGTGTTCAGAACTGCGCAATCAAAAGTATGGTTTAACTCTGTTAGCTTAATGAACATATCAGAAATAAGTTTCACACAATGCTTCTGTGTAGTTTTTATTTGAAGATATTATTTTTCCCAATATAGGCCTCTTAGCACTCAGAATGTCCAATTGCAGTTTCTACAGAAAGAGTGTTTCAGAAAGGCTCAATCAAAAGTAAGGTTCAACTCTGTTAGTTGAATGCACAGAACAGAAAGAAGTTTCATACAATGCTTCTGTGTAGTTTATATTTGAACATATTCTTTTTTCCACTATTACCACCTTAGCGCTACGAATGTCCAGTTGCATTTTCTACAGACAGAGTGTTTCAAAACTGCTCAATCAAATATATGGTTTAACTCTGTTATCTGAATGCTCAGATCAGAAAGAAGTTTCACAGAATGCTTCTGTGTAGTTTATGTTTGAATATATTCCTTTTTTTACTACTACTCTCTTAGCGCTCCAAATGTCCAGTTGCATTTTCTACAGAAAGAGTGTTCAGATCTGCTCAATCAAAAGTATGGTTTAACTCTGTTAGCTGAATGCACAGATCAGAAAGAAGTTTCACAGAATGATTCTGTGTAGTTTATATTTGGAGACATTCCTTTTTCCACTATTACCCTCTTAGCGCTCCGAATCTCCACTTGCATTTTCTACAGAAAGAGTGTTTCAGAACGGCTCAATCAAAACTAAGGTTCAACTCTTTTAGTTGAACAAACAGAACAGAAAGATGTTTCACACAATTCTTCTGTGTAGTTTTTATTTGTAGACATTCTTTTTCCCAATATAGGCCTCTTAGCACTCAGAATGTCCAATTGAAGTTTCTACACAAAGAGTGTTTCAGAACGGCTCAATCAAAAGTAAGTTTCAACTCTGTTAATTGAATGCACAGAACAGACAGAAATTTCATACAATGCTTCTGTGTAGTTTATATTTGAACATATTCTTTTTTCCACTATTACCCACTTAGCGCTACGAATATCCAGTTGCATTTTCTACAGACAGAGTGTTTCAAAACTGCTCAATCAAAAGTATGGTTTAACTCTGTTAGCTGAATGCTCAGATCGGAAAGAAGTTTCACAGAATGCTTCTGTGTAGTTTATATTTGAATATATTCCTTTTTCCACTACTACGCTCTTAGCGCTCCAAATGTCCAGTTGCATTTTCTACAGAAAGAGTGTTCAGATCTGCTCAATCAAAAGTATGGTTTAACTCTGTTAGCTGAATGCACAGATCAGAAAGAAGTTTCACCAAATGATTCTGTGTAGTTTATATTTGAAGACATTCCTTTTTCCACTATTATCCTCTTAGCGATCCGAATCTCCACTTGCATTTTCTACAAAAAGAGTGTTTCATAACTGCTCAATCAAAAATATGTTTTATCTCTCTTAACTGAATTTACAGATCAGAAATATGTTTCACAGAATGCATCTGTGTAGTTTTTATTTGAAGATATTCTTTTTCCCAATGTAGTCCTCTTAGCGCTTAGCATGTCCAATTGCAGTTTCTACAGAAAGAGTGTTTCAGAACGGCTCAATCAAAAGTAAGGTTCAACTCTGTTAGTTGAATGCACAGAACAGAAAAAATTTTCACACAATGCTACTGTGTAGTTTATATTTGAATATATTCCTTTTTCCACTATTACCCTCTTAGCGCTCCGAATGTCCACTTGCATTTTCCACAGAAATAGTGTTCACAACTGCGCAATCAAAAGTATGGTTTAACTCTGTTAGCTTAATGAACATATCAGAAATAAGTTACACACAATGCTTCTGTGTAGTTTTTATTTGAAGACATTATTTTTCCCAATATAGGCCTCTTAGCGCTCAGAATGTCCAATTGCAGTTTCTACAGAAAGAGTGTTTCAGAAAGGCTCAATCAAAAGTAAGGTTCAACTCTGTTAGTTGAATGCACAGAACAGAAAGAAGTTTCATACAATGCTTCTGTGTAGTTTATATTTGAACATATTCTTTTTTCCACTATTACCCACTTAGCGCTACGAATGTCCAGTTGCATTTTCTACAGACAGAGTGTTTCAAAACTGCTGAATCAAAAGTATGGTTTAACTCTGTTAGCTGAATGCTCAGATCAGAAAGAAGTTTCACAGAATGCTTCTGTGTAGTTTATATTTGAATATATTCCTTTTTCCACTACTACTCTCTTAGCGCTCCAAATGTCCAGTTGCATTTTCTACAGAAAGAGTGTTCAGATCTGCTCAATCAAAAGTATGGTTTAACTCTGTTAGCTGAATGCACAGATCAGAAAGAAGTTTCACAGAATGATTCTGTTTAGTTTATATTTGGAGACATTCCTTTTTCCACTATTAACCTCTTAGCGCTCCGAATCTCCACTTGCATTTTCTACAGAAAGAGTGTTTCAGAACGGCTCAATCAAAACTAAGGTTCAACTATTTTGGTTGAACAAACAGAACAGAAAGAAGTTTCACACAATTCTTCTGTGTAGTTTTTATTTGTAGACATTCTTTTTCCCAATATAGGCCTCTTAGCGCTCAGAATGTCCAATTGCAGTTTCTACACAAAGAGTGTTTCAGAACGGCTCAATCAAATGTAAGGTTCAACTCTGTTAGTTGAAGGCACAGAACAGAAAGTTGTTTCATACAATGCTTCTGTGTACTTTATATTTGAACATATTTTTTTTCCACTATTACCCACTTAGCGCTACGAATGTCCAGTTGCATTTTCTACAGACAGAGTGTTTCAAAACTGCTCAATCAAAAGTATGGTTTAACTCTGTTAGCTGAATGCTCAGATCAGAAAGAAGTTTCACAGATTGCTTCTGTGTAGTTTATATTTGAATATATTCCTTTTTCCACTACTACGCTCTTAGCGCTCCAAATGTCCAGTTGCATTTTCTACAGAAAGAGTGTTCAGATCTGCTCAATCAAAAGTATGGTTTAACTGTGTTAGCTGAATGCACAGATCAGAAAGAAGTTTCACCGAATGACTCTGTGTAGTTTATATTTGAAGACATTCCTTTTTCCACTATTACCCTCTTAGCGCTCCGAATCTCCACTTGCATTTTCTACAAAAAGAGTGTTTCATAACTGCTCAATCAAAAATATGTTTTATCTCTGTTAACTGAATTTACAGATCAGAAATAAGTTTCACAGAATGCATCTGTGTAGTTTTTATTTGAAGATATTTTTTTCCCAATGTAGGCCTCTTAGCGCTTAGCATGTCCAATTGCAGTTTCTACAGAAAGAGTGTTTCAGAACGGCTCAATCAAAAGTAAGGTTCAACTCTGTTAGTTGAATGCACAGAACAGAATGAATTTTCACACAATGCTACTGTGTAGTTTATATTTGAATATATTCCTTTTTCCACTATTACCCTCTTAGCGCTCCGAATGTCCACTTGCATTTTCTACAGAAAGAGTGTTCAGAACTGCGCAATCAAAAGTATGGTTTAACTCTGTTAGCTTAATGAACATATCAGAAATAAGTTACACACAACGCTTCTGTGTAGTTTTTATTTGAAGATATTATTTTTCCCAATAGAGGCCTCTTAGCGCTCAGAATGTCCAATTGCAGTTTCTACAGAAAGAGTGTTTCAGAAAGGCTCAATCAAAAGTAAGGTTCAACTCTGTTAGTTGAATGCACAGAACAGAAAGAAGTTTCATACAATGCTTCTGTGTAGTTTATATTTGAACATATTCTTTTTTCCACTATTACCGACTTAGCGCTACGAATGTCCAGTTGCATTTTCTACAGACAGAGTGTTTCAAAACTGCTCAATCAAAAGTATGGTTTAACTCTGTTAACTGAATGCTCAGATCAGAAAGAAGTTTCACAGAATGCTTCTGTGTAGTTTATATTTGAATATATTCCTTTTTCCACTACTACGCTCTTAGCGCTCCAAATGTCCAGTTGCATTTTCTACAGAAAGAGTGTTCAGATCTGCTCAATCAAAAGTATGGTTTAACTCTGTTAGCTGAATGCACAGATCAGAAAGAAGTTTCACAGAATGATTCTGTGTAGTTTATATTTGGAGACATTCCTTTTTCCACTATTACCCTCTTAGCGGTCCGAATCTCCACTTGCATTTTCTACAGAAAGAGTGTTTCAGAACGGCTCAATCAAAACTAAGGTTCAACTCTTTTAGTTGAACAAACAGAACAGAAAGAAGTTTCACACAATTCTTCTGTGTAGTTTTTATTTGTAGACATTCTTTTTCCCAATATAGGCCTCTTAGCGCTCAGAATGTCCAATTGCAGTTTCTACAGAAAGAGTGTTTCAGAACGGCTCAATCAAAAGTAAGGTTCAACTCTGTTAGTTGAATGCACAGAACAGAAAGAAGTTTCATACAATGCTTCTGTGTAGTTTATATTTGAACATATTCTTTTTTCCACTATTAACCACTTAGCGCTACGAATGTCCAGTTGCATTTTCTACAGACAGAGTGTTTCAAAACTGCTCAATCAACAGTATGGTTTAACTCTGTTAGCTGAATGCTCAGATCAGAAAGAAGTTTCACAGAATGCTTCTGTGTAGTTTATATTTGAATATATTCCTTTTTCCACTACTACGCTCTTAGCGCTCCAAATGTCCAGTTGCATTTTCTACAGAAAGAGTGTTCAGATCTGCTCAATCAAAAGTATGGTTTAACTCTGTTAGCTGAATGCACAGATCAGAAAGAAGTTTCACCGAATGATTCTGTGTAGTTTATATTTGAACATATTCTTTTTTCCACTATTACCCTCTTAGCGCTCCGAATCTCCACTTGCATTTTCTACAAAAAGAGTGTTTCATAACAGCTCAATCAAAAATATGTTTTATCTCTGTTAACTGAATTTACAGATCAGAAATAAGTTTCACAGAATGCATCTGTGTAGTTTTTATTTGAAGATATTCTTTTTCCCAATGTAGGCCTCTTAGCGCTTAGCATGTCCAATTGCAGTTTCTACAGAAAGAGTGTTTCAGAACGGCTCAATCAAAAGTAAGGTTCAACTCTGTTAGTTGAATGCACAGAACAGAAAGAATTTTCACAGAATGCTACTGTGTAGTTTATATTTGAATATATTCCTTTTTCCACTATTACCCTCTTAGCGCTCCGAATGTCCACTTGCATTTTCTACAGAAAGAGTGTTCAGAACTGCGCAATCAAAAGTATGGTTTAACTCTGTTAGCTTAATGAACATATCAGAAATAAGTTTCACACAATGCTTCTGTGTAGTTTTTATTTGAAGATATTATTTTTCCCAATATAGGCCTCTTAGCGCTCAGTATGTCCAATTGCAGTTTCTACAGAAAGAGTGTTTCAGAAAGGCTCAATCAAAAGTAAGGTTCAACTCTGTTAGTTGAATGCAAAGAACAGAAAGAATTTTCATACAATGCTTCTGTGTAGTTTATATTTGAACATATTCTTTTTTCCACTATTACCCACTTAGCGCTACGAAAGTCCAGTTGCATTTTCTACAGACAGAGTGTTTCAAAACTGCTCAATCAAAAGTATGGTTTAACTCTGTTAGCTGAATGCTCAGATCAGAAAGAAGTTTCACAGAATGCTTCTGTGTAGTTTATATTTGAATATATTCCTTTTTCCACTACTACTCTCTTAGCGCTCCAAATGTCCAGCTGCATTTTCTACAGAAAGAGTGTTTCAGAACGGCTCAATCAAAAGTAAGGTTCAACTCTGTTAGTTGAATGCACAGAACAGAAAGAAGTTTCACAGAATGATTCTGTGTAGTTTATATTTGGAGACATTCCTTTTTCCACTATTACCCTCTTAGCGGTCCGAATCTCCACTTGCATTTTCTACAGAAAGAGTGTTCAGAACGGCTCAATCGAAACTAAGGTTCAACTCTTTTAGTTGAACAAACAGAACAGAAAGAAGTTTCACACAATTCTTCTGTGTAGTTTTTATTTGTAGACATTCCTTTTCCCAATATAGGCCTCTTAGCGCTCAGAATGTCCAATTGCAGTTTCTACAGAAAGAGTGTTTCAGAACGGCTCAATCAAAAATAAGGTTCAACTCTGTTAGTTGAATGCACAGAACAGAAGAAGTTTCATACAATGCTTCTGTGTAGTTTATATTTGAACATATTCTTTTTTCCACTATTACCCACTTAGCGCTACGAATGTCCAGTTGCATTTTCTACAGACAGAGTGTTTCAAAACTGCTCAATCAAAAGTATGGTTTAACTCTGTTAGCTGAATGCTCAGATCAGAAAGAAGTTTCACAGAATGCTTCTGTGTAGTTTATATTTGAATATATTCCTTTTTCCACTACTACTCTCTTAGGGCTCTAAATGTCCAGTTGCATTTTCTACAGAAAGAGTGTTCAGATCTGCTCAATCAAAAGTATGGTTTAACTGTGTTAGCTGAATGCACAGATCAGAAAGAAGTTTCACAGAATGATTCTGTGTAGTTTATATTTGAAGACATTCCTTTTTCCACTATTACCCTCTTAGCGCTACGAATCTCCACTTGCATTTTCTACAGAAAGAGTGTTTCATAACTGCTCAATCAAAAATATGTTTTATCTCTGTTAACTGAATTTACAGATCAGAAATAAGTTTCACAGAATGCATCTGTGTAGTTTTTATTTGAAGATATTCTTTTTCCCAATGTAGGCCTCTTAGCGCTTAGCATGTCCAATTGCAGTTTCTACAGAAAGAGTGTTTCAGAACGGCTCAATCAAAAGTAAGGTTCAACTCTGTTAGTTGAATGCACAGAACAGAAAGAATTTTCACAGAATGCTACTGTGTAGTTTATATTTGAATATATTCCTTTTTCCACTATTACCCTCTTAGCGCTCCGAATGTCCACTTGCATTTTCTACAGAAAGAGTGTTCAGAACTGCGCAATCAAAAGTATGGTTTAACTCTGTTAGCTTAATGAACATATCAGAAATAAGTTTCACACAATGCTTCTGTGTAGTTTTTATTTGAAGATATTATTTTTCCCAATATAGGCCTCTTAGCGCTCAGAATGTCCAATTGCAGTTTCTACAGAAAGAGTGTTTCAGAACGGCTCAATCAAAAGTAAGGTTCAACTCTGTTAGTTGAATGCACAGAACAGAAAGAAGTTTCATACAATGCTTCTGTGTAGTTTATATTTGAACATATTCTTTTTTCCACTATTACCCACTTAGCGCTACGAATGTCCAGTTGCATTTTCTACAGACAGAGTGTTTCAAAACTGCACAATCAAAAGTATGGTTTAACTCTGTTAGCTGAATGCTCAGATCAGAAAGAAGTTTCACAGAATGCTTCTGTGTAGTTTATATTTGAATATATTCCTTTTTCCACTACTACGCTCTTAGCGCTCCAAATGTCCAGTTGCATTTTCTACAGAAAGAGTGTTCAGATCAGCTCAATCAAAAGTATGGTTTAACTCTGTTAGTTGAATTCACAGATCAGAAAGAAGTTTCACCGAATGATTCTGTGTAGTTTATATTTGAAGACATTCCTTTTTCAACTATTACCCTCTTAGCGCTCCGAATCTACACTTGCCTTTTCTACAAAAAGAGTGTTTCATAACTGCTCAATCAAAAATATGTTTTATCTCTGTTAACTGAATTTACAGATCAGAAATAAGTTTCACAGAATGCATCTGTGTAGTTTTTATTTGAAGATATTCTTTTTCCCAATGTAGGCCTCTTAGCGCTTAGAATGTCCAATTGCAGTTTCTACAGAAAGAGTGTTTCAGAACGGCTCAATCAAAAGTAAGGTTCAACTCTGTTAGTTGAATGCACAGAACAGAAAGAATTTTCACAGAATGCTAATGTGTAGTTTATATTTGAATATATTCCTTTTTCCACTATTACCCTCTTAGCGCTCCGAATGTCCACTTGCATTTTCTACAGAAAGAGGGTTCAGAACTGTGCAATCAAAAGTATGGTTTAACTCTGTTAGCTTAATGAACATATCAGAAATAAGTTTCACACAATGCTTCTGTGTAGTTTTTATTTGAAGATATTATTTTTCCCAATATAGGCCTCTTAGCGCTCAGAATGTCCAATTGCAGTTTCTACAGAAAGAGTGTTTCAGAAAGGCTCAATCAAAAGTAAGGTTCAACTATGTTAGTTGAATGCAAAGAACAGAAAGAAGTTTCATACAATGCTTCTGTGTAGTTTATATTTGAACATATTCTTTTTTCCACTATTACCCACTTAGCGCTACGAAAGTCCAGTTGCATTTTCTACAGACAGAGTGTTTCAAAACTGCTCAATCAAAAATATGGTTTAACTCTGTTAGCTGAATGCTCAGATTAGAAAGAAGATTCACAGAATGCTTCTGTGTAGTTTATATTTGAATATATTCCTTTTTCCACTACTACGCTCTTAGCGCTCCAAATGTCCAGTTGCATTTTCTACAGAAAGAATGTTCAGATCTGCTCAATCAAAAGTATGGTTTAACTCTGTTAGCTGAATGCACAGATCAGAAAGAAGTTTCACAGAATGATTCTGTGTAGTTTATATTTGGAGACATTCCTTTTTCCACTATTACCCTCTTAGCGGTCCGAATCTCCACTTGCATTTTCTACACAAAGAGTGTTTCAGAACGGCTCAATCAAAACTAAGGTTCAACTCTTTTAGTTGAACAAACAGAACAGAAAGAAGTTTCACACAATTCTTCTGTGTAGTTTTTATTTGTAGACATTCTTTTTCCCAATATAGGCCTCTTAGCGCTCAGAATGTCCAATTGCAGTTTCTACAGAAAGAGTGTTTCAGAACGGCTCAATCAAAAGTAAGGTTCAACTCTGTTAGTTGAATGCACAGAACAGAAAGAAGTTTCATACAATGCTTCTGTGTAGTTTATATTTGAACATATTCTTTTTTCCACTATTACCCACTTAGCGCTACGAATGTCCAGTTGCATTTTCTACAGACAGAGTGTTTCAAAACTGCTCAATCAAAAGTATGGTTTAACTCTGTTAGCTGAATGCTCAGATCAGAAAGAAGTTTCACAGAATGCTTCTGTGTAGTTTATATTTGAATATATTCCTTTTTCCACTACTACGCTCTTAGCGCTCCAAATGTCCAGTTGCATTTTCTACAGAAAGAGTGTTCAGATCTGCTCAACCAAAAGTATGGTTTAACTCTGTTAGCTGAATGCACAGATCAGAAAGAAGTTTCACCGAATGATTCTGTGTAGTTTATATTTGAAGACATTCCTTTTTCCACTATTACCCTCTTAGCGCTCCGAATCTCCACTTGCGTTTTCTACAAAAAGAGTGTTTCATAACTGCTCAATCAAAAATATATTTTATCTCTGTTAACTGAATTTACAGATCAGAAATAAGTTTCACAGAATGCATCTGTGTAGTTTTTATTTGAAGATATTCTTTTTCCCAATGTAGGCCTCTTAGCGCTTAGCATGTCCAATTGCAGTTTCTACAGAAAGAGTGTTTCAGAAAGGCTCAATCAAAAGTAAGGTTCAACTCTGTTAGTTGAATGCACAGAACAGAAAGAATTTTCACAGAATGCTACTGTGTAGTTTATATTTGAATATATTCCTTTTTCCACTATTACCCTCTTAGCGCTTCGAATGTCCACTTGCATTTACTACAGAAAGAGTGTTCAGAACTGCGCAATCAAAAGTATGGTTTAACTCTGTTAGCTTAATGAACATATCAGAAATAAGTTTCACACAATGCTTCTGTGTAGTTTTTATTTGAAGATATTATTTTTCCCAATATAGGCCTCTTAGCACTCAGAATGTCCAATTGCAGTTTCTACAGAAAGAGTGTTTCAGAAAGGCTCAATCAAAAGTAAGGTTCAACTCTGTTAGTTGAATGCACAGAACAGAAAGAAGTTTCATACAATGCTTCTGTGTAGTTTATATTTGAACATATTCTTTTTTCCACTATTACCCACTTAGCGCTACGAATGTCCAGTTGCATTTTCTACAGACAGAGTGTTTCAAAACTGCTCAATCAAAAGTATGGTTTAACTCTGTTAGCTGAATGCTCAGATCAGAAAGAAGTTTCACAGAATGCTTCTGTGTAGTTTATATTTGAATATATTCCTTTTTCCACTACAACTCTCTTAGCGCTCCAAATGTCCAGTTGCATTTTCTACAGAAAGAGTGTTCAGATCTGCTCAATCAAAAGTATGGTTTAACTCTGTTAGCTGAATGCACAGATCAGAAAGAAGTTTCACCGAATGATTCTGTGTAGTTTATATTTGGAGACATTCCTTTTCCACTATTACCCTCTTAGCGCTCCGAATCTCCACTTGCATTTTCTACAGAAAGAGTGTTTCTGAACGGCTCAATCAAAACTAAGGTTCAACTCTTTTAGTTGAACAAACAGTACAGAAAGAAGTTTCACACAATTCTTCTGTGTAGTTTTTATTTGTAGACATTCTTTTTCCCAATATAGGCCTCTTAGCGCTCAGAATGTCCAATTGCAGTTTCTACAGAAAGAGTGTTTCAGAACGGCTCAATCAAAAGTAAGGTTCAACTCTGTTAGTTGAATGCACAGAACAGAAAGAGTTTTCACAGAATGCTACTGTGTAGTTTATATTTGAATATATTCCTTTTTCCACTATTACCCTCTTAGCGCTCCGAATGTCCACTTGCATTTTCTACAGAAAGAGGGTTCAGAACTGCGCAATCAAAAGTATGGTTTAACTCTGTTAGCTTAATGAACATTTCAGAAATAAGTTTCACACAATGCTTCTGTGTAGTTTTTATTTGAAGATATTATTTTTCCCAATATAGGCCTCTTAGCGCTCAGAATGTCCAATTGCAGTTTCAACAGAAAGAGTGTTTCAGAACGGCTCAATCAAAAGTAAGTTTCAACTCTGTTAGTTGAATGCACAGAACAGAAAGAAGTTTCATACAATGCTTCTGTGTAGTTTATATTTGAATATATTCTTTTTTCCACTATTACCCACTTAGCGCTACGAATGTCCAGTTGCATTTTCTACAGACAGAGTGTTTCAAAACTGCTCAGTCAAAAGTATGGTTTAACTCTGTTAGCTGAATGCTCAGATCAGAAAGAAGTTTCACAGAATGCTTCTGTGTAGTTTATATTTGAATATATTCCTTTTTCCACTACTACTCTCTTAGGGCTCCAAATGTCCAGTTGCATTTTCTACAGAAAGAGTGTTCAGATCTGCTCAATCAAAAGTATGGTTTAACTCTGTTAGCTGAATGCACAGATCAGAAAGAAGTTTCACAGAATGATTCTGTGTAGTTTATATTTGAAGACATTCCTTTTTCCACTATTACCCTCTTAGCGCTCCGAATCTCCACTTGCATTTTCTACAGAAAGAGTGTTTCATAACTGCTCAATCAAAAATATGTTTTATCTCTGTTAACTGAATTTACAGATCAGAAATAAGTTTCACAGAATGTATCTGTGTAGTTTTTATTTGAAGATATTCTTTTTCTCAATGTAGGCCTCTTAGCGCTTAGCATGTCCAATTGCAGTTTCTACAGAAAGAGTGTTTCAGAACGGCTCAATCAAAATAAGGTTCAACTCTGTTAGTTGAATGCACAGAACAGAAAGAATTTTCACAGAATGCTACTGTGTAGTTTATATTTGAATATATTCCTTTTTCCACTATTACCCTCTTAGCGCTCCGAATGTCCACTTGCATTTTCTACAGAAAGAGTGTTCAGAACTGCGCAATCAAAAGTATGGTTTAACTCTGTTAGCTTAATGAACATATCAGAAATAAGTTTCACACAATGCTTCTGTGTAGTTTTTATTTGAAGATATTATTTTTCCCAATATAGGCCTCTTAGCACTCAGAATGTCCAATTGCAGTTTCTACAGAAAGAGTGTTTCAGAAAGGCTCAATCAAAAGTAAGGTTCAACTCTGTTAGTTGAATGCACAGAACAGAAAGAAGTTTCATACAATGCTTCTGTGTAGTTTATATTTGAACATATTCTTTTTTCCACTATTACCACCTTAGCGCTACGAATGTCCAGTTGCATTTTCTACAGACAGAGTGTTTCAAAACTGCTCAATCAAATATATGGTTTAACTCTGTTATCTGAATGCTCAGATCAGAAAGAAGTTTCACAGAATGCTTCTGTGTAGTTTATGTTTGAATATATTCCTTTTTTTACTACTACTCTCTTAGCGCTCCAAATGTCCAGTTGCATTTTCTACAGAAAGAGTGTTCAGATCTGCTCAATCAAAAGTATGGTTTAACTCTGTTAGCTGAATGCACAGATCAGAAAGAAGTTTCACAGAATGATTCTGTGTAGTTTATATTTGGAGACATTCCTTTTTCCACTATTACCCTCTTAGCGCTCCGAATCTCCACTTGCATTTTCTACAGAAAGAGTGTTTCAGAACGGCTCAATCAAAACTAAGGTTCAACTCTTTTAGTTGAACAAACAGAACAGAAAGAAGTTTCACACAATTCTTCTGTGTAGTTTTTATTTGTAGACATTCTTTTTCCCAATATAGGCCTCTTAGCACTCAGAATGTCCAATTGAAGTTTCTACACAAAGAGTGTTTCAGAACGGCTCAATCAAAAGTAAGGTTCAACTCTGTTAATTGAATGCACAGAACAGACAGAAGTTTCATACAATGCTTCTGTGTAGTTTATATTTGAACATATTCTTTTTTCCACTATTACCCACTTAGCGCTACGAATATCCAGTTGCATTTTCTACAGACAGAGTGTTTCAAAACTGCTCAATCAAAAGTATTCTTTAACTCTGTTAGCTGAATGCTCAGATCGGAAAGAAGTTTCACAGAATGCTTCTGTGTAGTTTATATTTGAATATATTCCTTTTTCCACTACTACGCTCTTAGCGCTCCAAATGTCCAGTTGCATTTTCTACAGAAAGAGTGTTCAGATCTGCTCAATCAAAAGTATGGTTTAACTCTGTTAGCTGAATGCACAGATCAGAAAGAAGTTTCACCAAATGATTCTGTGTAGTTTATATTTGAAGACATTCCTTTTTCCACTATTATCCTCTTAGCGATCCGAATCTCCACTTGCATTTTCTACAAAAAGAGTGTTTCATAACTGCTCAATCAAAAATATGTTTTATCTCTCTTAACTGAATTTACAGATCAGAAATAAGTTTCACAGAATGCATCTGTGTAGTTTTTATTTGAAGATATTCTTTTTCCCAATGTAGTCCTCTTAGCGCTTAGCATGTCCAATTGCAGTTTCTACAGAAAGAGTGTTTCAGAACGGCTCAATCAAAAGTAAGGTTCAACTCTGTTAGTTGAATGCACAGAACAGAAAGAATTTTCACACAATGCTACTGTGTAGTTTATATTTGAATATATTCCTTTTTCCACTATTACCCTCTTAGCGCTCCGAATGTCCACTTGCATTTTCCACAGAAATAGTGTTCAGAACTGCGCAATCAAAAGTATGGTTTAACTCTGTTAGCTTAATGAACATATCAGAAATAAGTTACACACAATGCTTCTGTGTAGTTTTTATTTGAAGACATTATTTTTCCCAATATAGGCCTCTTAGCGCTCAGAATGTCCAATTGCAGTTTCTACAGAAAGAGTGTTTCAGAAAGGCTCAATCAAAAGTAAGGTTCAACTCTGTTAGTTGAATGCACAGAACAGAAAGAAGTTTCATACAATGCTTCTGTGTAGTTTATATTTGAACATATTCTTTTTTCCACTATTACCCACTTAGCGCTACGAATGTCCAGTTGCATTTTCTACAGACAGAGTGTTTCAAAACTGCTCAATCAAAAGTATGGTTTAACTCTGTTAGCTGAATGCTCAGATCAGAAAGAAGTTTCACAGAATGCTTCTGTGTAGTTTATATTTGAATATATTCCTTTTTCCACTACTACTCTCTTAGCGCTCCAAATGTCCAGTTGCATTTTCTACAGAAAGAGTGTTCAGATCTGCTCAATCAAAAGTATGGTTTAACTCTGTTAGCTGAATGCACAGATCAGAAAGAAGTTTCACAGAATGATTCTGTTTAGTTTATATTTGGAGACATTCCTTTTTCCACTATTACCCTCTTAGCGCTCCGAATCTCCACTTGCATTTTCTACAGAAAGAGTTTTTCAGAACGGCTCAATCAAAACTAAGGTTCAACTATTTTGGTTGAAGAAACAGAACAGAAAGAAGTTTCACACAATTCTTCTGTGTAGTTTTTATTTGTAGACATTCTTTTTCCCAATATAGGCCTCTTAGCGCTCAGAATGTCCAATTGCAGTTTCTACACAAAGAGTGTTTCAGAACGGCTCAATCAAATGTAAGGTTCAACTCTGTTAGTTGAAGGCACAGAACAGAAAGATGTTTCATACAATGCTTCTGTGTACTTTATATTTGAACATATTTTTTTTCCACTATTACCCACTTAGCGCTACGAATGTCCAGTTGCATTTTCTACAGACAGAGTGTTTCAAAACTGCTCAATCAAAAGTATGGTTTAACTCTGTTAGCTGAATGCTCAGATCAGAAAGAAGTTTCACAGATTGCTTCTGTGTAGTTTATATTTGAATATATTCCTTTTTCCACTACTACGCTCTTAGCGCTCCAAATGTCCAGTTGCATTTTCTACAGAAAGAGTGTTCAGATCTGCTCAATCAAAAGTATGGTTTAACTCTGTTAGCTGAATGCACAGATCAGAAAGAAGTTTCACCGAATGACTCTGTGTAGTTTATATTTGAAGACATTCCTTTTTCCACTATTACCCTCTTAGCGCTCCGAATCTCCACTTGCATTTTCTACAAAAAGAGTGTTTCATAACTGCTCAATCAAAAATATGTTTTATCTCTGTTAACTGAATTTACAGATCAGAAATAAGTTTCACAGAATGCATCTGTGTAGTTTTTATTTGAAGATATTCTTTTTCCCAATGTAGGCCTCTTAGCGCTTAGCATGTCCAATTGCAGTTTCTACAGAAAGAGTGTTTCAGAACGGCTCAATCAAAAGTAAGGTTCAACTCTGTTAGTTGAATGCACAGAACAGAAAGAATTTTCACACAATGCTACTGTGTAGTTTATATTTGAATATATTCCTTTTTCCACTATTACCCTCTTAGTGCTCCGAATGTCCACTTGCATTTTCTACAGAAAGAGTGTTCAGAACTGCGCAATCAAAAGTATGGTTTAACTCTGTTAGCTTAATGAACATATCAGAAATAAGTTACACACAACGCTTCTGTGTAGTTTTTATTTGAAGATATTATTTTTCCCAATAGAGGCCTCTTAGCGCTCAGAATGTCCAATTGCAGTTTCTACAGAAAGAGTGTTTCAGAAAGGCTCAATCAAAAGTAAGGTTCAACTCTGTTAGTTGAATGCACAGAAGAGAAAGTAGTTTCATACAATGCTTCTGTGTAGTTTATATTTGAACATATTCTTTTTTCCACTATTACCCACTTAGCGCTACGAATGTCCAGTTGCATTTTCTACAGACAGAGTGTTTCAAAACTGCTCAATCAAAAGTATGGTTTAACTCTGTTAGCTGAATGCTCAGATCAGAAAGAAGTTTCACAGAATGCTTCTGTGTAGTTTATATTTGAATATATTCCTTTTTCCACTACTATTCTCTTAGCGCTCCAAATGTCCAGTTGCATTTTCTACAGAAAGAGTGTTCAGATCTGCTCGATCAAAAGTATGGTTTAACTCTGTTAGCTGAATGCACAGATCAGAAAGAAGTTTCACAGAATGATTCTGTGTAGTTTATATTTGGAGACATTCCTTTTTCCACTATTACCCTCTTAGCGCTCCGAATCTCCACTTGCATTTTCTACAGAAAGAGTGTTTCAGAACGGCTCAATCAAAATTAAGGTTCAACTCTTTTAGTTGAACAAACAGAACAGAAAGAAGTTTCACACAATTCTTCTCTGTAGTTTTTATTTGTAGACATTCTTTTTCCCAATATAGGCCTCTTAGCGCTCAGAATGTCCAATTGCAGTTTCTACACAAAGAGTGTTTCAGAACGGCTCAATCAAAAGTAAGGTTCAACTCTGTTAGTTGAATGCACAGAACAGAAAGAAGTTTCATACAATGCTTCTGTGTAGTTTATATTTGAACATATTCTTTTTTCCACTATTACCCACTTAGCGCTACGAATGTCCAGTTGCATTTTCTACAGACAGAGTGTTTCAAAACTGCTCAATCAAAAGTATGGTTTAACTCTGTTAGCTGAACGCTCAGATCGTAAAGAAGTTTCACAGAATGCTTCTGTGTTGTTTATATTTGAATATATTCCTTTTTCCACTACTACGCTCTTAGCGCTCCAAATGTCCAGTTGCATTTTCTACAGAAAGAGTGTTCAGATCTGCTCAATCAAAAGTATGGTTTAACTCTGTTAGCTGAATGCACAGATCAGAAAGAAGTTTCACCGAATGATTCTGTGTAGTTTATATTTGAAGACATTCCTTTTTCCACTATTACCCTCTTAGCGCTCCGAATCTCCACTTGCATTTTCTACAAAAAGAGTGTTTCATAACTGCTCAATCAAAAATATGTTTTATCTCTGTTAACTGAATTTACAGATCAGAAATAAGTTTCACAGAATGCATCTGTGTAGTTTTTATTTGAAGATATTCTTTTTCCCAATGTAGGCCTCTTAGCGCTTAGCATGTCCAATTGCAGTTTCTACAGAAAGAGTGTTTCAGAACGGCTCAATCAAAAGTAAGGTTCAACTCTGTTAGTTGAATGCACAAAACACAAAGTATTTTCACAGAATGCTACTGTGTAGTTTATATTTGAATATATTACTTTTTCCACTATTACCCTCTTAGCGCTCCGAATGTCCACTTGCATTTTCTACAGAAAGAGTGTTCAGAACTGCGCAATCAAAAGTATGGTTTAACTCTGTTAGCTTAATGAACATGTCAGAAATAAGTTTCACACAATGCTTTTGTGTAGTTTTTATTTGAAGACATTATTTTTCCCAATATAGGCCTCTTAGCGCTCAGAATGTCCAATTGCAGTTTCTACAGAAAGAGTGTTTCAGAAAGGCTCAATCAAAAGTAAGGTTCAACTCTGTTAGTTGAATGCACAGAACAGAAAGAAGTTTCATACAATGCTTCTGTGTAGTTTATATTTTAACATATTCTTTTTCCACTATTACCCACTTAGCGCTACGAATGTCCAGTTGCATTTTCTACAGACAGAGTGTTTCAAAACTGCTCAATCAAAAGTATGGTTTAACTCTGTTAGCTGAATGCTCAGATCAGAAAGAAGTTTCACAGAATGCTTCTGTGTAGTTTATATTTGAATATATTCCTTTTTCCACTACTACTCTCTTAGGGCTCCAAATGTCCAGTTGCATTTTCTACAGAAAGAGTGTTCAGATCTGCTCAATCAAAAGTATGGTTTAACTCTGTTAGCTGAATGCACAGATCAGAAAGAAGTTTCACCGAATTATTCTGTGTAGTTTATATTTGAAGACATTCCTTTTTCCACTATTACCCTGTTAGCGCTCCGAATCTCCACTTGCATTTTCTACAA
The DNA here is from genome assembly GCF_028878055.3 of Symphalangus syndactylus. Classification (NCBI taxonomy): domain Eukaryota; kingdom Metazoa; phylum Chordata; class Mammalia; order Primates; family Hylobatidae; genus Symphalangus; species Symphalangus syndactylus. Next base: position 1,525,608 of record NC_072425.2, read on the forward strand.
AAAGAGTGTTTCATAACTGCTCAATCAAAAATATGTTTTATCTCTGTTAACTGAATATACAGATCAGAAATAAGTTTCACAGAATGCATCTGTGTAGTTTTTATTTGAAGATATTCTTTTTCCCAATGTAGGCCTCTTAGCGCTTAGCATGTCCAACTGCAGTTTCTACAGAAAGAGTGTTTCGGAACGACTCAATCAAAAGTAAGGTTCAACTCTGTTAGTTGAATGCACAGAACAGAAAGGATTTTCACAGAATGCTACTGTGTAGTTTATATTTGAATATATTCCTTTTTCCACTATTACCCTCTTAGCGCTCCGAATGTCCACTTGCATTTTCTACAGAAAGAGTGTTCAGAACTGCGCAATCAAAAGTATGGTTTAACTCTGTTAGCTTAATGAACATATCAGAAATAAGTTTCACACAATGCTTCTGTGTAGTTTTTATTTGAAGATATTATTTTTCCCAATATAGGCCTCTTAGCGCTCAGAATGTCCAATTGCAGTTTCTACAGAAAGAGTGTTTCAGAAAGGCTCAATCAAAAGTAAGGTTCAACTCTGTTAGTTGAATGCACAGAACAGAAAGAAGTTTCATACAATGCTTCTGTGTAGTTTATATTTGAACATATTCTTTTTTCCACTATTACCCACTTAGCGCTACGAATGTCCAGTTGCATTTTCTACAGACAGAGTGTTTCAAAACTGCTCAATCAAAAGTATGGTTTAACTCTGTTAGCTGAATGCTCAGATCAGAAAGAAGTTTCACAGAATGCTTCTGTGTAGTTTATATTTGAATATATTCCTTTTTCCACTACTACTCTCTTAGGGCTCCAAATGTCCAGTTGCATTTTCTACAGAAAGAGTGTTCAGATCTGCTCAATCAAAAGTATGGTTTAACTCTGTTAGCTGAATGCACAGATCAGAAAGAAGTTTCACCGAATGATTCTGTGTAGTTTATATTTGAAGACATTCCTTTTTCCACTATTACCCTGTTAGCGCTCCGAATCTCCACTTGCATTTTCTACAAAAAGAGTGTTTCATAACTGCTCAATCAAAAATATGTTTTATCTCTGTTAACTGAATTTACAGATCAGAAATAAGTTTCACAGAATGCATCTGTGTAGTTTTTATTTGAAGATATTCTTTTTCCCAATGTAGGCCTCTTAGCACTTAGCATGTCCAACTGCAGTTTCTACAGAAAGAGTGTTACAGAACGGCTCAATCAAAAGTAAGGTTCAACTCTGTTAGTTGAATGCACAGAACAGAAAGAATTTTCACAGAATGCTACTGTGTAGTTTATATTTGAATATATTCCTTTTTCCACTATTACCCTCTTAGCGCTCCGAATATCCACTTGCATTTTCTACAGAAAGAGTGTTCAGAACTGCGCAATCAAAAGTATGGTTTAACTCTGTTAGCTTAATGAACATATCAGAAATAAGTTTCACACAATGCTTCTGTGTAGTTTTTATTTGAAGATATTATTTTTCCCAATATAGGCCTCTTAGCGCTCAGAATGTCCAATTGCAGCTTCTACAGAAAGAGTGTTTCAGAAAGGCTCAATCAAAAGTAAGGTTCAACTCTGTTAGTTGAAAGCACAGAACAGAAAGAAGTTTCATACAATGCTTCTGTGTAGTTTATATTTGAACATATTCTTTTTTCCACTATTACCCACTTAGCGCTACGAATGTCCAGTTGCATTTTCTACAGACAGAGTGTTTCAAAACTGCTCAATCAAAAGTATGGTTTAACTCTGTTAGCTGAATGCTCAGATCAGAAAGAAGTTTCACAGAATGCTTCTGTGTAGTTTATATTTGAATATATTCCATTTTCCACTACTACTCTCTTAGCGCTCCAAATGTCCAGTTGCATTTTCTACAGAAAGAGTGTTCAGATCTGCTCAATCAAAAGTATGGTTTAACTCTGTTAGCTGAATGCACAGATCAGAAAGAAGTTTCACAGAATGATTCTGTGTAGTTTATATTTGGAGACATTCCTTTTTCCACTATTACCCTCTTAGCGCTCCGAATCTCCACTTGCATTTTCTACAGAAAGAGTGTTTCAGAACGGCTCAATCAAAACTAAGGTTCAACTCTTTTAGTTGAACAAACAGAACAGAAAGAAGTTTCACACAATTCTTCTGTGTAGTTTTTATGTGTAGACATTCTTTTCCCAATATAGGCCTCTTATCGCTCAGAATGTCCAATTGCAGTTTCTACAGAAAGAGTGTTTCAGAACGGCTCAATCAAAAGTAAGGTTCAACTCTGTTAGTTGAATGCACAGAACAGAAAGAAGTTTCATAAAATGCTTCTGTGTAGTTTATATTTGAACATATTCTTTTTTCCACTATTACCCACTTAGCGCTACGAATGTCCAGTTGCATTTTCTACAGACAGAGTGTTTCAAAACTGCTCAATCAAAAGTGTGGTTTAACTCTGTTAGCTGAATGCTCAGATCAGAAAGAAGTTTCACAGAATGCTTCTGTGTTGTTTATATTTGAATATATTCATTTTTCCACTACTACGCTCTTAGCGCTCCAAATGTCCAGTTGCATTTTCTACAGAAAGAGTGTTTAGATCTGCTCAATCAAAAGTATGGTTTAACTCTGTTAGCTGAATGCACAGATCAGAAAGAATTTTCACCGAATGATTCTGTGTATTTTATATTTGAAGACATTCCTTTTTCCACTATTACCCTCTTAGCGCTCCGAATCTCCTCTTGCATTTTCTACAAAAAGAGTGTTTCATAACTGCTCAATCAAAAATATGTTTTATCTCTGTTAACTGAATTTGCAGATCAGAAATAAGTTTCACAGAATGCATCTGTGTAGTTTTTATTTGAAGATATTCTTTTTCCCAATGTAGGCCTCTTAGCGCTTAGCATGTCCAATTGCAGTTTCTACAGAAAGAGTGTTTCAGAACGGCTCAATCAAAAGTAAGGTTCAACTCTGTTAGTTGAATGCACAGAACAGAAAGAATTTTCACAGAATGCTACAGTGTAGTTTATATTTGAATATATTCCTTTTTCCACTATTACCCTCTTAGCGCTCCGAATGTCCACTTGCATTTTCTACAGAAAGAGTGTTCAGAACTGCGCAATCAAAAGTATGGTTTAACTCTGTTAGCTTAATGAACATATCAGAAATAAGTTTCACACAATGCTTCTGTGTAGTTTTTATTTGAAGATATTATTTTTCCCAATATAGGCCTCTTAGCGCTCAGAATGTCCAATTGCAGCTTCTACAGAAAGAGTGTTTCAGAAAGGCTCAATCAAAAGTAAGGTTCAACTCTGTTAGTTGAATGCACAGAACAGAAAGAAGTTTCATACAATGCTTCTGTGTAGTTTATATTTGAAAATATTCTTTTTTCCACTATTACCCACTTAGCGCTACGAATGTCCAGTTGCATTTTCTACAGACAGAGTGTTTCAAAACTGCTCAATCAAAAGTATGGTTTAACTCTGTTAGCTGAATGCTCAGATCAGAAAGAAGTTTCACAGAATGCTTCTGTGTAGTTTATATTTGAATATATTCCTTTTTCCACTACTATTCTCTTAGCGCTCCAAATGTCCAGTTGCATTTTCTACAGAAAGAGTGTTCAGATCTGCTCGATCAAAAGTATGGTTTAACTCTGTTAGCTGAATGCACAGATCAGAAAGAAGTTTCACAGAATGATTCTGTGTAGTTTATATTTGGAGACATTCCTTTTTCCACTATTACCCTCTTAGCGCTCCGAATCTCCACTTGCATTTTCTACAGAAAGAGTGTTTCAGAACGGCTCAATCAAAATTAAGGTTCAACTCTTTTAGTTGAACAAACAGAACAGAAAGAAGTTTCACACAATTCTTCTCTGTAGTTTTTATTTGTAGACATTCTTTTTCCCAATATAGGCCTCTTAGCGCTCAGAATGTCCAATTGCAGTTTCTACACAAAGAGTGTTTCAGAACGGCTCAATCAAAAGTAAGGTTCAACTCTGTTAGTTGAATGCACAGAACAGAAAGAAGTTTCATACAATGCTTCTGTGTAGTTTATATTTGAACATATTCTTTTTTCCACTATTACCCCCTTAGCGCTACGAATGTCCAGTTGCATTTTCTACAGACAGAGTGTTTCAAAACTGCTCAATCAAAAGTATGGTTTAACTCTGTTAGCTGAATGCTCAGATCGGAAAGTAGTTTCACAGAATGCTTCTGTGTAGTTTATATTTGAATATATTCCTTTTTCCACTACTACGCTCTTAGCGCTCCAAAAGTCCAGTTGCATTTTCTACAGAAAGAGTGTTCAGATCTGCTCAATCAAAAGTATGGTTTAACTCTGTTAGCTGAATGCACAGAACAGAAAGAAGTTTCACCGAATGATTCTGTGTAGTTTATATTTGAAGACATTCCTTTTTCCACTATTACCCTCTTAGCGCTCCGAATCTCCACTTGCATTTTCTACAAAAAGAGTGTTTCATAACTGCTCAATCAAAAATATGTTTTATCTCTGTTAACTGAATTTACAGATCAGAAATAAGTTTCACAGAATGCATCTGTGTAGTTTTTATTTGAAGATATTCTTTTTCCCAATGTAGGCCTCTTAGCGCTTAGCATGTCCAATTGCAGTTTCTACAGAAAGAGTGTTTCAGAACGGCTCAATCAAAAGTAAGGTTCAACTCTGTTAGTTGAATGCACAGAACACAAAGAATTTTCACAGAATGCTACTGTGTAGTTTATATTTGAATATATTACTTTTTCCACTATTACCCTCTTAGCGCTCCGAATGTCCACTTGCATTTTCTACAGAAAGAGTGTTCAGAACTGCGCAATCAAAAGTATGGTTTAACTCTGTTAGCTTAATGAACATGTCAGAAATAAGTTTCACACAATGCTTCTGTGTAGTTTTTATTTGAAGATATTATTTTTCCCAATATAGGCCTCTTAGCGCTCTGAATGTCCAATTGCAGTTTCTACAGAAAGAGTGTTTCAGAAAGGCTCAATCAAAAGTAAGGTTCAACTCTGTTAGTTGAATGCACAGAACAGAAAGAAGTTTCATACAATGCTTCTGTGTAGTTTATATTTGAACATATTCTTTTTTCCACTATTACCCACTTAGCGCTACGAATGTCCAGTTGCATTTTCTACAGACAGAGTGTTTCAAAACTGCTCAATCAAAAGTATGGTTTAACTCTGTTAGCTGAATGCTCAGATCAGAAAGAAGTTTCACAGAATGCTTCTGTGTAGTTTATATTTGAATATATTCCTTTTTCAACTACTACTCTCTTAGCGCACCAAATGTCCAGTTGCATTTTCTACAGAAAGAGTGTTCAGATCTGCTCAATCAAAAGTATGGTTTAACTCTGTTAGCTGAATGCACAGATCAGAAAGAAGTTTCACAGAATGATTCTGTTTAGTTTATATTTGGAGTCATTCCTTTTTCCACTATTACCCTCTTAGCGCTCCGAATCTCCACTTGCATTTTCCACAGAAAGAGTGTTTCAGAACGGCTCAATAAAAACTAAGGTTCAACTCTTTTAGTTGAACAAACAGAACAGAAAGAAGTTTCACACAATTCTTCTGTGTAGTTTTTATTTGTAGACATTCTTTTTCCCAATATAGGCCTCTTAGCGCTCAGAATGTCCAATTGCAGTTTCTACACAAAGAGTGTTTCAGAACGGCTCAATCAAAAGTAAGGTTCAACTCTGTTAGTTGAATGCACAGAACAGAAAGAAGTTTCATACAATGCTTCTGTGTAGTTTATATTTGAACATATTCTTTTTTCCACTATTACCCACTTAGCGCTACGAATGTCCAGTTGCATTTACTACAGACAGAGTGTTTCAAAACTGCTCAATCAAAAGTATGGTTTAACTCTGTTAGCTGAATGCTCAGATCAGAAAGAAGTTTCACAGAATGCTTCTGTGTAGTTTATATTTGAATATATTCCTTTTTCCACTACTACGCTCTTAGCGCTCCAAATGTCCAGTTGCATTTTCTACAGAAAGAGTGTTCAGATCTGCTCAATCAAAAGTATGGTTTAACTCTGTTAGCTGAATGCACAGATCAGAAAGAAGTTTCACCGAATGATTCTGTGTAGTTTATATTTGAAGACATTCCTTTTTCCACTATTACCCTCTTAGCGCTCCGAATCTCCACTTGCATTTTCTACAAAAAGAGTGTTTCATAACTGCTCAATCAAAAATATGTTTTATCTCTGTTAACTGAATTTACAGATCAGAAATAAGTTTCACAGAATGCATCTGTGTAGTTTTTATTTGAAGATATTCTTTTTCCCAATGTAGGCCTCTTAGCGCTTAGCATGTCCAACTGCAGTTTCTACAGAAAGAGTGTTTCAGAACGGCTCAATCAAAAGTAAGGTTCAACTCTGTTAGTTGAATGCACAGAACAGAAAGAATTTTCACAGAATGCTATGGTGTAGTTTATATTTGAATATATTCCTTTTTCCACTATTACCCTCTTAGCGCTCCGAATGTCCACTTGCATTTTCTACAGAAAGAGTGTTCAGAACTGCGCAATCAAAAGTATGGTTTAACTCTGTTAGCTTAATAACATATCAGAAATAAGTTTCACACAATGCTTCTGTGTAGTTTTTATTTGAAGATATTATTTTTCCCAATATAGGCCTCTTAGCGCTCAGAATGTCCAATTGCAGTTTCTACAGAAAGAGTGTTTCAGAAAGGCTCAATCAAAAGTAAGGTTCAACTCTGTTAGTTGAATGCACAGAACAGAAAGAAGTTTCATACAATGCTTCTGTGTAGTTTATATTTGAACATATTCTTTTTTCCACTATTACCCACTTAGCGCTACGAATGTCCAGTTGCATTTTCTACAGACAGAGTGTTTCAAAACTGCTCAATCAAAAGTATGGTTTAACTCTGTTAGCTGAATGCTCAGATCAGAAAGAAGTTTCACAGAATGCTTCTGTGTAGTTTATATTTGAATATATTCCTTTTTCCACTACTACTCTCTTAGGGCTCCAAATGTCCAGTTGCATTTTCTACAGAAAGAGTGTTCAGATCTGCTCAATCAAAAGTATGGTTTAACTCTGTTAGCTGAATGCACAGATCAGAAAGAAGTTTCACCGAATGATTCTGTGTAGTTTATATTTGAAGACATTCCTTTTTCCACTATTACCCTGTTAGCGCTCCGAATCTCCACTTGCATTTTCTACAAAAAGAGTGTTTCATAACTGCTCAATCAAAAATATGTTTTATCTCTGTTAACTGAATTTACAGATCAGAAATAAGTTTCACAGAATGCATCTGTGTAGTTTTTATTTGAAGATATTCTTTTTCCCAATGTAGGCCTCTTAGCGCTTAGCATGTCCAACTGCAGTTTCTACAGAAAGAGTGTTACAGAACGGCTCAATCAAAAGTAAGGTTCAACTCTGTTAGTTGAATGCACAGAACAGAAAGAATTTTCACAGAATGCTACTGTGTAGTTTATATTTGAATATATTCCTTTTTCCACTATTACCCTCTTAGCGCTCCGAATGTCCACTTGCATTTTCAACAGAAAGAGTGTTCAGAACTGCGCAATCAAATGTATGGTTTAACTCTGTTAGCTTAATGAACATATCAGAATTAAGTTTCACACAATGCTTCTGTGTAGTTTTTATTTGAAGATATTATTTTTCCCAATATAGGCCTCTTAGCGCTCAGAATGTCCAATTGCAGCTTCTACAGAAAGAGTGTTTCAGAAAGGCTCAATCAAATGTAAGTTTCAACTCTGTTAGTTGAATGCACAGAACAGAAAGAAGTTTCATACAATGCTTCTGTGTAGTTTATATTTGAACATATTCTTTTTTCCACTATTACCCACTTAGCGCTACGAATGTCCAGTTGCATTTTCTACAGACAGAGTGTTTCAAAACTGCTCAATCAAAAGTATGGTTTAACTCTGTTAGCTGAATGCTCAGTTCAGAAAGAAGTTTCACAGAATGCTTCTGTGTAGTTTATATTTGAATATATTCCATTTTCCACTACTACTCTCTTAGCGCTCCAAATGTCCAGTTGCATTTTCTACAGAAAGAGTGTTCAGATCTGCTCAATCAAAAGTATGGTTTAACTCTGTTAGCTGAATGCACAGATCAGAAAGAAGTTTCACAGAATGATTCTGTGTAGTTTATATTTGGAGACATTCCTTTTTCCACTATTACCCTCTTAGCGCTCCGAATCTCCACTTGCATTTTCTACAGAAAGAGTGTTTCAGAACGGCTCAATCAAAACTAAGGTTCAACTCTTTTAGTTGAACAAACAGAACAGAAAGAAGTTTCACACAATTCTTCTTTGTAGTTTTTATTTGTAGACATTCTTTTTCCCAATATAGGCCTCTTAGCGCTCAGAATGTCCAATTGCAGTTTCTACAGAAAGAGTGTTTCAGAACGGCTCAATCAAAAGTAAGGTTCAACTCTGTTAGTTGAATGCACAGAACAGAAAGAAGTTTCATACAATGCTTCTGTGTAGTTTATATTTGAACATATTCTTTTTTCCACTATTACCCACTTAGCGCTACGAATGTCCAGTTGCATTTTCTACAGACAGAGTGTTTCAAAACTGCTCAATCAAAAGTGTGGTTTAACTCTGTTAGCTGAATGCTCAGATCAGAAAGAAGTTTCACAGAATGCTTCTGTGTTGTTTATATTTGAATATATTCATTTTTCCACTACTACGCTCTTAGCGCTCCAAATGTCCAGTTGCATTTTCTACAGAAAGAGTGTTTAGATCTGCTCAATCAAAAGTATGGTTTAACTCTTTTAGCTGAATGCACAGATCAGAAAGAATTTTCACCGAATGATTCTGTGTATTTTATATTTGAAGACATTCCTTTATCCACTATTACCCTCTTAGCGCTCCGAATCTCCTCTTGCATTTTCTACAAAAAGAGTGTTTCATAACTGCTCAATCAAAAATATGTTTTATCTCTGTTAACTGAATTTACAGATCAGAAATAAGTTTCACAGAATGCTTCTGTGTAGTTTATATTTGAAGATATTCTTTTTCCCAATGTAGGCCTCTTAGCGCTTAGCATGTCCAATTGCAGTTTCTACAGAAAGAGTGTTTCAGAACGGCTCAATCAAAAGTAAGGTTCAACTCTGTTAGTTGAATGCACAGAACAGAAAGAATTTTCACAGAATGCTACAGTGTAGTTTATATTTGAATATATTCTTTTTTCCACTATTACCCTCTTAGCGCTCCGAATGTCCACTTGCATTTTCTACAGAAAGAGTGTTCAGAACTGCGCAATCAAAAGTATGGTTTAACTCTGTTAGCTTAATGAACATATAAGAAATAAGTTTCACACAATGCTTCTGTGTAGTTTTTATTTGAAGATATTATTTTTCCCAATAGAGGCCTCTTAGCGCTCAGAATGTCCAATTGCAGCTTCTACAGAAAGAGTGTTTCAGAAAGGCTCAATCAAAAGTAAGGTTCAACTCTGTTAGTTGAATGCACAGAACAGAAAGAAGTTTCATACAATGCTTCTGTGTAGTTTATATTTGAACATATTCTTTTTTCCACTATTACCCACTTAGCGCTACGAATGTCCAGTTGCATTGTCTACAGACAGAGTGTTTCAAAACTGCTCAATCAAAAGTATGGTTTAACTCTGTTAGCTGAATGCTCAGATCAGAAAGAAGTTTCACAGAATGCTTCTGTGTAGTTTATATTTGAATATATTCCTTTTTCCACTACTACTCTCTTAGCGCTCCAAATGTCCAGTTGCATTTTCTACAGAAAGAGTGTTCAGATCTGCTCGATCAAAAGTATGGTTTAACTCTGTTAGCTGAATGCACAGATCAGAAAGAAGTTTCACAGAATGATTCTGTGTAGTTTATATTTGGAGACATTCCTTTTTCCACTATTACCCTCTTAGCGCTCCGAATCTCCACTTGCATTTTCTACAGAAAGAGTGTTTCAGAACGGCTCAATCAAAAGTAAGGTTCAACTCTTTTAGTTGAACAAACAGAACAGAAAGAAGTTTCACACAATTCTTCTCTGTAGTTTTTATTTGTAGACATTCTTTTTCCCAATATAGGCCTCTTAGCGCTCAGAATGTCCAATTGCAGTTTCTACACAAAGAGTGTTTCAGAACGGCTCAATCAAAAGTAAGGTTCAACTCTGTTAGTTGAATGCACAGAACAGAAAGAAGTTTCATACAATGCTTCTGTGTAGTTTATATTTGAACATATTCTTTTTTCCACTATTACCCACTTAGCGCTACGAATGTCCAGTTGCATTTTCTACAGACAGAGTGTTTCAAAACTGCTCAATCAAATGTATGGTTTAACTCTGTTAGCTGAATGCTCAGATCGGAAAGAAGTTTCACAGAATGCTTCTGTGTAGTTTATATTTGAATATATTCCTTTTTCCACTACTACGCTCTTAGCGCTCCAAAAGTCCAGTTGCATTTTCTACAGAAAGAGTGTTCAGATCTGCTCAATCAAAAGTATGGTTTAACTCTGTTAGCTGAATGCACAGATCAGAAAGAAGTTTCACCGAATGATTCTGTGTAGTTTATATTTGAAGACATTCCTTTTTCCACTATTACCCTCTTAGCGCTCCGAATCTCCACTTGCATTTTCTACAAAAAGAGTGTTTCATAACTGCTCAATCAAAAATATGTTTTATCTCTGTTAACTGAATTTACAAATCAGAAATAAGTTTCACAGAATGCATCTGTGTAGTTTTTATTTGAAGATATTCTTTTTCCCAATGTAGGCCTCTTAGCGCTTAGCATGTCCAATTGCAGTTTCTACAGAAAGAGTGTTTCAGAACGGCTCAATCAAAAGTAAGGTTCAACTCTGTTAGTTGAATGCACAGAACACAAAGAATTTTCACAGAATGCTACTGTGTAGTTTATATTTGAATATATTACTTTTTCCACTATTACCCTCTTAGCGCTCCGAATGTCCACTTGCATTTTCTACAGAAAGAGTGTTCAGAACTGCGCAATCAAAAGTATGGTTTAACTCTGTTAGCTTAATGAACATGTCAGAAATAAGTTTCACACAATGCTTCTGTGTAGTTTTTATTTGAAGACATTATTTTTCCCCATATAGGCCTCTTAGCGCTCAGAATGTCCAATTGCAGTTTCTACAGAAAGAGTGTTTCAGAAAGGCTCAATCAAAAGTAAGGTTCAACTCTGTTAGTTGAATGCACAGAACAGAAAGAAGTTTCATACAATGCTTCTGTGTAGTTTATATTTGAACATATTCTTTTTTCCACTATTACCCACTTAGCGCTACGAATGTCCAGTTGCATTTTCTACAGACAGAGTGTTTCAAAACTGCTCAATCAAAAGTATGGTTTAACTCTGTTAGCTGAATGCTCAGATCAGAAAGAAGTTTCACAGAATGCTTCTGTGTAGTTTATATTTGAATATATTCCTTTTTCCACTACTACTCTCTTAGCGCTCCAAATGTCCAGTTGCATTTTCTACAGAAAGAGTGTTCAGATCTGCTCAATCAAAAGTATGGTTTAACTCTCTTAGCTGAATGCACAGATCAGAAAGAAGTTTCACAGAATGATTCTGTTTAGTTTATATTTGGAGACATTCTTTTTCCACTATTACCCTCTTAGCGCTCCGAATCTCCACTTGCATTTTCTACAGAAAGAGTGTTTCAGAACGGCTCAATAAAAACTAAGGTTCAACTCTTTTAGTTGAACAAACAGAACAGAAAGAAGTTTCACACAATTCTTCTGTGTAGTTTTTATTTGTAGACATTCTTTTTCCCAATATAGGCCTCTTAGCGCTCAGAATGTCCAATTGCAGTTTCTACACAAAGAGTGTTTCAGAACGGCTCAATCAAAAGTAAGGTTCAACACTGTTAGTTGAATGCACAGAACAGAAAGAAGTTTCATACAATGCTTCTGTGTAGTTTATATTTGAACATATTCTTTTTTCCACTATTACCCACTTAGCGCTACGAATGTCCAGTTGCATTTTCTACAGACAGAGTGTTTCAAAACTGCTCAATCAAAAGTATGGTTTAACTCTGTTAGCTGAATGCTCAGATCAGAAAGAAGTTTCACAGAATGCTTCTGTGTAGTTTATATTTGAATATATTCCTTTTTCCACTACTACGCTCTTAGCGCTCCAAATGTCCAGTTGCATTTTCTACAGAAAGAGTGTTCAGATCTGCTCAATCAAAAGTATGGTTTAACTCTGTTAGCTGAATGCACAGATCAGAAAGAAGTTTCACCGAATGATTCTGTGTAGTTTATATTTGAAGACATTCCTTTTTCCACTATTACCCTCTTAGCGCTCCGAATCTCCACTTGCATTTTCTACAGAAAGAATGTTTCAGAACGGCTCAGTCAAAACTAAGGTTCAACTCTTTTAGTTGAACAAACAGAACAGAAAGTAGTTTCACACAATTCTTCTGTGTAGTTTTTATTTGTAGACATTCTTTTTCCCAATATAGGCCTCTTAGCGCTCAGAATGTCCAATTGCAGTTTCTACAGAAAGAGTGTTTCAGAACGGCTCAATCAAAAGTAAGGTTAAACTGTGTTAGTTGAATGCACAGAACAGAAAGAAGTTTCATACAATGCTTCTGTGTAGTTTATATTTGAACATATTCTTTTTTCCACTATTACCCACTTAGCGCTACGAATGTCCAGTTGCATTTTCTACAGACAGAGTGTTTCAAAACTGCTCAATCAAAAGTGTGGTTTAACGCTGTTAGCTGAATGCTCAGATCAGAAAGTAGTTTCACAGAATGCTTCTGTGTAGTTTATATTTGAATATATTCCTTTTTCCACTACTACGCTATTAGCGCTCCAAATGTCCAGTTGCATTTTCTACAGAAAGAGTGTTCAGATCTGCTCAATCAAAAGTATGGTTTAACTCTGTTAGCTGAATGCACAGATCAGAAAGAATTTTCACCGAATGATTCTGTGTAGTTTATATTTGAAGACATTCCTTTTTCCACTATTACCCTCTTAGCGCTCCGAATCTCCTCTTGCATTTTCTACAAAAAGAGTGTTTCATAACTGCTCAATCAAAAATATGTTTTATCTCTGTTAACTGAATTTACAGATCAGAAATAAGTTTCACAGAATGCATCTGTGTAGTTTTTATTTGAAGATATTCTTTTTCCCAATGTAGGCCTCTTAGCGCTTAGCATGTCCAATTGCAGTTTCTACAGAAAGAGTGTTTCAGAACGGCTCAATCAAAAGTAAGGTTCAACTCTGTTAGTTGAATGCACAGAACAGAAAGAATTTTCACAGAATGCTACAGTGTAGTTTATATTTGAATATATTCCTTTTTCCACTATTACCCTCTTAGCGCTCCGAATGTCCACTTGCATTTTCTACAGAAAGAGTGTTCAGAACTGCGCAATCAAAAGTATGGTTTAACTCTGTTAGCTTAATGAACATATCAGAAATAAGTTTCACACAATGCTTCTGTGTAGTTTTTATTTGAAGATATTATTTTTCCCAATAGAGGCCTCTTAGCGCTCAGAAAGTCCAATTGCAGTTTCTACAGAAAGAGTGTTTCAGAAAGGCTCAATCAAAAGTAAGGTTCAACTCTGTTAGTTGAATGCACAGAACAGAAAGAAGTTTCATACAATGCTTCTGTGTAGTTTATATTTGAACATATTCTTTTTTCCACTATTACCCACTTAGCGCTACGAATGTCCAGTTGCATTTTCTACAGACAGAGTGTTTCAAAACTGCTCAATCAAAAGTATGGTTTAACTCTGTTAGCTGAATGCTCAGATCAGAAAGATGTTTCACAGAATGCTTCTGTGTAGTTTATATATGAATATATTCCTTTTTCCACTACTACGCTCTTAGCGCTCCAAATGTCCAGTTGCATGTTCTACAGAAAGAGTGTTCAGATCTGCTCAATCAAAAGTATGGTTTAACTCTGTTAGCTGAAAGCACAGATCAGAAAGAAGTTTCACCGAATGATTCTGTGTAGTTTATATTTGAAGACATTCCTTTTTCCACTATTACCCTCTTAGCGCTCCGAATCTCCACTTGCATTTTCTACAGAAAGAGTGTTTCAGAACGGCTCAATCAAAACTAAGGTTCAACTCTTTTAGTTGAACAAACAGAACAGAAAGTAGTTTCACACAATTCTTCTGTGTAGTTTTTATTTGTAGACATTATTTTTCCCAATATAGGCCTCTTAGCGCTCAGAATGTCCAATTGCAGTTTCTACAGAAAGAGTGTTTCAGAACGGCTCAATCAAAAGTAAGGTTCAACTCTGTTAGTTGAATGCACAGAACAGAAAGAAGTTTCATACAATGCTTCTGTGTAGTTTATATTTGAACATATTCTTTTTTCCACTATTACCCACTTAGCGCTACGAATGTCCAGTTGCATTTTCTACAGACAGAGTGTTTCAAAACTGCTCAATCAAAAGTGCGGTTTAACCCTGTTAGCTGAATGCTCAGATCAGAAAGTAGTTTCACAGAATGCTTCTGTGTAGTTTATATTTGAATATATTCCTTTTTCCACTACTACGCTCTTAGCGCTCCAAATGTCCAGTTGCATTTTCTACAGAAAGAGTGTTCAGATCTGCTCAATCAAAAGTATGGTTTAACTCTGTTAGCTGAATGCACAGATCAGAAAGAATTTTCACCGAATGATTCTGTGTAGTTTATATTTGAAGACATTCCTTTTTCCACTATGACCCTCTTAGCGCTCCGAATCTCCTCTTGCATTTTCTACAAAAAGAGTGTTTCATAACTGCTCAATCAAAAATATGTTTTATCTCTGTTAACTGAATTTACAGATCAGAAATAAGTCTCACAGAATGCATCTGTGTAGTTTTTATTTGAAGATATTATTTTTCCCAATGTAGGCATCTTAGCGCTTAGCATGTCCAATTGCAGTTTCTACAGAAAGAGTGTTTCAGAACGGCTCAATCAAAAGTAAGGTTCAACTCTGTTAGTTGAATGCACAGAACAGAAAGAATTTTCACAGAATGCTACTGTGTAGTTTATATTTGAATATATTCCTTTTTCCACTATTACCCTCTTAGCGCTCCGAATGTCCACTTGCATTTTCTACAGAAAGAGTGTTCAGAACTGCGCAATCAAAAGTATGGTTTAACTCTGTTAGCTTAATGAACATATCAGAAATAAGTTTCACACAATGCTTCTGTGTAGTTTTTATTTGAAGATATTATTTTTCCCAATAGAGGCCTCTTAGCGCTCAGAATGTCCAATTGCAGTTTCTACAGAAAGAGTGTTTCAGAAAGGCTCAATCAAAAGTAAGGTTCAACTCTGTTAGTTGAATGCACAGAACAGAAAGAAGTTTCATACAATGCTTCTGTGTAGTTTATATTTGAACATATTCTTTTTTCCACTATTACCCACTTAGCGCTACGAATGTCCAGTTGCATTTTCTACAGACAGAGTGTTTCAAAACTGCTCAATCAAAAGTATGGTTTAACTCTGTTAGCTGAATGCTCAGATCAGAAAGGAGTTTCACAGAATGCTTCTGTGTAGTTTATATTTGAATATATTCCTTTTTCCACTAATACGCTCTTAGCGCTCCAAATGTCCAGTTGCATTTTCTACAGAAAGAGTGTTCAGATCTGCTCAATCAAAAGTATGGTTTAACTCTGTTAGCTGAATGCACAGATCAGAAAGAAGTTTCACCGAATGATTCTGTGTAGTTTATATTTGAAGACATTCCTTTTTCCACTATTACCCTCTTAGCGCTCCGAATCTCCACTTGCATTTTCTACAAAAAGAGTGTTTCATAACTGCTCAATCAAAAATATGTTTTATCTGTGTTAACTGAATTTACAGATCAGAAATAAGTTTCACAGAATGCATCTGTGTAGTTTTTATTTGAAGATATTCTTTTTCCCAATGTAGGCCTCTTAGCGCTTAGCATGTCCAACTGCAGTTTCTACAGAAAGAGTGTTTCAGAACGGCTCAATCAAAAGTAAGGTTCAACTCTGTTAGTTGAATGCACAGAACAGAAAGAATTTTCACAGAATGCTACTGTGTATTTTATATTTGAATATATTCCTTTTTCCACTATTACTCTCTTAGCGCTCCGAATGTCCACTTGCATTTTCTACAGAAAGAGTGTTCAGAACTGCGCAATCAAAAGTATGGTTTAACTCTGTTAGCTTAATGAACATATCAGAAATAAGTTTCACACAATGCTTCTGTGTAGTTTTTATTTGAAGATATTATTTTTCCCAATATAGGCCTCTTAGCGCTCAGAATGTCCAATTGCAGCTTCTACAGAAAGAGTGTTTCAGAAAGGCTCAATCAAAAGTAAGGTTCAACTCTGTTAGTTGAATGCACAGAACAGAAAGAAGTTTCATACAATGCTTCTGTGTAGTTTATATTTGAACATATTCTTTTTTCCACTATTACCCACTTAGCGCTACGAATGTCCAGTTGCATTTTCTACAGACAGAGTGTTTCAAAACTGCTCAATCAAAAGTATGGTTTAACTCTGTTAGCTGAATGCTCAGATCAGAAAGAAGTTTCACAGAATGCTTCTGTGTAGTTTATATTTGAATATATTCCATTTTCCACTACTACTCTCTTAGCGCTCCAAATGTCCAGTTGCATTTTCTACAGAAAGAGTGTTCAGATCTGCTCAATCAAAAGTATGGTTTAACTCTGTTAGCTGAATGCACAGATCAGAAAGAAGTTTCACAGAATGATTCTGTGTAGTTTATATTTGGAGACATTCCTTTTTCCACTATTACCCTCTTAGCGCTCCGAATCTCCACTTGCATTTTCTACAGAAAGAGTGTTTCAGAACGGCTCAATCAAAACTAAGGTTCAACTCTTTTAGTTGAACAAACAGAACAGAAAGAAGTTTCACACAATTCTTCTGTGTAGTTTTTATTTGTAGACATTCTTTTTCCCAATATAGGCCTCTTAGCGCTCAGAATGTCCAATTGCAGTTTCTACAGAAAGAGTGTTTCAGAACGGCTCAATCAAAAGTAAGGTTCAACTCTGTTAGTTGAATGCACAGAACAGAAAGAAGTTTCATACAATGCTTCTGTGTAGTTTATATTTGAACATATTCTTTTTTCCACTATTACCCACTTAGCGCTACGAATGTCCAGTTGCATTTTCTACAGACAGAGTGTTTCAAAACTGCTCAATCAAAAGTGTGGTTTAACTCTGTTAGCTGAATGCTCAGATCAGAAAGAAGTTTCACAGAATGCTTCTGTGTTGTTTATATTTGAATATATTCATTTTTCCACTACTACGCTCTTAGCGCTCCAAATGTCCAGTTGCATTTTCTACAGAAAGAGTGTTTAGATCTGCTCAATCAAAAGTATGGTTTAACTCTGTAAGCTGAATGCACAGATCAGAAAGAATTTTCACCGAATGATTCTGTGTATTTTATATTTGAAGACATTCCTTTTTCCACTATTACCCTCTTAGCGCTCCGAATCTCCTCTTGCATTTTCTACAAAAAGAGTGTTTCATAACTGCTCAATCAAAAATATGTTTTATCTCTGTTAACTGAATTTACAGATCAGAAATAAGTTTCACAGAATGCATCTGTGTAGTTTTTATTTGAAGATATTCTTTTTCCCAATGTAGGCCTCTTAGCGCTTAGCATGTCCAATTGCAGTTTCTACAGAAAGAGTGTTTCAGAACGGCTCAATCAAAAGTAAGGTTCAACTCTGTTAGTTGAATGCACAGAACAGAAAGAATTTTCACAGAATGCTACAGTGTAGTTTATATTTGATTATATTCCTTTTTCCACTATTACCCTCTTAGCGCTCCGAATGTCCACTTGCATTTTCTACAGAAAGAGTGTTCAGAACTGCGCAATCAAAAGTATGGTTTAACTCTGTTAGCTTAAGGAACATATCAGAAATAAGTTTCACACAATGCTTCTGTGTAGTTTTTATTTGAAGATATTTTTTTTCCCAATAGAGGCCTCTTAGCGCTCAGAATGTCCAATTGCAGTTTCTACAGAAAGAGTGTTTCAGAAAGGCTCAATCAAAAGTAAGGTTCAACTCTGTTAGTTGAATGCACAGAACAGAAAGAAGTTTCATACAATGCTTCTGTGTAGTTTATATTTGAACATATTCTTTTTTCCACTATTACCCACTTAGCGCTACGAATGTCCAGTTGCATTTTCTACAGACAGAGTGTTTCAAAACTGCTCAATCAAAAGTATGGTTTAACTCTGTTAGCTGAATGCTCAGATCAGAAAGATGTTTCACAGAATGCTTCTGTGTAGTTTATATTTGAATATATTCCTTTTTCCACTACTACGCTCTTAGCGCTCCAAATGTCCAGTTGCATTTTCTACAGAAAGAGTGTTCAGATCTGCTCAATCAAAAGTATGGTTTAACTCTGTTAGCTGAATGCACAGATCAGAAAGAAGTTTCACCGAATGGTTCTGTGTAGTTTATATTTGAAGACATTCCTTTTTCCACTATTACCCTCTTAGCGCTCCGAATCTCCACTTGCATTTTCTACAGAAAGAGTGTTTCAGAACGGCTCAATCAAAACTAAGGTTCAACTCTTTTAGTTGAACAAACAGAACAGAAAGTAGTTTCACACAATTCTTCTGTGTAGTTTTTACTTGTAGACATTCTTTTTCCCAATATAGTCCTCTTAGCGCTCAGAATGTCCAATTGCAGTTTCTACAGAAAGAGTGTTTCAGAACGGCTCAATCAAAAGTAAGGTTCAACTCTGTTAGTTGAATGCACAGAACAGAAAGAAGTTTCATACAATGCTTCTGTGTAGTTTATATTTGAACATATTCTTTTTTCCACTATTACCCACTTAGCGCTACGAATGTCCAGTTGCATTTTCTACAGACAGAGTGTTTCAAAACTGCTCAATCAAAAGTGTGGTTTAACTCTGTTAGCTGAATGCTCAGATCAGAAAGTAGTTTCACAGAATGCTTCTGTGTAGTTTATATTTGAATATATTCCTTTTTCCACTACTACGCTCTTAGCGCTCCAAATGTCCAGTTGTATTTTCTACAGAAAGAGTGTTCAGATCTGCTCAATCAAAAGTATGGTTTAACTCTGTTAGCTGAATGCACAGATCAGAAAGAATTTTCACAGAATGATTCTGTGTAGTTTATATTTGGAGACATTCCTTTTTCCACTATTACCCTCTTAGCGCTCCGAATCTCCACTTGCATTTTCTACATAAAGAGTGTTTCAGAACGGCTCAATCAAAACTAAGGTTCAACTCTTTTAGTTGAACAAACAGAACAGAAAGAAGTTTCACACAATTCTTCTGTGTAGTTTTTATTTGTAGACATACTTTTTCCCAATATAGGCCTCTTAGCGCTCAGAATGTCCAATTGCAGTTTCTACAGAAAGAGTGTTTCAGAACGGCTCAATCAAAAGTAAGGTTCAACTCTGTTAGTTGAATGCACAGAACAGAAAGAAGTTTCATACAATGCTTCTGTGTAGTTTATATTTGAACATATTCTTTTTTCCACTATTACCCACTTAGCGCTACGAATGTCCAGTTGCATTTTCTACAGACAGAGTGTTTCAAAACTGCTCAATCAAAAGTATGGTTTAACTCTGTTAGCTGAATGCTCAGATCAGAAAGAAGTTTCACAGAATGCTTCTGTGCAGTTTATATTTGAATATATTCCTTTTTCCACTACTACGCTCTTAGCGCTCCAAATGTCCAGTTGCATTTTCTACAGAAAGAGTGTTCAGATCTGCTCAATCAAAAGTATGGTTTAACCCTGTTAGCTGAATGCACAGATCGGAAAGAAGTTTCACCGAATGATTCTGTGTAGTTTATATTTGAAGACATTCCTTTTTCCACTATTACCCTCTTAGCGCTCCGAATCTCCACTTGCATTTTCTACAGAAAGAGTGTTTCAGAACGGCTCAATCAAAACTAAGGTTCAACTCTTTTAGGTGAACAAACAGAACAGAAAGAAGTTTCACACAATTCTTCTGTGTAGTTTTTATTTGTAGACATTCTTTTTCCCAATATAGGCCTCTTAGCGCTCAGAATGTCCAATTGCAGTTTCTACAGAAAGAGTGTTTCAGAACGGCTCAATCAAAAGTAAGGTTCAACTCTGTTAGTTGAATGCACAGAACAGAAAGAAGTTTCATACAATGCTTCTGTGTAGTTTATATTTGAACATATTCTTTTTTCCACTATTACCCACTTAGCGCTACGAATGTCTAGTTGCATTTTCTACAGACAGAGTGTTTCAAAACTGCTCAATCAAAAGTATGGTTTAACTCTGTTAGCTGAATGCTCAGATCAGAAAGAAGTTTCACAGAATGCTTCTGTGTAGTTTATATTTGAATATATTCCTTTTTCCACTAATACGCTCTTAGCGCTCCAAATGTCCAGTTGCATTTTCTACACCAAGAGTGTTCAGATCTGCTCAATCAAAAGTGTGGTTTAACTCTGTTAGCTGAATGCACAGATCAGAAAGAAGTTTCACCGAATGATTCTGTGTAGTTTATATTTGAAGACATTCCTTTTTCCACTATTACCCACTTAGCGCTCCGAATCTCCACTTGCATTTTCTACAAAAAGAGAGTTTCATAACTGCTCAATCAAAAATATGTTTTATCTCTGTTAACTGAATTTACAGATCAGAAATAAGTTTCACAGAATGCATCTGTGTAGTTTTTATTTGAAGATATTCTTTTTCCCAATGTAGGCCTCTTAGCGCTTAGCATGTCCAATTGCAGTTTCTACAGAAAGAGTGTTTCAGAACGGCTCAATCAAAAGTAAGGTTCAACTCTGTTAGTTGAATGCACAGAACAGAAAGAATTTTCACAGAATGCTACTGTGTAGTTTATATTTGAATATATTCCTTTTTCCACTATTACCCTCTTAGCGCTCCGAATGTCCACTAGCATTTTCTACAGAAAGAGTGTTCAGAACTGCGCAATCAAAAGTATGGTTTAACTCTGTTAGCTTAATGAACATATCAGAAATAAGTTTCACACAATGCTTCTGTGTAGTTTTTATTTGAAGATATTATTTTTCCCAATATAGGCCTCTTAGCGCTCAGAATGTCCAATTGCAGTTTCTACAGAAAGAGTGTTTCAGAAAGGCTCAATCAAATGTAAGGTTCAACTCTGTTAGTTGAATGCAGAGAACAGAAAGAAGTTTCATACAATGCTTCTGTGTAGTTTATATTTGAACATATTTTTTTTCCACTATTACCCACTTAGCGCTACGAATGTCCAGTTGCATTTTCTACAGACAGAGTGTTTCAAAACTGCGCAATCAAAAGTATGGTTTAACTCTGTTAGCTGAATGCTCAGATCAGAAAGTAGTTTCACAGAATGCTTCTGTGTAGTTTATATTTGAATATATTCCTTTTTCCACTACTACGCTCTTAGCGCTCCAAATGTCCAGTTGTATTTTCTACAGAAAGAGTGTTCAGATCTGCTCAATCAAAAGTATGGTTTAACTCTGTTAGCTGAATGCACAGATCAGAAAGAATTTTCACCGAATGATTCTGTGTAGTTTATATTTGAAGACATTCCTTTTTCCACTATTACCCTCTTAGCGCTCCGAATCTCCTCTTGCATTTTCTACAAAAAGAGTGTTTCATAACTGCTCAATCAAAAATATGTTTTATCTCTGTTAACTGAATTTACAGATCAGAAATAAGTTTCACAGAATGCATCTGTGTAGTTTTTATTTGAAGATATTCTTTTTCCCAATGTAGGCCTCTTAGCGCTTAGCATGTCCAATTGCAGTTTCTACAGAAAGAGTGTTTCAGAACGGCTCAATCAAAAGTAAGGTTCAACTCTGTTAGTTGAATGCACAGAACAGAAAGAATTTTCACAGAATGCTACTGTGTAGTTTATATTTGAATATATTCCTTTTTCCACTATTACCCTCTTAGCGCTCCGAATGTCCACTTGCATTTTCTACAGAAAGAGTGTCCAGAACTGCGCAATCAAAAGTATGGTTTAACTCTGTTAGCTTAATGAACATATCAGAAATAAGTTTCACACAATGCTTCTGTGTAGTTTTTATTTGAAGATATTATTTTTCCCAATATAGGCCTCTTAGCGCTCAGAATGTCCAATTGCAGTTTCTACAGAAAGAGTGTTTCAGAAAGGCTCAATCAAAAGTAAGGTTCAACTCTGTTAGTTGAATGCACAGAACAGAAAGAAGTTTCATACAATGCTTCTGTGTAGTTTATATTTGAACATATTCTTTTTTCCACTATTACCCACTTAGCGCTACGAATGTCCAGTTGCATTTTCTACAGACAGAGTGTTTCAAAACTGCGCAATCAAAAGTATGGTTTAACTCTGTTAGCTGAATGCTCAGATCAGAAAGAAGTTTCACAGAATGCTTCTGTGTAGTTTATATTTGAATATATTCCTTTTTCCACTACTACTCTCTTAGCGCTCCAAATGTCCAGTTGCATTTTCTACAGAAAGAGTGTTCAGATCTGCTCAATCAAAAGTATGGTTTAACCCTGTTAGCTGAATGCACAGATCGGAAAGAAGTTTCACCGAATGATTCTGTGTAGTTTATATTTGAAGACATTCCTTTTTCCACTATTACCCTCTTAGCGCTCCGAATCTCCACTTGCATTTTCTACAGAAAGAGTGTTTCAGAACGGCTCAATCAAAACTAAGGTTCAACTCTTTTAGGTGAACAAACAGAACAGAAAGAAGTTTCACACAATTCTTCTGTGTAGTTTTTATTTGTAGACATTCTTTTTCCCAATATAGGCCTCTTAGCGATCAGAATGTCCAATTGCAGTTTCTACAGAAAGAGTGTTTCAGAACGGCTCAATCAAAAGTAAGGTTCAACTCTGTTAGTTGAATGCACAGAACAGAAAGAAGTTTCATACAATGCTTCTGTGTAGTTTATATTTGAACATATTCTTTTTTCCACTATTACCCACTTAGCGCTACGAATGTCTAGTTGCATTTTCTACAGACAGAGTGTTTCAAAACTGCTCAATCAAAAGTATGGTTTAACTCTGTTAGCTGAATGCTCAGATCAGAAAGAAGTTTCACAGAATGCTTCTGTGTAGTTTATATTTGAATATATTCCTTTTTCCACTAATACGCTCTTAGCGCTCCAAATGTCCAGTTGCATTTTCTACACCAAGAGTGTTCAGATCTGCTCAATCAAAAGTGTGGTTTAACTCTGTTAGCTGAATGCACAGATCAGAAAGAAGTTTCACCGAATGATTCTGTGTAGTTTATATTTGAAGACATTCCTTTTTCCACTATTACCCACTTAGCGCTCCGAATCTCCACTTGCATTTTCTACAAAAAGAGAGTTTCATAACTGCTCAATCAAAAATATGTTTTATCTCTGTTAACTGAATTTACAGATCAGAAATAAGTTTCACAGAATGCATCTGTGTAGTTTTTATTTGAAGATATTCTTTTTCCCAATGTAGGCCTCTTAGCGCTTAGCATGTCCAATTGCAGTTTCTACAGAAAGAGTGTTTCAGAACGGCTCAATCAAAAGTAAGGTTCAACTCTGTTAGTTGAATGCACAGAACAGAAAGAATTTTCACAGAATGCTACTGTGTAGTTTATATTTGAATATATTCCTTTTTCCACTATTACCCTCTTAGCGCTCCGAATGTCCACTAGCATTTTCTACAGAAAGAGTGTTCAGAACTGCGCAATCAAAAGTATGGTTTAACTCTGTTAGCTTAATGAACATATCAGAAATAAGTTTCACACAATGCTTCTGTGTAGTTTTTATTTGAAGATATTATTTTTCCCAATATAGGCCTCTTAGCGCTCAGAATGTCCAATTGCAGTTTCTACAGAAAGAGTGTTTCAGAAAGGCTCAATCAAAAGTAAGGTTCAACTCTGTTAGTTGAATGCAGAGAACAGAAAGAAGTTTCATACAATGCTTCTGTGTAGTTTATATTTGAACATATTTTTTTTCCACTATTACCCACTTAGCGCTACGAATGTCCAGTTGCATTTTCTACAGACAGAGTGTTTCAAAACTGCGCAATCAAAAGTATGGTTTAACTCTGTTAGCTGAATGCTCAGATCAGAAAGTAGTTTCACAGAATGCTTCTGTGTAGTTTATATTTGAATATATTCCTTTTTCCACTACTACGCACTTAGCGCTCCAAATGTCCAGTTGTATTTTCTACAGAAAGAGTGTTCAGATCTGCTCAATCAAAAGTATGGTTTAACTCTGTTAGCTGAATGCACAGATCAGAAAGAATTTTCACCGAATGATTCTGTGTAGTTTATATTTGAAGACATTCCTTTTTCCACTATTACCCTCTTAGCGCTCCGAATCTCCTCTTGCATTTTCTACAAAAAGAGTGTTTCATAACTGCTCAATCAAAAATATGTTTTATCTCTGTTAACTGAATTTACAGATCAGAAATAAGTTTCACAGAATGCATCTGTGTAGTTTTTATTTGAAGATATTCTTTTTCCCAATGTAGGCCTCTTAGCGCTTAGCATGTCCAATTGCAGTTTCTACAGAAAGAGTGTTTCAGAACGGCTCAATCAAAAGTAAGGTTCAACTCTGTTAGTTGAATGCACAGAACAGAAAGAATTTTCACAGAATGCTACTGTGTAGTTTATATTTGAATATATTCCTTTTTCCACTATTACCCTCTTAGCGCTCCGAATGTCCACTTGCATTTTCTACAGAAAGAGTGTCCAGAACTGCGCAATCAAAAGTATGGTTTAACTCTGTTAGCTTAATGAACATATCAGAAATAAGTTTCACACAATGCTTCTGTGTAGTTTTTATTTGAAGATATAATTTTTCCCAATATAGGCCTCTTAGCGCTCAGAATGTCCAATTGCAGTTTCTACAGAAAGAGTGTTTCAGAAAGGCTCAATCAAAAGTAAGGTTCAACTCTGTTAGTTGAATGCACAGAACAGAAAGAAGTTTCATACAATGCTTCTGTGTAGTTTATATTTGAACATATTCTTTTTTCCACTATTACCCACTTAGCGCTACGAATGTCCAGTTGCATTTTCTACAGACAGAGTGTTTCAAAACTGCGCAATCAAAAGTATGGTTTAACTCTGTTAGCTGAATGCTCAGATCAGAAAGAAGTTTCACAGAATGCTTCTGTGTAGTTTATATTTGAATATATTCCTTTTTCCACTACTACTCTCTTAGCGCTCCAAATGTCCAGTTGCATTTTCTACAGAAAGAGTGTTCAGATCTGCTCAATCAAAAGTATGGTTTAACTCTGTTAGCTGAATGCACAGATCAGAAAGAAGTTTCACAGAATGATTCTGTGTAGTTTATATTTGGAGACATTCCTTTTTCCACTATTACTCTCTTAGCGCTCCGAATCTCCACTTGCATTTTCTACAGAAAGAGTGTTTCAGAACGGCTCAATCAAAACTAAGGTTCAACTCTTTTAGTTGAACAAACAGAACAGAAAGAAGTTTCACACAATTCTTCTGTGTAGTTTTTATTTGTAGACATTCTTTTCCCAATATAGGCCTCTTAGCGCTCAGAATGTCCAATTGCAGTTTCTACAGAAAGAGTGTTTCAGAACGGCTCAATCAAAAGTAAGGTTCAACTCTGTTAGTTGAATGCACAGAACAGAAAGAAGTTTCATACAATGCTTCTGTGTAGTTTATATTTGAACATATTCTTTTTTCCACTATTACCCACTTAGCGCTACGAATGTCCAGTTGCATTTTCTACAGACAGAGTGTTTCAAAACTGCTCAATCAAAAGTATGGTTTAACACTGTTAGCTGAATGCTCAGATCAGAAAGAAGTTTCACAGAATGCTTCTGTGCAGTTTATATTTGAATATATTCCTTTTTCCACTACTACGCTCTTAGCGCTCCAAATGTCCAGTTGCATTTTCTACAGAAAGAGTGTTCAGATCTGCTCAATCAAAAGTATGGTTTAACCCTGTTAGCTGAATGCACAGATCGGAAAGAAGTTTCACCGAATGATTCTGTGTAGTTTATATTTGAAGACATTCCTTTTTCCACTATTACCCTCTTAGCGCTCCGAATCTCCACTTGCATTTTCTACAGAAAGAGTGTTTCAGAACGGCTCAATCAAAACTAAGGTTCAACTCTTTTAGGTGAACAAACAGAACAGAAAGAAGTTTCACACAATTCTTCTGTGTAGTTTTTATTTGTAGACATTCTTTTTCCCAATATAGGCCTCTTAGCGCTCAGAATGTCCAATTGCAGTTTCTACAGAAAGAGTGTTTCAGAACGGCTCAATCAAAAGTAAGGTTCAACTCTGTTAGTTGAATGCACAGAACAGAAAGAAGTTTCATACAATGCTTCTGTGTAGTTTATATTTGAACATATTCTTTTTTCCACTATTACCCACTTAGCGCTACGAATGTCTAGTTGCATTTTCTACAGACAGAGTGTTTCAAAACTGCTCAATCAAAAGTATGGTTTAACTCTGTTAGCTGAATGCTCAGATCAGAAAGAAGTTTCACAGAATGCTTCTGTGTAGTTTATATTTGAATATATTCCTTTTTCCACTAATACGCTCTTAGCGCTCCAAATGTCCAGTTGCATTTTCTACACCAAGAGTGTTCAGATCTGCTCAATCAAAAGTGTGGTTTAACTCTGTTAGCTGAATGCACAGATCAGAAAGAAGTTTCACCGAATGATTCTGTGTAGTTTATATTTGAAGACATTCCTTTTTCCACTATTACCCACTTAGCGCTCCGAATCTCCACTTGCATTTTCTACAAAAAGAGAGTTTCATAACTGCTCAATCAAAAATATGTTTTATCTCTGTTAACTGAATTTACAGATCAGAAATAAGTTTCACAGAATGCATCTGTGTAGTTTTTATTTGAAGATATTCTTTTTCCCAATGTAGGCCTCTTAGCGCTTAGCATGTCCAATTGCAGTTTCTACAGAAAGAGTGTTTCAGAACGGCTCAATCAAAAGTAAGGTTCAACTCTGTTAGTTGAATGCACAGAACAGAAAGAATTTTCACAGAATGCTACTGTGTAGTTTATATTTGAATATATTCCTTTTTCCACTATTACCCTCTTAGCGCTCCGAATGTCCACTAGCATTTTCTACAGAAAGAGTGTTCAGAACTGCGCAATCAAAAGTATGGTTTAACTCTGTTAGCTTAATGAACATATCAGAAATAAGTTTCACACAATGCTTCTGTGTAGTTTTTATTTGAAGATATTATTTTTCCCAATATAGGCCTCTTAGCGCTCAGAATGTCCAATTGCAGTTTCTACAGAAAGAGTGTTTCAGAAAGGCTCAATCAAAAGTAAGGTTCAACTCTGTTAGTTGAATGCACAGAACAGAAAGAAGTTTCATACAATGCTTCTGTGTAGTTTATATTTGAACATATTTTTTTTCCACTATTACCCACTTAGCGCTACGAATGTCCAGTTGCATTTTCTACAGACAGAGTGTTTCAAAACTGCGCAATCAAAAGTATGGTTTAACTCTGTTAGCTGAATGCTCAGATCAGAAAGTAGTTTCACAGAATGCTTCTGTGTAGTTTATATTTGAATATATTCCTTTTTCCACTACTACGCTCTTAGCGCTCCAAATGTCCAGTTGTATTTTCTACAGAAAGAGTGTTCAGATCTGCTCAATCAAAAGTATGGTTTAACTCTGTTAGCTGAATGCACAGATCAGAAAGAATTTTCACCGAATGATTCTGTGTAGTTTATATTTGAAGACATTCCTTTTTCCACTATTACCCTCTTAGCGCTCCGAATCTCCTCTTGCATTTTCTACAAAAAGAGTGTTTCATAACTGCTCAATCAAAAATATGTTTTATCTCTGTTAACTGAATTTACAGATCAGAAATAAGTTTCACAGAATGCATCTGTGTAGTTTTTATTTGAAGATATTCTTTTTCCCAATGTAGGCCTCTTAGCGCTTAGCATGTCCAATTGCAGTTTCTACAGAAAGAGTGTTTCAGAACGGCTCAATCAAAAGTAAGGTTCAACTCTGTTAGTTGAATGCACAGAACAGAAAGAATTTTCACAGAATGCTACTGTGTAGTTTATATTTGAATATATTCCTTTTTCCACTATTACCCTCTTAGCGCTCCGAATGTCCACTTGCATTTTCTACAGAAAGAGTGTCCAGAACTGCGCAATCAAAAGTATGGTTTAACTCTGTTAGCTTAATGAACATATCAGAAATAAGTTTCACACAATGCTTCTGTGTAGTTTTTATTTGAAGATATTATTTTTCCCAATATAGGCCTCTTAGCGCTCAGAATGTCCAATTGCAGTTTCTACAGAAAGAGTGTTTCAGAACGGCTCAATCAAAAGTAAGGTTCAACTCTGTTAGTTGAATGCACAGAACAGAAAGAAGTTTCATACAATGCTTCTGTGTAGTTTATATTTGAACATATTCTTTTTTCCACTATTACCCACTTAGCGCTACGAATGTCCAGTTGCATTTTCTACAGACAGAGTGTTTCAAAACTGCTCAATCAAAAGTATGGTTTAACACTGTTAGCTGAATGCTCAGATCAGAAAGAAGTTTCACAGAATGATTCTGTGTAGTTTATATTTGAATATATTCCTTTTTCCACTACTACGCTCTTAGCGCTCCAAATGTCCAGTTGCATTTTCTACAGAAAGAGTGTTCAGATCTGCTCAATCAAAAGTATGGTTTAACCCTGTTAGCTGAATGCACAGATCGGAAAGAAGTTTCACCGAATGATTCTGTGTAGTTTATATTTGAAGACATTCCTTTTTCCACTATTACCCTCTTAGCGCTCCGAATCTCCACTTGCATTTTCTACAGAAAGAGTGTTTCAGAACGGCTCAATCAAAACTAAGGTTCAACTCTTTTAGGTGAACAAACAGAACAGAAAGAAGTTTCACACAATTCTTCTGTGTAGTTTTTATTTGTAGACATTCTTTTTCCCAATATAGGCCTCTTAGCGATCAGAATGTCCAATTGCAGTTTCTACAGAAAGAGTGTTTCAGAACGGCTCAATCAAAAGTAAGGTTCAACTCTGTTAGTTGAATGCACAGAACAGAAAGAAGTTTCATACAATGCTTCTGTGTAGTTTATATTTGAACATATTCTTTTTTCCACTATTACCCACTTAGCGCTACGAATGTCTAGTTGCATTTTCTACAGACAGAGTGTTTCAAAACTGCTCAATCTAAAGTATGGTTTAAGTCTGTTAGCTGAATGCTCAGATCAGAAAGAAGTTTCACAGAATGCTTCTGTGTAGTTTATATTTGAATATATTCCTTTTTCCACTACTACGCTCTTAGCGCTCCAAATGTCCAGTTGCATTTTCTACAGAAAGAGTGTTCAGATCTGCTCAATCAAAAGTATGGTTTAACACTGTTAGCTGAATGCACAGATCAGAAAGAAGTTTCACCGAATGATTCTGTGTAGTTTATATTTGAAGACATTCCTTTTTCCACTATTACCCTCTTAGCGCTGCGAATCTCCACTTGCATTTTCTTCAAAAAGAGTGTTTCATAACTGCTCAATCAAAAATATGTTTTATCTCTGTTAACTGAATTTACAGATCAGAAATAAGTTTCAGAGAATGCATCTGTGTAGTTTTTATTTGAAGATATTCTTTTTCCCAATGTAGGCCTCTTAGCGCTTAGCATGCCCAATTGGAGTTTCTACAGAAAGCGTGTTTCAGAACGGCTCAATCAAAAGTAAGGTTCAACTCTGTTAGTTGAATGCACAGAACAGAAAGAATTTTCACAGAATGCTACTCTGTAGTTTATATTTGAATATATTCCTTTTTCCACTATTACCGTCTTAGCGCTCCGAATGTCCACTTGCATTTTCTACAGAAAGAGTGTTCAGAACTGCGCAATCAAAAGTATGGTTTAACTCTGTTAGCTTAATGAACATATCAGAAATAAGTTTCACACAATGCTTCTGTGTAGTTTTTATTTGAAGATATTATTTTTCCCAATAGAGGCCTCTTAGCGCTCAGAATGTCCAATTGCAATTTTTACAGAAAGAGTGTTTCAGAAAGGCTCAATCAAATGTAAGGTTCAACTCTGTTAGTTGAATGCACAGAACAGAAAGAAGTTTCATACAATGCTTCTGTGTAGTTTATATTTGAACATATTTTTTTTCCACTATTACCCACTTAGCGCTACGAATGTCCAGTTGCATTTTCTACAGACAGAGTGTTTCAAAACTGCTCAATCAAAAGTATGGTTTAAATCTGTTAGCTGAATGCTCAGATCAGAAAGAAGTTTCACAGAACGCTTCTGTGTAGTTTATATTTGAATATATTCCTTTTTCCACTACTACTCTCTTAGCGCTCCAAATGTCCAGTTGCATTTTCTACAGAAAGAGTGTTCAGATCTGCTCAATCAAAAGTATGGTTTAACTCTGTTAGCTGAATGCACAGATCAGAAAGAAGTTTCACAGAATGATTCTGTGTAGTTTATATTTGGAGACATTCCTTTTTCCACTATTACCCTCTTAGCGCTCCGAATCTCCACTTGCATTTTCTACAGAAAGAGTGTTTCAGAACGGCTCAATCAAAACTAAGGTTCAACTCTTTTAGTTGAACAAACAGAACAGAAAGAAGTTTCACACAATTCTTCTGTGTAGTTTTTATTTGTAGACATTCTTTTTCCCAATATAGGCCTCTTAGCGCTCAGAATGTCCAATTGCAGTTTCTACAGAAAGAGTGTTTCAGAACGGCTCAATCAAAAGTAAGGTTCAACTCTGTTAGTTGAATGCACAGAACAGAAAGAAGTTTCATACAATGCTTCTGTGTAGTTTATATTTGAACATATTCTTTTTTCCACTATTACCCACTTAGCGCTACGAATGTCCAGTTGCATTTTCTACAGACAGAGTGTTTCAAAACTGCTCAATCAAAAGTATGGTTTAAGTCTGTTAGCTGAATGCTCAGATCAGAAAGAAGTTTCACAGAATGCTTCTGTGTAGTTTATATTTGAATATATTCCTTTTTCCACTACTACGCTCTTAGCGCTCCAAATGTCCAGTTGCATTTTCTACAGAAAGAGTGTTCAGATCTGCTCAATCAAAAGTATGGTTTAACTCTGTTAGCTGAATGCACAGATCAGAAAGAAGTTTCACCGAATGATTCTGTGTAGTTTATATTTGAAGACATTCCTTTTTCCACTATTACCCTCTTAGCGCTCCGAATCTCCACTTGCATTTTCTTCAAAAAGAGTGTTTCATAACTGCTCAATCAAAAATATGTTTTATCTCTGTTAACTGAATTTACAGATCAGAAATAAGTTTCAGAGAATGCATCTGTGTAGTTTTTATTTGAAGATATTCTTTTTCCCAATGTAGGCCTCTTAGCGCTTAGCATGCCCAATTGGAGTTTCTACAGAAAGCGTGTTTCAGAACGGCTCAATCAAAAGTAAGGTTCAACTCTGTTAGTTGAATGCACAGAACAGAAAGAATTTTCACAGAATGCTACTCTGTAGTTTATATTTGAATATATTCCTTTTTCCACTATTACCGTCTTAGCGCTCCGAATGTCCACTTGCATTTTCTACAGAAAGAGTGTTCAGAACTGCGCAATCAAAAGTATGGTTTAACTCTGTTAGCTTAATGAACATATCAGAAATAAGTTTCACACAATGCTTCTGTGTAGTTTTTATTTGAAGATATTATTTTTCCCAATATAGGCCTCTTAGCGCTCAGAATGTCCAATTGCAGTTTCTACAGAAAGAGTGTTTCAGAAAGGCTCAATCAAAAGTAAGGTTCAACTCTGTTAGTTGAATGCACAGAACAGAAAGAAGTTTCATACAATGCTTCTGTGTAGTTTATATTTGAACATATTTTTTTTCCACTATTACCCACTTAGCGCTACGAATGTCCAGTTGCATTTTCTACAGACAGAGTGTTTCAAAACTGCGCAATCAAAAGTATGGTTTAACTCTGTTAGCTGAATGCTCAGATCAGAAAGAAGTTTCACAGAATGCTTCTGTGTAGTTTATATTTGAATATATTCCTTTTTCCACTACTACTCTCTTAGCGCTCCAAATGTCCAGTTGCATTTTCTACAGAAAGAGTGTTCAGATCTGCTCAATCAAAAGTATGGTTTAACTCTGTTAGCTGAATGCACAGATCAGAAAGAAGTTTCACAGAATGATTCTGTGTAGTTTATATTTGGAGACATTCCTTTTTCCACTATTACCCTCTTAGCGCTCCGAATCTCCACTTGCATTTTCTACAGAAAGAGTGTTTCAGAACGGCTCAATCAAAACTAAGGTTCAACTCTTTAGTTGAACAAACAGAACAGAAAGAAGTTTCACACAATTCTTCTGTGTAGTTTTTATTTGTAGACATTCTTTTTCCCAATATAGGCCTCTTAGCGCTCAGAATGTCCAATTGCAGTTTCTACAGAAAGAGTGTTTCAGAACGGCTCAATCAAAAGTAAGGTTCAACTCTGTTAGTTGAATGCACAGAAGAGAAAGTAGTTTCATACAATGCTTCTGTGTAGTTTATATTTGAACATATTCTTTTTTCCACTATTACCCACTTAGCGCTACGAATGTCCAGTTGCATTTTCTACAGACAGAGTGTTTCAAAACTGCTCAATCAAAAGTATGGTTTAACACTGTTAGCTGAATGCTCAGATCAGAAAGAAGTTTCACAGAATGCTTCTGTGCAGTTTATATTTGAATATATTCCTTTTTCCACTACTACGCTCTTAGCGCTCCAAATGTCCAGTTGCATTTTCTACAGAAAGAGTGTTCAGATCTGCTCAATCAAAAGTATGGTTTAACCCTGTTAGCTGAATGCACAGATCGGAAAGAAGTTTCACCGAATGATTCTGTGTAGTTTATATTTGAAGACATTCCTTTTTCCACTATTACCCTCTTAGCGCTCCGAATCTCCACTTGCATTTTCTACAGAAAGAGTGTTTCAGAACGGCTCAATCAAAACTAAGGTTCAACTCTTTTAGGTGAACAAACAGAACAGAAAGAAGTTTCACACAATTCTTCTGTGTAGTTTTTATTTGTAGACATTCTTTTTCCCAATATAGGCCTCTTAGCGATCAGAATGTCCAATTGCAGTTTCTACAGAAAGAGTGTTTCAGAACGGCTCAATCAAAAGTAAGGTTCAACTCTGTTAGTTGAATGCACAGAACAGAAAGAAGTTTCATACAATGCTTCTGTGTAGTTTATATTTGAACATATTCTTTTTTCCACTATTACCCACTTAGCGCTACGAATGTCTAGTTGCATTTTCTACAGACAGAGTGTTTCAAAACTGCTCAATCAAAAGTATGGTTTAACTCTGTTAGCTGAATGCTCAGATCAGAAAGAAGTTTCACAGAATGCTTCTGTGTAGTTTATATTTGAATATATTCCTATTTCCACTAATACGCTCTTAGCGCTCCAAATGTCCAGTTGCATTTTCTACACCAAGAGTGTTCAGATCTGCTCAATCAAAAGTGTGGTTTAACTCTGTTAGCTGAATGCACAGATCAGAAAGAAGTTTCACCGAATGATTCTGTGTAGTTTATATTTGAAGACATTCCTTTTTCCACTATTACCCACTTAGCGCTCCGAATCTCCACTTGCATTTTCTACAAAAAGAGAGTTTCATAACTGCTCAATCAAAAATATGTTTTATCTCTGTTAACTGAATTTACAGATCAGAAATAAGTTTCACAGAATGCATCTGTGTAGTTTTTATTTGAAGATATTCTTTTTCCCAATGTAGGCCTCTTAGCGCTTAGCATGCCCAATTGGAGTTTCTACAGAAAGCGTGTTTCAGAACGGCTCAATCAAAAGTAAGGTTCAACTCTGTTAGTTGAATGCACAGAACAGAAAGAATTTTCACAGAATGCTACTCTGTAGTTTATATTTGAATATATTCCTTTTTCCACTATTACCGTCTTAGCGCTCCGAATGTCCACTTGCATTTTCTACAGAAAGAGTGTTCAGAACTGCGCAATCAAAAGTATGGTTTAACTCTGTTAGCTTAATGAACATATCAGAAATAAGTTTCACACAATGCTTCTGTGTAGTTTTTATTTGAAGATATTATTTTTCCCAATAGAGGCCTCTTAGCGCTCAGAATGTCCAATTGCAGTTTTTACAGAAAGAGTGTTTCAGAAAGGCTCAATCAAATGTAAGGTTCAACTCTGTTAGTTGAATGCACAGAACAGAAAGAAGTTTCATACAATGCTTCTGTGTAGTTTATATTTGAACATATTTTTTTTCCACTATTACCCACTTAGCGCTACGAATGTCCAGTTGCATTTTCTACAGACAGAGTGTTTCAAAACTGCTCAATCAAAAGTATGGTTTAAATCTGTTAGCTGAATGCTCAGATCAGAAAGAAGTTTCACAGAACGCTTCTGTGTAGTTTATATTTGAATATATTCCTTTTTCCACTACTACTCTCTTAGCGCTCCAAATGTCCAGTTGCATTTTCTACAGAAAGAGTGTTCAGATCTGCTCAATCAAAAGTATGGTTTAACTCTGTTAGCTGAATGCACAGATCAGAAAGAAGTTTCACAGAATGATTCTGTGTAGTTTATATTTGGAGACATTCCTTTTTCCACTATTACCCTCTTAGCGCTCCGAATCTCCACTTGCATTTTCTACAGAAAGAGTGTTTCAGAACGGCTCAATCAAAACTAAGGTTCAACTCTTTTAGTTGAACAAACAGAACAGAAAGAAGTTTCACACAATTCTTCTGTGTAGTTTTTATTTGTAGACATTCTTTTTCCCAATATAGGCCTCTTAGCGCTCAGAATGTCCAATTGCAGTTTCTACAGAAAGAGTGTTTCAGAACGGCTCAATCAAAAGTAAGGTTCAACTCTGTTAGTTGAATGCACAGAACAGAAAGAAGTTTCATACAATGCTTCTGTGTAGTTTATATTTGAACATATTCTTTTTTCCACTATTACCCACTTAGCGCTACGAATGTCCAGTTGCATTTTCTACAGACAGAGTGTTTCAAAACTGCTCAATCAAAAGTATGGTTTAAGTCTGTTAGCTGAATGCTCAGATCAGAAAGAAGTTTCACAGAATGCTTCTGTGTAGTTTATATTTGAATATATTCCTTTTTCCACTACTACGCTCTTAGCGCTCCAAATGTCCAGTTGCATTTTCTACAGAAAGAGTGTTCAGATCTGCTCAATCAAAAGTATGGTTTAACTCTGTTAGCTGAATGCACAGATCAGAAAGAAGTTTCACCGAATGATTCTGTGTAGTTTATATTTGAAGACATTCCTTTTTCCACTATTACCCTCTTAGCGCTCCGAATCTCCACTTGCATTTTCTTCAAAAAGAGTGTTTCATAACTGCTCAATCAAAAATATGTTTTATCTCTGTTAACTGAATTTACAGATCAGAAATAAGTTTCAGAGAATGCATCTGTGTAGTTTTTATTTGAAGATATTCTTTTTCCCAATGTAGGCCTCTTAGCGCTTAGCATGCCCAATTGGAGTTTCTACAGAAAGCGTGTTTCAGAACGGCTCAATCAAAAGTAAGGTTCAACTCTGTTAGTTGAATGCACAGAACAGAAAGAATTTTCACAGAATGCTACTCTGTAGTTTATATTTGAATATATTCCTTTTTCCACTATTACCGTCTTAGCGCTCCGAATGTCCACTTGCATTTTCTACAGAAAGAGTGTTCAGAACTGCGCAATCAAAAGTATGGTTTAACTCTGTTAGCTTAATGAACATATCAGAAATAAGTTTCACACAATGCTTCTGTGTAGTTTTTATTTGAAGATATTATTTTTCCCAATATAGGCCTCTTAGCGCTCAGAATGTCCAATTGCAGTTTCTACAGAAAGAGTGTTTCAGAAAGGCTCAATCAAAAGTAAGGTTCAACTCTGTTAGTTGAATGCACAGAACAGAAAGAAGTTTCATACAATGCTTCTGTGTAGTTTATATTTGAACATATTTTTTTTCCACTATTACCCACTTAGCGCTACGAATGTCCAGTTGCATTTTCTACAGACAGAGTGTTTCAAAACTGCGCAATCAAAAGTATGGTTTAACTCTGTTAGCTGAATGCTCAGATCAGAAAGAAGTTTCACAGAATGCTTCTGTGTAGTTTATATTTGAATATATTCCTTTTTCCACTACTACTCTCTTAGCGCTCCAAATGTCCAGTTGCATTTTCTACAGAAAGAGTGTTCAGATCTGCTCAATCAAAAGTATGGTTTAACTCTGTTAGCTGAATGCACAGATCAGAAAGAAGTTTCACAGAATGATTCTGTGTAGTTTATATTTGGAGACATTCCTTTTTCCACTATTACCCTCTTAGCGCTCCGAATCTCCACTTGCATTTTCTACAGAAAGAGTGTTTCAGAACGGCTCAATCAAAACTAAGGTTCAACTCTTTTAGTTGAACAAACAGAACAGAAAGAAGTTTCACACAATTCTTCTGTGTAGTTTTTATTTGTAGACATTCTTTTTCCCAATATAGGCCTCTTAGCGCTCAGAATGTCCAATTGCAGTTTCTACAGAAAGAGTGTTTCAGAACGGCTCAATCAAAAGTAAGGTTCAACTCTGTTAGTTGAATGCACAGAACAGAAAGAAGTTTCATACAATGCTTCTGTGTAGTTTATATTTGAACATATTCTTTTTTCCACTATTACCCACTTAGCGCTACGAATGTCCAGTTGCATTTTCTACAGACAGAGTGTTTCAAAACTGCTCAATCAAAAGTATGGTTTAACTCTGTTAGCTGAATGCTCAGATCAGAAAGAAGTTTCACAGAATGCTTCTGTGCAGTTTATATATGAATATATTCCTTTTTCCACTACTACGCTCTTAGCGCTCCAAATGTCCAGTTGCATTTTCTACAGAAAGAGTGTTCAGATCTGCTCAATCAAAAGTATGGTTTAACTCTGTTAGCTGAATGCACAGATCGGAAAGAAGTTTCACAGAATGATTCTGTGTAGTTTATATTTGGAGACATTCCTTTTTCCACTATTACCCTCTTAGCGCTCCGAATCTCCACTTGAATTTCTACAGAAAGAGTGTTTCAGAACCGCTCAATCAAAACTAAGGTTCAACTCTTTTAGTTGAACAAACAGAACAGAAAGAAGTTTCACACAATTCTTCTGTGTAGTTTTTATTTGTAGACATTCTTTTTCCCAATATAGGCCTCTTAGCGCTCAGAATGTCCAATTGCAGTTTCTACAGAAAGAGTGTTTCAGAACGGCTCAATCAAAAGTAAGGTTCAACTCTGTTAGTTGAATGCACAGAACAGAAAGAAGTTTCATACAATGCTTCTGTGTAGTTTATATTTGAACATATTCTTTTTTCCACTATTACCCACTTAGCGCTACGAATGTCCAGTTGCATTTTCTACAGACAGAGTGTTTCAAAACTGCTCAATCTAAAGTATGGTTTAAGTCTGTTAGCTGAATGCTCAGATCAGAAAGAAGTTTCACAGAATGCTTCTGTGTAGTTTATATTTGAATATATTCCTTTTTCCACTACTACGCTCTTAGCGCTCCAAATGTCCAGTTGCATTTTCTACAGAAAGAGTGTTCAGATCTGCTCAATCAAAAGTATGGTTTAACTCTGTTAGCTGAATGCACAGATCAGAAAGAAGTTTCACCGAATGATTCTGTGTAGTTTATATTTGAAGACATTCCTTTTTCCACTATTACCCTCTTAGCGCTGCGAATCTCCACTTGCATTTTCTTCAAAAAGAGTGTTTCATAACTGCTCAATCAAAAATATGTTTTATCTCTGTTAACTGAATTTACAGATCAGAAATAAGTTTCAGAGAATGCATCTGTGTAGTTTTTATTTGAAGATATTCTTTTTCCCAATGTAGGCCTCTTAGCGCTTAGCATGCCCAATTGGAGTTTCTACAGAAAGCGTGTTTCAGAATGGCTCAATCAAAAGTAAGGTTCAACTCTGTTAGTTGAATGCACAGAACAGAAAGAATTTTCACAGAATGCTACTCTGTAGTTTATATTTGAATATATTCCTTTTTCCACTATTACCGTCTTAGCGCTCCGAATGTCCACTTGCATTTTCTACAGAAAGAGTGTTCAGAACTGCGCAATCAAAAGTATGGTTTAACTCTGTTAGCTTAATGAACATATCAGAAATAAGTTTCACACAATGCTTCTGTGTAGTTTTTATTTGAAGATATTATTTTTCCCAATAGAGGCCTCTTAGCGCTCAGAATGTCCAATTGCAGTTTTTACAGAAAGAGTGTTTCAGAAAGGCTCAATCAAATGTAAGGTTCAACTCTGTTAGTTGAATGCACAGAACAGAAAGAAGTTTCATACAATGCTTCTGTGTAGTTTATATTTGAACATATTTTTTTTCCACTATTACCCACTTAGCGCTACGAATGTCCAGTTGCATTTTCTACAGACAGAGTGTTTCAAAACTGCTCAATCAAAAGTATGGTTTAAATCTGTTAGCTGAATGCTCAGATCAGAAAGAAGTTTCACAGAACGCTTCTGTGTAGTTTATATTTGAATATATTCCTTTTTCCACTACTACTCTCTTAGCGCTCCAAATGTCCAGTTGCATTTTCTACAGAAAGAGTGTTCAGATCTGCTCAATCAAAAGTATGGTTTAACTCTGTTAGCTGAATGCACAGATCAGAAAGAAGTTTCACAGAATGATTCTGTGTAGTTTATATTTGGAGACATTCCTTTTTCCACTATTACCCTCTTAGCGCTCCGAATCTCCACTTGCATTTTCTACAGAAAGAGTGTTTCAGAACGGCTCAATCAAAACTAAGGTTCAACTCTTTTAGTTGAACAAACAGAACAGAAAGAAGTTTCACACAATTCTTCTGTGTAGTTTTTATTTGTAGACATTCTTTTTCCCAATATAGGCCTCTTAGCGCTCAGAATGTCCAATTGCAGTTTCTACAGAAAGAGTGTTTCAGAACGGCTCAATCAAAAGTAAGGTTCAACTCTGTTAGTTGAATGCACAGAACAGAAAGAAGTTTCATACAATGCTTCTGTGTAGTTTATATTTGAACATATTCTTTTTTCCACTATTACCCACTTAGCGCTACGAATGTCCAGTTGCATTTTCTACAGACAGAGTGTTTCAAAACTGCTCAATCTAAAGTATGGTTTAAGTCTGTTAGCTGAATGCTCAGATCAGAAAGAAGTTTCACAGAATGCTTCTGTGTAGTTTATATTTGAATATATTCCTTTTTCCACTACTACGCTCTTAGCGCTCCAAATGTCCAGTTGCATTTTCTACAGAAAGAGTGTTCAGATCTGCTCAATCAAAAGTATGGTTTAACTCTGTTAGCTGAATGCACAGATCAGAAAGAAGTTTCACCGAATGATTCTGTGTAGTTTATATTTGAAGACATTCCTTTTTCCACTATTACCCTCTTAGCGCTGCGAATCTCCACTTGCATTTTCTTCAAAAAGAGTGTTTCATAACTGCTCAATCAAAAATATGTTTTATCTCTGTTAACTGAATTTACAGATCAGAAATAAGTTTCAGAGAATGCATCTGTGTAGTTTTTATTTGAAGATATTCTTTTTCCCAATGTAGGCCTCTTAGCGCTTAGCATGCCCAATTGGAGTTTCTACAGAAAGCGTGTTTCAGAACGGCTCAATCAAAAGTAAGGTTCAACTCTGTTAGTTGAATGCACAGAACAGAAAGAATTTTCACAGAATGCTACTCTGTAGTTTATATTTGAATATATTCCTTTTTCCACTATTACCGTCTTAGCGCTCCGAATGTCCACTTGCATTTTCTACAGAAAGAGTGTTCAGAACTGCGCAATCAAAAGTATGGTTTAACTCTGTTAGCTTAATGAACATATCAGAAATAAGTTTCACACAATGCTTCTGTGTAGTTTTTATTTGAAGATATTATTTTTCCCAATATAGGCCTCTTAGCGCTCAGAATGTCCAATTGCAGTTTCTACAGAAAGAGTGTTTCAGAAAGGCTCAATCAAAAGTAAGGTTCAACTCTGTTAGTTGAATGCACAGAACAGAAAGAAGTTTCATACAATGCTTCTGTGTAGTTTATATTTGAACATATTTTTTTTCCACTATTACCCACTTAGCGCTACGAATGTCCAGTTGCATTTTCTACAGACAGAGTGTTTCAAAACTGCGCAATCAAAAGTATGGTTTAACTCTGTTAGCTGAATGCTCAGATCAGAAAGAAGTTTCACAGAATGCTTCTGTGTAGTTTATATTTGAATATATTCCTTTTTCCACTACTACTCTCTTAGCGCTCCAAATGTCCAGTTGCATTTTCTACAGAAAGAGTGTTCAGATCTGCTCAATCAAAAGTATGGTTTAACTCTGTTAGCTGAATGCACAGATCAGAAAGAAGTTTCACAGAATGATTCTGTGTAGTTTATATTTGGAGACATTCCTTTTTCCACTATTACCCTCTTAGCGCTCCGAATCTCCACTTGCATTTTCTACAGAAAGAGTGTTTCAGAACGGCTCAATCAAAACTAAGGTTCAACTCTTTTAGTTGAACAAACAGAACAGAAAGAAGTTTCACACAATTCTTCTGTGTAGTTTTTATTTGTAGACATTCTTTTTCCCAATATAGGCCTCTTAGCGCTCAGAATGTCCAATTGCAGTTTCTACAGAAAGAGTGTTTCAGAACGGCTCAATCAAAAGTAAGGTTCAACTCTGTTAGTTGAATGCACAGAACAGAAAGAAGTTTCATACAATGCTTCTGTGTAGTTTATATTTGAACATATTCTTTTTTCCACTATTACCCACTTAGCGCTACGAATGTCCAGTTGCATTTTCTACAGACAGAGTGTTTCAAAACTGCTCAATCAAAAGTATGGTTTAACTCTGTTAGCTGAATGCTCAGATCAGAAAGAAGTTTCACAGAATGCTTCTGTGCAGTTTATATATGAATATATTCCTTTTTCCACTACTACGCTCTTAGCGCTCCAAATGTCCAGTTGCATTTTCTACAGAAAGAGTGTTCAGATCTGCTCAATCAAAAGTATGGTTTAACTCTGTTAGCTGAATGCACAGATCGGAAAGAAGTTTCACAGAATGATTCTGTGTAGTTTATATTTGGAGACATTCCTTTTTCCACTATTACCCTCTTAGCGCTCCGAATCTCCACTTGAATTTCTACAGAAAGAGTGTTTCAGAACGGCTCAATCAAAACTAAAGTTCAACTCTTTTAGTTGAACAAACAGAACAGAAAGAAGTTTCACACAATTCTTCTGTGTAGTTTTTATTTGTAGACATTCTTTTTCCCAATATAGGCCTCTTAGCGCTCAGAATGTCCAATTGCAGTTTCTTCAGAAAGAGTGTTTCAGAACGGCTCAATCAAAAGTAAGGTTCAACTCTGTTAGTTGAATGCACAGAACAGAAAGAAGTTTCATACAATGCTTCTGTGTAGTTTATATTTGAACATATTCTTTTTTCCACTATTACCCACTTAGCGCTACGAATGTCCAGTTGCATTTTCTACAGACAGAGTGTTTCAAAACTGCTCAATCTAAAGTATGGTTTAAGTCTGTTAGCTGAATGCTCAGATCAGAAAGAAGTTTCACAGAATGCTTCTGTGTAGTTTATATTTGAATATATTCCTTTTTCCACTACTACGCTCTTAGCGCTCCAAATGTCCAGTTGCATTTTCTACAGAAAGAGTGTTCAGATCTGCTCAATCAAAAGTATGGTTTAACTCTGTTAGCTGAATGCACAGATCAGAAAGAAGTTTCACCGAATGATTCTGTGTAGTTTATATTTGAAGACATTCCTTTTTCCACTATTACCCTCTTAGCGCTGCGAATCTCCACTTGCATTTTCTTCAAAAAGAGTGTTTCATAACTGCTCAATCAAAAATATGTTTTATCTCTGTTAACTGAATTTACAGATCAGAAATAAGTTTCAGAGAATGCATCTGTGTAGTTTTTATTTGAAGATATTCTTTTTCCCAATGTAGGCCTCTTAGCGCTTAGCATGCCCAATTGGAGTTTCTACAGAAAGCGTGTTTCAGAATGGCTCAATCAAAAGTAAGGTTCAACTCTGTTAGTTGAATGCACAGAACAGAAAGAATTTTCACAGAATGCTACTCTGTAGTTTATATTTGAATATATTCCTTTTTCCACTATTACCGTCTTAGCGCTCCGAATGTCCACTTGCATTTTCTACAGAAAGAGTGTTCAGAACTGCGCAATCAAAAGTATGGTTTAACTCTGTTAGCTTAATGAACATATCAGAAATAAGTTTCACACAATGCTTCTGTGTAGTTTTTATTTGAAGATATTATTTTTCCCAATAGAGGCCTCTTAGCGCTCAGAATGTCCAATTGCAGTTTTTACAGAAAGAGTGTTTCAGAAAGGCTCAATCAAATGTAAGGTTCAACTCTGTTAGTTGAATGCACAGAACAGAAAGAAGTTTCATACAATGCTTCTGTGTAGTTTATATTTGAACATATTTTTTTTCCACTATTACCCACTTAGCGCTACGAATGTCCAGTTGCATTTTCTACAGACAGAGTGTTTCAAAACTGCTCAATCAAAAGTATGGTTTAAATCTGTTAGCTGAATGCTCAGATCAGAAAGAAGTTTCACAGAACGCTTCTGTGTAGTTTATATTTGAATATATTCCTTTTTCCACTACTACTCTCTTAGCGCTCCAAATGTCCAGTTGCATTTTCTACAGAAAGAGTGTTCAGATCTGCTCAATCAAAAGTATGGTTTAACTCTGTTAGCTGAATGCACAGATCAGAAAGAAGTTTCACAGAATGATTCTGTGTAGTTTATATTTGGAGACATTCCTTTTTCCACTATTACCATCTTAGCGCTCCGAATCTCCACTTGCATTTTCTACAGAAAGAGTGTTTCAGAACGGCTCAATCAAAACTAAGGTTCAACTCTTTTAGTTGAACAAACAGAACAGTAAGAAGTTTCACACAATTCTTCTGTGTAGTTTTTATTTGTAGACATTCTTTTTCCCAATATAGGCCTCTTAGCGCTCAGAATGTCCAATTGCAGTTTCTACAGAAAGAGTGTTTCAGAACGGCTCAATCAAAAGTAAGGTTCAACTCTGTTAGTTGAATGCACAGAACAGAAAGAAGTTTCATACAATGCTTCTGTGTAGTTTATATTTGAACATATTCTTTTTTCCACTATTACCCACTTAGCGCTACGAATGTCCAGTTGCATTTTCTACAGACAGAGTGTTTCAAAACTGCTCAATCAAAAGTATGGTTTAAGTCTGTTAGCTGAATGCTCAGATCAGAAAGAAGTTTCACAGAATGCTTCTGTGTAGTTTATATTTGAATATATTCCTTTTTCCACTACTACGCTCTTAGCGCTCCAAATGTCCAGTTGCATTTTCTACAGAAAGAGTGTTCAGATCTGCTCAATCAAAAGTATGGTTTAACTCTGTTAGCTGAATGCACAGATCAGAAAGAAGTTTCACCGAATGATTCTGTGTAGTTTATATTTGAAGACATTCCTTTTTCCACTATTACCCTCTTAGCGCTCCGAATCTCCACTTGCATTTTCTTCAAAAAGAGTGTTTCATAACTGCTCAATCAAAAATATGTTTTATCTCTGTTAACTGAATTTACAGATCAGAAATAAGTTTCAGAGAATGCATCTGTGTAGTTTTTATTTGAAGATATTCTTTTTCCCAATGTAGGCCTCTTAGCGCTTAGCATGCCCAATTGGAGTTTCTACAGAAAGCGTGTTTCAGAACGGCTCAATCAAAAGTAAGGTTCAACTCTGTTACTTGAATGCACAGAACAGAAAGAATTTTCACAGAATGCTACTCTGTAGTTTATATTTGAATATATTCCTTTTTCCACTATTACCGTCTTAGCGCTCCGAATGTCCACTTGCATTTTCTACAGAAAGAGTGTTCAGAACTGCGCAATCAAAAGTATGGTTTAACTCTGTTAGCTTAATGAACATATCAGAAATAAGTTTCACACAATGCTTCTGTGTAGTTTTTATTTGAAGATATTATTTTTCCCAATAGAGGCCTCTTAGCGCTCAGAATGTCCAATTGCAGTTTCTACAGAAAGAGTATTTCAGAAAGGCTCAATCAAATGTAAGGTTCAACTCTGTTAGTTGAATGCACAGAACAGAAAGAAGTTTCATACAATGCTTCTGTATAGTTTATATTTGAATATATTATTTTTTCCACTATTACCCACTTAGCGATATGAATGTGCAGTTGCATTTTCTACAGACAGAGTGTTTCAAAACTGCTCAATCAAAAGTATGGTTTAACTCTGTTAGCTGAATGCTCAGATCAGAAAGAAGTTTCACAGAATGCTTCTGTGTAGTTTATATTTGAATATATTCCTTTTTCCACTACTACTCTCTTAGCGCTCCAAATGTCCAGT
Organism: Symphalangus syndactylus; assembly: GCF_028878055.3. NCBI lineage: Eukaryota > Metazoa > Chordata > Mammalia > Primates > Hylobatidae > Symphalangus > Symphalangus syndactylus. Next base: position 1,569,789 of record NC_072425.2, read on the forward strand.
TGCATTTTCTACAGAAAGAGTGTTCAGATCTGCTCAATCAAAAGTATGGTTTAACTCTGTTAGCTGAATGCACAGATCAGAAAGAAGTTTCACAGAATGATTCTGTGTAGTTTATATTTGGAGACATTCCTTTTTCCACTATTACCCTCTTAGCGCTCCGAATGTCCACTTGCATTTTCTACAGAAAGAGTGTTTCAGAACGGCTCAATCAAAACTAAGGTTCAACTCTTTAGTTGAACAAACAGAACAGATAGAAGTTTCACACAATTCTTCTGTGTAGTTTTTATTTGTAGACATTCTTTTTCCCAATATAGGCCTCTTAGCGCTCAGAATGTCCAATTGCAGTTTCTACAGAAATAGTGTTTCAGAACGGCTCAATCAAAAGTAAGGTTCAACTCTGTTAGTTGAATGCACAGAACAGAAAGAAGTTTCATACAATGCTTCTGTGTAGTTTATATTTGAACATATTCTTTTTTCCACTATTACCCACTTAGCGCTACGAATGTCCAGTTGCATTTTCTACAGACAGAGTGTTTCAAAACTGCTCAATCAAAAGTATGGTTTAACTCTGTTAGCTGAATGCTCAGATCAGAAAGAAGTTTCACAGAATGCTTCTGTGTAGTTTATATTTGAATATATTCCTTTTTCCACTACTACGCTCTTAGCGCTCCAAATGTCCAGTTGCATTTTCTACAGAAAGAGTGTTCAGATCTGCTCAATCAAAAGTATGGTTTAACTCTGTTAGCTGAATGCACAGATCAGAAAGAAGTTTCACCGAATGATTCTGTGTAGTTTATATTTGAAGACATTCCTTTTTCCACTATTACCCCCTTAGCGCTCCGAATCTCCACTTGCATTTTCTACAAAAAGAGTGTTTCATAACTGCTCAATCAAAAATATATTTTATCTCTGTTAACTGAATTTACAGATCAGAAATAAGTTTCACAGAATGCATCTGTGTAGTTTTTATTTGAAGATATTCTTTTTCCCAATGTAGGCCTCTTAGCGCTTAGCATGTCGAATTGCAGTTTCTACAGAAAGAGTGTTTCAGAACGGCTCAATCAAAAGTAAGGTTCAACTCTGTTAGTTGAATGCACAGAACAGAAAGTATTTTCACAGAATGCTACTCTGTAGTTTATATTTGAATATATTCCTTTTTCCACTATTACCGTCTTAGCGCTCCGAATGTCCACTTGCATTTTCTACAGAAAGAGTGTTCAGAACTGCGCAATCAAAAGTATGGTTTAACTCTGTTAGCTTAATGAACATATCAGAAATAAGTTTCACACAATGCTTCTGTGTAGTTTTTATTTGAAGATATTATTTTTCCCAATAGAGGCCTCTTAGCGCTCAGAATGTCCAATTGCAGTTTCTACAGAAAGAGTATTTCAGAAAGGCTCAATCAAATGTAAGGTTCAACTCTGTTAGTTGAATGCACAGAACAGAAAGAAGTTTCATACAATGCTTCTGTATAGTTTATATTTGAATATATTATTTTTTCCACTATTACCCACTTAGCGATACGAATGTGCAGTTGCATTTTCTACAGACAGAGTGTTTCAAAACTGCTCAATCAAAAGTATGGTTTAACTCTGTTAGCTGAATGCTCAGATCAGAAAGAAGTTTCACAGAATGCTTCTGTGTAGTTTATATTTGAATATATTCCTTTTTCCACTACTACTCTCTTAGCGCTCCAAATGTCCAGTTGCATTTTCTACAGAAAGAGTGTTCAGATCTGCTCAATCAAAAGTATGGTTTAACTCTGTTAGCTGAATGCACAGATCAGAAAGAAGTTTCACAGAATGATTCTGTGTAGTTTATATTTGGAGACATTCCTTTTTCCACTATTACCCTCTTAGCGCTCCGAATGTCCACTTGCATTTTCTACAGAAAGAGTGTTTCAGAACGGCTCAATCAAAACTAAGGTTCAACTCTTTTAGTTGAACAAACAGAACAGATAGAAGTTTCACACAATTCTTCTGTGTAGTTTTTATTTGTAGACATTCTTTTTCCCAATATAGGCCTCTTAGCGCTCAGAATGTCCAATTGCAGTTTCTACAGAAATAGTGTTTCAGAACGGCTCAATCAAAAGTAAGGTTCAACTCTGTTAGTTGAATGCACAGAACAGAAAGAAGTTTCATACAATGCTTCTGTGTAGTTTATATTTGAACATATTCTTTTTTCCACTATTACCCACTTAGCGCTACGAATGTCCAGTTGCATTTTCTACAGACAGAGTGTTTCAAAACTGCTCAATCAAAAGTATGGTTTAACTCTGTTAGCTGAATGCTCAGATCAGAAAGAAGTTTCACAGAATGCTTCTGTGTAGTTTATATTTGAATATATTCCTTTTTCCACTACTACGCTCTTAGCGCTCCAAATGTCCAGTTGCATTTTCTACAGAAAGAGTGTTCAGATCTGCTCAATCAAAAGTATGGTTTAACTCTGTTAGCTGAATGCACAGATCAGAAAGAAGTTTCACCGAATGATTCTGTGTAGTTTATATTTGAAGACATTCCTTTTTCCACTATTACCCCCTTAGCGCTCCGAATCTCCACTTGCATTTTCTACAAAAAGAGTGTTTCATAACTGCTCAATCAAAAATATATTTTATCTCTGTTAACTGAATTTACAGATCAGAAATAAGTTTCACAGAATGCATCTGTGTAGTTTTTATTTGAAGATATTCTTTTTCCCAATGTAGGCCTCTTAGCGCTTAGCATGTCGAATTGCAGTTTCTACAGAAAGAGTGTTTCAGAACGGCTCAATCAAAAGTAAGGTTCAACTCTGTTAGTTGAATGCACAGAACAGAAAGAATTTTCACAGAATGCTACTGTGTAGTTTATATTTGAATATATTCCTTTTTCCACTATTACCCTCTTAGCGCTCCGAATGTCCACTTGCATTTTCTACAGAAAGACTGTTCAGAACTGCGCAATCAAAAGTATGGTTTAACTCTGTTAGCTTAATGAACATATCAGAAATAAGTTTCACACAATGCTTCTGTGTAGTTTTTATTTGAAGATATTATTTTTCCCAATAGAGGCCTCTTAGCGCTCAGAATGTCCAATGGCATTTTCTACAGAAAGAGTGTTTCAGAAAGGCTCAATCAAAATAAGGTTCAACTCTGTTAGTTGAATGCACAGAACAGAAAGAAGTTTCATACAATGCTTCTGTGTAGTTTATATTTGAACATATTCTTTTTTCCACTATTACCCACTTAGCGCTACGAATGTCCAGTTGCATTTTCTACAGACAGAGTGTTTCAAAACTGCTCAATCAAAAGTATGGTTTAACTCTGTTAGCTGAATGCTCAGATCAGAAAGAAGTTTCACAGAATGCTTCTGTGTAGTTTATATTTGAATATATTCCTTTTTCCACTACTACTCTCTTAGCGCTCCAAATGTCCAGTTGCATTTTCTACAGAAAGAGTGTTCAGATCTGCTCAATCAAAAGTATGGTTTAACTCTGTTAGCTGAATGCACAGATCAGTAAGAAGTTTCACAGAATGATTCTGTGTAGTTTATATTTGGAGACATTCCTTTTTCCACTATTACCCTCTTAGCGCTCCGAATCTCCACTTGCATTTTCTACAGAAAGAGTGTTTCAGAACGGCTCAATCAAAACTAAGGTTCAACTCTTTTAGTTGAATAAACAGAACAGAAAGAGGTTTCACACAATTCTTCTGTGTAGTTTTTATTTGTAGACATTCTTTTTCCCAATAGAGGCCTCTTAGCGCTCAGAATGTCCAATTGCAGTTTCTACAGAAAGAGTGTTTCAGAACGGCTCAATCAAAAGCAAGGTTCAACTCTGTTATTTGAATGCACAGAACAGAAAGACGTTTCATACAATGCTTCTGTGTAGTTTATATTTGAACATATTCTTTTTTCCACTATTACCCACTTAGCGCTACGAATGTCCAGTTGCATTTTCTACAGACAGAGTGTTTCAAAACTGCTCAATCAAAAGTATGGTTTAAATCTGTTAGCTGAATGCTCAGATCAGAAAGAAGTTTCACAGAATGCTTCTGTGTAGTTTATATTTGAATATATTCCTTTTTCCACTACTACGCTCTTAGCGCTCCAAATGTCCAGTTGCATTTTCTACAGAAAGAGTGTTCAGATCTGCTCAATCAAAAGTATGGTTTAACTCTGTTAGCTGAATGCACAGATCAGAAATAAGTTTCACCGAATGATTCTGTGTAGTTTATATTTGAAGACATTCCTTTTTCCACTATTACCCTCTTAGCGCTCCGAATCTCCACTTGCATTTTCTACAAAAAGAGTGTTTCATAACTGCTCAATCAAAAATATGTTTTATCTCTGTTAACTGAATTTACAGATCAGAAATAAGTTTCAGAGAATGCATCTGTGTAGTTTTTATTTGAAGATATTCTTTTTCCCAATGTAGGCCTCTTAGCGCTTAGCATGCCCAATTGGAGTTTCTACAGAAAGAGTGTTTCAGAACGGCTCAATCAAAAGTAAGGTTCAACTCTGTTAGTTGAATGCACAGAACAGAAAGAATTTTCACAGAATGCTACCGTGTAGTTTATATTTGAATATATTCCTTTTTCCACTATTACCCTCTTAGCGCTCCGAATGTCCACTTGCATTTTCTACAGAAAGAGTGTTCAGAACTGCGCAATCAAAAGTATGGTTTAACTCTGTTAGCTTAATGAACATATCAGAAATAAGTTTCACACAATGCTTCTGTGTAGTTTTTATTTGAAGATATTATTTTTCCCAATATAGGCCTCTTAGCGCTCAGAATGTCCAATTGCAGTTTCTACAGAAAGAGTGTTTCAGAAAGCCTCAATCAAAAGTAAGGTTCAAATCTGTTAGTTGAATGCACAGAAAAGAAAGAAGTTTCATACAATGCTTCTGTGTAGTTTATATTTGAACATATTCTTTTTTCCACTATTACCCACTTAGCGCTACGAATGTCCAGTTGCATTTTCTACAGACAGAGTGTTTCAAAACTGCTCAATCAAAAGTATGGTTTAACTCTGTTAGCTGAATGCTCAGATCAGAAAGAAGTTTCACAGAATGCTTCTGTGTAGTTTATATTTGAATATATTCCTTTTTCCACTACTACTCTCTTAGCGCTCCAAATGTCCAGTTGCATTTTCTACAGAAAGAGTGTTCAGATCTGCTCAATCAAAAGTATGGTTTAACTCTGTTAGCTGAATGCACAGATCAGAAAGAAGTTTCACAGAATGATTCTGTGTAGTTTATATTTGGAGACATTCCTTTTTCCACTATTACCCTCTTAGCGCTCCGAATCTCCACTTGCATTTTCTACAGAAAGAGTGTTTCAGAACGGCTCAATCAAAACTAAGGTTCAACTCTTTTAGTTGAACAAACAGAACAGAAAGAAGTTTCACAGAATGATTCTGTGTAGTTTATATTTGAAGACATTCCTTTTTCCACTATTACCCACTTAGCGCTCCGAATCTCCACTTGCATTTTCTACAAAAAGAGTGTTTCATAACTGCTCAATCAAAAATATGTTTTATCTCTGTTAACTGAATTTACAGATCAGAAATAAGTTTCAGAGAATGCATCTGTGTAATTTTTATTTGAAGATATTCTTTTTCCCAATGTAGGCCTCTTAGCGCTTAGCATGCCCAATTGGAGTTTCTACAGAAAGAGGGTTTCAGAACGGCTCAATCAAAAGTAAGGTTCAACTCTGTTAGTTGAATGCACAGAACAGAAAGAATTTTCACAGAATGCTACTGTGTAGTTTATATTTGAATATATTCCTTTTTCCACTATTACCCTCTTAGCGCTCGGAATGTCCACTTGCATTTTCTACAGAAAGAGTGTTCAGAACTGCGCAATCAAAAGTATGGTTTAACTCTGTTAGCTTAATGAACATATCAGAAATAAGTTTCACACAATGCTTCTGTGTAGTTTTTATTTGAAGATATTATTTTTCCCAACAGAGGCCTCTTAGCGCTCAGAATGTCCAATTGCAGTTTCTACAGAAAGAGTGTTTCAGAAAGGCTCAATCAAAAGTAAGGTTCAACTCTGTTAGTTGAATGCACAGATCAGAAAAAAGTTTCATACAATGCTTCTGTGTAGTTTATATTTGAACATATTCTTTTTTCCAGTATTATCCACTTAGCGCTACGAATGTCCAGTTGCATTTTCTACAGACAGAGTGTTTCAAAACTGCTCAATCAAAAGTATGGTTTAACTCTGTTAGCTGAATGCTCAGATCAGAAAGAAGTTTCACAGAATGCTTCTGTGTAGTTTATATTTGAATATATTCCTTTTTCCACTACTACTCTCTTAGCGCTCCAAATGTCCAGTTGCATGTTCTACAGAAGGAGTGTTCAGATCTGCTCAATCAAAAGTATGGTTTAACTCTGTTAGCTGAATGCACAGATCAGAAAGAAGTTTCACAGAATGATTCTGTGTAGTTTATATTTGGAGACATTACTTTTTCCACTATTACCCTCTTAGCGCTCCGAATCTCCACTTGCATTTTCTACAGAATGAGTGTTTCAGAACGGCTCAATCAAAACGAAGGTTCAACTCTTTTAGTTGAACAAACAGAACAGAAAGAAGTTTCACACAATTCTTCTGTGTAGTTTTTATTTGTAGACATTCTTTTTCCCAATATAGGCCTCTTAGCGCTCAGAATGTCCAATTGCAGTTTCTACAGAAAGAGTGTTTCAGAACGGCTCAATCAAAAGCAAGGTTCAACTCTGTTAGTTGAATGCACAGAACAGAAAGACGTTTCATACAATGCTTCTGTGTAGTTTATATTTGAACATATTCTTTTTTCCACTATTACCCACTTAGCGCTACGAATGTCCAGTTGCATTTTCTACAGACAGAGTGTTTCAAAACTGCTCAATCAAAAGTATGGTTTAAATCTGTTAGCTGAATGCTCAGATCAGAAAGAAGTTTCACAGAATGCTTCTGTGTAGTTTATATTTGAATATATTCCTTTTTCCACTACTACGCTCTTAGCGCTCCAAATGTCCAGTTGCATTTTCTACAGAAAGAGTGTTCAGATCTGCTCAATCAAAAGTATGGTTTAACTCTGTTAGCTGAATGCACAGATCAGAAATAAGTTTCACCGAATGATTCTGTGTAGTTTATATTTGAAGACATTCCTTTTTCCACTATTACCCTCTTAGCGCTCCGAATCTCCACTTGCATTTTCTACAAAAAGAGTGTTTCATAACTGCTCAATCAAAAATATGTTTTATCTCTGTTAACTGAATTTACAGATCAGAAATAAGTTTCAGAGAATGCATCTGTGTAGTTTTTATTTGAAGATATTCTTTTTCCCAATGTAGGCCTCTTAGCGCTTAGCATGCCCAATTGGAGTTTCTACAGAAAGAGTGTTTCAGAACGGCTCAATCAAAAGTAAGGTTCAACTCTGTTAGTTGAATGCACAGAACAGAAAGAATTTTCACAGAATGCTACCGTGTAGTTTATATTTGAATATATTCCTTTTTCCACTATTACCCTCTTAGCGCTCCGAATGTCCACTTGCATTTTCTACAGAAAGAGTGTTCAGAACTGCGCAATCAAAAGTATGGTTTAACTCTGTTAGCTTAATGAACATATCAGAAATAAGTTTCACACAATGCTTCTGTGTAGTTTTTATTTGAAGATATTATTTTTCCCAATATAGGCCTCTTAGCGCTCAGAATGTCCAATTGCAGTTTCTACAGAAAGAGTGTTTCAGAAAGCCTCAATCAAAAGTAAGGTTCAAATCTGTTAGTTGAATGCACAGAAAAGAAAGAAGTTTCATACAATGCTTCTGTGTAGTTTATATTTGAACATATTCTTTTTTCCACTATTACCCACTTAGCGCTACGAATGTCCAGTTGCATTTTCTACAGACAGAGTGTTTCAAAACTGCTCAATCAAAAGTATGGTTTAACTCTGTTAGCTGAATGCTCAGATCAGAAAGAAGTTTCACAGAATGCTTCTGTGTAGTTTATATTTGAATATATTCCTTTTTCCACTACTACTCTCTTAGCGCTCCAAATGTCCAGTTGCATTTTCTACAGAAAGAGTGTTCAGATCTGCTCAATCAAAAGTATGGTTTAACTCTGTTAGCTGAATGCACAGATCAGAAAGAAGTTTCACAGAATGATTCTGTGTAGTTTATATTTGGAGACATTCCTTTTTCCACTATTACCCTCTTAGCGCTCCGAATCTCCACTTGCATTTTCTACAGAAAGAGTGTTTCAGAACGGCTCAATCAAAACTAAGGTTCAACTCTTTTAGTTGAACAAACAGAACAGAAAGAAGTTTCACAGAATGATTCTGTGTAGTTTATATTTGAAGACATTCCTTTTTCCACTATTACCCTCTTAGCGCTCCGAATCTCCACTTGCATTTTCTACAAAAAGAGTGTTTCATAACTGCTCAATCAAAAATATGTTTTATCTCTGTTAACTGAATTTACAGATCAGAAATAAGTTTCAGAGAATGCATCTGTGTAATTTTTATTTGAAGATATTCTTTTTCCCAATGTAGGCCTCTTAGCGCTTAGCATGCCCAATTGGAGTTTCTACAGAAAGAGGGTTTCAGAACGGCTCAATCAAAAGTAAGGTTCAACTCTGTTAGTTGAATGCACAGAACAGAAAGAATTTTCACAGAATGCTACTGTGTAGTTTATATTTGAATATATTCCTTTTTCCACTATTACCCTCTTAGCGCTCGGAATGTCCACTTGCATTTTCTACAGAAAGAGTGTTCAGAACTGCGCAATCAAAAGTATGGTTTAACTCTGTTAGCTTAATGAACATATCAGAAATAAGTTTCACACAATGCTTCTGTGTAGTTTTTATTTGAAGATATTATTTTTCCCAACAGAGGCCTCTTAGCGCTCAGAATGTCCAATTGCAGTTTCTACAGAAAGAGTGTTTCAGAAAGGCTCAATCAAAAGTAAGGTTCAACTCTGTTAGTTGAATGCACAGATCAGAAAAAAGTTTCATACAATGCTTCTGTGTAGTTTATATTTGAACATATTCTTTTTTCCAGTATTATCCACTTAGCGCTACGAATGTCCAGTTGCATTTTCTACAGACAGAGTGTTTCAAAACTGCTCAATCAAAAGTATGGTTTAACTCTGTTAGCTGAATGCTCAGATCAGAAAGAAGTTTCACAGAATGCTTCTGTGTAGTTTATATTTGAATATATTCCTTTTTCCACTACTACTCTCTTAGCGCTCCAAATGTCCAGTTGCATGTTCTACAGAAGGAGTGTTCAGATCTGCTCAATCAAAAGTATGGTTTAACTCTGTTAGCTGAATGCACAGATCAGAAAGAAGTTTCACAGAATGATTCTGTGTAGTTTATATTTGGAGACATTACTTTTTCCACTATTACCCTCTTAGCGCTCCGAATCTCCACTTGCATTTTCTACAGAATGAGTGTTTCAGAACGGCTCAATCAAAACGAAGGTTCAACTCTTTTAGTTGAACAAACAGAACAGAAAGAAGTTTCACACAATTCTTCTGTGTAGTTTTTATTTGTAGACATTCTTTTTCCCAATATAGGCCTCTTAGCGCTCAGAATGTCCAATTGCAGTTTCTACAGAAAGAGTGTTTCAGAACGGCTCAATCAAAAGTAAGGTTCAACTCTGTTAGTTGAATGCACAGAACAGAAAGAAGTTTCATACAATGCTTCTGTGTAGTTTATATTTGAACATATTCTTTTTTCCACTATTACCCACTTAGCGCTACGAATGCCCAGTTGCATTTTCTACAGACAGAGTGTTTCAAAACTGCTCAATCAAAAGTATGGTTTAACTCTGTTAGCTGAATGCTCAGATCAGAAAGAAGTTTCACAGAATGCTTCTGTGTAGTTTATATTTGAATATATTCCTTTTTCCACTACTACGCTCTTAGCGCTCCAAATGTCCAGTTGCATTTTCTACAGAAAGAGTGTTCAGATCTGCTCAATCAAAAGTATGGTTTAACTCTGTTAGCTGAATGCACAGATCAGAAAGAAGTTTCACCGAATGATTCTGTGTAGTTTATATTTGAAGACATTCCTTTTTCCACTATTACCCTCTTAGCGCTCCGAATCTCCACTTGCATTTTCTTCAAAAAGAGTGTTTCATAACTGCTCAATCAAAAATATGTTTTATCTCTGTTAACTGAATTTACAGATCAGAAATAAGTTTCAGAGAATGCATCTGTGTAGTTTTTATTTGAAGATATTCTTTTTCCCAATGTAGGCCTCTTAGCGCTTAGCATGCCCAATTGGAGTTTCTACAGAAAGCGTGTTTCAGAACGGCTCAATCAAAAGTAAGGTTCAACTCTGTTACTTGAATGCACAGAACAGAAAGAATTTTCACAGAATGCTACTCTGTAGTTTATATTTGAATATATTCCTTTTTCCACTATTACCGTCTTAGCGCTCCGAATGTCCACTTGCATTTTCTACAGAAAGAGTGTTCAGAACTGCGCAATCAAAAGTATGGTTTAACACTGTTAGCTTAATGAACATATCAGAAATAAGTTTCACACAATGCTTCTGTGTAGTTTTTATTTGAAGATATTATTTTTCCCAATAGAGGCCTCTTAGCGCTCAGAATGTCCAATTGCAGTTTCTACAGAAAGAGTATTTCAGAAAGGCTCAATCAAATGTAAGGTTCAACTCTGTTAGTTGAATGCACAGAACAGAAAGAAGTTTCATACAATGCTTCTGTATAGTTTATATTTGAATATATTCTTTTTTCCACTATTACCCACTTAGCGCTACGAATGTGCAGTTGCATTTTCTACAGACAGAGTGTTTCAAAACTGCTCAATCAAAAGTATGGTTTAACTCTGTTAGCTGAATGCTCAGATCAGAAAGAAGTTTCACAGAATGCTTCTGTGTAGTTTATATTTGAATATATTCCTTTTTCCACTACTACTCTCTTAGCGCTCCAAATGTCCAGTTGCATTTTCTACAGAAAGAGTGTTCAGATCTGCTCAATCAAAAGTATGGTTTAACTCTGTTAGCTGAATGCACAGATCAGAAAGAAGTTTCACAGAATGATTCTGTGTAGTTTATATTTGGAGACATTCCTTTTTCCACTATTACCCTCTTAGCGCTCCGAATGTCCACTTGCATTTTCTACAGAAAGAGTGTTTCAGAACGGCTCAATCAAAACTAAGGTTCAACTCTTTTAGTTGAACAAACAGAACAGATAGAAGTTTCACACAATTCTTCTGTGTAGTTTTTATTTGTAGACATTCTTTTTCCCAATATAGGCCTCTTAGCGCTCAGAATGTCCAATTGCAGTTTCTACAGAAATAGTGTTTCAGAACGGCTCAATCAAAAGTAAGGTTCAACTCTGTTAGTTGAATGCACAGAACAGAAAGTAGTTTCATACAATGCTTCTGTGTAGTTTATATTTGAACATATTCTTTTTTCCACTATTACCCACTTAGCGCTACGAATGTCCAGTTGCATTTTCTACAGACAGAGTGTTTCAAAACTGCTCAATCAAAAGTATGGTTTAACTCTGTTAGCTGAATGCTCAGATCAGAAAGAAGTTTCACAGAATGCTTCTTTGTAGTTTATATTTGAATATATTCCTTTTTCCACTACTACGCTCTTAGCGCTCCAAATGTCCAGTTGCATTTTCTACAGAAAGAGTGTTCAGATCTGCTCAATCAAAAGTATGGTTTAACTCTGTTAGCTGAATGCACAGATCAGAAAGAAGTTTCACCGAATGATTCTGTGTAGTTTATATTTGAAGACATTCCTTTTTCCACTATTACCCCCTTAGCGCTCCGAATCTCCACTTGCATTTTCTACAAAAAGAGTGTTTCATAACTGCTCAATCAAAAATATATTTTATCTCTGTTAACTGAATTTACAGATCAGAAATAAGTTTCACAGAATGCATCTGTGTAGTTTTTATTTGAAGATATTCTTTTTCCCAATGTAGGCCTCTTAGCGCTTAGCATGTCGAATTGCAGTTTCTACAGAAAGAGTGTTTCAGAACGGCTCAATCAAAAGTAAGGTTCAACTCTGTTAGTTGAATGCACAGAACAGAAAGAATTTTCACAGAATGCTACTGTGTAGTTTATATTTGAATATATTCCTTTTTCCACTATTACCCTCTTAGCGCTCCGAATGTCCACTTGCATTTTCTACAGAAAGACTGTTCAGAACTGCGCAATCAAAAGTATGGTTTAACTCTGTTAGCTTAATGAACATATCAGAAATAAGTTTCACACAATGCTTCTGTGTAGTTTTTATTTGAAGATATTATTTTTCCCAATAGAGGCCTCTTAGCGCTCAGAATGTCCAATTGCATTTTCTACAGAAAGAGTGTTTCAGAAAGGCTCAATCAAAATAAGGTTCAACTCTGTTAGTTGAATGCACAGAACAGAAAGAAGTTTCATACAATGCTTCTGTGTAGTTTATATTTGAACATATTCTTTTTTCCACTATTACCCACTTAGCGCTACGAATGTCCAGTTGCATTTTCTACAGACAGAGTGTTTCAAAACTGCTCAATCAAAAGTATGGTTTAAATCTGTTAGCTGAATGCTCAGATCAGAAAGAAGTTTCACAGAATGCTTCTGTGTAGTTTATATTTGAATATATTCCTTTTTCCACTACTACTCTCTTAGCGCTCCAAATGTCCAGTTGCATTTTCTACAGAAAGAGTGTTCAGATCTGCTCAATCAAAAGTATGGTTTAACTCTGTTAGCTGAATGCACAGATCAGTAAGAAGTTTCACAGAATGATTCTGTGTAGTTTATATTTGGAGACATTCCTTTTTCCACTATTACCCTCTTAGCGCTCCGAATCTCCACTTGCATTTTCTACAGAAAGAGTGTTTCAGAACGGCTCAATCAAAACTAAGGTTCAACTCTTTTAGTTGAACAAACAGAACAGAAAGAGGTTTCACACAATTCTTCTGTGTAGTTTTTATTTGTAGACATTCTTTTTCCCAATAGAGGCCTCTTAGCGCTCAGAATGTCCAATTGCAGTTTCTACAGAAAGAGTGTTTCAGAACGGCTCAATCAAAAGCAAGGTTCAACTCTGTTAGTTGAATGCACAGAACAGAAAGAAGTTTCATACAATGCTTCTGTGTAGTTTATATTTGAACATATTCTTTTTTCCACTATTACCCACTTAGCGCTACGAATGTCCAGTTGCATTTTCTACAGACAGAGTGTTTCAAAACTGCTCAATCAAAAGTATGGTTTAAATCTGTTAGCTGAATGCTCAGATCAGAAAGAAGTTTCACAGAATGCTTCTGTGTAGTTTATATTTGAATATATTCCTTTTTCCACTACTACGCTCTTAGCGCTCCAAATGTCCAGTTGCATTTTCTACAGAAAGAGTGTTCAGATCTGCTCAATCAAAAGTATGGTTTAACTCTGTTAGCTGAATGCACAGATCAGAAAGAAGTTTCACCGAATGATTCTGTGTAGTTTATATTTGAAGACATTCCTTTTTCCACTATTACCCTCTTAGCGCTCCGAATCTCCACTTGCATTTTCTACAAAAAGAGTGTTTCATAACTGCTCAATCAAAAATATGTTTTATCTCTGTTAACTGAATTTACAGATCAGAAATAAGTTTCAGAGAATGCATCTGTGTAGTTTTTATTTGAAGATATTCTTTTTCCCAATGTAGGCCTCTTAGCGCTTAGCATGCCCAATTGGAGTTTCTACAGAAAGAGTGTTTCAGAACGGCTCAATCAAAAGTAAGGTTCAACTCTGTTAGTTGAATGCACAGAACAGAAAGAATTTTCACAGAATGCTACCGTGTAGTTTATATTTGAATATATTCCTTTTTCCACTATTACCCTCTTAGCGCTCCAAATGTCCACTTGCATTTTCTACAGAAAGAGTGTTCAGAACTGCGCAATCAAAAGTATGGTTTAACTCTGTTAGCTTAATGAACATATCAGAAATAAGTTTCACACAATGCTTCTGTGTAGTTTTTATTTGAAGATATTATTTTTCCCAATATAGGCCTCTTAGCGCTCAGAATGTCCAATTGCAGTTTCTACAGAAAGAGTGTTTCAGAAAGCCTCAATCAAAAGTAAGGTTCAAATCTGTTAGTTGAATGCACAGAAAAGAAAGAAGTTTCATACAATGCTTCTGTGTAGTTTATATTTGAACATATTCTTTTTTCCACTATTACCCACTTAGCGCTACGAATGTCCAGTTGCATTTTCTACAGACAGAGTGTTTCAAAACTGCTCAATCAAAAGTATGGTTTAACTCTGTTAGCTGAATGCTCAGATCAGAAAGAAGTTTCACAGAATGCTTCTGTGTAGTTTATATTTGAATATATTCCTTTTTCCACTACTACTCTCTTAGCGCTCCAAATGTCCAGTTGCATTTTCTACAGAAAGAGTGTTCAGATCTGCTCAATCAAAAGTATGGTTTAACTCTGTTAGCTGAATGCACAGATCAGAAAGAAGTTTCACAGAATGATTCTGTGTAGTTTATACTTGGAGACATTCCTTTTTCCACTATTACCCTCTTAGCGCTCCGAATCTCCACTTGCATTTTCTACAGAAAGAGTGTTTCAGAACGGCTCAATCAAAACTAAGGTTCAACTCTTTTAGTTGAACAAACAGAACAGAAAGAAGTTTCACAGAATGATTCTGTGTAGTTTATATTTGAAGACATTCCTTTTTCCACTATTACCCTCTTAGCGCTCCGAATCTCCACTTGCATTTTCTACAAAAAGAGTGTTTCATAACTGCTCAATCAAAAATATGTTTTATCTCTGTTAACTGAATTTACAGATCAGAAATAAGTTTCAGAGAATGCATCTGTGTAATTTTTATTTGAAGATATTCTTTTTCCCAATGTAGGCCTCTTAGCGCTTAGCATGCCCAATTGGAGTTTCTACAGAAAGAGGGTTTCAGAACGGCTCAATCAAAAGTAAGGTTCAACTCTGTTAGTTGAATGCACAGAACAGAAAGAATTTTCACAGAATGCTACTGTGTAGTTTATATTTGAATATATTCCTTTTTCCACTATTACCCTCTTAGCGCTCCGAATGTCCACTTGCATTTTCTACAGAAAGAGTGTTCAGAACTGCGCAATCAAAAGTATGGTTTAACTCTGTTAGCTTAATGAACATATCAGAAATAAGTTTCACACAATGCTTCTGTGTAGTTTTTATTTGAAGATATTATTTTTCCCAACAGAGGCCTCTTAGCGCTCAGAATGTCCAATTGCAGTTTCTACAGAAAGAGTGTTTCAGAAAGGCTCAATCAAATGTAAGGTTCAACTCTGTTAGTTGAATGCACAGATCAGAAAAAAGTTTCATACAATGCTTCTGTGTAGTTTATATTTGAACATATTCTTTTTTCCACTATTATCCACTTAGCGCTACGAATGTCCAGTTGCATTTTCTACAGACAGAGTGTTTCAAAACTGCTCAATCAAACGTATGGTTTAACTCTGTTAGCTGAATGCTCAGATCAGAAAGAAGTTTCACAGAATGCTTCTGTGTAGTTTATATTTGAATATATTCCTTTTTCCACTACTACTCTCTTAGCGCTCCAAATGTCCAGTTGCATTTTCTACAGAAGGAGTGTTCAGATCTGCTCAATCAAAAGTATGGTTTAACTCTGTTAGCTGAATGCACAGATCAGAAAGAAGTTTCACAGAATGATTCTGTGTAGTTTATATTTGGAGACATTACTTTTTCCACTATTACCCTCTTAGCGCTCCGAATCTCCACTTGCATTTTCTACAGAATGAGTGTTTCAGAACGGCTCAATCAAAACTAAGGTTCAACTCTTTTAGTTGAACAAACAGAACAGAAAGAAGTTTCACACAATTCTTCTGTGTAGTTTTTATTTGTAGACATTCTTTTTCCCAATATAGGCCTCTTAGCGCTCAGAATGTCCAATTGCAGTTTCTACAGAAAGAGAGTTTCAGAACGGCTCAATCAAAAGTAAGGTTCAACTCTGTTAGTTGAATGCACAGAACAGAAAGAAGTTTCATACAATGCTTCTGTGTAGTTTATATTTGAACATATTCTTTTTTCCACTATTACCCACTTAGCGCTACGAATGTCCAGTTGCATTTTCTACAGACAGAGTGTTTCAAAACTGCTCAATCAAAAGTATCGTTTAACTCTGTTAGCTGAATGCTCAGATCAGAAAGAAGTTTCACAGAATGCTTCTGTGTAGTTTATATTTGAATATATTCCTTTTTCCACTACTACTCTCTTAGCGCTCCAAATGTCCAGTTGCATTTTCTACAGAAAGAGTGTTCAGATCTGCTCAATCAAAAGTATGGTTTAACTCTGTTAGCTGAATGCACAGATCAGTAAGAAGTTTCACAGAATGATTCTGTGTAGTTTATATTTGGAGACATTCCTTTTTCCACTCTTACCCTCTTAGCGCTCCGAATCTCCACTTGCATTTTCTACAGAAAGAGTGTTTCAGAACGGCTCAATCAAAACTAAGGTTCAACTCTTTTAGTTGAACAAACAGAACAGAAAGAGGTTTCACACAATTCTTCTGTGTAGTTTTTATTTGTAGACATTCTTTTTCCCAATAGAGGCCTCTTAGCGCTCAGAATGTCCAATTGCAGTTTCTACAGAAAGAGTGTTTCAGAACGGCTCAATCAAAAGCAAGGTTCAACTCTGTTAGTTGAATGCACAGAACAGAAAGAAGTTTCATACAATGCTTCTGTGTAGTTTATATTTGAACATATTCTTTTTTCCACTATTACCCACTTAGCGCTACGAATGTCCAGTTGCATTTTCTACAGACAGAGTGTTTCAAAACTGCTCAATCAAAAGTATGGTTTAAATCTGTTAGCTGAATGCTCAGATCAGAAAGAAGTTTCACAGAATGCTTCTGTGTAGTTTATATTTGAATATATTCCTTTTTCCACTACTACGCTCTTAGCGCTCCAAATGTCCAGTTGCATTTTCTACAGAAAGAGTGTTCAGATCTGCTCAATCAAAAGTATGGTTTAACTCTGTTAGCTGAATGCACAGATCAGAAAGAAGTTTCACCGAATGATTCTGTGTAGTTTATATTTGAAGACATTCCTTTTTCCACTATTACCCTCTTAGCGCTCCGAATCTCCACTTGCATTTTCTACAAAAAGAGTGTTTCATAACTGCTCAATCAAAAATATGTTTTATCTCTGTTAACTGAATTTACAGATCAGAAATAAGTTTCAGAGAATGCATCTGTGTAGTTTTTATTTGAAGATATTCTTTTTCCCAATGTAGGCCTCTTAGCGCTTAGCATGCCCAATTGGAGTTTCTACAGAAAGAGTGTTTCAGAACGGCTCAATCAAAAGTAAGGTTCAACTCTGTTAGTTGAATGCACAGAACAGAAAGAATTTTCACAGAATGCTACCGTGTAGTTTATATTTGAATATATTCCTTTTTCCACTATTACCCTCTTAGCGCTCCGAATGTCCACTTGCATTTTCTACAGAAAGAGTGTTCAGAACTGCGCAATCAAAAGTATGGTTTAACTCTGTTAGCTTAATGAACATATCAGAAATAAGTTTCACACAATGCTTCTGTGTAGTTTTTATTTGAAGATATTATTTTTCCCAATATAGGCCTCTTAGCGCTCAGAATGTCCAATTGCAGTTTCTACAGAAAGAGTGTTTCAGAAAGCCTCAATCAAAAGTAAGGTTCAAATCTGTTAGTTGAATGCACAGAAAAGAAAGAAGTTTCATACAATGCTTCTGTGTAGTTTATATTTGAACATATTCTTTTTTCCACTATTACCCACTTAGCGCTACGAATGTCCAGTTGCATTTTCTACAGACAGAGTGTTTCAAAACTGCTCAATCAAAAGTATGGTTTAACTCTGTTAGCTGAATGCTCAGATCAGAAAGAAGTTTCACAGAATGCTTCTGTGTAGTTTATATTTGAATATATTCCTTTTTCCACTACTACTCTCTTAGCGCTCCAAATGTCCAGTTGCATTTTCTACAGAAAGAGTGTTCAGATCTGCTCAATCAAAAGTATGGTTTAACTCTGTTAGCTGAATGCACAGATCAGAAAGAAGTTTCACAGAATGATTCTGTGTAGTTTATATTTGGAGACATTCCTTTTTCCACTATTACCCTCTTAGCGCTCCGAATCTCCACTTGCATTTTCTACAGAAAGAGTGTTTCAGAACGGCTCAATCAAAACTAAGGTTCAACTCTTTTAGTTGAACAAACAGAACAGAAAGAAGTTTCACAGAATGATTCTGTGTAGTTTATATTTGAAGACATTCCTTTTTCCACTATTACCCTCTTAGCGCTCCGAATCTCCACTTGCATTTTCTACAAAAAGAGTGTTTCATAACTGCTCAATCAAAAATATGTTTTATCTCTGTTAACTGAATTTACAGATCAGAAATAAGTTTCAGAGAATGCATCTGTGTAATTTTTATTTGAAGATATTCTTTTTCCCAATGTAGGCCTCTTAGCGCTTAGCATGCCCAATTGGAGTTTCTACAGAAAGAGGGTTTCAGAACGGCTCAATCAAAAGTAAGGTTCAACTCTGTTAGTTGAATGCACAGAACAGAAAGAATTTTCACAGAATGCTACTGTGTAGTTTATATTTGAATATATTCCTTTTTCCACTATTACCCTCTTAGCGCTCCGAATGTCCACTTGCATTTTCTACAGAAAGAGTGTTCAGAACTGCGCAATCAAAAGTATGGTTTAACTCTGTTAGCTTAATGAACATATCAGAAATAAGTTTCACACAATGCTTCTGTGTAGTTTTTATTTGAAGATATTATTTTTCCCAACAGAGGCCTCTTAGCGCTCAGAATGTCCAATTGCAGTTTCTACAGAAAGAGTGTTTCAGAAAGGCTCAATCAAAAGTAAGGTTCAACTCTGTTAGTTGAATGCACAGATCAGAAAAAAGTTTCATACAATGCTTCTGTGTAGTTTATATTTGAACATATTCTTTTTTCCACTATTATCCACTTAGCGCTACGAATGTCCAGTTGCATTTTCTACAGACAGAGTGTTTCAAAACTGCTCAATCAAAAGTATGGTTTAACTCTGTTAGCTGAATGCTCAGATCAGAAAGAAGTTTCACAGAATGCTTCTGTGTAGTTTATATTTGAATATATTCCTTTTTCCACTACTACTCTCTTAGCGCTCCAAATGTCCAGTTGCATTTTCTACAGAAGGAGTGTTCAGATCTGCTCAATCAAAAGTATGGTTTAACTCTGTTAGCTGAATGCACAGATCAGAAAGAAGTTTCACAGAATGATTCTGTGTAGTTTATATTTGGAGACATTACTTTTTCCACTATTACCCTCTTAGCGCTCCGAATCTCCACTTGCATTTTCTACAGAATGAGTGTTTCAGAACGGCTCAATCAAAACTAAGGTTCAACTCTTTTAGTTGAACAAACAGAACAGAAAGAAGTTTCACACAATTCTTCTGTGTAGTTTTTATTTGTAGACATTCTTTTTCCCAATATAGGCCTCTTAGCGCTCAGAATGTCCAATTGCAGTTTCTACAGAAAGAGAGTTTCAGAACGGCTCAATCAAAAGTAAGGTTCAACTCTGTTAGTTGAATGCACAGAACAGAAAGAAGTTTCATACAATGCTTCTGTGTAGTTTATATTTGAACATATTCTTTTTTCCACTATTACCCACTTAGCGCTACGAATGTCCAGTTGCATTTTCTACAGACAGAGTGTTTCAAAACTGCTCAATCAAAAGTATCGTTTAACTCTGTTAGCTGAATGCTCAGATCAGAAAGAAGTTTCACAGAATGCTTCTGTGTAGTTTATATTTGAATATATTCCTTTTTCCACTACTACGCTTTTAGTGCTCCAAATGTCCAGTTGCATTTTCTACAGAAAGAGTGTTCAGATCTGCTCAATCAAAATTATGGTTTAACGCTGTTCGCTGAATGCACAGATCAGAAAAAAGTTTCACCGAATGATTCTGTGTAGTTTATATTTGAAGACATTACTTTTTCCACTATTACCCTCTTAGCGCTCCGAATCTCCACTTGCATTTTCTACAAAAAGAGTGTTTCATAACTGCTCAATCAAAAATATGTTTTATCTCTGTTAACTGAATTTACAGATCAGAAATAAGTTTCACAGAATGCATCTGTGTAGTTTTTATTTGAAGATATTCTTTTTCCCAATGTAGGCCTCTTAGCGCTTAGCATGTCCAATTGCAGTTTCTACAGAAAGAGTGTTTCAGAACGGCTCAATCAAAAGTAAGGTTCAACTCTGTTAGTTGAATGCACAGAACAGAAAGAATTTTCACAGAATGCTACTGTGTAGTTTATATTTGAATATATTCCTTTTTCCACTATTACTCTCTTAGCGCTCCGAATGTCCACTAGCATTTTCTACAGAAAGAGTGTGCAGAACTGCGCAATCAAAAGTATGGTTTAACTCTGTTAGCTTAATGAACATATCAGAAATAAGTTTCACACAATGCTTCTGTGTAGTTTTTATTTGAAGATATTATTTTTCCCAACAGAGGCCTCTTAGCGCTCAGAATGTCCAATTGCAGTTTCTACAGAAAGAGTGTTTCAGAAAGGCTCAATCAAAAGTAAGGTTCAACTCTGTTAGTTGAATGCACAGATCAGAAAGAAGTTTCATACAATGCTTCTGTGTAGTTTATATTTGAACATATTCTTTTTTCCACTATTATCCACTTAGCGCTACGAATGTCCAGTTGCATTTTCTACAGACAGAGTGTTTCAAAACTGCTCAATCAAAAGTATGGTTTAACTCTGTTAGCTGAATGCTCAGATCAGAAAGAAGTTTCACAGAATGCTTCTGTGTAGTTTATATTTGAATATATTCCTTTTTCCACTACTACTCTCTTAGCGCTCCAAATGTCCAGTTGCATTTTCTACAGAAAGAGTGTTCAGATCTGCTCAATCAAAAGTATGTTTTAACTCTGTTAGCTGAATGCACAGATCAGAAAGAAGTTTCACAGAATGATTCTGTGTAGTTTATATTTGGAGACATTCCTTTTTCCACTATTACCCTCTTAGCGCTCCGAATCTCCACTTGCATTTTCTACAGAAAGAGTGTTTCAGAACGGCTCAATCAAAACTAAGGTTCAACTCTTTTAGTTGAACAAACAGAACAGAAAGAAGTTTCACACAATTCTTCTGTGTAGTTTTTATTTGCAGACATTCTTTTTCCCAATATAGGCCTCTTAGCGCTCAGAATGTCCAATTGCAGTTTCTACAGAAAGAGTGTTTCAGAACGGCTCAATCAAAAGTAAGGTTCAACTCTGTTAGTTGAATGCACAGAACAGAAAGAAGTTTCATACAATGCTTCTGTGTAGTTTATATTTGAACATATTCTTTTTTCCACTATTACCCACTTAGCGCTACGAATGCCCAGTTGCATTTTCTACAGACAGAGTGTTTCAAAACTGCTCAATCAAAAGTATGGTTTAACTCTGTTAGCTGAATGCTCAGATCAGAAAGAAGTTTCACAGAATGCTTCTGTGTAGTTTATATTTGAATATATTCCTTTTTCCACTACTACGCTCTTAGCGCTCCAAATGTCCAGTTGCATTTTCTACAGAAAGAGTGTTCAGATCTGCTCAATCAAAAGTATGGTTTAACTCTGTTAGCTGAATGCACAGATCAGAAAGAAGTTTCACCGAATGATTCTGTGTAGTTTATATTTGAATACATTCCTTTTTCCACTATTACCCTCTTAGCGCTCCGAATCTCCACTTGCATTTTCTACAAAAAGAGTGTTTCATAACTGCTCAATCAAAAATATGTTTTATCTCTGTTAACTGAATTTACAGATCAGAAATAAGTTTCAGAGAATGCATCTGTGTAGTTTTTATTTGAAGATATTCTTTTTCCCAATGTAGGCCTCTTAGCGCTTAGCATGCCCAATTGGTGTTTCTACAGAAAGAGTGTTTCAGAACGGCTCAATCAAAAGTAAGGTTCAACTCTGTTAGTTGAATGCACAGAACAGAAAGAATTTTCACAGAATGCTACTGTGTAGTTTATATTTGAATATATTCCTTTTTCCACTATTACCCTCTTAGCGCTCCGAATGTCCACTTGCATTTTCTACAGAAAGAGTGTTCAGAACTGCGCAATCAAAAGTATGGTTTAACTCTGTTAGCTTAATGAACATATCAGAAATAAGTTTCACACAATGCTTCTGTGTAGTTTTTATTTGAAGATATTATTTTTCCCAATATAGGCCTCTTAGCGCTCAGAATGTCCAATTGCAGTTTCTACAGAATGAGTGTTTCAGAAAGGCTCAATCAAAAGTAAGGTTCAACTCTGTTAGTTGAATGCACAGAACAGAAAGAAGATTCATACAATGCTGCTGTGTAGTTTATATTTGAACATATTCTTTTTTCCACTATTATCCACTTAGCACTACGAATGTCCAGTTGCATTTTCTACAGACAGAGTGTTTCAAAACTGCTCAATCAAAAGTATGGTTTAACTCTGTTAGCTGAATGCTCAGATCAGAAAGAAGTTTCACAGAATGCTTCTGTGTAGTTTATATTTGAATATATTTCTTTTTCCACTACTACTCTCTTAGCGCTCCAAATGTCCAGTTGCATTTTCTACAGAAAGAGTGTTCAGATCTGCTCAATCAAAAGTATGGTTTAACTCTGTTAGCTGAATGCACAGATCAGAAAGAAGTTTCACAGAATGATTCTGTGTAGTTTATATTTGAAGACATTCCTTTTTCCACTATTACCCTCTTAGCGCTCCGAATCTCCGCTTGCATTTTCTACAAAAAGAGTGTTTCATAACTGCTCAATCAAAAATATGTTTTATCTCTGTTAACTGAATTTACAGATCAGAAATAAGTTTCACAGAATGCATCTGTGTAGTTTTTATTTGAAGATATTCTTTTTCCCAATGTAGGCCTATTAGCGCTTATCATGTCCAATTGCAGTTTCTACAGAAAGAGTGTTTCAGAACGGCTCAATCAAAAGTAAGGTTCAACTCTGTTAGTTGAATGCACAGAACAGAAAGAATTTTCACAGAATGCTACTGTGTAGTTTATATTTGAATATATTCCTTTTTCCACTATTAACCTCTTAGCGCTCCGAATGTCCACTTGCATTTTCTACAGAAAGAGTGTTCAGAACTGCGCAATCAAAAGTATGGTTTAACTCTGTTAGCTTAATGAACATATCAGAAATAAGTTTCACACAATGCTTCTGTGTAGTTTTTATTTGAAGATATTATTTTTCCCAACAGAGGCCTCTTAGCGCTCAGAATGTCCAATTGCAGTTTCTACAGAAAGAGTGTTTCAGAAAGGCTCAATCAAAAGTAAGGTTCAACTCTGTTAGTTGAATGCACAGATCAGAAAGAAGTTTCATACAATGCTTCTGTGTAGTTTATATATGAACATATTCTTTTTTCCACTATTATCCACTTAGCGCTACGAATGTCCAGTTGCATTTTCTACAGACAGAGTGTTTCAAAACTGCTCAATCAAAAGTATGGTTTAACTCTGTTAGCTGAATGCTCAGATCAGAAAGAAGTTTCACAGAATGCTTCTGTGTATTTTATATTTGAATATGTTCCTTTTTCCACTACTACTCTCTTAGCGCTCCAAATGTTCGGTTGCATTTTCTACAGAAAGAGTGTTCAGATCTGCTCAATCAAAAGTATGGTTTAACTCTGTTAGCTGAATGCACAGATCAGAAAGAAGTTTCACAGAATGATTCTGTGTAGTTTATATTTGGAGACATTCCTTTTTCCACTATTACCCTCTTAGCGCTCCGAATCTCCACTTGCATTTTCTACAGAAAGAGTGTTTCAGAACGGCTCAATCAAAACTAAGGTTCAACTCTTTTAGTTGAACAAACAGAACAGAAAGAAGTTTCACACAATTCTTCTGTGTAGTTTTTATTTGTAGACATTCTTTTTCCCAATATAGGCCTCTTAGCGCTCAGAATGTCCAATTGCAGTTTCTACAGAAAGAGTGTTTCAGAACGGCTCAATCAAAAGTAAGGTTCAACTCTGTTAGTTGAATGCACAGAACAGAAAGAAGTTTCATACAATGCTTCTGTGTAGTTTATATTTGAACATATTCTTTTTTCCACTATTACCCACTTAGCGCTACGAATGTCCAGTTGCATTTTCTACAGACAGAGTGTTTCCAAACTGCTCAATCAAAAGTATGGTTTAACTCTGTTAGCTGAATGCTCAGATCAGAAAGAAGTTTCACAGAATGCTTCTGTGTAGTTTATATTTGAATATATTCCTTTTTCCACTACTACGCTTTTAGTGCTCCAAATGTCCAGTTGCATTTTCTACAGAAAGAGTGTTCAGATCTGCTCAATCAAAATTATGGTTTAACGCTGTTCGCTGAATGCACAGATCAGAAAAAAGTTTCACCGAATGATTCTGTGTAGTTTATATTTGAAGACATTACTTTTTCCACTATTACCCTCTTAGCGCTCCGAATCTCCACTTGCATTTTCTACAAAAAGAGTGTTTCATAACTGCTCAATCAAAAATATGTTTTATCTCTGTTAACTGAATTTACAGATCAGAAATAAGTTTCACAGAATGCATCTGTGTAGTTTTTATTTGAAGATATTCTTTTTCCCAATGTAGGCCTCTTAGCGCTTAGCATGTCCAATTGCAGTTTCTACAGAAAGAGTGTTTCAGAACGGCTCAATCAAAAGTAAGGTTCAACTCTGTTAGTTGAATGCACAGAACAGAAAGAATTTTCACAGAATGCTACTGTGTAGTTTATATTTGAATATATTCCTTTTTCCACTATTACCATCTTAGCGCTCCGAATGTCCACTTGCATTTTCTACAGAAAGAGTGTGCAGAACTGCGCAATCAAAAGTATGGTTTAACTCTGTTAGCTTAATGAACATATCAGAAATAAGTTTCACACAATGCTTCTGTGTAGTTTTTATTTGAACATATTATTTTTCCCAACAGAGGCCTCTTAGCGCTCAGAATGTCCAATTGCAGTTTCTACAGAAAGAGTGTTTCAGAAAGGCTCAATCAAAAGTAAGGTTCAACTCTGTTAGTTGAATGCACAGATCAGAAAGAAGTTTCATACAATGCTTCTGTGTAGTTTATATTTGAACATATTCTTTTTTCCACTATTATCCACTTAGCGCTACGAATGTCCAGTTGCATTTTCTACAGACAGAGTGTTTCAAAACTGCTCAATCAAAAGTATGGTTTAACTCTGTTAGCTGAATGCTCAGATCAGAAAGAAGTTTCACAGAATGCTTCTGTGTATTTTATATTTGAATATATTCCTTTTTCCACTACTACTCTCTTAGCGCTCCAAATGTCCAGTTGCATTTTCTACAGAAAGAGTGTTCAGATCTGCTCAATCAAAAGTATGGTTTAACTCTGTTAGCTGAATGCACAGATCAGAAAGAAGTTTCACAGAATGATTCTGTGTAGTTTATATTTGGAGACATTCCTTTTTCCACTATTACCCTCTTAGCGCTCCGAATCTCCACTTGCATTTTCTACAGAAAGAGTGTTTCAGAACGGCTCAATCAAAACTAAGGTTCAACTCTTTTAGTTGAACAAACAGAACAGAAAGAAGTTTCACACAATTCTTCTGTGTAGTTTTTATTTGTAGACATTCTTTTTCCCAATATAGGCCTCTTAGCGCTCAGAAAGTCCAATTGCAGTTTCTACAGAAAGAGTGTTTCAGAACGGCTCAATCAAAAGTAAGGTTCAACTCTGTTAGTTGAATGCACAGAACAGAAAGAAGTTTCATACAATGCTTCTGTGTAGTTTATATTTGAACATATTCTTTTTTCCACTATTAACCACTTAGCGCTACGAATGTCCAGTTGCATTTTCTACAGACAGAGTGTTTCAAAACTGCTCAATCAAAATTATGGTTTAACTCTGTTAGCTGAATGCTCAGATCAGAAAGAAGTTTCACAGAATGCTTCTGTGTAGTTTATATTTGAATATATTCCTTTTTCCACTACTACGCTCTTAGCGCTCCAAATGTCCAGTTGCATTTTCTACAGAAAGAGTGTTCAGATCTGCTCAATCAAAAGTATGGTTTAACTCTGTTAGCTGAATGCACAGATCAGAAAGAAGTTTCACCGAATGATTCTGTGTAGTTTATATTTGAATACATTCCTTTTTCCACTATTACCCTCTTAGCGCTCCGAATCTCCACTTGCATTTTCTACAAAAAGTGTGTTTCATAACTGCTCAATCAAAAATATGTTTTATCTCTGTTAACTGAATTTACAGATCAGAAATAAGTTTCAGAGAATGCATCTGTGTAGTTTTTATTTGAAGATATTCTTTTTCCCAATGTAGGCCTCTTAGCGCTTAGCATGCCCAATTGGAGTTTCTACAGAAAGAGTGTTTCAGAACGGCTCAATCAAAAGTAAGGTTCAACTCTGTTAGTTGAATGCACAGAACAGAAAGAATTTTCACAGAATGCTACTGTGTAGTTTATATTTGAATATATTCCTTTTTCCACTATTACCCTCTTAGCGCTCCGAATGTCCACTTGCATTTTCTACAGAAAAAGTGTTCAGAACTGCGCAATCAAAAGTATGGTTTAACTCTGTTAGCTTAATGAACATATCAGAAATAAGTTTCACACAATGCTTCTGTGTAGTTTTTATTTGAAGATATTATTTTTCCCAATATAGGCCTCTTAGCGCTCAGAATGTCCAATTGCAGTTTCTACAGAATGAGTGTTTCAGAAAGGCTCAATCAAAAGTAAGGTTCAACTCTGTTAGTTGAATGCACAGAACAGAAAGAAGATTCATACAATGCTTCTGTGTAGTTTATATTTGAACATATTCTTTTTTCCACTATTATCCACTTAGCACTACGAATGTCCAGTTGCATTTTCTACAGACAGAGTGTTTCAAAACTGCTCAATCAAAAGTATGGTTTAACTCTGTTAGCTGAATGCTCAGATCAGAAAGAAGTTTCACAGAATGCTTCTGTGTAGTTTATATTTGAATATATTCCTTTTTCCACTACTACTCTCTTAGCGCTCCAAATGTCCAGTTGCATTTTCTACAGAAAGAGTGTTCAGATCTGCTCAATCAAAAGTATGGTTTAACTCTGTTAGCTGAATGCACAGATCAGAAAGAAGTTTCACAGAATGATTCTGTGTAGTTTATATTTGGAGACATTCCTTTTTTTACTATTACCCTCTTAGCGCTCCGAATCTCCACTTGCATTTTCTACAAAAAGAGTGTTTCATAACTGCTCAATTAAAAATATGTTTTATCTCTGTTAACTGAATTTACAGATCAGAAATAAGTTTCACAGAATGCATCTGTGTAGTTTTTATTTGAAGATATTCTTTTTCCCAATGTAGGCCTCTTAGCGCTTAGCATGTCCAATTGCAGTTTCTACAGAAAGAGTGTTTCAGAACGGCTCAATCAAAAGTAAGGTTCAACTCTGTTAGTTGAATGCACAGAACAGAAAGAATTTTCACAGAATGCTACTGTGTAGTTTATATTTGAATATATTCCTTTTTCCACTATTACCCTCTTAGCGGTCCGAATGTCCACTTGCATTTTCTACAGAAAGAGTGTTCAGAACTGCGCAATCAAAAGTATGGTTTAACTCTGTTAGCTTAATGAACATATCAGAAATAAGTTTCACACAATGCTTCTGTGTAGTTTTTATTTGAAGATATTATTTTTCCCAATATAGGCCTCTTAGCGCTTAGAATGTCCAATTGCAGTTTCTACAGAAAGAGTGTTTCAGAAAGGCTCAATCAAAAGTAAGGTTCAACTCTGTTAGTTGAATGCACAGAACAGAAAGAAGTTTCATACAATGCTTCTGTGTAGTTTATATTTGAACATATTCTTTTTTCCACTATTATCCACTTAGCGCTACGAATGTCCAGTTGCATTTTCTACAGACAGAGTGTTTCAAAACTGCTCAATCAAAAGTATGGTTTAACTCTGTTAGCTGAATGCTCAGATCAGAAAGAAGTTTCACAGAATGCTTCTGTGTAGTTTATATTTGAATATATTCCTTTTTCCACTACTACTCTCTTAGCGCTCCAAATGTCCAGTTGCATTTTCTACAGAAAGAGTGTTCAGATCTGCTCAATCAAAAGTATGGTTTAACTCTGTTAGCTGAATGCACAGATCAGAAAGAAGTTTCACAGAATGATTCTGTGTAGTTTATATTTGGAGACATTCCTTTTTCCACTATTACCCTCTTAGCGCTCCGAATCTCCACTTGCATTTTCTACAAAAAGAGTGTTTCATAACTGCTCAATTAAAAATATGTTTTATCTCTGTTAACTGAATATACAGATCAGAAATAAGTTTCACAGAATGCATCTGTGTAGTTTTTATTTGAAGATATTCTTTTTCCCAATGTAGGCCTCTTAGCGCTTAGCATGTCCAATTGCAGTTTCTACAGAAAGAGTGTTTCAGAACGGCTCAATCAAAAGTAAGGTTCAACTCTGTTAGTTGAATGCACAGAACAGAAAGAATTTTCACAGAATGCTACTGTGTAGTTTATATTTGAATATATTCCTTTTTCCACTATTACCCTCTTAGCGGTCCGAATGTCCACTTGCATTTTCTACAGAAAGAGTGTTCAGAACTGCGCAATCAAAAGTATGGTTTAACTCTGTTAGCTTAATGAACATATCAGAAATAAGTTTCACACAATGCTTCTGTGTAGTTTTTATTTGAAGATATTATTTTTCCCAATATAGGCCTCTTAGCGCTTAGAATGTCCAATTGCAGTTTCTACAGAAAGAGTGTTTCAGAAAGGCTCAATCAAAAGTAAGGTTCAACTCTGTTAGTTGAATGCACAGAACAGAAAGAAGTTTCATACAATGCTTCTGTGTAGTTTATATTTGAACATATTCTTTTTTCCACTATTATCCACTTAGCGCTACGAATGTCCAGTTGCATTTTCTACAGACAGAGTGTTTCAAAACTGCTCAATCAAAAGTATGGTTTAACTCTGTTAGCTGAATGCTCAGATCAGAAAGAAGTTTCACAGAATGCTTCTGTGTAGTTTATATTTGAATATATTCCTTTTTCCACTACTACTCTCTTAGCGCTCCAAATGTCCAGTTGCATTTTCTACAGAAAGAGTGTTCAGATCTGCTCAATCAAAAGTATGGTTTAACTCTGTTAGCTGAATGCACAGATCAGAAAGAAGTTTCACAGAATGATTCTGTGTAGTTTATATTTGGAGACATTCCTTTTTCCACTATTACCCTCTTAGCGCTCCGAATCTCCACTTGCATTTTCTACAAAAAGAGTGTTTCATAACTGCTCAATTAAAAATATGTTTTATCTCTGTTAACTGAATTTACAGATCAGAAATAAGTTTCACAGAATGCATCTGTGTAGTTTTTATTTGAAGATATTCTTTTTCCCAATGTAGGCCTCTTAGCGCTTAGCATGTCCAATTGCAGTTTCTACAGAAAGAGTGTTTCAGAACGGCTCAATCAAAAGTAAGGTTCAACTCTGTTAGTTGAATGCACAGAACAGAAAGAATTTTCACAGAATGCTACTGTGTAGTTTATATTTGAATATATTCCTTTTTCCACTATTACCCTCTTAGCGGTCCGAATGTCCACTTGCATTTTCTACAGAAAGAGTGTTCAGAACTGCGCAATCAAAAGTATGGTTTAACTCTGTTAGCTTAATGAACATATCAGAAATAAGTTTCACACAATGCTTCTGTGTAGTTTTTATTTGAAGATATTATTTTTCCCAATATAGGCCTCTTAGCGCTTAGAATGTCCAATTGCAGTTTCTACAGAAAGAGTGTTTCAGAAAGGCTCAATCAAAAGTAAGGTTCAACTCTGTTAGTTGAATGCACAGAACAGAAAGAAGTTTCATACAATGCTTCTGTGTAGTTTATATTTGAACATATTCTTTTTTCCACTATTATCCACTTAGCGCTACGAATGTCCAGTTGCATTTTCTACAGACAGAGTGTTTCAAAACTGCTCAATCAAAAGTATGGTTTAACTCTGTTAGCTGAATGCTCAGATCAGAAAGAAGTTTCACAGAATGCTTCTGTGTAGTTTATATTTGAATATATTCCTTTTTCCACTACTACTCTCTTAGCGCTCCAAATGTCCAGTTGCATTTTCTACAGAAAGAGTGTTCAGATCTGCTCAATCAAAAGTATGGTTTAACTCTGTTAGCTGAATGCACAGATCAGAAAGAAGTTTCACAGAATGATTCTGTGTAGTTTATATTTGGAGACATTCCTTTTTCCACTATTACCCTCTTAGCGCTCCGAATCTCCACTTGCATTTTCTACAGAAAGAGTGTTTCAGAACGGCTCAATCAAAACTAAGGTTCAACTCTTTTAGTTGAACAAACAGAACAGAAAGAAGTTTCACACAATTCTTCTGTGTAGTTTTTATTTGTAGATATTCTTTTTCCCAATATAGGCCTCTTAGCACTCAGAATGTCCAATTGCAGTTTCTACAGAAAGAGTGTTTCAGAACGGCTCAATCAAAAGTAAGGTTCAACTCTGTTAGTTGAATGCACAGAACAGAAAGAAGTTTCATACAATGCTTCTTTGTAGTTTATATTTGAACATATTCTTTTTTCCACTACTAACCACTTAGCGCTACGAATGTCCAGTTGCATTTTCTACAGACAGAGTGTTTCAAAACTGCTCAATCAAAAGTATGGTTTAACTCTGTTAGCTGAATGCTCAGATCAGAAAAAAGTTTCACAGAATGCTTCTGTGTAGTTTATATTTGAATATATTCCTTTTTCCACTACTACGCTCTTAGCGCTCCAAATGTCCAGTTGCATTTTCTACAGAAAGAGTGTTCAGATCTGCTCAATCAAAAGTATGGTTTAACTCTGTTAGCTGAATGCACAGATCAGAAAGAAGTTTCACCGAATGATTCTGTGTAGTTTATATTTGAAGACATTCCTTTTTCCACTATTACCCTCTTAGCGCTCCGAATCTCCACTTGCATTTTCTACAAAAAGAGTGCTTCATAACTGCTCAATCAAAAATATGTTTTATCTCTGTTAACTGAATTTACAGATCAGAAATTAGTTTCACAGAATGCATCTGTGTAGTTTTTATTTGAAGATATTCTTTTTCCCAATGTAGGCCTCTTACCGCTTAGCATGTCCAATTGCAGTTTCTACAGAAAGAGTGTTTCAGAACGGCTCAATCAAAAGTAAGGTTCAACTCTGTTAGTTGAATGCACAGAACAGAAAGAATTTTCACAGAATGCTACTGTGTAGTTTATATTTGAATATATTCCTTTTTCCACTATTACCCTCTTAGCGCTCCGAATGTCCACTTGCATTTTCTACAGAAAGAGTGTTCAGAACTGCGCAATCAAAAGTATGGTTTAACTCTGTTAGCTTAATGAACATATCAGAAATAAGTTTCACACAATGCTTCTGTGTAGTTTTTATTTGAAGATATTATTTTTCCCAATAGAGGCCTCTTAGCGCTCAGAATGTCCAATTGCAGTTTCTACAGAAAGAGTGTTTCAGAAAGGCTCAATCAAAAGTAAGGTTCAACTCTGTTAGTTGAATGCACAGATCAGAAAGCAGTTTCATACAATGCTTCTGTGTAGTTTATATTTGAACATATTCTTTTTTCCACTATTATCCACTTAGCGCTACGAATGTCCAGTTGCATTTTCTACAGACAGAGTGTTTCAAAACTGCTCAATCAAAAGTATGGTTTAACTCTGTTAGCTGAATGCTCAGATCAGAAAGAAGTTTCACAGAATGCTTCTGTGTAGTTTATATTTGAATATATTCCTTTTTCCACTACTATTCTCTTAGCGCTCCAAATGTCCAGTTGCATTTTCTACAGAAAGAGTGTTCAGATCTGTTCAATCAAAAGTATGGTTTAATTCTGTTAGCTGAATGCACAGATCAGAAAGAAGTTTCACAGAATGATTCTGTGTAGTTTATATTTGGAGACATTCCTTTTTCCACTATTACCCTCTTAGCGCTCCGAATCTCCACTTGCATTTTCTACAGAAAGAGTGTTTCAGAACGGCTCAATCAAAACTAAGGTTCAACTCTTTTAGTTGAACAAACAGAACAGAAAGAAGTTTCACACAATTCTTCTGTGTAGTTTTTATTTGTAGACATTCATTTTCCCAATATAGGCCTCTTAGCACTCAGAATGTCCAATTGCAGTTTCTACAGAAAGAGTGTTTCAGAACGGCTCAATCAAAAGTAAGGTTCAACTCTGTTAGTTGAATGCACAGAACAGAAAGAAGTTTCATACAATGCTTCTTTGTAGTTTATATTTGAACATATTCTTTTTTCCACTACTACCCACTTAGCGCTACGAATGTCCAGTTGCATTTTCTACAGACAGAGTGTTTCAAAACTGCTCAATCAAATGTATGGTTTAACTCTGTTAGCTGAATGCTCAGATCAGAAAAAAGTTTCACAGAATGCTTCTGTGTAGTTTATATTTGAATATATTCCTTTTTCCACTACTACGCTCTTAGCGCTCCAAATGTCCAGTTGCATTTTCTACAGAAAGAGTGTTCAGATCTGCTCAATCAAAAGTATGGTTTAACTCTGTTAGCTGAATGCACAGATCAGAAAGAAGTTTCACCGAATGATTCTGTGTAGTTTATATTTGAAGACATTCCTTTTTCCACTATTACCCTCTTAGCGCTCCACTTGCATTTTCTACAAAAAGAGTGCTTCATAACTGCTCAATCAAAAATATGTTTTATCTCTGTTAACTGAATTTACAGATCAGAAATAAGTTTCACAGAATGCATCTGTGTAGTTTTTATTTGAAGATATTCTTTTTCCCAATGTAGGCCTCTTACCGCTTAGCATGTCCAACTGCAGTTTCTACAGAAAGAGTGTTTCAGAACGGCTCAATCAAAAGTAAGGTTCAACTCTGTTAGTTGAATGCACAGAACAGAAAGAATTTTCACAGAATGCTACTGTGTAGTTTATATTTGAATATATTCCTTTTTCCACTATTACCCTCTTAGCGCTCCGAATGTCCACTTGCATTTTCTACAGAAAGAGTGTTCAGAACTGCGCAATCAAAAGTATGGTTTAACTCTGTTAGCTTAATGAACATATCAGAAATAAGTTTCACACAATGCTTCTGTGTAGTTTTTATTTGAAGATATTATTTTTCCCAATAGAGGCCTCTTAGCGCTCAGAATGTCCAATTGCAGTTTCTACAGAAAGAGTGTTTCAGAAAGGCTCAATCAAAAGTAAGGTTCAACTCTGTTAGTTGAATGCACAGATCAGAAAGAAGTTTCATACAATGCTTCTGTGTAGTTTATATTTGAACATATTCTTTTTTCCACTATTATCCACTTAGCGCTACGAATGTCCAGTTGCATTTTCTACAGACAGAGTGTTTCAAAACTGCTCAATCAAAAGTATGGTTTAACTCTGTTAGCTGAATGCTCAGATCAGAAAGAAGTTTCACAGAATGCTTCTGTGTAGTTTATATTTGAATATATTCCTTTTTCCACTACTACTCTCTTAGCGCTCCAAATGTCCAGTTGCATTTTCTACAGAAAGAGTGTTCAGATCTGCTCAATCAAAAGTATGGTTTAATTCTGTTAGCTGAATGCACAGATCAGAAAGAAGTTTCACAGAATGATTCTGTGTAGTTTATATTTGGAGACATTCCTTTTTCCACTATTACCCTCTTAGCGCTCCGAATCTCCACTTGCATTTTCTACAGAAAGAGTGTTTCAGAACGGCTCAATCAAAACTAAGGTTCAACTCTTTTAGTTGAACAAACAGAACAGAAAGAAGTTTCACACAATTCTTCTGTGTAGTTTTTATTTGTAGACATTCTTTTTCCCAATATAGGCCTCTTAGCGCTCAGAAAGTCCAATTGCAGTTTCTACAGAAAGAGTGTTTCAGAACGGCTCAATCAAAAGTAAGGTTCAACTCTGTTAGTTGAATGCACAGAACAGAAAGAAGTTTCATACAATGCTTCTGTGTAGTTTATATTTGAACATATTCTTTTTTCCACTATTACCCACTTAGCGCTACGAATGTCCAGTTGCATTTTCTACAGACAGAGTGTTTCAAAACTGCTCAATAAAAAGTATGGTTTAACTGTGTTAGCTGAATGCTCAGATCAGAAAGAAGTTTCACAGAATGCTTCTGTGTAGTTTATATTTGAATATATTCCTTTTTCCACTACTACGCTCTTAGTGCTCCAAATGTCCAGTTGCATTTTCTACAGAAAGAGTGTTCAGATCTGCTCAATCAAAAGTATGGTTTAACTCTGTTAGCTGAATGCACAGATCAGAAAGAAGTTTCACCGAATGATTCTGTGTAGTTTATATTTGAATACATTCCTTTTTCCACTATTACCCTCTTAGCGCTCCGAATCTCCACTTGCATTTTCTACAAAAAGAGTGTTTCATAACTGCTCAATCAAAAATATGTTTTATCTCTGTTAACTGAATTTACAGATCAGAAATAAGTTTCACAGAATGCATCTGTGTAGTTTTTATTTGAAGATATTCCTTTTCCCAATGTAGGCCTCTTACCGCTTAGCATGTCCAATTGCAGTTTCTACAGAAAGAGTGTTTCAGAACGGCTCAATCAAAAGTAAGGTTCAACTCTGTTAGTTGAATGCACAGAACAGAAAGAATTTTCACAGAATGCTACTGTGTAGTTTATATTTGAATATATTCCTTTTTCCACTATTACCCTCTTAGCGCTCCGAATGTCCACTTGCATTTTCTACAGAAAGAGTGTTCAGAACTGCGCAATCAAAAGTATGGTTTAACTCTGTTAGCTTAATGAACATATCAGAAATAAGTTTCACACAATGCTTCTGTGTAGTTTTTATTTGAAGATATTATTTTTCCCAATAGAGGCCTCTTAGCGCTCAGAATGTCCAATTGCAGTTTCTACAGAAAGAGTGTTTCAGAAAGGCTCAATCAAAATTAAGGTTCAACTCTGTTAGTTGAATGCACAGATCAGAAAGAAGTTTCATACAATGCTTCTGTGTAGTTTATATTTGAACATATTCTTTTTTCCACTATTATCCACTTAGCGCTACGAATGTCCAGTTGCATTTTCTACAGACAGAGTGTTTCAAAACTGCTCAATCAAAAGTATGGTTTAACTCTGTTAGCTGAATGCTCAGATCAGAAAGAAGTTTCACAGAATGCTTCTGTGTAGTTTATATTTGAATATATTCCTTTTTCCACTACTACTCTCTTAGCGCTCCAAATGTCCAGTTGCATTTTCTACAGAAAGAGTGTTCAGATCTGCTCAATCAAAAGTATGGTTTAATTCTGTTAGCTGAATGCACAGATCAGAAAGAAGTTTCACAGAATGATTCTGTGTAGTTTATATTTGGAGACATTCCTTTTTCCA
Source organism: Symphalangus syndactylus (assembly GCF_028878055.3). Lineage (NCBI taxonomy): Eukaryota > Metazoa > Chordata > Mammalia > Primates > Hylobatidae > Symphalangus > Symphalangus syndactylus. The sequence goes on from NC_072425.2 coordinate 1,605,080, forward strand.
CTATTACCCTCTTAGCGCTCCGAATCTCCACTTGCATTTTCTACAGAAAGAGAGTTTCAGAATGGCTCAATCAAAACTAAGGTTCAACTCTTTTAGTTGAACAAACAGAACAGAAATAAGTTTCACACAATTCTTCTGTGTAGTTTTTATTTGTAGACATTCTTTTTCCCAATATAGGCCTCTTAGCACTCAGAAAGTCCAATTGCAGTTTCTACAGAAAGAGTGTTTCAGAACGGCTCAATCAAAAGTAAGGTTCAACTCTGTTAGTTGAATGCACAGAACAGAAAGAAGTTTCATACAATGCTTCTATGTAGTTTATATTTGAACATATTCTTTTTTCCACTATTACCCACTTAGCGCTACGAATGTCCAGTTGCATTTTCTACAGACAGTGTGTTTCAAAACTGCTCAATCAAAAGTATGGTTTAACTGTGTTAGCTGAATGCTCAGATCAGAAAGAAGTTTCACAGAATGCTTCTGTGTAGTTTATATTTGAATATATTCCTTTTTCCACTACTACGCTCTTAGTGCTCCAAATGTCCAGTTGCATTTTCTACAGAAAGAGTGTTCAGATCTGCTCAATCAAAAGTATGGTTTAACTCTGTTAGCTGAATGCACAGATCAGAAAGAAGTTTCACCGAATGATTCTGTGTAGTTTATATTTGAATACATTCCTTTTTCCACTATTACCCTCTTAGCGCTCCGAATCTCCACTTGCATTTTCTACAAAAAGAGTGTTTCATAACTGCTCAATCAAAAATATGTTTTATCTCTGTTAACTGAATTTACAGATCAGAAATAAGTTTCAGAGAATGCATCTGTGTAGTTTTTATTTGAAGATATTTTTTTTCCCAATGTAGGCCTCTTAGCGCTTAGCATGCCCAATTGGAGTTTCTACAGAAAGAGTGTTTCAGAACGGCTCAATCAAAAGTAAGGTTCAACTCTGTTAGTTGAATGCACAGAACAGAAAGAATTTTCACAGAATGCTACTGTGTAGTTTATATTTGAATATATTCCTTTTTCCACTATTACCCTCTTAGCGGTCCGAATGTCCACTTGCATTTTCTACAGAAAGAGTGTTCAGAACTGCGCAATCAAAAGTATGGTTTAACTCTGTTAGCTTAATGAACATATCAGAAATAAGTTTCACACAATGCTTCTGTGTAGTTTTTATTTGAAGATATTATTTTTCCCAATATAGGTCTCTTAGCGCTCAGAATGTCCAATTGCAGTTTCTACAGAAAGAGTGTTTCAGAAAGGCTCAATCAAAAGTAAGGTTCAACTCTGTTAGTTGAATGCACAGAACAGAAAGAAGTTTCATACAATGCTTCTGTGTAGTTTATATTTGAACACATTCTTTTTTCCACTATTATCCACTTAGCACTACGAATGTCCAGTTGCATTTTCTACAGACAGAGTGTTTCAAAACTGCTCAATCAAAAGTATGGTTTAACTCTGTTAGCTGAATGCTCAGATCAGAAAGAAGTTTCACAGAATGCTTCTGTGTAGTTTATATTTGAATATATTCCTTTTTCCACTACTACTCTCTTAGCGCTCCAAATGTCCAGTTGCATTTTCTACAGAAAGAGTGTTCAGATCTGCTCAATCAAAAGTATGGTTTAACTCTGTTAGCTGAATGCACAGATCAGAAAGAAGTTTCACAGAATGATTCTGTGTAGTTTATATTTGGAGACATTCCTTTTTCCACTATTACCCTCTTAGCGCTCCGAATCTCCACTTGCATTTTCTACAGAAAGAGTGTTTCAGAACGGCTCAATCAAAACTAAGGTTCAACTCTTTTAGTTGAACAAACAGAACAGAAAGAAGTTTCACACAATTCTTCTGTGTAGTTTTTATTTGTAGACATTCTTTTTCCCAATATAGGCCTCTTAGCGCTCAGAATGTCCAATTGCAGTTTCTACAGAAAGAGTGTTTCAGAACGGCTCAATCAAAAGTAAGGTTCAACTCTGTTAGTTGAATGCACAGAACAGAAAGAAGTGTCATACAATGCTTCTGTGTAGTTTATATTTGAACATATTCTTTTTTCCACTATTACCCACTTAGCGCTACGAATGTCCAGTTGCATTTTCTACAGACAGAGTGTTTCAAAACTGCTCAATCAAAAGTATGGTTTAACTCTGTTAGCTGAATGCTCAGATCAGAAAGAAGTTTCACAGAATGCTTCTGTGTAGTTTATATTTGAATATATTCCTTTTTCCACTACTACGCTCTTAGCGCTCCAAATGTCCAGTTGCATTTTCTACAGAAAGAGTGTTCAGATCTGCTCAATCAAAAGTATGGTTTAACGCTGTTCGCTGAATGCACAGATCAGAAAGAAGTTTCACCGAATGATTCTGTGTAGTTTATATTTGAAGACATTCCTTTTTCCACTATTACCCACTTAGCGCTCCGAATCTCCACTTGCATTTTCTACAAAAAGAGTGTTTCATAACTGCTCAATCAAAAATATGTTTTATCTCTGTTAACTGAATTTACAGATCAGAAATAAGTTTCACAGAATGCATCTGTGTAGTTTTTATTTGAAGATATTCTTTTTCCCAATGTAGGCCTCTTAGCGCTTAGCATGTCCAATTGCAGTTTCTACAGAAAGAGTGTTTCAGAACGGCTCAATCAAAACTAAGGTTCAACTCTGTTAGTTGAATGCACAGAACAGAAAGGATTTTCACAGAATGCTACTGTGTAGTTTATATTTGAATATATTCCTTTTTCCACTATTACCCTCTTAGCGCTCCGAATGTCCACTTGCATTTTCTACAGAAAGAGTGTTCAGAACTGCGCAATCAAAAGTATGGTTTAACTCTGTTAGCTTAATGAACATATCAGAAATAAGTTTCACGCAATGCTTCTGTGTAGTTTTTATTTGAAGATATTATTTTTCCCAATATAGGCCTCTTAGCGCTCAGAATGTCCAATTGCAGTTTCTACAGAAAGAGTGTTTCAGAAAGGCTCAATCAAAAGTAAGGTTCAACTCTGTTAGTTGAATGCACAGAACAGAAAGAAGTTTCATACAATGCTTCTGTGTAGTTTATAATTGAACATATTCTTTTTTCCACTATTACCCACTTAGCGCTACGAATGTCCAGTTGCATTTTCTACAGACAGAGTGTTTCAAAACTGCTCAATCAAAAGTATGGTTTAACTCTGTTAGCTGAATGCTCAGATCAGAAAGAAGTTTCACAGAATGCTTCTGTGTAGTTTATATTTGAAAATATTCCTTTTTCCACTACTACGCTCTTAGCGCTCAAAATGTCCAGTTGCATTTTCTACAGAAAGAGTGTTCAGATCTGCTCAATCAAAAGTATGGTTTAACTCTGTTAGCTGAATGCACAGATCAGAAATAATTTTCAGAGAATGTATCTGTGTAGTTTTCATTTGAAGATATTCTTTATCCCAATGTAGGCCTCTTAGCACTTAGCATGTCCAATTGCAGTTTCTACAGAAAGAGTGTTTCAGAACGGCTCCATCAAAAGTAAGGTTCAACTCTGTTAGTTGAATGCACAGAACAGAAAGAATTTTCACAGAATGCTACTGTGTGGTTTATATTTGAATATATTCCTTTTTCCACTATTACCCTCTCAGCGCTCCGAATGTCCACTTGCATTTTCTACAGAAAGAGTGTTCAGAACTGCGCAATCAAAAGTATGGTTTAACTCTGTTAGCTTAATGAACATATCAGAAATAAGTTTCACACAATGCTTCTGTGTAGTTTTTATTTGAAGATATTATTTTTCCCAATATAGGCCTCTTAGCGCTCAGAATGTCCAATTGCAGTTTCTACAGAAAGAGTGTTTCAGAAAGGCTCAATCAAAAGTAAGGTTCAACTCTGTTAGTTGAATGCACAGAACAGAAAGAAGTTTCATACAATGCTTCTGTGTAGTTTATATTTGAACATGTTCTTTTTTCCACTATTACCCAGTTAGCGCTATGAATGTCCAGTTGCATTTTCTAAAGACAGAGTGTTTCAAAACTGCTCAATCAAAAGTATGGTTTAACTCTGTTAGCTGAATGCTCAGATCAGAAAGAAGTTTCACAGAATGCTTCTGTGTAGTTTATATTTGAATATATTCCTTTTTCCACTACTACCCTCTTAGCGCTCCAAATGTCCAGTTGCATTTTCTACAGAAAGAGTGTTCAGATCTGCTGAATAAAAAGTATAGTTTAACTCTGTTAGCTGAATGCACAGATCAGAAAGAAGTTTCACAGAATGATTCTGTGTAGTTTATATTTGAAGACATTCCTTTTTCCACTATTACCCTCTTAGCGCTCCGAATCTCCACTTGCATTTTCTACAGAAAGAGTGTTTCAGAACGGATCAATCAAAACTAAGGTTCAACTCTTTTAGTTGAATGAACAGAACAGAAAGAAGGTTCACAGAATGCTTCTGTGTAGTTTTTATTTGTAGATATTCTTTTTCCCAATATAGGCCTCTTAGCGCTCAGAATGTCCAATTGCAGTTTCTACAGAAAGAGTGTTTCAGAACGGCTCAATCAAAAGTAAGGTTCAACCCTGGTAGTTGAATGCACAGAACAGAAGGAAGTTTCACAGAATGCTTCTGTGTAGTTTATATTTGAATATATTCCTTTTTCCACTATTACCCTCTTAGCGCTCCGAATGTCCACTTGCATTATCTACAGAAAGAGTGTTCGGAACTGCGCAATCAAAAGTATGGTTTAACTCTGTTAGCTGAATGCACATATCAGAAATAAGTTTCACACAATGCTTCTGTGTAGTTTTTATTTGAAGATATTATTTTTCCCATTATAGGTCTCTTAGCGCTCAGAATGTCCAATTGCAGTTTCTACGGAAAGAGTGTTTCAGAACGGCTCAATCAAAAGTAAGGTTCAACTCTGTTAGTTGAATGCACAGAACAGAAAGAAGTTTCATACAATGCTTCTGTGTAGTTTATATTTGAACATATTCTTTTTTCCACTATTACCTACTTAGCGCTACGAATGTCCAGTTGCATTTTCTACAGACAGAGTGTTTCAAAACTGCTCAATCAAAAGTATGGTTTAACTCTGTTAGCTGAATTCTCAGATCAGAAAAAGTTTCACAGAATGCTTCTGTGTAGTTTATATTTGAATATATTCCTTTTTCCACTACTACCCTCTTAGCGCTCCAAATGTCCATTTGCATTTTCTACAGAAAGAGTGTTCAGATCTGCTCAATCAAATATATGGTTTAACTCTGTTACCTGAATGCACAGATCAGAAAGAAGTTTCACAGAATGATTCTGTGTAGTTTATATTTGAAGACATTCCTTTTTCCACTATTACCCTCTTAGCGCTCCGAATCTCCACTTGCATTTTCTCCAGAAAGAGTGTTTCAGAACGGCTCAATCAAAACTAAGGTTCAAATCTTTTAGTTGAATGAACAGAACAGAAAGAAGTTTCACAGAATGCTTCTGTGTAGTTTTTATTTGTAGATATTCTTTTTCCCAATATAGGCCTCATAGTGCTCAGAATGTCCAATTGCAGTTTCTACAGAAAGAGTGTTTCAGAACGGCTCAATCAAAATTAAGGTTCAACCCAGGTAGTTGAATGCACAGAACAGAAAGATGTTTCACAGAATGCTTCTGTGTAGTTTATATTTGAATATATTCCTTTTTCCAATATTACCCTCTTAGCGCTCCGAATGTCCACTTACATTTTCTACAGAAAGAGTGTTCTGAACTGAGCAATCAAAAGTATGGTTTAACTCTGTCAGCTGAATGCACACAACAGAAATAATTTTCAAACAATGCTTCTGTGTAATTTTTATTTGAAGATATTATTATTCCCAATATAGGCCTGTCAGCGCTCAGAATGTCCAATTGCAGTTTCTACAGAAAGGGTGTTTCAGAACGCCTCAAGCAAATGTCAGGTTCAACTCTGTTAGTTGAATGCGCAGAACAGAAAGTAGTTTCACAGAATGCTTCTGTGTAGTATTTAGTTGAAGATACTACTTTTTGGACTATTACCCACTTAGCGCGCAGAATATCCACTCGCAGTTTCTACACAAAGTTTGTTTCAGAACTGCTCCTTCGAAAGTAAGGCTCAACTCTGTTAGTTGAATGCGGAGAACAGAAAGGGGTTTCAGAGAATGCTTCTGTGTAGCTTTTAATTGGAGATATTCCTTTTTCCTCTCTTACAATCTTAGCGCTCCGAATGTCCACTTGCATTTTCTACAAAAATAGTGTTTCATAACTCCTCAATCAAAAATATGGTTTAGCTCTGTTAACTGAATTTACAGATCAGAAATACGTTTCACAGAATGTATCTGTGTAGTTTTTATTTGAAGATATTCTTTTTACCAATGTAGGCCTCTTAGCGCTTAGAATGTCCAATTGCAGTTTCTACAGAAAGAGTGTTTCAGAACGGCTCAATCAAAAGTAAGGTTCAACTCTGTTAGTTGAATGCACAGAACAGAAAGAAGTTTCATACAATGTTTCTGTGTAGTTTATATTTGAACATATTACTTTTTCCACTATTACCCACTTAGCACTACGAATGTCCAGTTGCATTTTCTACAGACAGAGTGTTTCAAAACTGCTCAATCAAAAGTATGGTTTAACTCTGTTACCTGAATGCTCAGATCAGAAAGAAGTTTCACAGAATGCTTCTGTGTAGTTTATATTTGAATATATTCCTTTTTCCACTACTACCCTCTTAGCGCTCCAAATGTCCAGTTGCATTTTCTACAGAAAGAGTGTTCAGATCTGCTCAATCAAATGTATAGTTTAACTCTGTTAGCTGAATGCACAGATCAGAAAGAAGTTTCACCGAATGATTCTGTGTAGTTTATATTTGAAGACATTCCTTTTTCCACTATTACCCTCTTAGCGCTCCGAATCTCCACTTGCATTTTCTACAGAAAGAGTGTTTCAGAACGGATCAATCAAAACTAAGGTTCAACACTTTTAGTTGAATGAACAGAACAGAAAGAAGTTTCACAGAATGCTTCTGTGTAGTTTTTATTTGTAGATATTCTTTTTCCCAATATAGGCATCTTAGCGCTCAGAATGTCCAATTGCAGTTTATACAGAAAGAGTGTTTCAGAACGGCTCAATCAAAAGTAAGGTTCAACCCTGGTAGTTGAATGCACAGAACAGAAAGAAGTTTCACAGAATGCTTCTGTGTAGTTTATATTTGAATATATTCCTTTTTCCACTATTACCCTCTTAGCGCTCCGAATGTCCACTTGCATTTTCTACAGAAAGAGTGTTCGGAACTGGGCAATCAAAAGTATGGTTTAACTCTGTTAGCTGAATGCACATATCAGAAATAAGTTTCACACAATGCTTCTGTGTAGTTTTTATTTGAAGATATTATTTTTCCCAATATAGGCCTCTTAGCGCTCAGAATGTCCAATTGCAGTTTCTACGGAAAGAGTGTTTCAGAACGGCTCAATCAAAAGTAAGGTTCAACACTGTTAGTTGAATGCACAGAACAGAAAGAAGTTTCATACAATGCTTCTGTGTAGTTTATATTTGAACATATTATATTTTCCACTATTACCCACTTAGCGCTACGAATGTCCAGTTGCATTTTCTACAGACAGAGTGTTTCAAAACTGCTCAATCAAAAGTATGGTTTAACTTTGTTAGCTGAATTCTCAGATCAGAAAAAGTTTCACAGAATGCTTCTGTGTAGTTTATATTTGAATATATTCCTTTTTCCACTACTACCCTCTTAGCGCTCCAAATGTCCAGTTGCATTTTCTACAGAAAGGGTGTTCAGATCTGCTCAATCAAAAGTGTGGTTTAACTCTGTTACCTGAAAGCACAGGTCAGAAAGAAGTTTCACAGAATTATTCTGTGTACTTTATATTTGAAGACATTCCTTTTTCCACTATTACCCTCTTAGCGCTCCGAATATCCACTTGCATTTTCTACAGAAAGAGTGTTTCAGAACGGCTCAATCAAAACTAAGGTTCAACTCTTTTAGTTGAATGAACAGAACAGAAACTAGTTTCACAGAATGCTTCTGGGTAGTTTTTATTTGTAGATATTCTTTTTCCCAATATAGGCCTCTTAGCGCTCAGAATGTCCAATTGCAGTTTCTACAGAAAGAGTGTTTCAGAACGGCTCAATCAAAATTAAGGTTCAAACCTGGTAGTTGAATGCACAGAACAGAAAGTAATTTCACAGAATGCTTCTGTGTAGTTTATATTTGAATATATTCCTTTTTCCACTATTACCCTCTTAGCGCTCCGAATGTCCACTTGCATTTTTTACAGAAAGAGTGTTCTGATCTGAGCAATCAAAAGTATGGTTTAACTCTGTTAGCTGAATGCACATATCAGAAATAAGTTTCAAACAATGCTTCTGTGTAGTTTTTATTTGAAGATATTATTATTCCCAATATAGGCCTCTCAGCGCTCAGAATGTCCAATTGCAGTTTCTACAGAAAGAGTGTTTCAGAACGCCTCAATCAAATGTCAGGTTCAACCCTCTTAGTTGAATACACAGAACAGAAAGAAGTTTCACAGAATGCTTCTGTGTAGTATTTAGTTGAAGATACTCCTTTTTGGACTATTACCCAGTTAGCGCTCCGAATATCCACTGGCAGTTTCTACACAAAGTGTGTTTCAGAACTGCTACTTCGAAAGTAAGGCTCAACTCTGTTAGTTGAATGCGGAGAACAGAAAGGGGTTTCAGAGAATGCTTCTGTGTAGTTTTTAATTGGAGATATTCCTTTTTCCTCTATTACAATCTTAGCGCTCCAAATGTCCACTTGCATTTTCTACAAAAAGAGTGTTTCATACCTGCTCAATCAAAAATATGGTTTAGCTCTGTTAACTGAATTTACAGATCAGAAATAAGTTTCAGAGAATGTATCTGTGTAGTTTTTATTTGAAGATATTCTTTTTCCCAATGTAGGCCTCTTAGCGCTTAGAATGTCCAATTGCAGTTTCTACAGAAAGAGTGTTTCAGAACGGCTCAATCAAAAGTAAGCTTCAACTCTGTTAGTTGAATGCACAGAACAGAAAGAAGTTTCACAGAATGCTACTGTGTAGTTTATATTTGAATATATTCCTTTTTCCACTATTACCCTCTTAGCGCTCCGAATGTCCACTTGCATTTTCTACAGAAAGAGTGTTCGGAACTGCGCAATCAAAAGTATGGTTTAACTCTGTTAGCTGAATGCACATATCAGAAATAAGTTTCACACAATGCTTCCGTGTAGTTTTTATTTGAAGATATTATTTATCCCAATATAGGCCTCTTAGCACTCAGAATGTCCAATTGCAGTTTCTACGGAAAGAGAGTTTCAGAACGGCTCAATCAAAAGTAAGGTTCAACTCTGTTAGTTGAATGCACAGAACAGAAAGAAGTTTCATACAATGTTTCTGTGTGGTTTATATTTGAACATATTATTTTTTCCACTATTACCCACTTAGCGCTACGAATGTCCATTTGCATTTTCTACAGACAGAGTGTTTCAAAACTGCTCAATCAAAAGTATGGTTTAACTCTGTTAGCTGAATGCTCAGATCAGAAAGAAGTTTCACAGAATGCTTCTGTGTAGTTTATATTTGAATATATTCCTTTTTCCACTAGTACCCTCTTAGCGCTCCAAATGTCCAGTTGCATTTTCTACAGAAAGAGTGTTCAGATCTGCTCAATCAAAAGTATGGTTTAACTCTGTTAGCTGAATGCACAGATCAGAAAGAAGTTTCACAGAATGATTCTGTGTAGTTTATATTTGAAGACATTCCTTTTTCCTCTATTACCCTCTTAGCGCTCTGAATCTCTACTTGCATTTTCTACCGAAAGAGTGTTTCAGAACGGCTCAATCAAAACTAAGGTTCAACTCTTTTACTTGAATGAACAGAACAGAAAGAAGTTTCACAGAATGCTTCTGTGTAGTTTTTATTTGTAGATATTCTTTTTCCCAATATAGGCCTCTTAGCGCTCAGAATGTCCAATTGCAGTTTCTACAGAAAGAGTGTTTCAGAACGGCTCAATCAAAAGTAAGGTTCAAACCTGGTAGTTGAATGCACAGAACAGAAAGAAATTTCACAGAATGCTTCTGTGTAGTTTATATTTGAATATATTCCTTTTTCCACTATTACCCTCTTAGCGCTCCGAATGTCCACTTGCATTTTTTACAGAAAGAGTGTTCTGAACTGCGCAATCAAAAGTATGGTTTAACTCTGTTAGCTGAATGCACATATCAGAAATAAGTTTCAAACAATGCTTCTGTGTAGTTTTTATTTGAAGATATTATTATTCCCAATATAGGACTCTTAGCGCTCAGAATGTCCAATTGCAGTTTCTACAGAAAGAGTGTTTCAGAACGGCTCAATCAAAATTAAGGTTCAACCCTGGTAGTTGAATGCACAGAACAGAAAGAAGTTTCACAGAATGCTTCTGTGTAGTTTATATTTGAATATATTCCTTTTTCCACTATTACCCTCTTAGCGCTCCGAATGTCCACTTACATTTTCTACAGAAAGAGTGTTCTGATCTGAGCAATCAAAAGTATGGTTTAACTCTGTTAGCTGAATGCACATATCAGAAATAAGTTTCAAACAATGCTTCTGTGTAGTTTTTATTTGAAGATATTATTATTCCCAATATAGGCCTCTCAGCGCTCAGAATGTCCAATTGCAGTTTTACAGAAAGAGTGTTTCAGAACGCCTCAATCAAATGTCAGGTTCAACCCTCTTAGTTGAATACACAGAACAGAAAGAAGTTTCACAGAATGCTTCTGTGTAGTATTTAGTTGAAGATACTCCTTTTTGGACTATTACCCACTTAGCGCTCCTAATATCCACTGGCAGTTTCTACACAAAGTGTGTTTCAGAACTGCTACTTCGAAAGTAAGGCTCAACTCTGTTAGTTGAATGCGGAGAACAGAAAGGGGTTTCAGAGAATGCTTCTGTGTAGTTTTTAATTAGAGATATTCCTTTTTCCTCTATTACAATCTTAGCGCTCCCGATGTCCACTTGCATTTTCTACAAAAAGAGTGTTTCATAACTGCTCAATCAAAAATATGGTTTAGCTCTGTTAACTGAATTTACAGATCAGAAATAAGTTTCAGAGAATGTATCTGTGTAGTTTTTATTTGAAGATATTCTTTTTCCCAATGTAGGCCTCTTAGCGCTTAGAATATCCAATTGCAGTTTCTACAGAAAGAGTGTTTCAGAACGGCTCAATCAAAAGTAAGGTTCAACTCTGTTAGTTGAATGCACAGAACAGAAAAAGTTTCACAGAATGCTACTGTGTAGTTTATATTTGAATATATTCCTTTTTCCACTATTACCCTCTTAGCGCTCCGAATGTCCACTTGCATTTTCTACAGAAAGAGTGTTCGGAACTGCGCAATCAAAAGTATGGTTTAACTCTGTTAGCTGAATGCACATATCAGAAATAAGTTTCACACAATGCTTCCGTGTACTTTTTATTTGAAGATATTATTTTTCCCAATATAGGCCTCTTAGCACTCAGAATGTCCAATTGCAGTTTCTACGGAAAGAGAGTTTCAGAACGGCTCAATCAAAAGTAAGGTTCAACTCTGTTAGTTGAATGCACAGAACAGAAAGAAGTTTCATACAATGTTTCTGTGTGGTTTATATTTGAATATATTATTTTTTCCACTATTACCCACTTAGCGCTACGAATGTCCAGTTGCATTTTCTACAGACAGAGTGTTTCAAAACTGCTCAATCAAAAGTATGGTTTAACTCTGTTAGCTGAATGCTCAGATCAGAAAGAAGTTTCACAGAATGCTTCTGTGTAGTTTATATTTGAATATATTCCTTTTTCCACTACTACCCTCTTAGCGCTCCAAATGTCCAGTTGCATTTTCTACAGAAAGAGTGTTCAGATCTGCTGAATAAAAAGTATAGTTTAACTCTGTTAGCTGAATGCACAGATCAGAAAGAAGTTTCACAGAATGATTCTGTGTAGTTTATATTTGAAGACATTCCTTTTTCCACTATTACCCTCTTAGCGCTCCGAATCTCCACTTGCATTTTCTACAGAAAGAGTGTTTCAGAACGGATCAATCAAAACTAAGGTTCAACTCTTTTAGTTGAATGAACAGAACAGAAAGAAGGTTCACAGAATGCTTCTGTGTAGTTTTTATTTGTAGATATTCTTTTTCCCAATATAGGCCTCTTAGCGCTCAGAATGTCCAATTGCAGTTTCTACAGAAAGAGTGTTTCAGAACGGCTCAATCAAAAGTAAGGTTCAACCCTGGTAGTTGAATGCACAGAACAGAAGGAAGTTTCACAGAATGCTTCTGTGTAGTTTATATTTGAATATATTCCTTTTTCCACTATTACCCTCTTAGCGCTCCGAATGTCCACTTGCATTATCTACAGAAAGAGTGTTCGGAACTGCGCAATCAAAAGTATGGTTTAACTCTGTTAGCTGAATGCACATATCAGAAATAAGTTTCACACAATGCTTCTGTGTAGTTTTTATTTGAAGATATTATTTTTCCCAATATAGGCCTCTTAGCGCTCAGAATGTCCAATTGCAGTTTCTACGGAAAGAGTGTTTCAGAACGGCTCAATCAAAAGTAAGGTTCAACTCTGTTAGTTGAATGCACAGAACAGAAAGAAGTTTCATACAATGCTTCTGTGTAGTTTATATTTGAACATATTCTTTTTTCCACTATTACCTACTTAGCGCTACGAATGTCCAGTTGCATTTTCTACAGACAGAGTGTTTCAAAACTGCTCAATCAAAAGTATGGTTTAACTCTGTTAGCTGAATTCTCAGATCAGAAAAAGTTTCACAGAATGCTTCTGTGTAGTTTATATTTGAATATATTCCTTTTTCCACTACTACCCTCTTAGCGCTCCAAATGTCCATTTGCATTTTCTACAGAAAGAGTGTTCAGATCTGCTCAATCAAATATATGGTTTAACTCTGTTACCTGAATGCACAGATCAGAAAGAAGTTTCACAGAATGATTCTGTGTAGTTTATATTTGAAGACATTCCTTTTTCCACTATTACCCTCTTAGCGCTCCGAATCTCCTCTTGCATTTTCTCCAGAAAGAGTGTTTCAGAACGGCTCAATCAAAACTAAGGTTCAAATCTTTTAGTTGAATGAACAGAACAGAAAGAAGTTTCACAGAATGCTTCTGTGTAGTTTTTATTTGTAGATATTCTTTTTCCCAATATAGGCCTATTAGTGCTCAGAATGTCCAATTGCAGTTTCTACAGAAAGAGTGTTTCAGAACGGCTCAATCAAAATTAAGGTTCAACCCAGGTAGTTGAATGCACAGAACAGAAAGATGTTTCACAGAATGCTTCTGTGTAGTTTATATTTGAATATATTCCTTTTTCCAATATTACCCTCTTAGCGCTCCGAATGTCCACTTACATTTTCTACAGAAAGAGTGTTCTGAACTGAGCAATCAAAAGTATGGTTTAACTCTGTCAGCTGAATGCACATATCAGAAATAATTTTCAAACAATGCTTCTGTGTAATTTTTATTTGAAGATATTATTATTCCCAATATAGGCCTGTCAGCGCTCAGAATGTCCAATTGCAGTTTCTACAGAAAGGGTGTTTCAGAACGCCTCAAGCAAATGTCAGGTTCAACTCTGTTAGTTGAATGCGCAGAACAGAAAGTAGTTTCACAGAATGCTTCTGTGTAGTATTTAGTTGAAGATACTTCTTTTTGGACTATTACCCACTTAGCGCGCAGAATATCCACTGGCAGTTTCTACACAAAGTTTGTTTCAGAACTGCTCCTTCGAAAGTAAGGCTCAACTCTGTTAGTTGAATGCGGAGAACAGAAAGGGGTTTCAGAGAATGCTTCTGTGTAGTTTTTAATTGGAGATATTCCTTTTTCCTCTATTACAATCTTAGCGCTCCAAATGTCCAGTTGCATTTTCTACAGAAAGAGTGTTCAGATCTGCTCAATCAAAAGTATGGTTTAACTCTGTTAGCTGAATGCACAGATCAGAAATAAGTTTCAGAGAATGTATCTGTGTAGTTTTTATTTGAAGATATTCTTTATCCCAATGTAGGCCTCTTAGCGCTTAGCATGTCCAATTGCAGTTTCTACAGAAAGAGTGTTTCAGAACGGCTCAATCAAAAGTAAGGTTCAATTATGTTAGTTGAATCCACAGAACAGAAAGAATTTTCACAGAATGCTACTGTGTAGTTTATATTTGAATATATTCCTTTTTCCACTATTACCCTCTTAGCGCTCCGAAAGTCCACTTACATTTTCTACAGAAAGAATGTTCTGAACTGAGCAATCAAAAGTATGGTTTAACTCTGTTAGCTGAATGCACATATCAGAAATAAGTTTCAAAGAATGCTTCTGTGTAGTTTTTATTTGAAGATATTATTATTCCCAATATAGGCCTCTCAGCGCTCAGAATGTCCAATTGCAGTTTCTACAGAAAGGGTGTTTCAGAACGCCTCAATCAAATGTCAGGTTCAACTCTCTTAGTTGAATGCACAGAACAGAAAGTAGTTTCACAGAATGCTTCTGTGTAGTATTTAGTTGAAGATACTACTTTTTGGACTATTACCCACTTAGCGCTCAGAATATCCACTGGCAGTTTCTACACAAAGTTTGTTTCAGAACTGCTCCTTCGAAAGTAAGGCTCAACTCTGTTAGTTGAATGCGGAGAACAGAAAGGGGTTTCAGAGAATGCTTCTGTGTAGTTTTTAATTGGAGATATTCCTTTTTCCTCTATTACAATCTTAGCGCTCCCAATGTCCACTTGCATTTTCTACAAAAAGAGTGTTTCATAACTGCTCAATCAAAAATATGGTTTAGCTCTGTTAACTGAATTTACAGATCAGAAATAAGTTTCAGAGAATGTATCTGTGTAGTTTTTATTTGAAGATATTCTTTATCCCAATGTAGGCCTCTTAGCGCTTAGAATGTCCAATTGCAGTTTCTACAAAAAGAATGTTTCAGAACGGCTCAATCAAAAGTAAGGTTCAACTCTGTCAGTTGAATGCACAGAACAGAAAGAAGTTTCACAGAATGCTACTGTGTAGTTTATATTTGAATATATTCCTTTTTCCACTATTACCCTCTTAGCGCTCCGAATGTCCACTAGCATTTTCTACAGAAAGAGTGTTCGGAACTGCGCAATCAAAAGTATGGTTTAACTCTGTTAGCTGAATGCACACATCAGAAATAAGTTTCACACAATGCTTCTATGTAGTTTTTAATTGAAGATATTATTTTTCCCAATATAGGCCTCTTAGCGCTCAGAATGTCCAATTGCAGTTTCTACAGAAAGAGTGTTCCAGAACGGCTCAATCAAAAGTAAGGTTCAACTCTGTTAGCTGAATGCACAGAACAGAAAGATGTTTCATACAATGCTTCTGTGTAGTTTATATTTGAACATATTCTTTTTTCCACTATTACCCACTTAGCGCTACGAATGTCCAGTTGCATTTTCTACAGACACAGTGTTTCAAAACTGCTCAATCAAAAGTATTGTTTAACTCTGTTAGCTGAATGCTCAGATCAGAAAGAAGTTTCACAGAATGCTTCTGTGTAGTTTATATTTGAATATATTCCTTTTTCCACTACTACCCTCTTAGCGCTCCAATGTCCAGTTGCATTTTCTACAGAAAGAGTGTTCAGACCTGCTCTATCAAAAGTATGGTTTAACTCTCTTAGCTGAATGCACAGATCAGAAAGAAGTTTCACAGAATGATTCTGTGTAGTTTATATTTGAAGACATTACTTTTTCCACTATTGCCCTCTTAGCGCTCCGAATCTTCACTTGCATTTTCTACAGAAAGAGTGTTTCAGAACGGCTCAATCAAAACTAAGGTTCAAATCTTTTAGTTGAATGAACAGAACAGAAAGAAGTTTCACAGAATGCTTCTGTGTAGTTTTTATTTGTAGATATTCTTTTTCCCAATATAGGCCTCTTAGCGCTCAGAATGTCCAATTGCAGTTTCTACAGAAAGAGTGTTTCAGAACGGCTCAATCAAAAGTAAGGTTCAACCCTGGTAGTTGAATGCACAGAACAGAAGGAAGTTTCACAGAATGCTTCTGTGTAGTTTATATTTGAATATATTCATTTTTCCACTATTACCCTCTTAGCGCTCCGAATGTCCACTTGCATTTTCTACACAAAGAGTGTTCTGAACTGCGCAATCAAAAGTATGGTATAACTCTGTTAGCTGAATGCACATATCAGAAATAACTTTCAAACAATGCTTCTGTGTAGTTTTTATTTGAAGATATTATTTTTCCCAATATATGCCTCTTAGCGCTCAGAATGTCCAGTAGCAGTTACTACAGAAAGAGTGTTTCAGAACGGCTCAATCAAATGTAAGGTTCAACTTTCTTAGTTGAATGCACAGAACAGAAAGAAGTTTCACAGAATGCTTCTGTGTAGTATTTAGTTGAAGATACTACTTTTTGGACTATTACCCACTTAGCGCTCCGAATATTCACTGGCCGTTTCTACACAAAGTGTGTTTCAGAACTGCTCCTTCAAAAGTAAGGCTAAACTCTGTTAGTTGAATGCGGAGAACAGAAAGGGGTTTCAGAGAATGCTTCTGTGTAGTTTTTAATTGGAGATATTCCTTTTTCCTCTATTACAATCTTAGCGCTCCGAATGTCCACTTGCATTTTCTACAAAAAGAGTGCTTCATAACTGCTCAATCAAAAATATGGTTTAGCTCTTTTAACTGAATTTACAGATCAGAAATAAGTTTCACAGAATGCATCTGTGTAGTTTTTATTTGAAGATATTCTTTTTCCCAATGTAGGCCTCTTAGCGCTTAGCATGTCCAATTGCAGTTTCTACAGAAAGAGTGTTTCAGAACGGCTCAATCAAAAGTAAGGTTCAACTCTGTTAGTTGAATGCACAGAACAGAAAGAAGTTTCACAGAATGCTACTGTGTAGTTTATATTTGAATATATTCCTTTTTCCACTATTACCCTCTTAGCGCTCCGAATGTCCACTTGCATTTTCTACAGAAAGAGTGTTCGGAACTGCGCAATCAAAAGTATGGTTTAACTCTGTTAGCTGAATGCACATATCAGAAATAAGTCTCACACAATGCTTCTGTGTAGTTTTTATTTGAAGACATTCTTTTTCCCAATATAGGCCTCTTAGCGCTCAGAATGTCCAATTGCATTTTCTACAGAAAGAGTGTTTCAGAACGGCTCAATCAAAAGTAAGGTTCAACTCTGTTAGTTGAATGCACAGAACAGAAAGAAGTTTCATACAATGCTTCTGTGTAGTTCATATTTGAACATATTCTTTTTTCCACTATTACCCACTTAGCGCTACGAATGTCCATTTGCATTTTCTACAGACGGAGTGTTTCAAGACTGCTCAATCAAAAGTATGGTTTAACTCTGTTAGCTGAATGCTCAGATCAGAAAGAAGTTTCACAGAATGCTTCTGTGTAGTTTATATTTGAATATATACCTTTTCCACTACTACCCTCTTAGCGCTCCAAATATCCAGTTGCATTTTCTACAGAAAGAGTGTTCAGATCTGCTCAATCAAAAGTATGGTTTAACTCTGTTAGCTGAATGCACAGATCAGAAAGAAGTTTCACATAATGATTCTGTGTAGTTTATATTTGAAGACATTCCTTTTTCCACTATTACCCTCTTAGCGCTCCAAATCTCCACTTGCATTTTCTACAGAAAGAGTGTTTCAGAACGGCCCAATCAAAACTAAGGTTCAACTCTTTTAGTTGAATGAACAGAACAGAAAGAATTTTCACAGAATGCTTCTGTGTAGTTTTTATTTGTAGATATTCTCTTTCCCAATATAGGCCTCTTAGCGCTCAGAATGACCAATTGCAGTTTCTACAGAAAGAGTGTTTCAGAACGGCTCAATCAAAACTAAGGTTCAACTCTTTTAGTTGAATGAACAGAACAGAAAGAAGTTTCAAAGAATGCTACTGTGTAGTTTATAATTGAATATATTCCTTTTTCCACTCTTACCCTCATAGCACTCCGAATGTCCACTTGCATTTTCCACAGAAAGAGTGTTCTGAACTGCGCAATCAAAAGTATGGTTTCACTCTGTTAGCTGAATGCACATATCAGAAATAAGTTTCAAACAATGCTTCTGTGTAGTTTTTATTTGAAGATATTATTTTTCCCAATATAGGCCTCTTAGCACTCAGAATGTCCAATTCCAGTTTCTACAGAAAGAGTGTTTCAGAACGGCTCAATCAAATGTAAGGTTCAACTCTCTTAGTTGAATGCATAGAACAGAAAGAAGTTTCACAGAATGATTCTGTGTAGTATTTAGTTGAAGATACTCCTTTTTGGACTATTACCCACTAAGCGCTCCGAATATCCACTGGCAGTTTCTACACAAAGAGTGTTTCAGAACTGCTCCTTCGAAAGTAAGGCTCAACTCTCTTAGTTGAATGCGGAGAACAGAAAGGGGTTTCAGAGAATGCTTCTGTGTAGTTTTTAATTGAAGATATTCCTTTTTCCTCTATTACAATCTTAGCGCTCCGAATGTCCACTTGCATTTTCTACAAAAAGAGTGTTTCATAACTGCTCAATCAAAAATATGGTTTAGCTCTGTTATCTGAATTTACAGATCAGAAATAAGTTTCACAGAATGCATCTGTGTAGTTTTTATTTGAAGATATTCTTTTTCCCAATGTAGGCCTCTTAGCGCTTAGAATGTCCAATTGCAGTTTCTACAGAAAGAGTGTTTCAGAACGGCTCAATCAAAAGTAAGGTTCAACTCTTTTAGTTGAATGCACAGAACAGAAAGATGTTTCATACAATGCTTCTGTGTAGTTTATATTTGAACATATTCTTTTTTCCAATATTACCCACTTAGTGCTACGAATGACCAGTTGCATTTTCTACAGACAGAGTGTTTCAAAACTGCTCAATCCAAAGTATGGTTTAACTCTGTTAGCTGAATGCTCAGATCAGAAAGAAGTTTCACAGAATGCTTCTGTGTAGTTTATATTTGAATATATTCCTTTTTCCACTACTACCCTCTTAGCGCTCCAAATGTCCAGTTGCATTTTCTACAGAAAGAGTGTTCAGATCTGCTCAATCAAAAGTATGGTTTAACTCTGTTAGCTGAATGCACAGATCAGAAAGAAGTTTCACAGAATCATTCTGTGCAGTTTATATTTGAAGACATTCCATTTTCCACTATTACCCTCTTAGCGCTCCGAATCTCCACTTGCATTTTCTACAGAAAGAGTGTTTCAGAACGGCTCAATCAAATCTAAGGTTCAAATCTGTTAGTTGAATGCACAGAACTGAATGTAGTTTCACAGATTGCTTCTGTGTAGTTTGTATTTGTAGATATTCCTTTTTCCACTGTTACCCTCTTAGAGCTCAGAATGTCCACTTGCATTTTCTACAGAAAGTGTGTTCAGAACTGCTCTATCAAAAGTATGATTTAACTCTGTTAGGTGAATGCACAGATCAGAAATAAGTTTCACAGAATTCTTCTGTGTAGTTTATATATGAAGATATTCCATTTTCCACTATTACCCACTTAGCTCTCTGAATGTCCAGTTGCATTTTCTACAGAAAGAGTGTTTCAGAACTGCTCAATCAAAAGTATGGTTTAGCTCAGTTACCTGAATGCACAGATCAGAAAGATGTTTCACAGAATGCTGCTTTGTAGTGTTTATATGGAGATATTCTTTTTACCAATATAGGCCTCTTAGCGCACAGATTTTCCAACTGCACTTACTACAGAAAGTGTGTTTCAGAAAGGCTCAATCAAAAGTAAGGTTCAACTCTGTTAGTTGAATGAACAGAACAGAAAGAAGTTTCAGAGAATGATTCTGTGTAGTTTATATTTGAAGATATTCCTTTTTCCACTATTACCTTCTAAGCGCTCCGAATGTCCACTTGCATTTTCTACAGAAAGAGTTTTTCCGAACTGCTCAATCAAAAGTATGGTTTAACTCTGTTAGCTGAATGCACAGATCAGTACGAAGTTTCACAGAATGTTTCTGTGTAGTTTTCATTTGAAGATAGTCCTTTCTCATATATAGGCCTCTTAGCGCTCCGAATATCCAATTGCAGTTTCTACAGAAAGAGTGTTTCAGAACGGCTCAATGAAAAGTAGGGTTCACCTCTTTTAGTTGAATTCACAGAACAGAAAGAAGTTTCACAGAATGCTTCTGTGTACTATTTATTTGAAGGTATTCCTTTTTCCACTATTAACCTCTTAGCGCTCCAAATGTCCAGTTGCATTTTCTACAGAAGGAGTGTTCAGAACTGCTCAAACATAAGTGTGGTTTAACCCTGTTAGGTGAATGCACAGATCAGAAAGATGTTTCACAGAATTCTTCTGTGTAGTTTATATTTGAAGATATTCCATTTTTCACTATTACCCACTTAGCGCTCTGAATCTCCAGTTGCATTATGTACAGAAAGATTGTTTCAGAACTGCTCAATCAAAAGAATGGTTTAACTCTGTTAGCTGAATGCACAGAACAGAAAGAAGTTTCACAGAATGCTGCGGTGTAATGTTTATATGAAGATATTCTTTTTACCAATATAGGCCTCTTAGCGCTCAGAATGTCCAATTGCAGTTTCTACAGAAAGGGTGTTTCAGAAAAGCTCAATCAAAAGTAAGGTTCAACTATGTTAGTTGAATGCACAGAACAAAAAGAAGTTTCACAGAATGCTTCTGTGTAGTTTATATTTGAATATATTGCTTTTTCCAATACTACCCTCTTAGCGCTCCAAATGTCCAGTTGCATTTTCTACAGAAAGAGTGTTCAGAACTGGTCAATCAAATGTATGATTTAACTCTCTTAGCTGAATGCACAGATTAGAAAGAAGTTGCACAGAATGCTTCTGTGCAGTTTTTATTTGAAGATATTCTTTTTCCCAATATAGGCCTCTAGCGCTCAGATTGTCCAATTGCAGTTTCTACACAAAGAGTGTTTCAGAACTGCTCCTTCAAAAGTAGGGCTCAACTCTGTTATTTGAATGCACAGAACAGAAAGTAGTTTCACAGAATGCTTCTCTGTAATTCATATTTGACGATATTACTTTTTCCACTATTACCCACTTAGAGCTACGAATGTCCACTTGCATTTTCTACAGAAAGAGTGTTCAGAACTGCTCAATCAAAAGTATGGTTTAACTCTGTTAGTTGAATGCACAGATCAGAAAGAAGTTTCACAGAATTCTTCTGTGTAGTTTTTATTTGAAGATATTCCTTTTTCCAATATAGGTCTCTTAGCGCTCAGAATGTCCAATTGCAGTATCTGCAGAAAGAGAGTTTCAGAACTGCTCAATCAAAAGTAAGGTTCAATACTGTTAGTTGAATGCACGGAACAGAAAGAAGTTTCAGAGAATGCTTCTGTGTAGTTTATATTTGAAGATATTCCTTTTTTCACTATTACCCTCTTAGCGCTCCGAATCACAACTTGCATTTTCTACAGAAAGAGTGTTTCAGAACGGCTCAATCAAAAGTAAGGTTCAACTCTTTTAGTTGAATGCACAGAACAGAAAGAAGTTTCACAGAATGCTTCTGTGTAGTATTTAGTTATAGATATTCCTTTTTCAACTATTACCCTCTTAGCGTTCCGAATGTCCACTGGCAGTTTCTACACAATGAGTGTTTCAGAACAGCTCCTTCAAAGTAAGGCTCAAATCTGTTAGTTGAATGCAGAGAACAGAAAAGAGTTTCAGAGAATGCTTCTGTGTAGTTTTAATTTGGGGATATTCCTTTTTCCACTAATACAATCTTAGCGCTCCGAATGTCCACTTGCATTTTCTACAGAAAGAGTGTCTCATAAATTCTCAATCAAAAGTATCGTTTAACTCTGTTAGCTGAATGCACAGATCAGAAATAAGTTTCACAGAATGCTTCTGAGTAGTTTTTATTTGGAGATATTCTTTTTCCCAATATAGGCCACTTAGCGCTCAGAATGTCCAATTGCAGTTTCTACAGAATGAGTGTTTCAGAAGGCTCAATCAAAAGTAAGGTTCAACTCTGTTAGTTGAATGCACAGAACAGTAAGAAGTTTCACAGAATGCTTCTGTGTAGTTTATATTTGAATGTATTCCTTTTTCCACTATTACCATCTTAGCGCTCCGAATGTCCACTTGCATTTTCTACAGAAAGAGGGTTTCAGAACGGTTCCATCAAAAGTAAGGTTCAACTCTGTTACTTGAATGCACAGAACAGCAAGAAGTTTCACAGAATGTTTCTGTGTAGTTTATATTTGAATATATTCCTTTTTCCACTATTACCCTCTTAGTGCTCCGAATGTCCACATGCATTTTCTACAGAAAGAGTGTTCAGAACGGCTCAATCAAAAGTATGGTTTTACTCTGTTATTTGAATGCACATATCAGAAATAAGTTTCACAGAATCCTTCCGTGTAGTATTTTGTTGAAGATATTCCTTTTTCGACTATTATCCTCTTAGCTCTCCGAATGTCCAATTTCAGTTTCTACACAAAGAGTGTTTCAGAACTGCTCCTTCTAAAGTAGGGCTCAACTCTGTTAGTTGAATGCAGAGAACAGAAAGAAGTTACACAGAATGCCTCTGTGTAGTTTATATTTGAATATATTCCCTTTTTCAGTATTACCCTCTTAGCGCTCCGAATGTCCACTTGCATTTTCTACAGAAAGAGTGTTCAGAACTGCTCAATCAAAAGTATGGTTTAACTCTGTTAGCTGAATGCACAGATCAGAAAGAATTTTCACAGAATGCTTCTGTGTACTTTTTATTTGAAGATATTCCTTTCTCCAATATAGGAGTCTTAGCGCTCAGTATGTCCAATTGCAGTATCTACAGAAAGAGTGTTTCTGAACTGCTCAATCAAATGTAAGGTTCAACTCTGTTAGTTGAATGAACGGAACAAAAAGAAGTTTCATAGAATGCTTCTGTGTAGTTTATATTTGAAGATGTTCCTTTTTCCACTATTACCTTCTAAGCGCTCCGAATTTCCACTTGCATTTTCTACAGAAAGAGTGTTTCCGAACTGTTCAATCAAAAGTATGGTTTAATTCTGTTAGCTGAATGCACAGATCAGTACGAAGTTTCACGGAATGCTTCTGTGTAGTTTTTATTTGAAGATAGTCCTTTTTCCCATATAGGCCTCTTAGCGCTCCGAATATCCAATTGCAGTTTCTACAGAAAGAGTGTTTCAGAATGGCTCAATCAAAAGTAGGGTTCAACTCTTTTAGTTGAATGCACAGAACAGAAAGTAGTTTCACAGAATGATTCTGTGTAGTTTATATTTGGAGACATTCCTTTTTCCACTATTACCCTCATAGCGCTCCGAATGTCCACTTGCAGTTTCTACAGAAAGAGTGTTTCAGGACTGCTCCTTCAAAAATAAGGCTCAACCCTGTTAGTTGAAAGCAGAGAACAGAAACAAGTTTCAGAGAATGCCTCTGTGTAGTTTTTATTTGAAGATATTCCTTTTTCCACAATTAAAATCTTAGCGCACCGAATGACCACTTGCATTTTCTACAGAAAGAGTGTTTCAGAACTGCTAAATCAAAAGTATCGTTTAACTCTGTTAGCTGAATGCACAGATAAGAAAGAAGTTTCACAGAATGCATCTGTTTAGTTTTTATTTTAAGATATTCTTTATCCCAATATAGGCATCATAGCGCTCAGTATGTTAAATTGCAGTTTCTACAGAAAGAGTGTTTCAGAACGGCTCAATCAAAAGTAAGGTTCAACTCTGTTAGTTGAATGCACAGAACAAAAAGAAGTTTCACAGAATGCTTCTCAGTAGTTTATATTTGAATATATTCCTTTTTCCACTATTACCCTCTTAGCGCTCCGAATGTCCACTTGCATTTTCTACATAAAGATTGTTCAGAACGGCTCAATCAAAAATATGGTTTTACTCTGTTAGTTAAATGCACGTATCAGAAATAAGTTTCAGAGAAGTCTTCTGTGTAGTATTTAGTTGAAGATATTCCTTTTTTGAATATTAACCTCTTAGTGCTCCGAATGTCCACTGGCAGTTTCTACACAAAGAGTTTTTCAGAACTGCTCCTTCAAAAGTAATGCTCAACACTGTAAGTTGAATGCAGAGAACAGAAAGAAGTTTCACAGAATGCTTCTGTGTAGTTTATATTTGAATATATTCCTTTTTTCAGTATTACCCTCTTAGCGCTCCGAATGTCCACCTGCATTTTCTACAAAAAGAGTGTTCAGAACTGCTCAATCAAAAGTATGGTTTATCTCTGTTAGCTGAATGCACATATCAGTACGAAGTTTCACAGAATGCTTCTGTGTAGTTTTTATTTGAAGATAGTCCTTTTTCAAATATAGGCCTCTTAGCGCTCCGAATATCCAATTGCAGTTTCTACAGAAAGAGTGTTTCAGAACGGCAAAATGAAAAGTAGGGTTCAACACTTTTAGTTGAATTCACAGAACAGAAAGTAGTTTCACAGATTGCTTCTGTGTAGTATTTATTTGAAGGTATTCCTGTTTCCACTATTACCCTAGTAGCGCTCGGAATGTCCACTTGCAGTTTCTACAGAAAGTGTGTTGCAGGGCTGCTCCTTCAAAAATAAGGCTCAACTCTGTTAGTTGAATGCAGAGAACAGAAAGAAGTTTCAGAGAATGCCTCTGTGTAGTTTTTATTTGAAGATGTTACTTTTTCCACAATTACCAACTTAGCGCACCGAATGTCCACTTGCATTTTCTACAGAAAGAGTGTTTCAGAACTGCTAAATCAAATGTATCATTTAATTCTGTTAGCTGAATGCACAGATCAGAAAGTAGTTTCAGAGAATGCATCTCTGTAGTTTTTATTTGAAGATATTATTTTTCTCAATATAGGACTCTTAGCGTTCAGAAATCCAATTACACTTTCTACAGAAAGAGTGTTTCAGAACTGCTCAATGAAAATTAAGTTTCAACTCTGTTAGTTGAATGCACAGAACACAATGTAGTTTCACAGAATGCTTCTGTGTAGTTTATATTTGAATATATTCCATTTTCCACTATTACCCACTTAGCGCTCTGAATGTCCAGTTGCATTTTCTACAGAAAGAGTGTTTCAGAACTGCTCAATCAAAAGTATGGTTTAACTCTGTTAGCTGAATGCACAGATCAGAAAGAAGCTTCACAGAATGCTGCTGTGTAGTGTTTATATGAAGATATTCTTTTTACCAATATAGGCCTCTTAGATCTCCGAAAGTCCACTTGCATTTTCTACAGAAAGTGTGTTCAGAACTGCTCTATCAAAAGTATGGTTTAACTGTGTTAGGTGAATGCACAGATCAGAAATAAGTTTCACAGAATTCTTCTGTGTAGTTTATATTTGAAGATATTCCATTTTCCACTATTACCCACTTAGCGCTCTGAATGTCCAGTTGCATTTTCTACAGAAAGAGTGTTTCAGAACTGCTCAATCAAAAGTATGGTTTAACTCTGTTAGCTGAATGCACAGATCAGAAAGAAGTTTCACAGAATGCTGCTGTGTAGTGTTTATATGAAGATATTCTTTTTACCAATATAGGCCTCTTAGCGCTCAGAATGTCCAATTGCATTTTCTACAGAAAGAGTGTTTCAGAAAGGCTCAATCAAAAGTAAGGTTCAACTATGTTAGTTGAATGCACAGAACAGAAAGAAGTTTCATACAATGCTTCTGTGTAGTTTATATTTGAACATATTCTTTTTTCCACTATTACCCACTTAGCGCTACGAATGTCCAGTTGCATTTTCTACAGACAGAGTGTTTCAAAACTGCTCAATCTAAAGTATGGTTTAACTCTGTTAGCTGAATGCTCAGATCAGAAAGAAGTTTCACAGAATGCTTCTGTGTATTTTATATTTGAATATATTCCTTTTTCCACTACTACCCTCTTAGCACTCCAAATGTCCAGTTGTATTTTCTACAGAAAGAGTGTTCAGAACTGATCAATCAAATGTATGATTTAACTCTGTTAGCTGAATGCACAGATCAGAAAATGTGTCACAGAATGCTTCTGTGTAGTTTTTATTTGAAGATATTCTTTTTCCCAATATAGGCCTCTTATCGCTCAGATTGTCCCATTGAATTTTCTACAGAAAGAGTGTTTCAGAATGGCTCTATCAAAAGTAAGGTTCAACTCTGTTATTTGAATGCACAGAACAGAAAGTAGTTTCACAGAATGCTTGTCTGTAGTTCTTATTTGATGATATTACTTTTTCCACTATTACCCTCTTAGAGCTCCGAATGTCCACTTGCATTTTCTACAGAAAGAGTGTTCAGAACTGCTCAATCAAAAGTATGGTTTAACTCTGTTAGTTGAATGCACAGATCAGAAAGAAGTTTCACAGAATTCTTCTGTGTAGTTTTTATTTGAAGATATTCCTTTTTCCAATATAGGACTCTTAGCGTTCAGAATTTCCAATTGCAGTATCTACAGAAAGAGAGTTTCAGAACTGGTCAATCAAAAGTAAGGTTCAATATTGTTAGTTGAATGCAAGGAACAGAAAGAAGTTCTACAGAATGCTTCTGTGTAGTTTATATTTGAAGATATTCCTTTTTCCTCTATTACCCTCTTAGCGCTCCGAATCACCACTTGCATTTTCTACAGAAAGAGTGTTTCAGAACGGCTCAATGAAAAGTAAGGTTCAACTCTTTTAGTTGAATGCACAGAAATGAAAGAAGTTTCACAGAATGCTTCTGTTTAGTATTTAGTTGAAGATATTCCTTTTTCGACTATTACCCTCTTAGCGTTCCGAATGTCCACTGGCAGTTTCTACACAAAGAGTGTTTCAGAACAGCTCCTTCAAAAGTAAGGCTCAACTCTGTTAGTTTAATGCAGAGAACAGAAAGGAGTTTCAGAGAATGCTTCTGTGTAGTTTTTATTTAGGGATATTCCTTTTTCCACTATTACAATCTTAGCGCTCCTAATGTCCACTTGCATTTCCTACAGAAACAGTGTTTAATAACTGCTCAATCAAAAGTATGGTTTAACTCTGTTAGCTGAATGCACAGATCAGAAATAAGTTTCACAGAATTCTTCTGAGTAGTTTTTATTTGGAGATATTCTTTTTCCCAATATAGGCCACTTAGCGCTCAGAATGTCCAATTGCGATTTCTACAGAATGAGTGTTTCAGGACGGCTCAATCAAAAGTAAGGTTCAACTCTGTTAGTTGAATGCACAGAACAGAAAGAAGTTTCACAGAATTCTTCTGTGTAGTTTATATTTGAATATATTCCTTTTTCCTGTATTACCTTCTTAGTGCTCCGAATGTCCACTTGCATTTTCTTCAGAAAGAGTGTTCATAATGGCTCAATCAAAAGTATGGTTTTACTCTGTTAGTTGAATGCACATATCAGAAATAAGTTTCACAGAATGCTTCTGTGTAGTATTTAGCTGAAGATATTCCTTTTTCGACTTTTATCCTCTTAGCTCTCCGAATGTCCAATTTCAGTTTCTACACAAAGAGTGTTTCGGAACTGCTCCTTCAAAAGTAAGGCTCAACTCTGTTAGTTGAATGCAGAGAACAGAAAGAAGTTGCAGAGAACAGAAAGAAATTTCACAGAATGCTTCTGTTTACTTTATATTTGAATATATTCCTTTTTCCACTACTACCCTCTTAGCGCTGCAAATGTCCAGTTGCATTTTCTACAGAAAGAGTGTTCAGAACTGCTCAATCAAAAGTACGGTTTAACTCTGTTAGCTGAATGCACAGATCAGAAAGATGTTTCACAGAATGATTCTGTGTAGTTTATATTTGAAGATATTCCTTTCTGTTCTCTGCATTAAAATCAATCAAAAAATTATATTGAAATTGAAATACTGAATTTTATACTAAAGACAAGGCATACAACTGAAAATGAAATTTTCCAGGTGAAAATTTCCAAATCATAAATATGTAGGGACAAAAAACTTTATTTATAAAGAAAAAGATAATTCTAATTAATTGATGATTCCAAGGTTTACAACTTTAAAAATAAATATTATCTTTGAAGTAAAGTCCATTTAAATTATTTATGCCGCCAAAATTCTAGTAATTGTATATGTATATCATGTAAACTTTTTCGAGAAATATGGAATTGGAAATGTTAGACTATTATGTGGAAAAAATCACCTAAAGGAAAAAATTATCTCCTCATGAAATATTACTTTAGCCACTTTGACAGGGGCAGGTTAAAGAACACTTAATGCACATCAATATGATTAGGAGATGCGCGCTTAGAAATACGTTATCATTGAAAAGAGAATTGTATTATCAGGTTTGCAGGGGCCCTTCTTATCCTTCATATTTATGTAACTTTGTCATCTATAGAAAGATTATAAGAATTTTAAAAATAGCTGATAGTTAAGAAACATCACCATAACACTGTGCTGAATGCATAATAAAACATTTCCCTTCTCTCTAAAAGCCTTTTAAAATTATGTACCATAATCAGTATGGCCAGCAGAGGGTCATTTCCATGTTCAAGTTCCTCTGTTTCTCGAGGGTGAGAATCCTTCTATAGTCTTCTGAGGGTGACACTGTAGTGTTTTCTTAGCCTGATTATTTTTATCTATTTTTTCCGATCCTTTCCTTTGTATATTTACATTTTACATATTGAAAGTTATTTTTTCAAATATTTTATATGCAAATTTACAAAGTACAACGACTGTACATTAAAATAACTTATTTATGCCATATGGAAGATTAAATATAATTTTACAATATCTAATATTGATTGTTTAGTTTCTAATCATTGATACTTGACATGATTTTTCCCAGCATACCTCAAAATATTCTTCAAAATCCTGCGAATTAATTCCTGTAACACTTCTGAGGTGTATTAATAAGCTAGAGATGTAAAGAAGATTTGCAGAGAAAATTAGGTTCCCAAATTAGAAATTTTGTCCCACTATCGACTAGAAACCTCTTGAAATGATCAAAAACAATAATAATGCATGTCATAGAGGAAAACCAATAAGGCTGCTGCAGCATGACTACCTCTGTGACCTCATACAAGTTACGTGTGGGTCCCTACTTCTGTGACCTCAGACAAGTTACGTGTGGGTCCGCACTTATTTTCTTCATCTCTAATAAATATTTGACAAATCTCATTTTCAAAAGTCTTTTAAGGCCTATCCACCTTTATTTTTCAGATGGAGTTTTGCTCTCATTGCCCAGGCTGCAGTGCAATGTCATGGTCTCGGCTCACACAACCTCCGACTCCCGGGTTCATGTGATTCTCCTGCCTCCACCTCCTGAGTAGCTGGGATTACAGGTGCGCAACACAACGCCCAGCTAATTTTTTGTATTTTTAGTAGAGATGGGGTTTCACCATGTTGGTCAGGCTGGTCTTGAACTCCCGACCTCAGGTGATCTGCACGCCTCGGCCTCTCAAAGTGCTGGGATTACAGGCATGAGCAACCGCGGCCTGTGAGGGCTTTCTACTTTTAAGATGTCAGGACGTATAGCCTGGGAGGTAAATGGTAGTATATATATACATATATATATACACACACACACTGTATATATATACATATATACGGTATATTATACTATATATACATATATACTGAATATTATACTCTATATATACATATCTACTGTATATTATATGTATATATATATATACACATACACACATACACACATACACACATGAGACAGAGAGAAGAGATAGACAATTTCATGTGAAAATATAAACTGTTAACATAATATTTTGCTTCTCTGAGGAATATTTAGCATTGTTCTCAATCTTCTCTGCAGAATTTAAGCATTTTTCTCAGAACTCACCAGATAGAATGAGGGAGGGGCCATATGATACGAGCCAGAGATGAAGGGAGAACAATAGAGAGGGTGCTTTGGGAAAAATAGTACAGTAAGGCTAGGGAATACTTCTCTCCAACAAAAAGACCAAGGTCACAGCTGTATCTCTTCAGAAGCCAAACTTTCTTTTAAAATGTCAATTTCCATCTATTTCTTGCTTCACAGACATTCCATTCATTGCTGGATTTCAAATAAAGCCTTTCCATGTGCAACCTTTCTATAGAAAAAGAGAAATATGGGGGACAGTACAGTCTAAGAAGTGATTAAGAATATCTAGTGGACTTTCCCAGACTGTAAATCTTTACATATATCTGAGCCTAATGAGGTGATTTATTGTGCTATAATGCACAGTGAACTATACAGATGCTTCTTTTTGATCATGCTGCAGAATGGAACTAAATACTAAATACCAAATAGCACTCCCATGATTCTTATACATGTCATTCATATGGCATATTTATGCTTTTTTATATAGCAATTCTTATTCTTAGCTCTTAGGCAATTACGGAATCTTTTTGTCATTTTAATAATCATGCTCCATTTGAGTTATGCAAGGTAGAAATTCTAAGTAGAAAATCTTGTTTTTATTGAAAGTTTTTAGTAAACATTTTGGAAAAAGTCTGTTTTTTGATGCTACTTCTGCACGCTTTCTCAACATGATATTACTTGGTATTGTCCTTATTAACCATAGTACACCATATTCTGCAAATGTTAGAGAGGGTTAAAAATCAGTCATGTATAAGTAAAGCTAATGAAATAGAAAGGAAACCATATTTAGGAAATGGAAGGCAGAAGCAAATGTATTAACCGTGAGTTAGAAACGGTTTAGTCTTTGGAATGAAGCAGCAAGAGTTTAAAAATCTGGTTTGTGATTCACTAGCTTTGTGACCTTGGAGAATTACTTCAGATTTCTGAGTATCAGTTTAGTAGGTGATATCAATTGCAACTTCGCAGAAATATCACAAGTATTAAATAAAGGACTTAGTATCTGGGAGAGCATAGAAAATTACTAATAGTTACATTTTTGTTAATATTACCGTTATTATTATCATACGTATAGTATTTTCTTTCACTGACAATGCATTTAGGACATAAGGAGAACTATAGAACAGTGCTTCTCCAACTTAAATGCAGAGCATGAATCACCTGGAGTTTTGTCAAAATGCGAATTCTGACTCAGTAGCCCTGCAAACTAAGGAAATCTTGATAATGCTGGTGCTGCTAGTTCACCAACAGACCACACGTTTTGCAACAGCTATATAGAATGTCCTGTTTCTTTTTTTAATCACAAAACATGGCAAGCTCTAAAATAAAGCAGAATAACAGATTTAAATGTTAATACTCATGTCCTCAATTTATAATTTCTCCCTCCCTAACAATGGTATAATTCTGATTAAAAATTAGCAAAGAAAAAAATGGAAATTAATCTTCCTATGTTTATTCTTTTAACAAATTCTGTGTGATTACTACTGGGTTACTTGCTGTAGGAAATAGAAAAATTGCTTTGACATAGATCCTCAAGAATCTGTCCCACTACAAGCTTATTTTTGTAGGAAGCTAAAAGATTTATATAAATAACCGTAATTAAAGAGACAAATGAAGAAGTGCAATGAAAGACGTAGGGAAAGTGCTAGAGGAGTTCGGGGTGGAGGAAAATTATCCTATAATAATATCTATGCGTAACATTATGCTATCTTCCCTAACCAGCGCTTGACCAGATTGTCACAGTGAACTTTGGTCCTTTCTTATATCTTAGTTTTGGTTCCCACATCCTTCTGTTTGGGGAAGTTCTTGTTTTCCTCATGTAATGACAACAACACTTAAACAATGTATACTAGATAAAAGGAACTATATTGCTTTATTTACATAGTTAATTTAATTTGTACAATGAACTATGAAGTAATCAGCATTATTTCCTTCATTTTACATATGAGAAAATGGAGAATCAGCGACATTGAATCATCTCAAGTTTCTAAAATATCCACTCTCACCAGGCTGTTTACCCTGTTTTTGTCTGTATGCTGCTATAACAAAATGCCACAGATTGAGTAATTCATAAAAAACAGAAATGTATTTCTCACAGTTCTGGGGCTGAGAAGTCCGAAATCAAGGCAGTGGAGATTTGGCAGTTGGTCCCGAGGTGGCACCTTCTTGCTTCGTCTTCACGTGACAAAAGTGGGCAAAAACGGACAATGTAACGACATGGCAGAAGAGACTGAGGAGCCCGGCATTCCTCTAAAGCATCTTTTACGAGGACGTTTATCTCATTCATGAGGGTGGATCCTTCTTCATTTAATCACTTAACCAAAAGCCCCATCTCTTGATGTCATTGTCCTGGGATTTTAGTTTCAACATACAAACTTTGGATGGGCACATAGGTTCAAATCATAGCACCCTCCAAATTATAATGCCTCTCTCATGCCTGTTCTCCTTGAAGTACCCTCTGGTTTTGCTCTCTTCATTCTTGCCATCACAGTTAACCCTTCAGTTCCATTTCTTTAAGTAATCTCTAAATTTGTAAGATGGTTCCATCTTTTTTTTTTGTATATGGCAGTCTCTCAAACATATTTGTCATATGAACTAAGCAGGTAAATATGTAAATGCCAGCTAAATTTTAGTGAATGATATAATGGCCTAAAGTTGTATCTACCCTTCAGCCAAATATATTTACTTTTAGTAGCAATCTCCTGTCATATACAAAGTCACGACTCTAGGGGTAAGCATTTTAGCCTGTGGGTAAGATGTAAAGCAGTGGTATGTTATAGTGACAACTCACTGTCATAGCACTGGGACATGCTCCTCTATCTGCTACAAATTGAATCAACAAAATATATATGATTTTGTCAGATTTAAATGTATGCTCCTGTTAGTAAAATAAAAGTATGGGAAAACTTTACGGAGTAGATTTAATAGAAATGTTTTCCTGAGTTATCTGCCTTCTTTATTTTTATGTTATGCTTTAAGTCTATGGTCAATGTATAGAGCTATGATTGATGTGCTTTTCCAATTCTGTTCAGATCAGACAGGTTAATTTTCTTCTTTTAAATCTTCTTGAATTTTGTCTAACACTTTTTGTTCCAATTTCTTACTAGATTATACTCCCTTCCCTAACTGCTTCATGATTACTTATACACAAACAATATTATGATATTGACACATTGAATTCATTTTAGGTGATGATTTTGGTCATAAACATGAGCAGGTTGTGAAGTGTTTCAGCCATCCCAGGGCATGGCTGTGAGTCCCTTGTCTAATGTTTCAAAAAAATCTTGAATTTGTGATGATGCTGTGATGGTCCCTCAGATATTCTTACACACATCTTTGCCCCTTGTTCCCTCTAACTTTCCTCTTCTGATAAAAAAGCAAACACTGCCAAGCTCAAATGGAATTACATTTGGATGCAAGTGTCACTATGCAATGGTTGCCAATAAAAGTACACAAGGAATTTCATTATGGTGAATTAAAGGCAAACAGACTTCAGAGAAATGAGCACGAACATGAAAATGGCGCATGGTACGCGGATCTCACTGGAAAGTCATTCGGTACACAATGTTTTCACTAGAAAAATCCATTAGCTTTAGCTAGAAATTGAAATTACTTTGTAGGAAATCAGAATAAAATATGTGAAAACATTATATTCTGTGCAAGATTAATACCACGCCTGGTGTTGAAAGGTTTGTGGTCTTGCTTCGACGATGCTAAAAGGTCAGAAACCACAAAGATGCATATGTGTTGTCGTTTGCACAGTTACTAATTTTTCTCATTATTTCCATAATGCGATGTGCTGTTTCAACAGAGAAACCCTCTGGAGAGTGGCTTGCACTGTTTTCAGGCAGCTCTTTTGCTTTCATGTTTTGGCCTTGGCCAGGGAATTCAGACAGACTTTTCAGTTATTTTCGACAAGAATGTATTCATTGATTGTTTTAAATAATAATAAATAGATTTTAAAATTACTGTACATTACTGCACTTTAAACGCCATGAGGTCAAGGACTCTAAAGTCTGGACATCATTGTATACCCTACATCTTGCACAAGGTTTAGAAAAAATGGCATGGACACCTATTTTTTGAATCAATAAATGAATACATAAAAGAATTCCAAACTCTAGTCCAAGGTTTTAGATTAATAATGTATTAAAATGCGTAAAATTTATAGACAAAACTCTTCTTATTTAGAAGTTTATTCTTTAGTTGGAGAGATAAAATATATGCACATAAAAGCTTAAGGAAAAATAATAAGAGTTTTGAAGTACTTACTATGTGAAAAATTTAGCATAAATCTTACATCCATTTATTTAACACATTTTATACGTTGCATTATTTATATATAGTGCTGATTGGTAGAATTCATATGTGAACGGAACTAGAAAAATTTTGAGGATAAGCACTAGAAACACAGAATAAATAGAGTGTTAACATGCAAAACACAGAAATACTTAAATTGACTAGGTGAAAGAAAAGATTTCTGGTTCCATGTACACTGATTATTGAGGGATGAGTATGACATTATTATGCCAGAATCAATAAATATTTTAAATAGGGAGAAAACTATAATTATATATCTTTGTGTTCAACAGGAGTAGCAGTACTGATAAAGTAGAAGTTTGTTATACCTTTTTTATAGTCTTTTAAAGTTGTTTATAAATAAAATCTACTCTTAGTTAATTAATGGTTGATGTTCATTGAAGTGTTTTCAAATTTTTGACCTCTGAATTGCCTTGTACATATGGAGAAATAAAGCTTGCCTAGCAAAATTTCTTGAGTGGAGAATGAATGATCTGGATAGATTTGTTGACAATATGTCTGTACTTATTTTATTAAGTCTTTAATCTTCATGAAGAAAAATATAAAAGTCATATTCTAGTATTTTATACCATGGAAAAAATGTCTTATCCTTTTCCTAAGGAAAAATACATCATGACACAAAAGTAAAGTTAATTAAATTACTTACTTTATTAATTAACTGTCTATTATTTCTATGGGTTGAAGTAAATTTGATACTCAATGCTATTTAATCTAATTCTAAAAGCTTGAATGAGTAATGATTTTTTCATGTAAGGTTAGTTGAAATAAATTGTCACTGATTTTCAGATTTAATATTAATTAGCTATTGCATATTCTTAATGGGAAATAAGTGTTTAAAAAGCCCTTTTTGGTTGCGAAAAGACCACGCCCATTGTAGACTTCTTAGAATACATCACATCTGGCCTCCTTTTTAGAGTGGGGAATTCAACTCATAAGTGGCTGGACATTGATTCTGAACATTTTGAACATTATTTGCCTGTCTTCACTCATACTGGTTGCTGTTCTTTTATAAGTAATCACCATGTTTAGCATGCACTTGAACTATTGTTACTTAGGGTGCTTGACTATTTACAAGTCTCACTAGGATTCTAGGTATTCATTAGTCTCGTGGTGTGTATTTGCTGATGGTCCTATTATCTTTGTTGGTTCAGTTACACAGTACCATCCAAGATGCTGCAACACATTATACACAGGCTATGGGTTGTGGGAGCTACAGATTTCAGTTATTATTTAGGCTCAGAAACTTAGAATCTCTGCAAGGTTGGACATGATCCTTAGTCTTGTTTTAAGACCGTCTTGTTTTAAAAGTTAAACCCAAATTCTTAAAATATAGAATAGGGGTGCTAGTAGTGCTCACAGAATTGTAGTAAAGATCAGCTGGGAAAGAAGAGCCTATTAAACAGAGCCTGGTATTTAATAAGTATCAGCTGCCTTCAATTAGGAATCTGTGTTGTCATGATTAGAAGATTGCTGGTTTATTTTACAGATCTGTAAGTATAGCCAAAATATGTCAAAATAACCACCAGAAAGAATCATATACCGTCCCTTGAACATTTCATCCCTAGAATCTAGCCAGATTAGCATCTCTATACTGGCAATACTGTTAACACAGATTGTGCTCAAACCCCTCATTGACTTTTCAGCACCTGTAAATTACTGGAGATTTAGGAAGAAGTCTGGGGTTATGGCTTAGTTAAGCTGAGTGGCCAGAAAGTGTGAGATGCTGGATGCCTCCTCCAGTTCATTTCTCCAGCGGCCGCACCAGGCGTATCCATAGCTCCGCTCCCGGGAGCTCGTCTCCGGCGTGGGGCGTGTGCGCACCCCTGGCCGGGCGGAGCCTGGAGCCTGCTCATTAGCAGCGCGGGCAGCTCGTGCGCCCGCAGGAGGGAGGCGGAAGCACAGCCCTGAGCCGCCAGCAGGAGGAGGGAGCGCGGCGGCTGCAGGCAGGGGAGGGAGAGGAAAGAACGGAGGGACGGTTCCCGGACAGAGCGGGAGGAATCGGGGAGCGGCCAGTCCAGGGGGAGCTGCTCCGCTGCGCTGCGCTCGTTATTCACAGGACGCGGCGGCGCTTCCCGGGGCCGCTTCCCGGTCCCCTGGGTGGAGGCTGCCATCTAAACCTGACTCCAGGTGAGTTCCCCAAAGAGGCGAAGCGAGGGGTCTCGAACCAGAGACTTGGAACTGGCGAGGCTGCTCGGCTCCCCAAGCGCTGCTGCCTTGACATTTCCCGATTCACGGGAGGTTTTGGGGGCGGCTGCACAGGCTGGAGGGGCGGATGGGCGGTTGCGATCCTCAGCCGGCGTGGGGGCGTTCGGGAGGAATTAGCTTCAGTGAACGGGGTTTTAGGAGATGTCCGCAAGGCACGCGCTATGTACGCGTTTCTAGACGAGCTTTTGAGACAGAAATTTGGCTTCCCGGATGCCCGTTTTGGCCTTCTGTCCTTCCTTTTGCTTGCCTCATGCCCAATTTTCCAAGCCGAGGAAAGGACTGGAAGGGCGTGGAAGTAGGAGGTCTGGGCACAGCATTCGGCAGGGCAGCCCTGGTCTCCAAGTTTGGGGGTGGGGGGTGGGACTCTTTTCCTTTCAGCCTAATTTACCAGGGGAAAACCCGCAGAGCACCTTGAGGTGCCTTTGCTCCGCACCCTCCATAAGCTTATTAGAGGGAACTTGAGGCTCGCTAGACAACCTGTGACAGGTGACGGCAATTTAGCTTAAAAGCCATGTTGGTTCACTTCGTCTCCTCTTTATCCTTTGTTGCAAAATTGATACCTTTTTGGATTTCTTTAACAGCACAAAGTTTAAGTGGCCGGCTGACAGGAAATATTTCTTTTGAAAATGCTATGAGAAAAGTGATGAGTTAACGTTGAGAGAAAGGCAACTTTATTTTCTCGGAAGAACTTTGGGGAAATAGATTGATAGGGAAATTCTGGGCATGAAATTATGGACATTTCCCACAGAACTTCCTTCATTTATTTATTTTTTTACATTTCCTTCATTTTTTTTTTAATCGTGTGTGTGTGTATCAGAGAGATAAAATTCGTTGGAGGTATTAGGACTTTATTTGGTTTAGAAGTTTCTTTCTTACTAATAGCACTAATTTGTGATCTTCATGATTATAAGAATTTACTAAGTGTTTTGCTTTTAGGTGTTTTGGGTCTGTTTTTTAAAAAAATTCAATACTTACTTTGTGGGCCCTGCTGAATACCTCTCAATAAAATCGGTGGGCATACAGTTAGTGACATGACCCCTGTGGATTTAATAGCAGGTAAGTATACAAATGATAAGTTTAGGAAATAAATGTCAGAATCAACATTTAGGTGTGAAATTGAAATATCTTTCAAATATTTACCAAACTCTCTTATAGGATCCAATGTCATTTTATGGTCAAGAGAGCTTAAAGGTTTCTCAGATTGAGATATATGTATCTACTTTGTTAATCCAAATGTAATGTTTTATTTTGTTCTTTAATGACTGTTTGAATTCAACAAATAAAACTTGCATATTTAATGTAAGGTTCTTTCACATATATTACTTCTCCAATTTTTAATATAAATTTAAGGAGAAAAGCAATATTCCATTTTGTAGATGAAGAGACTGTGTCACAGAAGTATTACTTTACCTAGATTTCTGTAATTATTATGTTATAAACTTAGAAATTACATATTATTCTGGAACATATAAAATATATGAATGTTATAAACCATAAGAATTCAGACCTATGCTATTTAACTTCAAGTTTAGTTCTTTACCCAAACAATTGCATGACTACATTGAGACTACTGAAGTAATTATATATGAACACGCTATACGAAAAAATACTTAAAACATTTCTTATTTTTGTCGTTTCTCTTTGATATAAAATATACTATAATTTAATGGAGTTATATTCCATATTTAGATGCTCCTAACTTCCAAATAACACCTAAACTCCTAAAAACTGACCTGTGTCCTTCTTAATAGAAGTGGCTTGACCGGGAGACCCAATTTTTACTAAGAATATTCTTGGGATAATTTATGTCTTATAATCAAGATAAAGACAGGCCACATTTAGTTGTATTTTTAAACCACTTAGTGTGAAGTTGCAACGCAGACATAACTTGCTTTCAGGCTACACTGCCAGCTTTGCAGTGAATAGTCTTTAAGATTCCGTGGAAACATTGGCAGATATAGCTAATGTCTATCTGATGTAGGATTTATGAGAAAAGGAGAGGTAGAAACTGAATGCTCTTATATTTCATATGTGACCACATTCATAAAACTTTATTGATAAGTACTTTGTTGTCTGACACGGGCTGATACAAATAGGCTTCTTCAAGAGTTGAGGAAGAAAACTAAATCCCTATAATACAGCCTTTTTCCTCCTTTTCTTTCTTAAGCGGTAATAGTTGATCCTAGCTTTTGTGTGTCTATGCATGCTCAATACAGTTAGGGGTATAAGGAGAAGTTAAGCAAGAATATTGAATGCTAGCTAGGAAAGTTTTTGGAGTCTCAAATACTTTGGAACGATTTTTCACATTATATACATAAAATTCCTAGTTACATTTGGGAACTAAGTATATTATACACAACTTTGCATCTGATTACAGGATTCCCTGTACATTTATAGCTCAGGTATTCTGGAAAGAGTCAAGATAATTAGTTTTATGGCTCTTGCCCGTGTGACCTGTTTCTTTCTGGTCCTGATATTAAAAGGATGACTTAAATTTTCTGGAATGTCAAAATTTTCTCTTCCCTTGGATCCTACAAAATACTTCAAGCAGTGTATGTGTGATACTCGCTGTCATTCCAACATTTCCAATCCTCCTGAGAATGCTAAACAATGCCCTAGATTTCTTCCTTTGTAATTCTTTCAGATAGAGGGTTAGCTGAGTTAGGAAGAAAGGAGAGAGGGAGAGAAGAAGAGAGATGACATTTTATCCCTCAGGAAAGAACAAGACCAATTGTATTCCTAATTTAGAAATATTATTCTACAAACATTCCTGAACAAGAGGGCTTTGCATATACATTAAAGCAGAATACCTAGTCAACTTCTAGTTATGCCATGTAGTGAAATGGAAGTAAGATGAGCAGGCCGAGATCATTTTTGTTGGAGAACTGAGACCACATGAAATAGGTAACAGAGTTACCCCAACTGGGGGGCAAGAGGACTTGAAAGTTTCCTCCATAAATTTGCAGTTAGTACAGGGCTGCTCCAGTGATCAGAGTCATGAATGCCCTAGAGTGTCTGTATAACCCTGTACACAGGCTGAGACAGCTCTAACGGCCCAGAAAAGCCTCTGGACAGAATCACTGCACCCTTGGACATTGTCCGACCGCATGTATGAGAATAGTGAGTGCTGAGGAGTTGTGGGTAGCTCGGTACAACTCTTGCTAAAGGAGTGTCATCAACATTCATTGCTGAAAGTGAATTTTTTCATTCACATATGTGATGCCTATTAGGTCATGATTTCTTGGATACCAATTTGTACAAGATATGAATTAATTTTTGAACATCCTTTCTTAAAAGTACCATGTTCATATAGTTGCTCATTTTAATATGAGTAGTTCAGATGGGACATAATAGAGTAAGGAAATGATTGAACATCCTAAGATCTAGTGTATATACCTTTGTTCATGATGAGATTCATCCCCTGTCCCCCTTTGTAGTGACACTGATGGCATAAGGAGTATTAGATGAAATTTAATGCAGAAAACAATGGGATATATGAATGGTAGATATGGTTGACAACCACCATTTTCACTGAAGTTGTTTCAAAGCAAAGAAATTTGGGATAAATTCATTTTATTTGCTCCTGAAGGGTAATTAGGAATAAGTAGGAATTGTGAAGAGGCTGTAGTGTTGACATTAAGAGAAGTTTTTGATTCTTAAAATAGGATATATTACACAAGAGTGAACAAACAGAAGATACTGAACAAATATTCTGTCATAAGTAAGTGATGGATTATTCGGACTTGTTGAACTATGTTTTTAAATGTATTATTTAAATATTTAAATATTATTAAAACCTTAAATAATATTTAAATATTATAAAAGTTGTAGAAAATTATGTTTTCAATACAAATATACACTTATAAGCTATATTGTAGATATGGGAGTAAACAATGCAATTTTTTTTAACTGAGTGAAAAATTTAGTTTTTTAAAATTCCAAATGGAGCTAACAGCTTAGTGTGATACATATTTTGAATTTCAAAATTTGTAACCAAATAGGACAAATGTGTTGAACTGTACTTTTCTTGAAGAACCGTGATAAGAATGAGCGGTGAAAAAATTACAGCATACTTACCAGGGATCAAATACTTGCTTAGGGTTAATAAGAAAAATCTCAGCAAACGCTAGAAATGAGGTACACGATATATCAGAGACCCATGATTAAAGTGGTATCTTGTTAGGTATATGAGCTTCAAAAGAAACGGCATAGCTTCACTTTACCCCAGTTGCTTCTTTTGTAAAACGGGGAGACTAAGAGTGTGGTAACTCAAAATCCTTTGTTAATGATTTTCTTCTTAGAACAGTGCCAGGTCCAATTAGGATTAGATTGCTATTTTTATTATTGATATTTGCCCTAGTTCTGCCTTTTATTGACTGTGTGAAATTGGTGAAGATCCCTTTCTGAAGCTTTGTTTCTTACCTACAAGCTGGGAATAGAATACTTGCTATGAAGAGTGGTTGTTAGTACATTAGAAAGGCTGGATATTTGTTGATATAAGGGGCTCAGCGCATGGTAGAAATTTGATAGCATTTTTTTCTTGCCCTCCCATGTATTACTGTGGAGACATCCCACATATTATGTCCAAGTTTTTATTTTCCCCTCAAATGCAATGTCAAGCACAAAACATTCCCATCTCCCAATTCTCTTCTGATGTTCTACAACCATTAAAGTATAGAAAACTAGAATGAGTGTTTTTATAACTTTTGCTGTACTTAAGCATGTGGAGAGAAGAGCGCTAGATCACAGGACACACTTTGATAGGAAAAGGGAAATATTTACACTGCAAACAACTTTCTCCTCATGCTTAACAGTTTTATGCTGTCATTCTGTCAGCACCAAGTGAGATTTTTCTATTTAAATAGTTTTCTATTTGTGGTATGATAATTCATGTATGGACTTCATGTAACTAACATAAATATAATGGATGGTTGAGAAGTGGTTTATTTTTACCAAGAGGAAAAAATGTGTACACGATTTTTTAAAATATTGCTTTGAAAATATTTAAAATTAATTTTGATTCAGTTGGTGGAAGATAGCGTCACAAATTCACTGCTAGTGGTATTCTTGAGAAGTAATGTTTGAATTTTCTAGGTATTGTCCCCAGACTGGCTTAAAAGAATTTAATTTTAGATGTAAATTTTCTGCTTAACATGGAAGATTTTCCCTGAAAATATTAGCTTCATCAGATACATAGTTGCTTAGGGGTAGCTGCATGGAATTATGGGAAGAGTGAAATAGAAAAAAATTTTCATGTCTAAGTTATACATACTGGTGTAATCATATTGATTGGATGATAATGATAATTACAGCAATAATGTGATTGAAAGGGTAAGCAAGTAACATATACTACAGTTACTAATATAATCCTGTGATTGAGTTTACCACTTCGTTTCTCTTTCCTGGAAACCCTTAAGTTTGTCACTATTGCACTTTATTTCCTTTGCTTATTGTAGTGGTGTATTAGTTGTATTACTGCTGCTATAACAAATTACGACACATTTACATAACTTAACACATATTTATTGTCTTGCAGTTTCAAAGGTCAGAAGTCCAAAATCACTTTAATATGGCTAAGTCAATGTGTCTGCAGTGTGGGTTCCTTCTGGAGGTGCTGAGGGGAGAATCCATTCTCTTGCATTTTCTGCTTCTGGTGGCACCTGTCTTCATTGTCTTTTCCCCATTCCTCCATTTTCAAGGTGCGTTGCTTTTATTTCTGTTTCTGTCTCCGCGCTGTCTCCTCCTTTAACTTTGAGTCCTTCTCTCCACTTCATCTAAGGACTCCTGTGATTACTTTGGACTCACGTGGATGATCTGGGATAATCACCTTGTCTCCAGATCCTTAAATGAATCGTATCTACAAGTCCTTTGGCTGTGTAAGGCAGCACATTCCCAGGGCCGGGAGATTAGGTGAAGAACATCTTTTGGGACTATTATGCAGCCTATCACAAGTGGTAATATCACTTTTATGCCTTGAGACCCTGAAATTAATGTACTTGCTTACGCATGGAAAAACAATGTATCTGTGGGGGTAACAGTTTATTTTTGAACCATTAGAAGGTATTGATGGGGAAGTTTTCATCTGACAACAGATACTGATAAATTAAATACCCTTAGATTTGTCAAAACTAGCTTTAGTAAAATATAAGTAAAAGTATTTGCACTGCTAGGGTCAAAAATATTAATTAAACCCATTATTTATCAAGGCCAAGTCCTGGATTAGTTAGGTTTAAATTAACCTAGAACATTATCTTCCATAGTGCTTAATTGTGAAGCTTAGTTCTTGTTGACAAAAGCTCATCCATATAAGAAAGCATCGAAAG
The DNA here is from genome assembly GCF_028878055.3 of Symphalangus syndactylus. Taxonomy (NCBI): domain Eukaryota; kingdom Metazoa; phylum Chordata; class Mammalia; order Primates; family Hylobatidae; genus Symphalangus; species Symphalangus syndactylus. Next base: position 1,647,605 of record NC_072425.2, read on the forward strand.
GTTGGTGTTTTTTAACCTTTGCAGAATATAACTTTTCAAAGGGATGTTAGACAGTAGTTCCATCACAATTGATGCAGTTCACAGACATTCTTTGTGAATATTTTATCTCATGAGTTATATCTATGACACTAATCATAGACTTCTAGAAGAAATTTAGCAATGGTCATGTCAGCCTTTCAAATCTTTCTGTAACCTAGAAGAGGATCATTGCATAAGATAGATTCATTTTCCCCTTTATTCCATTGTTGCCAGAGAGAACTTGAAATGCCCTGTTCAAATTAATTTAATGCAAATGAATTCTTGCTGCCTCACAAGTAGTTTGTCCTTCATTTTTCTTAAAATTAGATTGAAAATGGATGTGACCTGCTTTACTGGTTGTTGTGCAGGAAGCGTTGTCCTTCCTGAAAGCTCCCTCAGTTGTCAAAATGAAGCCATTAAGAGTAAAGTAAATTATATTATCTGATCATAGTATCACAATTGACCTTAAAACAATAAATTTTATAATCAGTGCAAATTGCTGAATAGTGTTTGCAGTTGTAGAAATTTCAAAGGAAACCCTGGTTGAGATACAAAGCTGCTATAATCATTTTTAAAATCTTTGTTTTTCTTTTACTTTGGAACAGTAGTGCAGTAAGTACTTTTGCCTTATTGTTCTCTCTGCCTTCCAGAAACCCTCATTCAAATATTCTAAGTTTTTAAGTCTTTTTCATTTCTTTTAATATTGTAACATTTAACAATGTCAAAGAAAGTATAATTTTTCTGGAAATCAAGCTAAAAATAAAGAGAAGCCGATGTAAATGAACATCAAATTAACAAGATTGATTAGGAAAAGTAATTTTTGAAAAGGGCCCAAAATCCCTTTGCACATAAATGCAAAAGAATTTAGTGAAAGAAGGTGAAACTGGAGTAAAGAACTCTACGGATGCGTAAGTAACTCTTAATAAGAATGAGTAACGTACATGCATATCTTTAGCTCCCAGTTTCAGAGATACAGTAGTTGTACAACAAATGGTCCTTTCCTGCTCTTAAGGAAGCCTCTCCTCCTCCAGCCATGCCATTCCTCAGAGCAAGCTCTTCCACTGAGTTTTCAGCAACCATAAGTAAGAAGGATGGTACGATAGGCTGCGTGTACATATGGCCCTCATTAGCAGGCCAACTGTTCCTTTTGCCCACCCACATCACTGGGGACATATGGCGTTACTTTGACTGTTGAAACAAGTGTGTGTGGACATATCTTGGTATGAGTAAAAGACTGTTGATTGTCTTTCTCTTGTCGCTCGTGCAACCGTCTCCTTGTGGAGATCGTATTATCCATAACACTAGATTTGAGGATGATAAATGACGTTGTTATTATTAACTGAATTTGCCTCTCTAGTTTGATCACAAAACCAGCGAATGTTTGCTTATGGAACATGTAAAGCTTATAGAAGACGGAAAGCTTACAGAAAGAAATGATGGCTTTTCTAAGCATAAGAGTCAGGTCTTTTTCAATCAAAAACTAACTCATTCAAAAATTCAAGAGTTCTGTAAAACCAGAACAGCAGAGGTTTCAGAAATGCTATTGAGATCATTTATTATAAAATAGCCATTAATGAAATGTAATAGTGAGTCTGTTGTTGTGACTATGTGGAGAAATGAATGAGAAAATATAAGATAGGCTGGAATGAAGAGAGTCATCGGATCCCAGCATAATTCATTTTGTATAGTTCACAGTATTGTAACTTTAAAAAATTATGAATTTTTTCAGTACTGTGAATTCTGAATTTGCAATATGAGGCTTTTCAATCCTTGCAACAAGTGTGTATTTTTCAGTGGTTCTAGAATTATCGGGGCTTTCGAGCTGCTTCTGATAAGAAGGCAAGGCTAGAGGACTCGTGTTGAGGTGGCATTTGCACAGGACTTTAGATAACATACATCGATGATGTAGAGAGAAGAGCGGGTGATGTTGCTGTGGATTATAGGGGAAAGGCACCTTTTGCTCCCTCTGCTGACCTCTTTGTGTATTCAGCTGTGTAGCATATTTCTTGTATAATTACATAGTAATTTCACACACTACATTAAGAAAATCTGAACAATTTTTACTAAACTCATGTTTTCTAAATATTAAGTAAATAAAACCAATATTTGGCTAGGTAACATTTATAAAAACAGGATTTCTAGATAGATGATGATAAATTTTCATCTATATCTATAGAGCTGATAAATTTTCAAAACCCTTTGAATATCACTTGTACTACAAAGTCTCGTTTCAGTTTCAGTGCCATGGCACATTGATTAATCACCACTAAAGCGGTACATGAAATATTTGGCAATATAGGTATTTGGTAATGGTGATTGATGCACAGAATACGGCACCATTATTATGCACTGGCCTTGAGAACTTTAGTTTTCATCTTCGATCACCTGATAGAGAACAAACTAACAGCTTTTTTCTTTCACCTTGCTGGAGAATAAACTAACAACTTCAAATTATCTGATCCATCCAAAAACTTATTTCCGTGAAACTCACTGATTTATTTATTATTTCGTGGGGATCACTATTATTTGCTGTAGTAAAATATCAAATGATCGATGTTTTATACCAACATGGCAGCTCACATGGTAGGCAACAGAATGAAAACAAACAGGTTTACTACCAAGAATTATACTATATTGCTTTTATTGACAGAAAAAGCATACAGATAATTTTATTCAGAGATTTTATGTGAATTATTTTGATAAGTGTACACATATATTTATAACTGACCTTTCTTTGTCAAGTGTGTGCCCACACACGTATTCATACTAAATCAATCTTAGAGATCTTATCCAAAGATTGAATTTCTTAAAGTGACTGTTCCAAATATGTATAATTTATGGCAAAAAAGTCACAAAATGGCAATACAAGGAGGCATAAAACTGAAGATAAAGGGGGAGATGATGGTTAAAAACACCTGTAAATGAATAATTGATTTTGATTTAAATTCTTTTTAGTTCTTAGCTGATGAAATGAATATAAATGAAATTATTATGCAAAACACCTCTATTTGTTGTATATGCATGTACATATATGTGTTACAAATACAAAACTGATAGGATATTATTTAACATATATTCACACTCATAATGTGCATATATGTACAAAATGAAAATGAGTGCTTGTTTTACATGTATGTATACACACACATACACATATTGCATACTTTCATTTTTTAAAATTTTACTTTAAGTTCTGGGATACATGTGCTGAACATGCAGGTTTGTTACATAGGTATACTTGTGCCATGGTAATTTGCTGCACCCATCAACCCGTCATCTAGGTTTTAAGCTCCACATGCATTAGCTATTTGTCCTAATGCTCTCCCTCCCCTTTCCCCACACCCACCTACAGACCCCAGTGTGTGATGTTCCTCTCCCTGTGTCAACATGTTCTCATTGTTCAGCACCCACTTATGAGTGAGAACATGCAGTGTTTGGTTTTCCGTTCCTGTGTTAGTTTGCTGAGGATGATGGTTTCCAGCTTCATCCATATCCCCGCAAAGGACGTGAACTCATCCTTTTTTATGGCTGTGTAGTATTCCATGGTGAATATGTGCCACATTTTCTTCATCCAGTCTATCATTGATGGGCATTATGTTGGTTCCAAGTCTTTGCTATTGTAAATAGTCCCATGATAAACATATATGTACATGTGTCTTTAGAGTAGAATGATGTATAATCCTTTGGTATATACCCAGTAATGGGATTGCTGGGTCAAATGGTATTTCTGGTTTTATATCCTTGAGGAATCACCACATTGTATTCCACAATGGTTGAACTATTTTACAAGCCCACCAACAGTGTAAAAGTGTTCCTATTTCTCTGCATCTTCTCCAGCATCTGCTGTTTCCAGAATTTTTAATGATCACCATTCTAACTGGTGTGAGATGGTATGTCATTGTGGTTTTGATTTGCATTTCTCTAATGAACAGTGATAATGAGCTTTTTTCATATGTTTATTGGCCATATACATATCTTCTTTTGAGGAGTGTCTGTTCATATCCTTTGCCCACTTTTTGATGGGGTTGTTTGTTTTTTTTTTCTTGTAAATTTGTTTAAGTTCCTTCTAGATTCTGGATATTAGACCTTTGTCAGATGGATAGATTGCAAAAATTTTCTCATATTTTGTAGGTTGCCTGTTCACTCTTGTGATAGTTTATTTTACTGAGCAGAAGCTCTTTAGTTTGATTAGATTCCATCTGTCAATTTTGGCTGTTGTTTCAAGTGCTGTTGGTGATTTAGTCATGAAGTCTTTGCCCACACCTATGTCCTGAATCATATTGCCTAGGTTTTCTTCTAGGGTTTTTATAGTTTTAGGTTTTACATTTATGTTTTTAATCCACCTTGAGTTAATTCTTTTATAAGGTATAATGAAGGGGTCTAGTTTCTCTTTTCTGCATATGGCTACCCAGTTTTCCCAGCGCCATTAATTACATAGGGAATCCTTTCCCCATTGCTTGCTTTTGTCAGGTTTGTTGAAGATCAGATTGTTGTAGATGTGTGGTGTTATTTCTGAGGCCTCTATTCTGTTTCATTGGTCTATATATCTGTTTTGGTATTAGCACCATGCTGTTTTGGTTACTTTAGCTTTGTAATATAGTTTGAAGTCAGGCAGCGTCATGCCTCCAGCTTTGTTCTTTTTGCTTAGGTTAGCCTTGGCTCCACAGGCTCTTTTTTGCTTCCATATGAAATTTAACATAGTTTTTTTCTAGTTCTGTGAAGAAAGTCAATGGTAGCTTGATGGGAATAGCATTGAATCTATAAATTACTTTGGGCAATATGGCCATTTTCATGATATTGAGTCTTCCTATCCATGAGGATGGAGTGTTTCTCTATATGTTTGTGTCCTGTCATTTCCTTGAGCTCTGGTTTGTAGTTTTCTTTGAAGAGGTCCTTCACATCCCTTGTAGGTTGTATTCCTAGGTATTTTGTTTTCTTTATAGCAATTGTGAATGGGAGTTTACTAATGATTTGGCTCTCTGCTTGTCTGTTATTGGTATATAAGAATGATTGTGATTTTTGCACATTAATTTTATATCCTGAGACTTTGCCAAAGTTGCTTATCAGGTTAAGGAATTTTTGGGCTGAGGTGGTGGCGTTTTGTAAATATACAATCATGTCATCTGCAGACAGAGACAATTTGATTTCCTCTCTTCCTATTTGCATGCTTTTATTTCTTTCTCTTACTCGATTGCCCTGGCCAGAACTTCCAATACTATGTTGATAAGAGTGGGGAGAGAGGGCATCCTACTCTTGGGCCAGTTTTCAAAGGTAATGCTTCCAGCTTTCGGCCATTTAGCATGATATTAGCTATGCATTTGTCATAAATAGCTCTTATTTTTGTGAGATATGTTCCATCAATACCTAGTTTATTGAGAGTTTTTAGTATGAGGGGTGTTGAATTTTATTGAAGGCCTTTTCTGCATCTATTGAGATAATCATGTGGTTTTTGTCATTGGTTCTGTTTATGTGATGGATTATGTTTATTGATTTGCATATGTTGAACCAGCCTTTCATGCCAGGCATGAAGCCAACTTGATCGTGGTGGATAAGTTTTTGATGTGCTGCTGGATTCTCTTGCCAGTATTTTATTCAGGATTTTCGCATCGATGTTCATCAGTGATATTGGCCTGAAATTTTCTTTTTCTATTGGGTCTCCGCCAGGTTTTGGAATCAGAGTGATGCTGGCCTCATAAAATGATTTAGGGAGGAGTCTTTCTTTTTCTATTGTTCAGAATAGTTTCAGAAGGAATGGTACCAGCTCCTCTTTGTACCTCTGGTAGAACTCGGCTGTGAAGACATCTGGTCCTGGGCTTTTTTTGGTTGGTAGGCTAGTAATTACTGAGTCAATTTCAGAACTTGTTATTGGTCTATTCAGGGATTTGACTTCTTCCTGCTTTAGTCTTGGGAGGGTGTATGTGTCCAGGACTTTATCCATTTCTTCTAGATTTTCTAGTTTATTTGTGTAGAGGTGTTTACAGTATTCTCTAATAATAGTTTGTATTTCTGTGGGATCAGTGGTGATATCCCCTTTATCGTTTTTTAATGTGTCTATTTGATCTTTCTCTCTTTTCTTCCTTGTTAGTCTGGCTACCGGTCTATCTATTTTGTTAATCTTTTCAAAAAACCCACTCCTAGATTCATTGATTTTTTTTTGAAGGTTTTTTTGTGTTTCTCTCCCATTCGGTTCTGCTGTGATCTTAGTTATTTCTTGTTTTATACTAGGTTTTTAATGTGTTTTCCATTGCTTCTTTTGATTGTGATGTTAGGGTGTCTATTTTAGATCTTTCCCACTTTCTAATGTGGACATTTAATGCTGTAAATTTCCCTCTAAACACTGTTTTAACTGTATCCCAGAAATTCTGATATGTTGTGTCTTTGTTCTCATTGGTTTCAAAGAACTTATTTATTTCTGCCTTAATTTTGCTATTTACCCAGTAGTCATTCATAAGCAGGTTGTTCAGTTTCCATGTAGTTGTGCAGTTTTGAGTGAGCTTCTTAATTCTGAGTTCTAATTTGATTACACTGTGGTGTGAGAGATTGTTTGTTATGATTTTCATTCTTTTGCATTTGCTGAGGAGTGTTTTACTTCCAATTATGTGGTTGATTTTAGAATAAGTGCTATGTGGTGCTGAGAAGAATGTATATTCTGTTGATTTGGGGTGGAGAGTTCTGTAGGTATCTATTAGGTCCACTTGGACCAGAGCTGAGTTCAAGTCTGAATATCCTTGTTAATTTCCTTTCTTGTTGATCTGTCTAATATTGATAGTGGGTTGTTAAAGTTTCCCACTATTATTGTGTGGGAGTCTAAGTCTCCTTGTAGGTCTCTAGGAACTCGTTTTATGAATCCTGGTGCTCCTGTATTTGGCATATATATATATTTAGGATACTTAGCTCTTCTTGTTGCATTGATCCCTTTACTACTATGTAATGCCCTTCTTTGTCCTTTTTTATCCTTGTTGGTTTAAAGTCTGTTTTATTAGAGACTAGGATTGCAACTCCTGCTTTTTTTTTCTTTCTTTCCATTTGCTTGGTAAATATTCCTCCATCCCTTTATTTTGAGCCTATGTGTGACCTTGCAAGTGAGATGTGTCTCCTGAATACAGCACACCTGTGGGTATTGACTCTTTATCCAATTTGCCAGTGTATGTCTTTTAATTGGGGCATTTAGCTCATTTATATTTACCGTTAATATTGTTATGTGTGAATTTGGTCCTGTCATCATGATGTTAGCTGGTTATTCTGCACATTAGTTGAAGCAGTTTCTTCCTAGTTTCATTGGTTTATATATTTTGGTGTGTTTTTGCAGTGGCTGGTACTGGTTTTTCCTTTCCATGTTTAGTGCTTCCTTTAGGAGCTCTTGGAAGGCAGGTCTGATGGTGACTAAATCTGTCAGCATCTGCTTGTCTGTAAAGGATTTTATTTCTCATTCACTTATGAAGCTTAGTTTGGCTGGTTATGAAATTCCATATGTACATCATGGAAACGAGTGCATGTGATACACACACACACACACGCACACACATTGCATACTTTCATTTTTGTGTCCATTTCTTTTCTGATTTTATCAGCAGCCAACTAAAGAAAATAGAAAAAAAAATTGGTAATTCGATCTTTCATGTTCTGCATCTTCCAGCTTCACAACTTATAGTTTTCTATTTTTATTGTTATTGTGATCAGAATGAAAATGTATACAATAGAATCAGAATCAGGTCAGAATCAACAAAAATACTATAATGTTTGTACATGCTTTCGATGCAGTTTGTCTCTGCAAAGGGTGTGTGTGTTTCTATGCACATGTGCATGTACACAAGTGTGTAAATAAGTGTTTTATTCATGATGGAGAAAGGCTGGTCAAAATGATTCTGAATGAGATAGCACCACTACAGCAGATAATTAGGTCTCTATCAATAAAACAAGTCATTAAACATGTTTCTAAGCATCTACTCAGTATCTGGCACAATGTTAAGTAGTGTAAATATAATCATTAGCAAAATTCAGCTTCTACCCTCAATGGTATATGTGTAGAACAAATTGGTAAAGCTGGAGTACATTTCAGGACCAAAAACAGTTTCTGTGTAGTTCCCACTTCATCAAGACCATGTTGTATACCTCTCATACACTTAAGCCATAGGGAAGCAATTATTCCATCCATCCTTTTACAGGGTAGTGGTGGGGAAGAAGAGCTGACTGTCATGCTTGAATTCACATAATTTCATAATTAAATAATTTCATGTTACATAATCTCGATAAACCTAAAATCCAATATATGATAAAGATAGTGTTTCAAATCAGTGGATAAGTGATAAACAGTTCATAAAATGGTGTTCAGATAATTGGCTATATGTATTTTATAGTTGCACAAAGGTATAATATGTCATTAATAAATATTAATTCCATAGTGGATGTCAAATACACTTTTCCAAAATATAAAGAAAAAATACCATAGACAAATATCACTTGCAACATTACGGTTAAAATTAAATATCCAAACATAGCCCTAACCAATAACAGAAAATTTAAAAAAAAATTTATGGATTGGAATTTGTTAAAATATAAAACTTTTCTTTTTCAGAGGATACAATGAATATGTGTAAAAAGCAAATATCAAATCAGCAACAAGTGCTTGCAGTTCACTTGACATATTTAAAATATGAGTAGTTCCAACAAATCATAAATAAATGATTAGTAGTCCAATAAAAAAAAGACAAAGTACATTGACAGGAAACTGTATGAAACTCATGAACACTAAATGTCTTAGATTCTCTATTGTTAAACAAAATGCAAAAACAATAGAGAACATTATGAATATGGAGTTAATATTTAACAAAATTATTTTATCCATGTTATAAGTAAATATTTACATCCAAAAACCCTTGTTTTCTCTGAAAGTTGTCACTTATGAGTCTATTTTGAAAATGTTTAAAGAATAGTAATTAATTAACTTTAATAAATAGGTACTCCTATTGAGGGAAAACAGACATTTCCATAATTTTTCTTCTGTTTCTAATCTAGTAGATGGTAGGAAAATAATGACAATTGCATATTCATACCTGGAGAATATGCATTCCATTTCTTTTAAACTTTTGCATTCTCAAAACTATATTGATACCTCAAAGCATACCCTTTGCTGTTGAAAACAGCCTTTCAAGTATAAAGACACACACATCACTTTCCTTAAATCTTATATAAGGCAAGGGCCTAGATTCCTATCAGAAAATGTATTTCAAGAATGCTTTTTTAGTAGTTCCTGTGGCCTTATCTTATAGAGGAAGGTTTTTTTTTAAACATACACACAGTATTTGATGCACATTTTTATTGGAAAGAGCTTTTATTTCCTTAAATGTTTTGTTGTCTAAGTGTGAAAAGTATCCTGCAGTGGAATTTAGTGGCACAGATGCTTATTGTGATAGATGAGATGAACTTGCTTCCCTAAGCATGCATGGTCATGAAATGCATCTGGCTTCTGTACGTAAAAGTCAGTTATGTTCCCAAATGTGTCTCTGCATTTACACAGACGTTTAGGGGCAGACACCCTACTGTTCCCTCAAAAGGCGGCTCTGCTTAATTATGAAGTTCAAGTTAGACCAGAAGTTGGAAAATACTAAATTCCACATTGCAGACAGAGCCTGAGCAGGTGATGTCACCACTGCATTCTAAGGTGGCAAGTCCTCAGAGAAGTCACTTATCACCTTACCATGGAGAAAAATAACCGTGTCCAGAACACAAGAGGATGCTTTTAGGTAGCGTACAATCAAGTGTGCAAACCTGTGCAATACATACCAGATGAAATCCAGTTCAGAGGCTCAGGAAAACAAACAAATGAGGATATGCTTTAAAAAATAGGACTTAATATAAACAGTCGTGAGAGTAAAACTATTGCTAAGCACATAGGAAACATAAACCAGGCTTTCAGGAAGGAGTTTGGCACATGTGTGCACTGGTAGGAGGTGTAATGTGCAGAAATCCGGCCTTTTGTGGCATAGCAACTAAAGTTCCTTTTCTATTGTCCAGACAACCTTAAATATTCCTTTATGCAGTACTATTTTAAAAAGGCCATCTACTGTGCACAATGTGTTAGCATCAAGGACATGAAATTTATCTGGAATATACCAAAACTTTAATCAATAGACTAGGACCAAAGCTTTTAAAAACAGGTTTTCGTAGATAAATCATTATAAGTTATTATTTCCTCGCCATAGGTAAGGCATGATAGATAACTTTACTTTTTCTCAGTCACTTAGTGTGTAGGTAGAATAATGACCCTTAGCAGGATGACCTTTTGAATGTGTTGTTAGGCAGCATGGAAGCATTATGGTTAGAGGTGGAATTAAGATTGCTAATCACCTCACCTTAAACTGGAGCGATTATCCTGAATTATCTAGGTGGGCCCACTGTAGTCACAAAGAACCTTCAGACAGGAAGGCGGAGAGACCAGAGTGAGCAGAAGAGCTTGGGTAAACTGGAGCCGAGGCTGAAGTGATGTGCTGTGTCCAAGATGTGCAGAGGCCAAGAGCTCAGGGATACATGTGACCCCTCAAACCTGGTGAATTCTCTCCTGGAATCTCTAGACAAAATATACACTTGATGATACCTTGATTTTAGCACACTAAGACCCATTTTGGACTTCTGACCCCCAGAAGTATAAAGAAAAAAAATGTGTTGTTTTAAGCCTCTGAGTTTATGTTAATTTACTGTAACAGCAGTAAGAAACTAACACAGTAAGATGGCTTTTATTTTTATGTGATGTATAGAATTAAATTGGATATGCTAGGAAATATTGGAAATTTATTGATTTATTTTTTTGTCTGAGCTGGAGTCTGGCTCTGTCGCCCAGGCTGGAGTGCAGTGGCGCGATCTCGGCTCACTGCATGCTCTGCCTCCCGGGTTCCCGCCATTCTCCTGCCTCAGCCTCCCGAGTAGCTGGGACTACAGGCGCCGCCACCACGCCGGCTAATTTTCTGTATTTTTAGTAGAGACGGGGTTTCACCGTGGTCTCGATCTCCTGACCTCGTGATCCGCCCGCCTCGGCCTCCCAAAGTGCTGGGATTACAAGTGTGAGCCACCGCGCCCGGCCAGGAATTTATTTTCTTAATATAGTTCTTCATATTAGAATAATGAGAACCATCGAGTAATGAAGTGTTCTATTTTGTGAAGGATGATTATATAAACAGTACGAAGGTTAAAAACCGGGCGGGACCGGCTGGGCACAATGGCTCGTTCATGTAATCCCAGCACTTTGGGAGGCCGGGGCAGGTGGATCTCTTGAGCCCAGGAGTCTCAGATCAGCCTGGGCAACATGTGAAACCCCATCTCCACAAAAATACAAAAACCAGGCAGACGTGGTGGCGGCGCCTGTGGTCCCAGCCACTCAGGAGGCTGCGGTGGAAGGATCGGAGCCCGGCAGGTGCAGGCTGCGGTGGACCGTGATTATGCCACTGTGCTCCAGTCTGGGTGACAGAGTGAGACCTTGTCTCCATTAAATAAATAGATAAATAAATATATATATAAGTAAAAGAGGAGGGTGTCTTTTGAAGGCTATTAAAGTCGTCTAAGTGTCCTCTGATTATATGAGGCTGGAATGGTGCATGGAATGTTGTGTTGAATAACCTGATACAGTCTCTGAAACTATAGAAGCATTAGTAATTTTAGCCTGAGAGTGCTATAATCTGGGATAATTTGGTCCAATACTTCCAGAGAGGGTTGAAGTTTTGAGATAGCTGGAGTTATTTCAGTTGAAGACCTGAATATGAGGCAACTGGATACTCAATTACAATTCAATTTCTACTCTTTATATAAGGTAGAAATGGGTAACATGTGGGACACTGTGTTAAAAGTAATGCAGCCATAGTGTAGTGGTAGAAGCAGATGAAAAGTACTATCATAGTCGTATAGATGAGGTACTGGAAAGAAGCAGAGTTGAAAAATTGGAGATAAATGTCAGTTTTCCAGAGCCATGGGATGAAAACCAAACAGGATTACAACAGATTCAATTCACTCAAGATGTCTAACTTGGTAATAGGTCAGAAAACTCAATTTGTCGTATTTTCTTAAAAGTACACAAAAATGTTCCTTTTGATAAAACACGTGTAGTGCACCTTCGGATTTGATTTTTCTTTATGTTCTGTAAACTGCTCACAGTAAAACAGAAAAAAAGTCTGACAAATATGATGGTCCTTAAACCTTGTAGGAGTATGATGCTTCTCCAAAGAATAGAGGTTTTCCTAGGAAGGCCCTAAGCAAGGAATCAAGTTTCCTTTTGCAAGAAATAAAATTCTCAAAAGTTCCCTGCACCTTGGAAAGGCTCTGGTTGAAATTAATAGCACAACGTTATTTATTTAAATTTTAACTTTTAAGTTCAGGGGTACAAGTGTAGGTTTGTTACAGAGGTAAGCTTATGCCATGGGATTGGTTGTACAGTTTATTTCATCACCCAGATATTAAGCCTAATATCCATTAGTTGTTTTTCCTGATCCTCATAGCAAATATTACCCCCATAAAGTTTTATGGTTACTTTTTTCTTATCTTCTGATTAATGCCATTAGATTCACCAATTGAAATTATTTTTCAGTAGTTTAATTCCCTCTAGAAGGTTTAAAAAATGTTTCCGAATTTCCTAAGTCTTCTTTCTTTGTTAGTCTTCTAAAAAGCTATATTCAATAGAATTCATGTGCTTAGGTACAGTTTCACTAAAAGCGTATCTTCAACATTTGATCTGTTTAAAAGTTCTTAAGGTGTTAAGGAACATTAGGTATCAGAGTTTATGGCATTTGATTAATCTGAATAAATCTTGGCATCAAATTGAATTCAGCAAAAGTAACAGTGATAAATCAGAGAGCAATATTTGAAATGTCTCCAGGAAACATTTTAAAACAATTTTTAAGTTCACTAATTTGAGTCATTACACTTGGCCCTAATATGGTAGATTTTAAGTGAAGCTCAGTCGAACCTGGCAGATATCATATACAAACTTTTAATAGTCCTAACAATTCCTGTACCTCATTTGGATAAAGATTATTTCCAGAGCATCAGTGCTTTGACCAGAAAGGCATTTATTATTCTGTAACACTTTTCTTGAGAAATTAGCATGATTCATCATTTGAGTACGCTCTCTCAGATAAGATTCTAATATTTGGGTGTGAATAAAACTTCAGGGCATTGAAAACAGCTGGAAGATAGACAATAGGGTGATCATCCTCTCTTGTCATTCTCTATCAAGGTCCTCTTTAATTATTGGCCTAAACAGCTATAACTTTATGGTGAAAACAAACCGCTCGGATATAGCGTTAAAGGTTGAAATAATGAATTATACATAAATCGATTTAGTTCAGTTATATTCTGTTGAATTGGGAGAACATCGAATTTTTAAATTTCTCTGCATTTCTTGAAGTTAGGAATAAAAGCTGGGGTGGGGTCTCCTGAAATAATGAGGTCTAGAATAATTTCTGTTAAATTTACTTTTTAGTAGGATAAGTCTACTAAAATCAATATGAATGGAACCTTCAATGTACCACTGAAGATAATTAATCTTTGAGAGGTTAAGTAACCATTACAAGGTAATTTACCTAATTAGCAACTAAACCAACCAAATTTTAGATTTCTTAACTTTAAGACTATTGCTCACATAGTCACGTAAAGTATATCTTCCACATAGTCACAGGCAATCACAAGCTAACACGAGCAGTTAGCACAAAATAGATGTTCCACATAGAATGCAGAACAAAAAAAGACACTTTAAAAATCCTTTTCCCTTTTCCAAATTCATATTTAAAAAGTTTCTTGTGGAATTTCCCAAATGCCAGCATGGCCACATATAATACAGATTGATACTCAGACCTCTAATGAGAAACAGTTAGAATTATGCTAAACAAGGAACATTCTATATTGATTTCACAAATTCTCCTCTTTCCACTTATAGTTTCTCATAAAATGTAACATGTTTGTCTCGTGTGGAGTCTGTATAGAAAAAGTGTGATAACTGAAGATATAGACACACAGGTGTATGTATGTCTGTGTGTTCCTGTGTATTATAGCCTTTCTTTAATGGTTTTCTCTTTATATTTATATATATATATATATATATATATATATATATATATATATATATATATATATATATACTTTAAGTTCTAGGACACATGTGCACAACGTGCAGGTTTGTTACATATGTATACATGTGCCATGTTGGTGTGCTGCACCCAGTAACTCATCATTTACATTAGGTATATCTCCAAATGCTGTCCCTCCCCCTCACCCCACCCCATGACAGGCCCCGGAGTGTGATGTTCCCCTTTCTGGGTCCATGTGTTCTCATTGTTCAATTCACACCTATGAGTGAGAACATGCAGCGTTTGGTTTTTTTTGTCCTTGTGATAGTTTGCTGAGAATTATGGTTTCCAGCTTCATCCATGTGTCTACAAAGGACATGAACTCATCCTTTTTTATGGCTGCATAGTATTCCATGGTGTATATGTGCCACATTTTCTTTTTTTTTTATTATACTTTAGGTTTTAGGGTACATATGCACAATGTGCAGGTTTGTTACATATGTATCCAGCCACATTTTCTTAATCCAGTCTATCATCGTTGGACGTTTGGGTTGGTTCCAAGTCTTTGCTATTGTGAATAGTGCCACAATAAACATACGTGTGCATGTGTCTTTATAGCAGCATGACTTATAATCCTTTGGGTATATATACATATATATATATAAAAACTATATATATATATTTTGGGGACGGAGTTTCTCTCTGTCACCCGGCTGGAGTGCAGTGGCACGATCTCGGCTCACTGCAAGCTCCGCCTCCCGGGTTCACACCATTCTCCTGCCTCAGCCTCCAGAGTAGCTGGGACTACAGGTGCCCGCCACCATGCCCGGCTAATTTTTTGCATTTTTAGTACAGACGGGGTTTCACCGTGTTAGCCAGGATGGTCTCGATCTCCTGACCTCATGATCCACCCTCCTCGGCCTCCCAAAGTGCTGGGATTACAGGCATGAACCACCGCGCCAGGTCTCTATTTAAGTTAGCTCTGTCCAGGGCAAACCAGCATTTCAAAGATACAAACTGTTTTTGCAAAAAACAGGTATACACCTATCCATAGTGCAGACATTATGTCTACTTATTTCTCTCTAAATAGATCTTTCATTTTAACAAGTACTTCACCTTCACAAAATTTAGTTGAGTCAGTGAACTCTTATCCAGATGCTATATCTTGGCCAGATTATCAAGAATTAAGCCTCACAGATAGGCTGTTTCCATTTCCTTTAACAAAGTTTATCAGTCCTGAGTTACTTCTTGATTTCTTGCCAGTGGCATATAATGATGACTCAGCCAAGTCAGTTCCCAGAGTTGGACTCTTTTTTTTCTTATACACAGGAAACTTCTTTTCCAAGAATACTTGTTCCAGTTGCTCACAATCTTCATAGTTGATGATTATAGAATGATCTATGTACTTTCAGTGTACCTTCAAAAATGAGATCTGCAGCTGGATAAGACGTGTGTGTGTGTGTGTGTGTGTGTCTTAGTAGACTTAAACCGTTCATTGAATAAGAAGCCTAGTTGATAGTGTAAGGTGAGAGTTAGAAGAACAGGGAATTATTTGGTTTAAGGAATTGTGAAGAAATGTGCTATGCCATTAAAATTTTTCTCTACTTTTGTGTTAAATCTTAATTTTGTGCAGAATTTACTAAGCTGCAGGAAACTGTCAAAATTGACTCTTGCTAAGTTCCATATTGGTTTGTAATTATCTTAAAACAAAAGTTGGTTGATACTAAAGTGCAGTTTTTCCTCTAGCTTTCATAAATTGAGACAGGTCTTTTTCTCACCCTCCACATACCTATGGCTGGAAGCCGAGGTGGTTGTTCTTGGTTCCCGTTACAACTTCTAGACTGTTAATTTCTCTGCTCCTTGCAAATTAGACTGTTCCTTTGAAACTCAAACCCCTTGGAAATATCGGCCATGCCCCTTTGGTATTACCATCATCAACAGACCTCCCTCCTGGGCACTCTGGTCTTATTTTTTTTTTTTTTTTGAGATGGAGTCTTGCTCTGTCACCCATGCTGGAGTGTAATGGTGTGATCTCGGCTCACTGCAACCTCCTCCTCCCGGTTTCAAGTGATTCTCCTGCCTCAGGTTCCTGAGTAACTGGGATTACAGGTGCATACCACCACACCCAGCTAATTTTTGTATTTTTGGTAGAGACGGGGTTTCGCCATGTTGGCCAGGCTGGTCTCGAACTCCTGACCTCAGGTGATATGCCTGCCTCAGCCCCCCAAAGTTCTGGGATTACAGGCATGATCCACTGCACCTGGCCTCTTGCCATTTATTTAAGGCTGTAGATCTTTTGCTCAATATCATCTTCAGGCAAGTTCAGCCATCATTTTAGTGGCTCAGCTTTCACGTGAAAGGACCAGTACAAACCTCGGTTCCCCGTTTTTTGACATCTTTATTTCCATTACTTTTTTTCTTTCCTCCACTTTATTGTCATCAAATCTGAAACATTTTCTATAAGGGTATATACCACCAGGATCTAGATGCAAATATTCTGCCTCCTGGACATCACTCCTTGCCAGCTCGTTGGCCCAGATGTCCTCATTCCTACAACCCTTCATTTTCACTGAGACTCTTCTTAGGACACAGCTGCTGCTGCTCCCTCACGATCCATCCGTACTCTCTTGCTTTCAGTTTCCACGTTTTCCTCCTCAAATGCCATAGTTCATTTTTAGCATTCCCTTGCAACTACCCTGAGCTTCATTTTCCCACAATTTATTTGTTTCTGTTTCTCTTCCCAAATTTTAAATATTGATGTTTCTAAGGGTTCTGTCCTAATTGCTCTTCTTTTCTCTCCACACACATACTCTCTCTAAGCTCTAAACACTACTAAACAGCTCATAATTTCCAGTCTTAGAGTTTGGCCCAGACCTTTATTCTGGGAGTTGATGATTTACATGACAATAGCACTCGAATAATTCAGAGGTAACATGTCCTGGTTTCCCACATGTCAGTAAGTGGCACTGCCAGCCATGCTAGACGCTTATAAGTCATTTTTGGCCCTTCCTCAATATTCTGTCAATATCCAATTCAACATTCATTTAAAAAATATTTTGGTTCCAAATACATCTGTAATTTCCTCCACCTCTTTTGATTTCCAATGTCCCCAGCCTAGCCAGAGCCACATATTTTCTTACCTATGCTTATTTTCTTAGGTCATCCTTAGTCAACCTACTTTAATTCTTAATCTCCTACACCCTGTTAGCTACAGAGAAACCAAAGTGATCTCTTAACATGTCTTTCAGTTTCCAACTCTCCCACTTTTCTGGTGTACTTGGACTAACATTTATGTTCCTCATCATTACTAATGAAGACCTGTACTGTTTCACATATCCTTCTCTTTCAGCCACGTCTCACATTAGTCTTTCTCCCTTCTGTACTTCATCCAGATTCCTACTTTTCAGTTTTTCATTTCATCCAATTCACAGGTTTCTTCTACATGCCAAGATCTTGCTCATATATTAGGGTCCATGAACACTGGGGGTTTTTCCTAAAAGACGAATCTTTCTGTAGTGTATGAAAAGCTAACTCTTTTTATTCTCAGGTCTTACCTTAAATATTCTCACTTGAAAGAAGTGGTTAGAATCTGTATAATCCAAATTAATATTTCTTTTTTTCTTTTTCTTTTGAGACAGGGTCTTGCTGTGTCACCCAGGCTGGAGTGCAGTGGCACAATCTTGGCTCACTGAAACCTCTGCCTCCTGGGTTCAAGCAGTTTTCCTTTCTCAGCCTCCTGAGTAGCTGGGACTACAAGCGCACACCACTACACCCGGCTAACTTTTTTATTTTTAGTAGAGATGGGGTTTTGCCATGTTGATCAGACTGGTCTGAAACTCCTGGACTGAAGTGATCCATCCGCCTTGGCCTCCCAAAATGCTGGGATTACAGGCATAAGCCACCACGCCCGGCCCAAATTAATATATCTATATATAAAAATTATATGTATGAATCTTATATAATCTGAATTAAGATTGTATCTAATGTTCGCCCCAAAACCCTTGTTGTATATTCAGTCCCTTGCTTCACTTTGCATGTGAACACATTTTGTAATAATCTCTTCTCTTTGCTCAGTTGGGTTTCTGTGCCTGTCTTCGTCTTCAGAATTGAAACCCTGGGAGTACAGGACTGTGGCTTTCTTATTCACCACTGCAGCTCCGTAACTAAGAGAGCATCTGATACATATGTGTGAAGGGAATTGGTTAAATATAGACCACTATGTCCAGTGGAGTCCACAGCCTATTCACTTCATGTAGTTTCCAAGAAACAAAGGCTTCTCAACATATATTAATGAATGAGATATGGGCCAGGATATCTGGTCTGGCTGGAGATGGCTTAACTTTGAGTTCACTTGAGAGGGTATCAGTGTGAGCAGGGATGCTTTCACTCACTTCAAGAATTGCATGGTGTTTAGGGGGAAGAATCACCCTGCTTCTCTGGAGAGACATGAGGGCTCTGTGGCTCCTGTGGGCTCTCAAACTGTTGGAAGATGACTGCTAAACCTGAGTTTTCAGGTCTCCTAGTTATATTCATTTAAACTTATAGATGATTTGTCACTATTTTAAGTTGTTTTTCACTGAAAATTCAGTCTGAATATAGAGCCTTATTTCATTCAGAACAGAAAGAATGGGTTACGGTGAAATCTGTTTATCTATAATTTTTAAGTAAGTACAATTTTATAAACCAGTTATTCCTAACTTGAGAGGCCTGGAGGATTTATTACAATGTGTATTTCAGGGCCACATCTGCAGAAGTTTTGATACAACATTTCCTTACTAATCCCCCTGACAGCACATTTTAGCAGGCATCCTGTGTTATTGAGAAGCAGAACGTTTATGCACCACACTTTGGGAGAGAGAAGTGCATGTTGTGTTACCATTTAAAGATGCCTGGTTCTTGTGGGGCAAATTGGCAAATGATTTATCTGAACTAATGGCAGAGTGGAATTTTAATATTTTAGGGTTTTCAGGAATCTTAGAGCTGTTTTCATTTGTCTCATACATAGAGCCTGAACCTTGAAGACATTAATGAATTTGTCACAGAAATTAAATTGGGCCAAAATTTACATTTCCAACCCATGTCTGTGCTCTTCATTCTAAAGCACAATGGCCTAGAGTCATATTTTAACCTCTAACTTTTATCTTATTAAAAAATAAAATAAAATAAATAATTGTAAATACATGCATGTATTATACCTATATATACAATTTATATACATTACAATATTAATTTGAACTACACATGACATCACTAGTAAAGGCCAGTTACAGTTTAGACTGAGATAAGCCCTGTGAGAATTTACTAAGATCAAAAAGACTCCTTTTAATAGTGACTCAGTGGCACCTACTCTAAGGACAAAGGCTCCAGTATGTATCCTAATCTAAGTTATTACTGAATGTGAGTCCTGTGATAGCTTCTAATGAAAATTTCCCATTGGAAAAAATCAATGTTAATAACTGGAACTCGAGAGCTGTAATGGGTTCTGCTGTGTTTTTCGGGCTTAGACTGTGTGCTATAATATGCTAAGAAGAGGAGTTGATGACCTGTGAGCTCTGGTCACTTCCTGATCTCATTTGATTCTTTGGTCTTTAGTTTTAAAAGGGTGATCAGAGAGGTTGCTTTATAATGGAGAAGTTGAACAAAAGGACCATCAACCTGCAGGCTCACTGGCACAGCGCAAGTTTCACCGGATAAGCATTTCAGTAAAGAGGACTATTGCCAACAGCAATACTTGCAAGGAAGCTTTGTTCCAGAGAGGATTTTTGTTTTTAAAGAAGCTGCTAGAAAAACTGACACTAGAAGCTAACTAGAGTCACTCTTTCTAGATATCAATGAAATTGTAAGTCTGAAGACATTACTTACCTAGATACAGAAATGGACTTTATTTAAGAACCAACTTTATACATATCTAATATACCTAGGCTTGTTGATCAAGTTGGCTGGCTGGGGAAGAATAAGACCATCTAGAAGATCCACATGATGAGAGAAAGCATTCGGGGAGGGCAGACAGATACTTGATGCTGGCCACAGATAGAACTCAGAGACGCTCTGTGATTGAAGTGGTTCTAATACCTAGAAGCTTCGATTTGCTCTTATAACGTGTTCTAAAGCCATTTAATTCAAGACTACCCTTCCTGGTTGGTACCTGTAGATGTAATGCATCTCCTAAGGTATTACTCTAGGCTCCATCGGACAGAACAACTACATGGAGGTAGGTGGTGGAGCCTCCGGACTCCACGACACATTTCACAGTGCTGTTTACTCCAAAACACTGGCCTAATTGAACTAATGTAGCTATTGGGTAAGACGAGAAGTAATACACGAACATTCTTAAAGTCTGTTCTCTTTTGCCTTGTGACCTTAAACATTTGAAAGACCAAGATGAACACTATTGAATAGAATTGTGTTTCCATCGTCATAACTAACCTGAAAGCCTAAGTTTTACCTCTTTCACTGCACATCCGATCTATTTTATGGGCAGAAGAGCACAATGGGCTCAGCTATCCAGGCTTTAGGAGTTATTTTAATCTTTAAAGGACAATAGACACAAGTAAAAGTACATACATAAAGTAGGTATTTTATATTTAATTTTTATTTTCATATGCATGAAAAGGGTGTTCCAAAAAAAGATTAGAGAAGTCCATGGCATGTCTTTCTGGTTAATGTTACTTTATTTTTTGGTTCATCTACCATACTACTTACAAGTTACTTGATTTTGTTCATGGAAAATTATTTTAAATGAATTGATTTTACTTTTCATCAGCACAGTTGTTGACTAATACCAAAGTTAGTTAGAAGGTTATGATTTTTGTATTTATAGAATGGCAGGGGCAGCATTTAGATAATACATCATAGTAACTTGGCATTTATGAAATATTAGTTTTCCATAAACATGAACTCAGAGAGGAAGGTTACATTTTTTTAAATTATAATAACATTTTGAAAAGCATCTGTCCTTTAAAATGTTACTGAAATATATATTGGAACTGGTGTTTTAGATGCCAGTCCTTCCTGAAGAGTGTTTTGAGATTTTTTTCAAATACTGCCTCAGTTCTATATAAAATAGAAAAAATTCTGCCTTGTAAAATGACTACTGGATGTAGGTAAGAAGAAGTTAAGGAAATATTACATAAAAATAGATTTGCAAAGGTAATTTGCTGGAGGATTATTTACACTTTGATGAGTGGATCTGGATATTTTGATACTAAGTGAAAGTGGTTCCACTGGAATTAGAAGGGAACAGAGATCTGCAAGCAGGAGTGAAAAGAATGTGTGTAAGCCGGGCACGGTGGCTCATGCCTGACCTCAGGTGAGCCGCCCACTTCAGCCTCCCAAAGTGCTGGGATGACACGCTTGTTAAGTGGTACTCTAATTAATCAGTAACTTAAACCTCAAAAGAGATTCATTATGTACACAAAATTAATCTTGTGTAATCAAGTGTATAAGTAAAATTAATTGAAGAAATCAAAAAACGCACGGTGGCTGACACCTGTAATCTCAGTGCTTTCGGAAGTCCAGGTGGGAGGATCCCTTGACTTAAGGAGGCTGAGACCAGTCAAGCAACACGGTGGGACCCATCTCTGTAAAAAAATTAGCCGGGGATGGTGGTGCGTGCCTGTAGTCCGAGCTACTTGAGAGGCCGAGGCAAAAGTATCGCTTGAGCCTAGGACTTGGAGTCTGAAGTGAGCTATGATCACACCACTGACTCCAGCCAGAGCAACAGAGGGAGACAATGAGAACACGTGGACACAGGAAGGGGAACATCACACTCTGGGGACTGTGGTGGGGTGGGGGGAGGGGGCAGGGACAGCATTAGGAGATACACCTAATGCTATATGACGAGTTAATGGGTGCAGCACATCAACATGGCACATGGATACATATGTAACAAACCTGCACATTGTGCACATGTACCCCAAAATTCAAAGTATAATAATAAATAAATAATAAACCACAAAACACTTGTAATTCCACATCCAGATATATAAACCACAGGAATACTTAGATAAACACACGCTATACACACATATAGTATATATATGATAAAATATATTTGTATGTTCAACTTGGGAAAGGTTGATGATTTTAGAAACAAACTAATAATTCTTTTGCCTTGTGCTCTAATGATTTTCAATATGAAGATGTATTTGGGATCAAATACATGAGGCTCCACATACAAGACATCTTTCTTTCCCCTCTTCTCAGCACCATTTTTTGGCTGATTATTGGACTACAACTGGGAGATCTAGAACTAAATTCCTGCTTAGTGTTTACTTGTTCAGAGCATAGGCTTTGAAATCGTCCTGTTTTGCCTCAGTCTCCACAGTGGTACCTACTAACCTCATGACTAGGGGATCGTGTAGCATTTCTCTAAGCCTTGTTTTCTTAGCTGTGAAGTGGTAAATTTTGGAAGTGCTTTGTTCATAGGATTTCTGTGAAAACTGAATTGGGTAAAGAATGTAAGGCATTTAGCACAGTAAAATAACCTGGATTACAGTAACTTTTCCAGGAGTGTTTATTAGTACTTAAACTGTCATTGTCATCAAAATTCTGTTTTTACATATGAACTTAGAAATGTCATTGTAACCTTCTCAACTCATTTGGTCATTTAAAATGGAGAGGTTGAGTTAGGTGTTTCTTAAATTTCTCTTTAGCTCTGATACTATGAGTCTGACGTTAAGTAATGCAAAGTTGGTAATTAAATCTTCCCCTTTCGTGATGTAGGAGAAAGGCATAAAAAATTTCTGGGTGACTGGATTCCCTTGCAAGTTTATTAGAATTGTAATTACGTAGCATTTTGAATAAAGCATTCATTCTGGAAATCATTAAGTTTATTTTTCTTAACTCCGTTATTTTGTCAACTGTGGAAAAATTGGGATTTAGGAGTAACCTCTGATTTAAAATTCCACCTACTAACCATTTAAATTGTAGTCTTGTAATTTCCTAACTTTAGTCTTGAAGGTGTTTCTCATTCTTATGTGTTATTATACTGTATTATATATTTATGCAACATAAAATTTATAGTTTTAACTATTGCACATGTTTACATATGAAAGGTGTAATTTTGAACTTATCATTATTAAATTTGCTAGTTTTGCTTCACTATTCATTTTGGACACTTATCCATATTAGTACATGCAACTCAAGTTTATTCTTTTGAGCTAATGTATATCATTCAAATGTATGAATAAATAACCTTGCTTTGGTGGACATTTAAGTATTTTCATGTATCAGTATGAAAAGCAGTTTCAAAATGAACATTCAAATATACATTGTCATATATGTGTATAATATTTGTATATATGAAGGTTCCTGTGGGTCATATATCTGAAATCAAAATTACAAGTGTTTTGTACCTTCTATAATTAATTTTACTCTCAATTTTAAGTAAACAAGATTAGTTTTTGCACATGATGCATCTCTTTATTCAGTTAAAATTACTGACATAATTAGAATACCACTTAAAACTTGAGAATATTTTCAAGGGTATTTATGCAAAACTTACATAAATGTGTTGAAAAGTCCTTTTGTATATATGTAGAGATTACATGGTATGTTAAATTCATCAATTTGCCTAAATATCAAGTTATACTTAAGTAGTGTCCATACACCATGCTTTTGCTTGACTGAACTCCAATATGTATATCGGGAGTACTTTTTAACATTCATAGGTTAAGTGGCCTGTTTTGGAAAATGATATTAAAAATGGAATTCAGATGAATGCTTAAAGATTAAAAATGAATGAGCTTTCGTATTAATCATCAATATGACAACCCTAAAGGGAAGCATGATTTTCAAATGTACCTCCTTGTAGGCAGGATAATTCAGAAATGCACAGTGCATATTAGATATGGGATTTGAGTCGTAGTGTATTTCTCTAAGAATGTAATTTATTGTACTTTCACATCCACCCCACTGAATATGCAGAGTTTAAGATGCAATGGCCAGAAGACACGAGCGTGTCACTAGAAGGATGTGGACGTGGGCTCCGGGGCTGTTGATGATGACGGTGGTGTTTTGGGGTCATCTGGGGAATGGACAAAGCCAAGGTAAGTGCAAGGATTTTCTAATTCTTTGCGAGTTGGATGCGAATTTCACTTTGTGATGAAATTATGTTTAGTGTTTGGTTTGATGTTTAAGCAATTTGTTACAATCTTCCGTCAGGTTTTTGTTACAGGGTATTGTAATATCTCTGCAGTTAAATTGAAATAGAATTAAGTGTGAGTAAATGCATCAAAATTGAAGCCATGTTTCTGAAATTGGCTTTTCTCTGTTGTAATTGATGATATGTATATATATGTGAGGTATTATGAGGCCATATATATGCGTGTGTCTCTGTTGCATTTGGTGACATGTATATATATGTGAGGTATTACGAGGCCATATAAATTCGAGTGTGTGGGTTTTGGGTGGGTGGGTGTGCCTGTGAGTTTGTGTATGTGGTATTTTACAGGAACACGTAGCATATAAAGTTGTTGTGATTTTGAAGAAAAGTTTTTGGACGTTTGTCTGTTTAGGGTTTTTATGTTTTTGGATGTTTGTCTCTTTAGGGTTTTTATGTTTAACATTTTAAAATTTCAAGAACCTATTCTTAAAGGATGTGATGTTCTTTAGAAATTAAATGAAAAATGTGACGTTTCTCGTTCTTCTGCCAAGGGTATTTAGGGGAAATTAATGAGAGAGTGGAGCTGCAAGGTTGTGGCATCCTGAAATGTCAGTTGGAGAGTAGAAAAGGGCCATAGATTTTGGAATAAGGCTTTCAATACTGATTTCATCAATAGCTGTATGGAGTGGTTTGTGCCAAATCTAGTATCTGTGAATGTATTTTGTGATAAGTATTGTATTATTTTTGGAGGTGTGTTGCCTGCTCAGATACAAATTGCAATTCTGTACTTTATGTGATAAAACATCCTGACACCCCTGAAATTTTCTTTTCCTTTCGGGGCAAGTATATTCAGCATTGATTTTCTGCATTTTCAAGGCTTGAAATAAAATCTGTGAGCAGGAAGTTTACAGAGTTATTTCAAGGGATAGATATATTTCTCCAGATAAAATTGAAAGTGTGCAGTGTTATTATATAATTGTGATGAAGTTGAGCTTTGCTAGTTTGGAGTATCTAATAAAGTTTAACACTTTTTAAAAGATCCTTCAAAAAGATCAGCTTTCTTGCCATATGTAATATTGTTCAATGAAGATTTGAAATGAAATAGATATTTTTTCAAAACCACAAATGCATCTGTGCCTTTGTATATGAACAGTTGTATATACATGTAAGCAGATAATACATTTTGTTAATTAAGATCAGCTTTGATTTTAATTTTTCTTTCCTGTCATTCAGAATTTGTATTTGCATCTAATAGAATTCTCATTTTTCTTTTGTGATAAAACTAATGTAAAATATATTCAATACACATAGTAGTTTTTTTCACCAAAGGTCTAAAACAAGAATATGTAGACAGTAGCTACGTTGGATTTCTTTGGCTATAAGAGTTGTCTATTTCTCTGGTGATGTGTAGAATTACTAAAATGCAGCATGACAACTGTTTCTCTGTAATAGTGATCCAACATGACATGTAGTATTACACAGGGTTGCTAATACCTTCCTCTGACCATCATTTCCAGTAATTGTGGCTTGTTTTAGATGAGGAATAGGTTATTAGATATTTAAAATATTTGAGAAAAATAGGTATCTTCTCTCTTATTTACCCAAACCCTTTTATTTACTCAATATTGATGGCTCAAGTATTCTATCTTTCACTAGGGACCATCATTTATTAAAAAATGGCCTGAAATCAATTCCAAGTCTAGCTGTAGTGAAGCTTCTAGTGGGAAATGCAAGTTAAGTAATTTGTTTTCTTTCTAAAAGGATAAATTAAAATAGACAATGATTCAAAGAACAAAACAACTTAATAGAAAACATAATGGAATGCTTTGATACTATGATTCAGGGAATTTTGCTTCCTTAGTGGTAGCTAGATTGAGTGAAGGAGATTGCTTAGGTATAATGAGCAAATCTTATAATTGCAAGTATAACCCAAGCTGCATATCATCATTTAGCTCAATAAGCCTCATTAAATATTAAATATTACCTTTTAACTTTTATGCAATTAAGCAGAATTTAAAAATAAAAGTTTTAAAAATTAAAGTTTTTATTACTAAGTATCTTTTAAAATACAAATCTCACAGCTCCTTATTGTCAAGAAAAGAACACATGAAAATTTATAAATAAGGTTTTCTCTCTATTAAATTTACAGTCTTGCATTAAATATTGGTTATTGGGACCCACCATGTCCATGATTATGATTAAGTATCAATGAAAGATGACTCTTGCAGCAAATATGCATGCAAATGTTTTAAGATTATTTTCACATTATTTCACATAATTTCTTAAGCATAATAGGATAAGTAAATTATACTTTCTACACAAGCTCTTCATATTTATGAATAGACCATGTTCTAAATTTTTCAATCATTGGGGAATCCCAATGTCATATTTATGAATGGACCATGTTCTAAATGTTTCAGTCATTGGGGAATCCCAATGTCATATTTATGAATGGACCATGTTCTAAAAGTTTCAGTCATTGGGGAATCCCAGTGTCGTATTTATGAATGGACCATGTTCTAAATGTTTCAGTCATTGGGGAATCCCAGTGTCGTATTTATGAGTGGACCATGTTCTAAATGTTTCAGTCATTGGGGAATCCCAGTGTCGTATTTATGAATGGACCATGTTCAAAATGTTTCAGTCATTGGGGAATCCCAGTGTCGTATTTATGAATCGACCATGTTCTAAATGTTTCAGTCATTGAGGAATCTTCCTAGAGAAACCGTGTGAGAAATTGTAGCTAAGCTCAAAAACGGAAGACAAAAATCGATTTAACGAGGAATGTAGATTAATGTCATAGTATTATCGCGACTGTGTGCAACCACTACTTATAAACAATGATATAAGAAATGCAATCTGAAATCTGAATTCTAAATAGGAATGTAGTGCCATTATCCCTCTGGGACCCTTAGGGTCAAAATAAGATAAAAGTGATGAATGGTGGGTTGGAAGTCAGTCAGTGATCCTTGTCAAATTTTTGTATCTGTCAAGAAAAGCATCTGCTTGAGGACATCCATTTTCCTACTTCTGAGTTACAGAATAATAGGTACTTATCCTGGATGTGACATTCCCTGACGTGGACTCTGTCTTTGCTGCTTAGGTGGTGTGTGCATGAGAAAGTGCTTAACATCTGAAAACGGAGACAATCCTTAGAGAAAGATATATATGAATTTTAAAAGGAAATATACCTACGATGGAAATAAAACAAATAGCATAAATATCTAGCTGTATTTGGTCTTTTTGGTAACTATTACAATATATACATTTTCAAACAACTAAGTTCAGCACTGACTTTGGGAGAATCTAGATAAAACTGAACTGACATATAATAAGCATTGGTGTAATTAATAGCACAGCGGGCAGAACCATGGGGGTATTTCCTGAGGAAGAGGGACTATAGAGAGGCAAAAGAAAACCCAGCTCATTCTGGGGAGTGCCAGGAGCAGTTATTATATTCAGAACTGAGAACTTATTTCTAACTCACCAACCCATAGTTCTGGCTGAAGTGCAGTGGTGCAGTCATAGCTCATTCTCAGCCCCAAACTCCTGGGTTCATATGGTCCTCTCATCTCAGCCTCCTGGTAGCTATGACCACAGGTGTGCACTACTTTGTCCAGCCAGTTTATTTTATATTTTATTTTCATTTCATTTGTAAAGACTGGGTCTTGCTATGTTGCCCAGGCAGGTCACAAACTCCTATCCTCAAGCAGTCCTCTAACCTAGGCCTCCCAAAGTACTGACATTACAGGCATGAGCCATTGCATCTGGCTCAAAAATATTTCTGTCCTAATGGCTTTAACAAAGAAGTGCCGTTTTGGGGATATATACAATGGTGTGCTGTTTGGGAGTGACAAAAAAATAATTATAAGAAGAATGGAACGAATATGTCAGTATGTTTTCAAAAGCAAGTTAGCCCAAGTTTTTAAACAAGCATAATTTTAGGGTTTTTGTAACTAACTTAGGGTTTAAATGTAGCAAAAATTTTAAACATTATCATGAATACACAGAAAATTTTAATCAATTTGGTTTCCATGATGAATTTACAAGCTTAAATTCCTAATTTCAATTTGCTGCTAGATATGAGAAAGTTTGAGATTTTGAAGAAGCAAGTGGTTCTTACAAATGTAGCAAACTTAAATTTTGAGGACAATTTAATTTAACTTCCATTTTTATGACCAGATTTTGGGTCAGCTGTTAAGCATTCAAAAAATAAAATCTGATAATATCTGGCAATTCCAATTTTCAGTTTTATTGATCTTCACCATGAAATAATATATAAGCTAAGGGGCAAAATTTTGGAAAAGCAGATCACTTTGTTGTCCTATTTAGCAAGTTCTCAAATTATGCCATCTTGGAATCATTACAAGTAATTATACGAAGACAGTATCTTGTGTTTTGTATTTCATTGTTACACATCCAATTGTTCTCTAGAGATATCAGAGAAAACCCACTCAAGAAGGGAAGGTTAGATAAACAGCCCTCTCTCTCTCTCTCTCTGTCTTTGCCTCCATTTGGTTCCTTATGTTCATTTCTCAGTGCATTTCAGTTACTTTTATTGTTCCCTTCATTTTCTCTTTCATTCCAGAAGTTTAAGTGATTGCATAATTCTTTTGACAGCTGAAAGTAGTATCCGACTTTGAATGAAAGGTTTACAGCTACAGCTTTTCAATTAGAAAATCTCAGATCATGTGATCTATGAGTTTTAATATCTTAGGATCTCGACCAGTAAGGAATAATCACTTTGAAAAACCTTGATGCTACCTAGAGTTTGTGTTTTGTGAGGTTGCTTGGTAAATTATTTTCCTTTGATAATTGAATATTGCTTCAAGAGAGGTGAGCTCAGACGTTTGGCAATGAATATTGAATGTGTATTCCAAGAGACATGACCTTAAAATATCATCAAGCTAAGTAGTAGTGAAATTGAACTCTGCTGTATAATAGAAGTCAGTGTTTCTTACATCTTTGTGATATATAAATATTTTTACATTGTGGTAGATAATAATTTGTATGGGAACATTTAATTGAATTTAATTTATCCTATGGCAGAATTATGTTGCATAGGTCATTTTAGTTTTTGATTTAAGCATCTTAAAATTACAAATGCAAATATTCAACACGTAAAACCCACATGAATACACACTCCCAAACATTTGAAATCCTAACAGTCATTTCCAACAGCTTTTTCCTACAAAAGAAGTCAGCTCTTCTTAGAGAAGACATGCATTCCCATAGCTTGAGAGGTGCACACTATAAGGTAAACAGAGAAAGGATTACAGCAGTTTAAGTATACCAGCGGATTTACTTTATAGACAATAGACTTTTGAATTACTTGTCTTCAAAATTTGGTTTCTTGAGAAAATTATCTGTGTAGATTAATCATGCATTTCAGATACTTTCCAGACATCTGAATGTTGTTTTCTTAAAAGTAGCCAGCACGCCTTTTTATGCAGTCTGCATGGGAGATAGTAAGAGATGTGTATGCTGTATATCTACTAGTAGAGATTTGTTTATGAGTGCTTCCTTAAAAAATTATTTTTTCTGAAGAAAGGGATTTCTTTTTTATAATTTAGATTAGATGATTTTAAATGTTTTTAGGTTTTAACCTCTCTGATCATCAGGGTCATTGCCATGGAAAAAATGCAAGTTATAGCATATTTCATTTTTATAAGGAAAGAAGTTGATAATTTAGACTTTTTTCTTTTACTAAATTGAATTACATCACTCAATATTTGGATGGCATTAATTCACAATAGCAACAAAAAAATCTTACTATTCAACAAAATAAAGTATGATTTCCTTCACATTTAACTTAATTTGTTCTTTAAAACATCTCCTAACGAAGGTTTTCTCATCCTCTGAAGCTGAATTTATTTAGGAAAAAATATTTTAAACACCATCCCAAGTGATATAACTATTTTTATTGAGCTTTGATGTTCTATTTGAACATATTTGAAGACTGTACAAGCACTCAATTTAGAATTAAGATTTTATTTGGAGATTTTGGTTGTATTTGAAATCTGTTGTGGAATTAAACATGAAGAATACGTCAATTTACTAGATGTCATTGTCTATGACACATTTTAGTCTTATCTTTCTGCCTATATGTAAAGAGGAATAGAAATAATTGGTATAAACAGGAAAAAAGAAGTAAAGTGGTAGGATCAGATGTGAGAAATATATAAGCTAAGATACTCTTTTTTTGTTTGTTTGTTTTTTGTTTTTGTGAGACAGAGTCTTGCTCTGTTGCCCAGGCTGGAGTGCAGTGACACAATCTTGGCTCACTGCGGCCTCCACCTCCCAGGCTCAATGGTTCTCCTGCCTCAGCCTCCTGTGTAGCTGGGATTACAGGTACGCATCACCACACCCGGCTAATTTTTGGATTTTTAGTAGAGACTAGGTTTGACCATGTTGGCTAGGCTAGTCTCAAACTCCTGACTTCAGTTGATCCGCCCACTTCAGCCTCCCAAAATTCTGGGATTTCAAGTGTGAGCCACCAGGGCCAGCCTAAGCTAAGATATTCTAGAAGCTATTAATAGTAAAATATAATGTAAATTGTTTAAAATTAATCTGTATATGAAATTTTTTCTAGGACTTTCCTGCCAGAAAAGTAGGAATAGAATGGCAAAAGGAACGAGGTTCCTTCTACAAGTAGGCACACATCCTATTTCACTTTATCCTGTGATCAGTCTCATAACCATCTCCTGGTGTGAAGTGCTAAAACTGTGCTTTAAGAATAACTTAAGTCCTTTATGTACAAACTAAAGTATGAGAGCCTGAACCTTGGAAACCAAGAGATTCCAAAAAGCCTTATGTGTGAGACTGGGTGCCACAGATCTTGGCAGAAATTACTGCTTATTCTTAATTCTTATTGTTCCTTTCTAGCACTTCAATTTATAATGCCAATATCTACCTCAGCCTAAAGACAAGCTCTAGAATCACTTGTGTTACTTATTACATTTCTTTTAAAAAACTCATGAATTACACATGAATTTCAAAGTTGCCAACTGAGATTCCAAGGACTTAAAAAAGAAAAAACGTGGCACCTTTCCATTATAAAGGCTGTACGCAGTCTTCATAGTGTTTGTCTTTAAGGGACAACATGCCTCATCCATCAGCAACTTTTCTTCCTTAAATCATCATATCTTGCCTAAAAAGGTTTTCTGAAAACTAAGATTTGCAGATTGTTATATCACATCTTAATCTACGTATCAACTTTAGCATTATCAAAGCATGAACTGTTCTGGGTTTTCATAGTTAATTATGTTTGTGGTAATAACTGGGATGCAATTGTTTTTCTTCTGATGATTTTGTACTTGCTTTTCTTATGGTAACTTCTGATGCTTGTTTGTAAGATCTTCCTCTCTTTTCTCCATCTGGTTATCTTCTTACCTTCTGTCCTTTAACTCAGATGTCACCCACACTGTGTGTCTTTCTGGATTGCTTCTTATTTAACTGTTGCTTCTCATAGTTTACATACCTCCTCCTGTACCACACTATCAACATTTCTCAAGCTGCACTATATGCTGGGTTGTGTCTTTATTTATTTATAAGTTCCTTGATAATTCGGACTATATATTAGTATATTCAAAAAATACTTATGAAGTGTTTACTTTGGGTCAGGAATTATTGAGTGAAGGAAATTGACCAAAACTCTGCCATCATGAAGCTCGCATTCTAACTTAGGGAGACAGATAACAGACAATGAGCCACATAAATATGCAAAGTATCGTAAGTTAGATGGTGAAAAGTAATCCTGGATGGGGATCAGATAATTTTGATAGGATAATTTTTAACTGGGTAGTCAAGAAAGGCCGCACAGAGAAGATGGCAATTGGAAGAACAAGGTGGTGAGAACTGCTGAGTCTGGAGCAAACACACAATTTGGAGCAGTAGAAGATTCCAGAAGTAACAGTATAGAGGCGAAGAAGTGGGAATTGTGTGGAGTCTTTTACTTGCTGTTGTAATGACCTTGGCTATGCTTTGAAGTGAGGTGGAAAGTTGGCAGGGACCTTAGTTTTCTTTTTAATAATTCACTATGAATTTTGAACGGTCACTATTATAGACTCAATAATTTTGCTTTATTACTCTTGCAATTGACTACAAAAGAGCGTATTGAAGAAATGTTAAATTCTAATTTAAACTGATTGAAATAGGTTTTTATCTTTTTATGTTTCTCATCACTGAATATCTCATTTTTAATTAGTTTGAAAGCATTCTAAGATAGTGAGCCAATGCAATTTAGCATAATGCATAACTTATTATTCATCAGATTTAGGTATTTAACCGAGGATGCTAATTAGGAAAGTAACTTGTTCTGTTGGATGATTTTGATAAAGCTACTTTCAAATGATTATCACATCCATTGATGTCATATTAAGTTGTGTTTCTGGAAACCAAATTTAGGCAGTGGTAATGAGTTAATATCTCTAAGTGGATACCTTTTATCTCTACAGTCAAGGATACTTGAAAGTGGAAAAACATACTGGCTTCAAGTCTTGGGAACTAGGACTTACCGGAAATGTGTGTGTTTTTTTTGTTTCCTGGTGGAATTGTCTTCTCGGAAAGATGGTGTTTCCTTTTCAATAGGAAAAAATTGATCCTATGCTGCTTTACTTTAATGCTTTGCTTTTGTCAAAATAGTGTTTTCTTAGGAAAATTAACCTATCATAATATAATGAAAAGAGAAATGCTGAAGACACAAAATAATGTCCATGTTAATATTGAGTAGGAAGCATCAAGGGACATGAGAAGAGGGAAGCGAAGAGAGGGAGAAGAGAAATTTATAGTGTAACAACAATTAGTAAAAAGGATTAGCATATACATGTAGTCAATAAGTCAATAAATGGCTGTTTATAGAAAGCCTACCAGGCACTAGGGGATATAGCAGTGAAGAAGGCAAAGACACAATTGGCTATACTGTAGTGAGGAGGGAAAGAGGAGGAAGACATACAAATACCTAAAAAAAGCAATGGTGTGAAGGGCTATAAAGTACACTACTACGAAGAAGATTACATGTGATAACATGGCTGAGTAAAACTGTCAAGGAGGAAGGCACTGATCTGGCTGTAGGTATTTCAGAGCATTTTTCTCTCTGAGGAGGTAATATTTCATTTGAGAGTTGAGTGAAGACAAAGAGGAAGGTACTTTGAAGATCTGGGGTGCTCTGAGCAGAAAGAAGGGCAGATATAAAGATTCTGTAATTTAAAAAGAGAGCTTGATAGTTTCTTACAAAGAAAAGAAGGCCGGTTTGGCTGGAATGTCCATGAAGGAAGAGCATGGAGAGAGATTACATGAGTGTTCTCAGGGACCAAATCTAGATCTTATATCAAAATGTGAATATAAATTAACTACATTGAAAAGTGTATGATGGATGTGTGATACGATGAGGTTAGCTCTTAGGAGGGTGTACTATTGTGGAAGGGTACACTAGTGAAGGAAGGGGGTTCATTTAGCTGACTATTGCACCTGTCCAGTTGAAGGATGATGGTAGTTGGGATTATGAGTGTAGCAATAAAGTTGGAGAAAATCAGTTGAGATTGGAAGTTGATTTGAAGATGATTGAATTTACTGAGCAAGAATTATATCAAGGTATTTGGATGTAGGGACATGGGGGATTATGGTCACTTTTAGTGATATGGCAAAGTCTTGATGACATGAGGCAGTTTGCAAGTGACAGAGGTGTGGGTAGGTGCGTATGTGTGATTGATTTTACATTTTTTAATCTTAAATTAAGACGCTAGTTAGAATCCAAGTGGAGACATCAAGTAGGCACTGACAAGTTGACTTGGCTAGAGATGTGAGTTAGATCATCGTAGCCTATAGAGCATGCCTAAAGTCATGAATCTAGGTGAGGGGTTGGAAAACTATTATAGCCCATGAGCCAGATCTGGTCTGCCACCTATTTTTGTATGGCTCATGAGTTATAAGTACGTGTGGCATTTATAAGTCTAAAATGTAAAATACAGGGAAATTTTTCAGCAGGGATAGTTCCATAAATTTGCCTCTTGGCAACACAAAGCCTGCAATATTTACTATCTGGCTCTTTGTCAAAAATGTTACTGACTCCTGATCTGGATGAAACCCTGTGAGGAGAGAGTGTTGACAGAAGAGAGAGAAGCATCACAGTGGAAATTAAAATTATGTCAACTGAAGTGTGTAGGGTAGAGAATTTAAGCCTGAGTATAACAGTAAGAGATTAAAATAACAGTAAATTCATTATCAGCGTGATCAATGAAACCTTTGGGGGCAAAGAGGAACTATCTTCGTCACACCTTTCACTCACTCATAGAAAGATCTTAGGCAGGAAATATAACTTGTTTGAAGATCTGAGATAAGGCTAATGTAGTTTGGACAAAGAAAGCCAATGGGAGGATGACATTACATCTGGCCAAAGATTTAGGGAAGAGCCAAATACTTCAGGCTTTTTAAAGTGATCTTTAGATAAAGAGGAGGTCATCAAGGCATTCCGAATTTGGAGGATCAAATCACATCTGATGGAAAAAAATCTGGCTGTATGTGCATCTAGGATGTAAGGAAGCCAACATGGATGTGAAGTTAAAATTGTCCATTGCAAATAATAAAATGAAGGCCCCAGGTAGCCTTGGCAAGGGCAGATTTGGTATAAAATCCTTATTGGAATGGGCTTAAGCAGTAACGGGAATACGGATCTAGCTGTTGTGTTTAGTGGAATTTTATCAGTCTTTTTGTTGTGTATGATATATAGATGGTCAAAATAAGGAACTTCTACATTTTCGGTTTTTGTTTTATTGTAATTGAGATTTGAATTAAAAATAAGAAACTTTTATTTTGAAACTTGGAGACTGTGTTTAAAAAGTATAGAGTAGGGCTAGAAAAAAACCTAAAACTCTCCTGATGAGGAGAGTGCTAATCGTGACTCTAATAATAATAAAATACTTTTCTGATAATTTTTTGTGTGTTTCATTATTTATATATGTATGGGAAGTTGTACCCTAGCCACATGCCAATTCACCTGGTGAACTTGCTCTTCAACGTGGCACAAATATTTCCTTCTATCTTTAGCCTTCCGGGGTTTCTCACATGGACTATTGGCTCTTCCTACATGAACCTGCTGGTAGTACCCTGTAGGAGACATGCTACTCCATGACAACAGGCACCACGCTGTAGGGGAATTACCATACCTGTCAATCACTATCTCTAGAATGTGGCCTTTCATGAGCCCTGAGATTTCATACTGTTTCTCTGAGCTGTAACAATATTTATATTGAAAAAATAAACATGTTCTTCTATCTTTAATATTTTATATCTTATAATTTGAATATCCCATTTTCATTATACTACTTAGCTGCTAAGTTATGTTATAAAAACAAGTTTTAATTATCTGCAAACACCTTCAAATCTAATCCTTACCGGTGAAGACTGATGTCTGGTTAACATCTGTTAGGACATTTATTTCCATACAGTATTTATAGCGCCTTTTTGTTATTGATTGGTATGATAAATGTGTAACTCTTACACAAAGACAAAATTTTTAGATTTTTGTATTTAAAATACTGGTTATCAAAAGAAAAACCCAGATGTTATTTGTTTATGTTTCTGCTTGAGGTACTGAATCTATTTCAAGTCATATTTCTCAGTATTGATATACTTAATTTTGCTGAAATAATAACACACTAACTTTAGCTACTTTTTTTCTCAGTGTATCTCCTTGTCGCTCACCATTTCCGCCTCATTTCACTTCTCATCTTTATTTCTTTTTCTTTGGTCTTCTTTTACTTTAGGGATTCTTTCAATTTAGAAGTGTTCTTGTTTTCTGTTAATTACTATTCTTCTTGGATGTACACAGTTATCCTTTTCCATTTCATTTGTGAATTCATCTCAGAGGCATTTTGTATGTGCCTTTTACTCATAGCTTCTCAGAAGTCCCTTTCGAGGTTACCGATTTAACATGTCATGTACTATAAGGTTTGCATGGCATGGTGGCAGCTGACTTTGGTCTTTACAAGGATTGAAATGTTCACTCAACATGGATTGGTAGAATTTATTTTTTCCTTAAACATTTCATCGCCTTGTAAACAAACAAAAGCAAACCCAAGACTCAAAACTGACATTACTATTGGTGCCCCTGGAAATAGCTACCTTCTCACTAAAGTAGATTTTGTCATCCAACTTTATGTGTTGTTGAACACACATGGTGCTGTATGAGCACTCACTCACTAGTCTAGAAAACATTGCTGTGACCAGTTACCAGAAAAATAAATTCAGATTGCTCTTCACCTTCCACAGATGACCCTTCTGAAAGCCATTTGAATTCATTATAAATTATAGTTATATTAGTGTGACTTTAATTCACTTGTAATCTGAACTTTATGTGCAATGCATTTTTTCCCGTGTTTAATCATTTTTGAATGCTAAATCATTTGCAAACAAATGGCTTGTCCTTGAGAAAGAATTTAAGGCTGAAAGTACATTAAGTGCCATCTGGGTATCTGTGTCAATGGTTTTGTCACTACAAATGTGTGTGTGTGTGCATATCACCTACTTTATCACATTTATTTGATAAAATTGATATGCAATCTCTAAATCATTGTGTCTCCAACTTGTGTTATGCCACAAATACAAATTTTTGTCCTAAAGTTGATGGTACCCTTTGTAAAACTAGAAGTTCTCATTTGTGCAAAGGAAGGAAAAATAAAACAAGAAACAAATTCAATAAAAAAATTAAAGGTCAGATTTCTTTTATAGCTGCTGAATTCCTTTCTTTCCTTTCCATCATCCTCACATTCCCAAATCTCAACAAAGTTAAGAAATTAAAACACACATCATGAGATCATATGTTCACCTTGTTCAGGAACTGAAGGATTACATATACAAGACTATACCTTAATAAGTAGAGGGAGAAATATGAAGATATGAATAGAATATGAAAATTTATTATAATGCAGTTGTATTCTAAAGTGTTTCCTAGGCAGGCTAAGAGTATGTTGCCAGGAAATTTTAAGAGACCCACTCCATTATATAGAAGAGGATGTGTGTAGATCTCTTAATTCTGAAATGTTTAGAACTGAGTACAACAGGTCTTTGAATAACGACGTTTCATTCAATGTCATTTCATTATGATGTTGATGAGAAAAAACAAATTGATTCCAATTGGGGTTCACTGTCTGTGTAGAGCTTATGTATTCTCCCCATGTCTGCATTGATATTCTCTGGATGCTCCAGTTTCCTCTCACTTCCCAAGGCTGTGCATGTGAGGTTGATTGACGTGTCTATGTGGTCCCAGTCTGAGTAACTGTGGGTATGTGTGAGTGCACCTGCAATGCGACGGCGCCCTGTCCAGGGCTGGTTCCCACATTGCGTCCTGAGCTGACAGGATAGGCTGCGGTCAACTGCAACCCTAAACTGAAATAAGTAGGTAAATAATGATTTTACTAGCTTTTATTAATCTTAAACGTATGAATAGCTGAAATTTATTTCAGCATTTAATATTAGAAGTGTTTTGATCTTTATTTACAAGTTTGTTGACGTTTTAGTTACCAAAAGCCATAGAAGCTGAACTCTTTTGATGTCAACCTATGGTAAAATGGGTTTCGCTGACTGTATTTTTGTACCAATTAACCATCCCCAATTTATCCCTCCGTATGCGTGTATCAAAACATCACGTGACCATAAATATATATACCTATGACCAGTTTTCAAGCACCTGTCAATGATGTTAAGTGAAGACTTATTGTAGTCCTTTTTTGGCATAACGAAAATGTGTGTGTTTTGTTCAAGATTGGAAAAGTTCTTTGTGTAAAGAACTAGACAGTAAATATTATAGGCTTTGCTGGCCATATGTAGTCTCTGTCTCTCCTTCATCTACTCATTCTTCTTCTCCCCTTCCTTCTCCTTCTTTAAACACTTCCAAAATGCCAAAACAATTTTTAGCTCTCAGCCATATGAAGCAAGCCATTGATTAAATTTGGCTTGTAGGCCCATAAGGTGTGAATTCCTTTACATCATCAGAATGCCGCATATATATGAAATGTTATCTATGAGAAATTAATGGGGCTCCCAGCAGAGAGAAATTAGCCTAAGTTAAGTTTGGGCTTTGGAATTCAGGGGAATGCCATGCACAAAAATGCTCTGCTTTTAAAACTAGTTACTAACAGTCCATTTCTGATATCAGAAATACATGAAAACTACCAATTGAACGGACATTATTCACTACTTTAGTGCTGCTACTCCTGTGTGGTGGAAAAAGAATCCAGAAAGTTTTCCTTTCCATTTGAACATTCATGCAATAAAAATTTCCAAATCTTTTTTTGAACAAATTTTTATCTTATAGCTCTCTTGTGTACTTTATAAGTACGTTTTGCTGCTTATTCTCAGTAACTGTATTGAAACAATCTGTTTTCCTTTATCAATCAAAATAAAATAAGAAATTTAGCTTAATACTAATATTAAGCTGAAGTGCAAGATATATGAAAAAGAGAGAAAAGAAGCAGGATAAACTGACCTTTTGATAACTGCAGAGGACAGCAGATCAAAGACTGGACTTTAACGTCTGACATTTTCAGAATCTATCACAGTAAGTCCACTGGGTCCAGAAATAGGTTTTAATCCTAGATTGAAATGACAATGCTGTCATGACATTGAGTTTGATGGAAAAAGTGAAGTTAAAGTTTTTCTCAATATTTTTTTAAAATCAATGATTGATTTAACTATAAAATGGACTGATTCTGAAGAACTCATTCTGACGTTGGAGGTGAAAATGCTTTTACTCTAATCATTAAAATCAATTTCTCTAGATATCTGACTTTATTCTGCTTTATAACATAAAGAATGAAACTATATTTATTAATGAAGTGTAATCTAGCAAAGTGGCATAAGCATAATTATGAGTCACTTACTAAAGTTGTGTGTTTTTTTCCATTGCATGAAAACCCTGCCTTGTTTTAATTTTTATTGACTCTTTAAAAGCAATTTTAGGTTTGTAGAAAGAAGTGAATAAGCATTCACACGTCATCCTCAGCCTCTACCCCAATTTCCCCGATTTTTAACATCTTGCAATAGTGTGGTACATTTGTTATAGTTGATGAGTCAATATTGGTACATTACTATTGACTAAAGTATGTAGTTTGTATTAGAGTTTACTCCTTGTCTTATGAATTCTATAGGTTTTGTCAAATGTGTAATGACAAATAATCCTCATTACAGTGTCATACAGAATAATGGATTCACTCTCCTAAAATTCTTCCTTGCTCCATCCGTTCATCGTTTCCTCTACTAATTTATGTAGAAGATAAATTAGTAGATTGAGTTGATGGTTATAGCAGTTTAAAGCACAGATAGAAAACTAGATTGACCTGCCTACCCAGACTGTGCTTCTCACTCTCACTGTGCCCTTTCTTAACCTTTGGAAATGCTTTTATTCATATATAAAATAGGCTATAACTTCATATAGTTGTATTACAAAAAGTTAATGCACAGAAAAAGACTTGTGCTAGGTATATGGTTTCTTCTCAGTTAAATGGAAGCCATTGCGTGTGTTTGTCAATAGAATTCGTCATACTTTATCTCACATATCTTTACGTCATTGTTGGCACATGACATGTTTAGACTGCACAAATCTCCTCCAAATCCCTAATAGCCACTGATCTCTTTACTGTCTCCATAGTTTTGCTTTCTCCAGAAGGTCATGTAGTTGAATCATACGGTATGTAGACTTTTCAGACTGGCTTCTTTCACTTGGCAATATGCATTTAAAGGTTCCTGTGTGTCTTCTGTAGCTTGACAGAATACTATTCCATTGCCTGGATATACCACAGTTTATTTTTCCATTCACTTCCTGAAGGACATTTCGATTTTAGTGATCATGAATAAGGCTCCTGTAACATTCATGGGAAGAAGGCTTTTGTGTGCATGTAAGTTTTCAAATCCTTTAAGTAAATACCGGGAATGTAATTGCTGGGTTGTGTGGTAGGAGTATGTTTAGTTTTATAAGAAACTGCCAAACTGACTGCCAAAGTAGCTGTACTATTCTGCATTCTCACAAGCAATGAATAAAAGTTCCTGTTTCTCCTCACATTTGCCAGCTTTTGGTATCATCAGACTTTTGGATATTGGTCATTTTAATAGTCATGTAATAATATCTCACGATTGCTGTGACTTGCAGTTCCCTAATGATACAT
The DNA here is from genome assembly GCF_028878055.3 of Symphalangus syndactylus. NCBI lineage: Eukaryota > Metazoa > Chordata > Mammalia > Primates > Hylobatidae > Symphalangus > Symphalangus syndactylus. The sequence goes on from NC_072425.2 coordinate 1,687,933, forward strand.
GACCAGTAACTTCAAAATCCCCATTTGACAGCTGTATTTAGACCTTTGGACTATTTTTTAAATGAGTTGTTTTCTTTCTTATTTTCGAGTTCTCTGTATACTTTAAATACCAGTAATTTATCTGATATGTTTTGAAAATGTTTTGAATATGTTTTGAAAAAATTTTCTCCCAACCTGTGGCTTTTGTTTTCATTCTAAGCACAGTTTTAATAACAAAAGTCTTTAATTTTAATGATGCTCAATTTCTCAATTTTTTCTTTGTCTAACCCAATAAATCAGAAAGCTTTTTATCATTTCACATGACTTAATATTCAGGCAAGGTCTATATAGGCCCCTTTCAAACAGTCATAAAGTTTGGAAGCTCTGACCTCACAAACAATAACAACGACAACATAGAAACAAAAATGACAGCTTTTGATGTTGTCTCAGTAATTTCTCAATTCAAGAACAGATTACTGAGCTTTATAAGCAATACGTATAGATATCAATTTCACAGTAAAATACCTTATGATATTTATCAAATCACCTTAGTTTTGGTCACTTATTACTATTAGACTAAAATGTAATTTGTCAGACATGAGAAATCCTTTGGAGTATTTTTTAGAGAACCAAGTATTTGTTTTAGCCTTTTCAGTTCTTCTCTTGCTGTTTCTCCAGTATAGTCATTCCAATTGTCTCTATAGATGTATTAATACCAGGTACATAGTAAACACAATTATCTCCCACGTGTACCCCAACCCCCTTCCCTGTTCATGCAGTGAACATAAAGGAAGCAGGTCAAAAGGAAGCAGGTCATGTACCCTGTGATGTGCTGGGTTGTAAGGAAAGGTACATAATTAATGTACCATGTCTGAGTTTTCTTCTTCTCTGTATTTGTTCCATTTAATGCATGTATGTTTTTTATTCCTTAGGCCTCTCCAGTCCTAACACACTCAGGGATACTTGATACAGCTATAAGGCTGTGTCTTTATCAGGTACCTTTGGGTTACCCCCGGCCAGGGGTGGGAAATAGAGGAAGTGAATGTCTGTATCCTCATTAAGTATCACACAGAGCAGAAACATAAAGAAGCCTGTGCCATGAATGGGTCTCTTCTTTCTCCAAAAACCACCTACCCCTTCAACTCCCACTGCTTAAAGGAAAATCTTGTATTAGTCTCCCCATTTTCTCCTCAAACTTGCTTTAGCAAAGCAGTTCCTAAACCTCTGTTAATGTATGTCCCCACCCCTAACTCAACACACAGTCTCATGTCACATCACAGAAAAGAAGTTCAAACAAAACAAAACAAAGCCACAGTCTTATAAGAAAAATAGGTAAGTTTTACAAAAGTTTTGTACTGTATCTCTGCTTTGAATTTTGTCATTGGCCAAGGATAGTAAAACTCTTGGAAAACTATAAAACAGGAACTTACGTAATATGTTTTACCCAAGATTTTTCAAACATTTTTGGAAGGATACTTATTAACATCTTGCAGAGGTAATGTCACATAAAAAACTTAGCATAAGACCAATCAGGTATTCTATGCAATAATGCAGATATATGAAAAAATAATACAATGAAATAAATGACTTTTCAAAAGGTATTTATCCTAGATCCACATTCATTTTTTGGTTCAGGTGAGGCAATTAGAATGTGAAAAAAAGAAGCATAGAACAACTGTCTAATGAGAGGGACGAATGCTCCTGGGTGGAAAGTTATTAGAAGATAAATTAGTAGATTGACACTTTTGTGTAGTTTATATTTGGAGACATTCCTTTTTCCACTATTACCCTCTTAGCGCTCCGAATCTCCACTTGCATTTTCTACAGAAAGTGTGTTTCAGAACGGCTCAATCAAAACTAAGGTTCAACTCTTTTAGTTGAACAAACAGAACAGAAAGAAGTTTCACACAATTCTTCTGTGTAGTTTTTATTTGTAGACATTCTTTTTCCCAATATAGGCCTCTTAGCGCTCAGAATGTCCAATTGCAGTTTCTACAGAAAGAGTGTTTCAGAATGGCTCAATCAAAAGTAAGGTTCAACTCTGTTAGTTGAATGCACAGAACAGAAAGAAGTTTCATACAATGCTTCTGTGTAGTTTATATTTGAACATATTCTTTTTTCCACTATTACCCACTTAGCGCTACGAATGTCCAGTTGCATTTTCTACAGACAGAATGTTTCAAAACTGCTCAATCAAAAGTATGGTTTAACTCTGTTAGCTGAATTCTCAGATCAGAAAGAAGTTTCACAGAATGCTTCTGTGTAGTTTATATTTGAATATATTCCTTTTTCCACTACTACGCTCTTAGCGCTCCAAATGTCCAGTTGCATTTTCTACAGAAAGAGTGTTCAGATCTGCTCAATCAAAAGTATGGTTTAACTCTGTTAGCTGAATGCACAGAACAGAAAGAAGTTTCACCGAATGATTCTGTGTAGTTTATATTTGAAGACATTACTTTTTCCACTATTACCCTCTTAGCGCTCCGAATCTCCACTTGCATTTTATACAAAAAGAGTGTTTCATAACTGCTCAATCAAAAATATGTTTTATCTCTGTTAACTGAATTTACAGATCAGAAATAAGTTTCACAGAATGCATCTGTGTAGTTTTTATTTGAAGATATTCTTTTTCCCAATGTAGGCCTCTTAGCGCTTAGCATGTCCAATTGCAGTTTCTACAGAAAGAGTGTTTCAGAACGACTCAATCAAAACTAAGGTTCAACTCTGTTAGTTGAATGCACAGAACAGAAAGAATTTTCACAGAATGCTACTGTGTAGTTTATATTTGAATATATTCCTTTTTCCACTATTACCCTCTTAGCGCTCCGAATCTCCATTGCATTTTCTACAGAAAGAGTGTTTCAGAACGGCTCAATCAAAACTAAGGTTCAACTCTTTTAGTTGAACAAGCAGAACAGAAAGAAGTTTCACACAATTCTTCTGTGTAGTTTTTATTTGTAGACATTCTTTTTCCCAATATAGGCCTCGTAGCGCTCAGAATGTCCAATTGCAGTTTCTACAGAAAGAGTGTTTCAGAACGGCTCAATCAAAAGTAAGTTTCAACTCTGTTAGTTGAATGCACAGAATAGAAAGAAGTTTCATACAATGCTTCTGTGTAGTTTATATTTGAACATATTCTTTTTTCCACTATTACCCACATAGCCCTACGAATGTCCAGTTGCATTTTCTACAGACAGTGTGTTTCAAAACTGCTCAATCAAAAGTATGGTTTAACTCTGTTAGCTGAATGCTCAGATCAGAAAGAAGTTTCACAGAATGCTTCTGTGTAGTTTATATTTGAATATATTCCTTTTTCCACTACTACGCTCTTAGCGCTCCAAATGTCCAGTTGCATTTTCTACAGAAAGAGTGTTCAGATCTGCTCAATCAAAAGTATGGTTTAACTCTGTTAGCTGAATGCACAGATCAGAAAGAAGTTTCACCGAATGATTCTGTGTAGTTTATATTTGAAGACATTCCTTTTTCCACTATTACCCTCTTAGCGCTCCGAATCTCCACTTGCATTTTCTACAAAAAGAGTGTTTCCTAACTGCTCAATCAAAAATATGTTTTATCTCTGTTAACTGAATTTACAGATCAGAAATAAGTTTCACAGAATGCATCTGTGTAGTTTTTATTTGAAGATATTCTTTTTCCCAATGTAGGCCTCTTAGCGCGTAGCATGTCCAATTGCAGTTTCTACAGAAAGAGTGTTTCAAAACGGCTCAATCAAAAGTAAGGTTCAACTCTGTTAGTTGAATGCACAGAACAGAAAGAATTTTCACAGAATGCTACTGTGTAGTTTATATTTGAATATATTCCTTTTTCCACTATTACGCTCTTAGCGCTCCGAATGTCCACTTGCATTTTCTACAGAAAGAGTGTTCAGAACTGCGCAATCAAAAGTATGGTTTAACTCTGTTAGCTTAATGAACATAGCAGAAATAAGTTTCACACAATGCTTCTGTGTAGTTTTTATTTGAAGATATTATTTTTCCCATTATAGGCCTCTTAGCGCTCAGAATGTCCAATTGCAGTTTCTACAGAAAGAGTGTTTCAGAAAGGCTCAATCAAAAGTAAGGTTCAACTCTGTTAGTTGAATGCACAGAACAGAAAGAAGTTTCATACAATGCTTCTGTGTAGTTTCTATTTGAACATATTCTTTTTTCCACTATTACCCACTTAGCGCTACGAATGTCCAGTTGAATTTTCTACAGACAGAGTGTTTCAAAACTGATCAATCAAAAGTATGGTTTAACTCTGTTAGCTGAATGCTCAGATCAGAAAGAAGTTTCACAGAATGCTTCTGTGTAGTTTATATTTGAATATATTCCTTTTTCCACTACTACGCTCTTAGCGCTCCAAATGTCCAGTTGCATTATCTACAGAAAGAGTGTTCAGATCTGCTCAATCAAAAGTATGGTTTAACTCTGTTAGCTGAATGCACAGATCAGAAAGAAGTTTCACCGAATGATTCTGTGTGGTTTATATTTGAAGACATTCCTTTTTCCACTATTACCCTCTTAGCGCTCCGAATCTCCACTTGCATTTTCTACAAAAAGCGTGTTTCATAACTGCTCAATCAAAAATATGTTTTATCTCTGTTAACTGAATTTACAGATCAGAAATAAGTTTCACAGAATGCATCTGTGTAGTTTTTGTTTGAAGATATTCTTTTTCCCAATGTAGGCCTCTTAGCGCTTAGCATGTCCAATTGCAGTTTCTACAGAAAGAGTGTTTCAGAACGGCTCAATCAAAAGTAAGGTTCAACTCTGTTAGTTGAATGCACAGAACAGAAAGAATTTTCACAGAATGCTACTGTGTAGTTTATATTTGAATATATTCCTTTTTCCACTATTACCCTCTTAGCGCTCCGAATGTCCACTTGCATTTTCTACAGAAAGAGTGTTCAGAACTGCGCAATCAAAAGTATGGTTTAACTCTGTTAGCTTAATGAACATATCAGAAATAAGTTTCACACAATGCTTCTGTGTAGTTTTACTTTGAAGATATTATTTTTCCCATTATAGGCCTCTTAGCGCTCAGAATGTCCAATTGCAGTTTCTACAGAAAGAGTGTTTCAGAAAGGCTCAATCAAAAGTAAGGTTCAACTCTGTTAGTTCAATGCACAGAACAGAAAGAAGTTTCATACAATGCTTCTGTGTAGTTTATATTTGAACATATTCATTTTTCCACTATTACCCACTTAGCGCTACGAATGTCCAGTTGCATTTTCTACAGACAGAGTGTTTCAAAACTGCTCAATCAAAAGTGTGGTTTAACTCTGTTAGCTGAATGCTCAGATCAGAAAGAAGTTTCACAGAATGCTTCTGTGTAGTTTATATTTGAATATATTCCTTTTTCCACTACTACGCTCTTAGCGCTCCAAATGTCCAGTTGCATTTTCTACAGAAAGAGTGTTCAGATCTGCTCAATCAAAAGTATGGTTTAACACTGTTAGCTGAATGCACAGATCAGAAAGAAGTTTCACCGAATGATTCTGTGTAGTTTATATTTGAAGACATTCCTTTTTCCACTATTACCCTCTTAGCGCTCCGAATCTCCACTTGCATTTTCTACAAAAAGAGTGTTTCATAACTGCTCAATCAAAAATATGTTTTATCTCTGTTAACTGAATTTACAGATCAGAAATAAGTTTCACAGAATGCATCTGTGTAGTTTTTATTTGAAGATATTCTTTTTCCCAATGTAGGCCTCTTAGCGCTTAGCATGTCCAATTGCAGTTTCTACAGAAAGAGTGTTTCAGAACGGCTCAATCAAAAGTAAGGTTCAACTCTGTTAGTTGAATGCACAGAACAGAAAGAATTTTAACAGAATGCTACTGTGTAGTTTATATTTGAATATATTCCTTTTTCCACTATTACCCTCTTAGCGCTCCGAATGTCCACTTGCATTTTCTACAGAAAGAGTGTTCAGAACTGCGCAATCAAAAGTATGGTTTAACTCTGTTAGCTTAATGAACATATCAGAAATAAGTTTCACACAATGCTTCTGTGTAGTTTTTCTTTGAAGATATTATTTTTCCCATTATAGGCCTCTTAGCGCTCAGAATGTCCAATTGCAGTTTCTACAGAAAGAGTGTTTCAGAAAGGCTCAATCAAAAGTAAGGTTCAACTCTGTTAGTTGAATGCACAGAACAGAAAGAAGTTTCATACAATGCTTCTGTGTAGTTTATATTTGAACATATTCTTTTTTCCACTATTACCCACTTAGCGCTACGAATGTCCAGTTGCATTTCCTACAGACAGAGTGTTTCAAAACTGCTCAATCAAAAGTATGGTTTAACTCTGTTAGCTGAATGCTCAGATCAGAAAGAAGTTTCACAGAATGCTTCTGTGTAGTTTATATTTGAATATATTCCTTTTTCCACTACTACGCTCTTAGCGCTCCAAATGTCCAGTTGAATTTTCTACAGAAAGAGTGTTCAGATCTGCTCAATCAAAAGTATGGTTTAACTCTGTTAGCTGAATGCACAGATCAGAAAGAAGTTTCACCGAATGATTCTGTGTAGTTTATATTTGAAGACATTCTTTTTTCCACTATTACCCTCTTAGCGCTCCGAATCTCCACTTGCATTTTCTACAAAAAGCGTGTTTCATAACTGCTCAATCAAAAATATGTTTTATCTCTGTTAACTGAATTTACAGATCAGAAATAAGTTTCACAGAATGCATCTGTGTAGTTTTTATTTGAAGATATTCTTTTTCCCAATGTAGGCCTCTTAGCGCTTAGCATGTCCAATTGCAGTTTCTACAGAAAGAGTGTTTCAGAACGGCTCAATCAAAAGTAAGGTTCAACTCTGTTAGCTGAATGCACAGAACAGAAAGAATTTTCACAGAATGCTACTGTGTAGTATATATTTGAATATATTCCTTTTTCCACTATTACCCTCTTAGCGCTCCGAATCTCCATTGCATTTTCTACAGAAAGAGTGTTTCAGAACGGCTCAATCAAAACTAAGGTTCAACTCTTTTAGTTGAACAAACAGAACAGAAAGAAGTTTCACACAATTCTTCTGTGTAGTTTTCATTTGTAGACATTCTTTTTCCCAATATAGGCCTCTTAGCGCTCAGAATGTCGAATTGCAGTTTCTACAGAAAGAGTATTTCAGAACGGCTAAATCAAAAGTAAGGTTCAACTCTGTTAGTTGCATGCACAGAACAGAAAGAAGTTTCATACAATGCTTCTTTGTAGTTTATATTTGAACATATTCTTTTTTCCACTATTACCCACTTAGCGCTACGAATGTCCAGTTGCGTTTTCTACAGACAGAGTGTTTCAAAACTGCTCAATCAAAAGTATGGTTTAACTCTGTTAGCTGAATGCTCAGATCAGAAAGCCGTTTCACAGAATGCTTCTGTGTAGTTTATATTTGAATATATTCCTTTTTCCACTACTACGCTCTTAGCGCTCCAAATGTCCAGTTGCATTTTCAACAGAAAGAGTGTTCAGATCTGCTCAATCAAAATTATGGTTTAACTCTGTTAGCTGAATGCACAGATCAGAAAGAAGTTTCACCGAATGATTCTGTGTAGTTTATATTTGAAGACATTCCTTTTTCCACTATTACCCTCTTAGCGCTCCGAATCTCCACTTGCATTTTCTACAAAAAGTGTGTTTCATAACTGCTCAATCAAAAATATGTTTTATCTCTGTTAACTGAATTTACAGATCAGAAATAAGTTTCACAGAATGCATCTGTGTAGTTTTTATTTGAAGATATTCTTTTTCCCAATGTAGGCCTCTTAGCGCTTAGCATGTCCAATTGCAGTTTCTACACAAAGATTGCTTCAGAACGGCTCAATCAAAAGTAAGGTTCGACTCTGTTAGTTGAATGCACAGAACATAAAGAATTTTCACAGAATGCTACTGTGTAGTTTATATTTGAATATATTCCTTTTTCCACTATTACCCTCTTAGCGCTCCGAATGTCCACTTGCATTTTCTACAGAAAGAGTGTTTCAGAACGGCTCAATCAAAACTAAGGTTCAACTCTTTTAGTTGAACAAACAGAACAGAAAGTGGTTTCACACAATTCTTCTGTGTAGTTTTTATTTGTAGACATTCTTTTTCCCAATATAGGCCTCTTAGCACTCAGAATGTCCAATTGCAGTTTCTACAGAAAGAGTGTTTCAGAACGGCTCAATCAAAAGTAAGGTTCAACTCTGTTAGCTGAATGCACAGAACAGAAACAGTTTTCACAGAATGCTACTGTGTAGTTTCTATTTGAATATATTCCTTTTTCCACTATTACCCTCTTTGCGCTCCGAATGTCCACTTGCATTTTCTACAGAAAGAGTGTTCAGAACTGCGCAATCAAAAGTATGGTTTAACTCTGTTAGCTTAATGAACATATCAGAAATAAGTTTCACACAATGCTTCTGTGTAGTTTTTATTTGAAGATATTATTTTTCCCAATATAGGCCTCTTAGCGCTCAGAATGTCCAATTGCAGTTTCTACAGAAAGAGTGTTTCAGAAAGGCTCAGTCAAAAGTAAGGTTCAACTCTGTTAGTTGAATGCACAGAACAGAAAGAAGTTACATACAATGCTTCTGTGTAGTTTATATTTGAACATATTCTTTTTTCCCCTATTACCCACTTAGCGCTACGAATGTCCAGTTGCATTTTCTACAGACAGAGTGTTTCAAAACTGCTCAATCAAAAGTATGGTTTAACTCTGTTAGCTGAATGCTCAGATCAGAAAGAAGTTTCCCAGAATGCTTCTGTGTAGTTTATATTTGAATATATTCCTTTTTCCACTACTACGCTCTTAGCGCTCCAAATGTCCTGTTGAATTTTCAACAGAAAGAGTGTTCAGATCTGCTCAATCAAAAGTATGGTTTAACTCTGTTAGCTGAATGCACAGATCAGAAAGAAGTTTCACCGAATGATTCTGTGTAGTTTATATTTGAAGACATTCCTTTTTCCACTATTACCCTCTTAGCGCTCCGAATCTCCACTTGCATTTTCTACAAAAAGAGTGTTTCATAACTGCTCAATCAAAAATATGTTTTATCTCTCTTAACTGAATTTACAGATCAAAAATAAGTTTCACAGATTGCATCTGTGTAGTTTTTATTTGAAGATATTCTTTTTCCCAATGTAGGCCTCTTAGCGCTTAGCATGTCCAATTGCAGTTTCTACAGAAAGAGTGTTTCAGAACGGCTCAATCAAAAGTAAGGTTCAACTCTGTTAGTTGAATGCACAGAACAGAAAGAATTTTCACAGAATGCTACTGTGTAGTTTATATTTGAATATATTCCTTTTTCCACTATTACCCTCTTAGCGCTCCGAATGTCCACTTGCATTTTCTACGGAAAGAGTGTTCAGAACTGCGCAATCAAAAGTATGGTTTAACTCTGTTAGCTTAATGAACATATCAGAAATAAGTTTCACACAATGCTTCTGTGTAGTTTTTATTTGAAGATATTATTTTTCCCAATATAGGCCTCTTAGCGCTCAGAATGTCCAATTGCAGTTTCTACAGAAAGAGTGTTTCAGAAAGGCTCAATCAAATGTAAGGTTCAACTCTGTTAGTTGAATGCACAGAACAGCAAGAAGTTTCATACAATGCTTCTGTGTAGTTTATATTTGAACATATTATTTTTCCACTATTACCCACTTAGCGCTACGAATGTCCAGTTGCATTTTCTACAGACAGAGTGTTTCAAAACTGCTCAATCATAAGTATGGTTTAACTCTGTTAGCTGAATGCTCAGATCAGAAAGAAGTTTCACAGAATGCTTCTGTGTAGTTTATAATTGAATATATTCCTTTTTCCACTACTACTCTCTTAGCGCTCCCAATGTCCAGTTGCATTTTCTACAGAAAGAGTGTTCAGATCTGCTCAATCAAAAGTATGGTTTAACTCTGTTAGCTGAATGCACAGATCAGAAAGAAGTTTCACAGAATGATTCTGTGTAGTTTATATTTGTAGACATTCCTTTTTCCACTAATACTCTCTTAGCGCTCCGAATCTCCACTTGCATTTTCTACAGAAAGAGTGTTTCAGAACGGCTCAATCAAAATTAAGGTTCAACTCTTTTAGTTGAACAAACAGAACAGAAAGAAGTTTCACACAATTCTTCTGTGTAGTTTTTATTTGTAGACATTCTTTTTCCCAATATAGGCCTCTTAGCGCTCAGAATGTCCAATTGCAGTTTCTACAGAAAGAGTGTTTCAGAACGGCTCAATCAAAAGTAAGGTTCAACTCTGTTAGTTGAATGCACAGAAGAGAAAGAAGTTTCATACAATGCTTCTGTGTAGTTTATATTTGAACATATTCTCTTTTCCACTATTACCCACTTAGCGCTACGAATGTCCAGTTGCATTTTCTACAGACAGAGTGTTTCAAAACTGCTCAATCAAAAGTATGGTTTAACTGTGTTAGCTGTATGCTCAGATCAGAAAAAGTTTCACAGAATGCTTCTGTGTAGTTTATATTTGAATATATTGCTTTTTCCACTACTACGCTCTTAGCGCTCCAAATGTCCAGTTGCATTTTCAACAGAAAGAGTGTTCAGATCTGCTCAATCAAAAGTATGGTTTAACTCTGTTAGCTTAATGAACATATCAGAAATAAGTTTCACACAATGCTTCTGTGTAGTTTTTATTTGAAGATATTATTTTTCCCAATATAGGCCTCTTAGCGCTCAGAATGTCCAATTGCTGTTTCTACAGAAAGAGTGTTTCAGAAAGGCTCAATCAAATGTAAGGTTCAACTCTGTTAGTTGAATGCACAGAACAGCAAGAAGTTTCATACAATGCTTCTGTGTAGTTTATATTTGAACATATTATTTTTCCACTATTACCCACTTAGCGCTACGAATGTCCAGTTGCATTTCCTACAGACAGAGTGTTTCAAAACTGCTCAATCATAATTATGGTTTAACTCTGTTAGCTGAATGCTCAGATCAGAAAGAAGTTTCACCGAATGATTCTGTGTAGTTTATATTTGAAGACATTCCTTTTTCCACTATTACCCTCTTAGCGCTCCGAATCTCCACTTGCATTTTCTACAAAAAGAGTGTTTCATAACTGCTCAATCAAAAATATGTTTTATCTCTCTTAACTGAATTTACAGATCAAAAATAAGTTTCACAGATTGCATCTGTGTAGTTTTTATTTGAAGATATTCTTTTTCCCAATGTAGGCCTCTTAGCGCTTAGCATGTCCAATTGCAGTTTCTACAGAAAGAGTGTTTCAGAACGGCTCAATCAAAAGTAAGGTTCAACTCTGTTAGTTGAATGCACAGAACAGAAAGAAGTTTCACAGAATGCTACTGTGTAGTTTATATTTGAATATATTCCTTTTTCCACTATTACCCTCTTAGCGCTCCGAATGTCCACTTGCATTTTCTACAGAAAGAGTGTTCAGAACTGCGCAATCAAAAGTATGGTTTAACTCTGTTAGCTTAATGAACATATCAGAAATAAGTTTCACGCAATGCTTCTGTGTAGTTTTTATTTGAAGATATCATTTTTCCCAATATAGGCCTCTTAGCGCTCAGAATGTCCAATTGCAGTTTCTACAGAAAGAGTGTTTCAGAAAGGCTCAGTCAAAAGTAAGGTTCAACTCTGTTAGTTGAATGCGCAGAACAGAAAGAAGTTTCATACAATGCTTCTGTGTAGTTTATATTTGAACATATTCTTTTTTCCCCTATTACCCACTAAGCGCTAAGAATGTCCAGTTGCATTTTCTACAGACAGAGTGTTTCAAAACTGCTCAATCAAATGTATGGTTTAACTCTGTTAGCTGAATGCTCAGATCAGAAAGAAGTTTCACAGAATGCTTCTGTGTAGTTAATATTTGAATATATTCCTTTTTCCACTGCTACTCTCTTAGCGCTCCAAATGTCCAGTTGCATTTTCTACAGAAAGAGGGTTCAGATCTGCTCAATCAAAAGTATGGTTAAACTCTGTTAGCTGAATGCACAGATCAGAAAGAAGTTTCACAGAATGATTCTGTGTAGTTTATATTTGGAGACATTCCTTTTTCCACTATTACCTTCTTAGCGCTCCGAATCTCCACTTGCATTTTCTACAGAAAGAGTGTTTCAGAACGGCTCAATCAAAACTAAGGTTCAACTCTTTTAGTTGAACAATCAGAACAGAAAGTAGTTTCACAAAATTCTTCTGTGTAGTTTTTATTTGTAGACATTCTTTTTCCCAATATAGGCCTCTTAGCGCTCAGAATGTCTAATTGCAGTTTCTACAGAAAGAGTGTTTCAGAACGGCTCAATCAAAAGTAAGGTTCAACTCTGTTAGTTGAATGCACAGAACAGAAAGAAGTTTCATACAATGCTTCTGTGTAGTTTATATTTGAACATATTCTTTTTTCCACTATTACCCACTTAGCGCTACGAATGTCCAGTTGCATTTTCTACAGACAGAGTGTTTCAAAACTGCTCAATCAAAAGTATGGTTTAACTCTGTTAGCTGAATGCTCAGATCAGAAAGAAGTTTCACAGAATGCTTCTGTGTAGTTTATATTTGAATATATTCCTTTTTCCACTACTATGCTCTTAGCGCTCCAAATGTCCAGTTGCATTTTCAACAGAAAGAGTGTTCAGATCTGCTCAATCAAAAGTATGGTTTAACTCTGTTAGCTGAATGCACAGATCAGAAAGAAGTTTCACCGAATGATTCTGTGTAGTTTATATTTGAAGACATTCCTTTTTCCACTATTACCCTCTTAGCGCTCCGAATCTCCACTTGCATTTTCTACAAAAAGAGTGTTTCATAACTGCTCAATCAAAAATATGTTTTATCTCTGTTAACTGAATTTACAGATCAGAAATAAGTTTCACAGAATGCATCTGTGTAGTTTTTATTTGAAGATATTCTTTTACCCAATGTAGGCCTCTTAGCGCTTAGCATGTCCAATTGCAGTTTCTACAGAAAGAGTGTTTCAGAACGGCTCAATCAAAAGTAAGGTTCAACTCTGTTAGTTGAATGCACAGAACAGAAAGAATTTTCACAGAATGCTACTGTGTAGTTTATATTTGAATATATTCCTTTTTCCACTATTACACTCTTAGCGCTCCGAATGTCCACTTGCATTTTCTACAGAAAGAGTGTTCAGAACTGCGCAATCAAAAGTATGGTTTAACTCTGTTAGCTTAATGAACATATCAGAAATAAGTTTCACACAATGCTTCTGTGTAGTTTTTATTTGAAGATATTATTTTTCCCAATATAGGCCTCTTAGCGCTCAGAATGTCCAATTGCAGATTCTACAGAAAGAGTGTTTCAGAAAGGCTCAATCAAAAGTAAGGTTCAACTCTGTTAGTTGAATGCACAGAACAGAAAGAAGTTTCATACAATGCTTCTGTGTAGTTTATATTTGAACATATTCTTTTTTCCACTATTACCCACTTAGCGCTACGAATGTCCAGTTGCATTTTCTACAGACAGAGTGTTTCAAAACTGCTCAATCAAAAGTATGGTTTAACTCTGTTAGCTGAATGCTCAGATCAGAAAGAAGTTTCACAGAATGCTTCTGTGTAGTTTATATTTGAATATATTACTTTTTCCACTACTACTCTCTTAGCGCTCCAAATTTCCAGTTGCATTTTCTACAGAAAGAGTGTTCAGATCTGCTCAATCAAAAGTATGGTTTAACTCTGTTAGCTGAATGCACAGATCAGAAAGAAGTTTCACAGAATGATTCTGTGTAGTTTATATTTGGAGACATTCCTTTTTCCACTATTACCCTCTTAGCGCTCCGAATCTCCACTTGCATTTTCTACAGAAAGAGTGTTTCAGAACGGCTCAATCAAAACTAAGGTTCAACTCTTTTAGTTGAACAAACAGAACAGAAAGAAGTTTCACACAATTCTTCTGTGTAGTTTTTATTTGTAGACATTCTTTTTCCCAGTATAGGCCTCTTAGCGCTCAGAATGTCCAATTGCAGTTTCTACAGAAAGAGTGTTTCAGAACGGCTCAATCAAAAGTAAGGTTCAACTCTGTTAGTTGAATGCACAGAACAGAAAGAAGTTTCATACAATGCTTCTGTGTAGTTTATATTTGAACATATTCTTTTTTCCACTATTACCCACTTAGCGCTACGAATGTCCAGTTGCATTTTCTACAGACAGAGTGTTTCAAAACTGCTCAATCAAAAGTATGGTTTAACTCTGTTAGCTGAATGCTCAGATCAGAAAGAAGTTTCACAGAATGCTTCTGTGTAGTTTATATTTGAATATATTCCTTTTTCCACTACTACTCTCTTAGCGCTCCAAATGTCCAGTTGCATTTTCTACAGAAAGAGTGTTCAGAACTGCTCAATCAAAAGTATGGTTTAACTCTGTTAGCTGAATGCACAGATCAGAAAGAAGTTTCACAGAATGATTCTGTGTAGTTTATATTTGGAGACATTCCTTTTTCCACTAATATTCTCTTAGCGCTCCGAATCTCCACTTGCATTTTCTACAGAAAGAGTGTTTCAGAACGGCTCAATCAAAATTAAGGTTCAACTCTTTTAGTTGAACAAACAGAACAGAAAGAAGTTTCACACAATTCTTCTGTGTAGTTTTTATTTGTAGACATTCTTTTTCCCAATATAGGCCTCTTAGCGCTCAGAATGTCCAATTGCAGTTTCTACAGAAAGAGTGTTTCAGAACGGCTCAATCAAAAGTAAGGTTCAACTCTGTTAGTTGAATGCACAGAAGAGAAAGAAGTTTCATACAATGCTTCTGTGTAGTTTATATTTGAACATATTCTCTTTTCCACTATTACCCACTTAGCGCTACGAATGTCCAGTTGCATTTTCTACAGACAGAGTGTTTCAAAACTGCTCAATCAAAAGTATGGTTTAACTGTGTTAGCTGTATGCTCAGATCAGAAAGAAGTTTCACAGAATGCTTCTGTGTAGTTTATATTTGAATATATTCCTTTTTACACTACTACGCTCTTAGCGCTCCAAATGTCCAGTTGCATTTTCAACAGAAAGAATGTTCAGATCTGCTCAATCAAAAGTATGGTTTAACTCTGTTAGCTTAATGAACATATCAGAAATAAGTTTCACACAATGCTTCTGTGTAGTTTTTATTTGAAGATATTATTTTTCCCAATATAGGCCTCTTAGCGCTCAGAATGTCCAATTGCAGTTTCTACAGAAAGAGTGTTTCAGAAAGGCTCAATCAAATGTAAGGTTCAACTCTGTTAGTTGAATGCACAGAACAGCAAGAAGTTTCATACAATGCTTCTGTGTAGTTTATATTTGAACATATTTTTTTTCCACTATTACCCACTTAGCGCTACGAATGTCCAGTTGCATTTTCTACAGACAGAGTGTTTCAAAACTGCTCAATCAAAAGTGTGGTTTAACTCTGTTAGCTGAATGCTCAGATCAGAAAGAAGTTTCACAGAATGCTTCTGTGTAGTTTATATTTGAATATATTCCTTTTTCAACTACTACACTCTTAGCGCTCCAAATGTCCAGTTGCATTTTCAACAGAAAGAGTGTTCAGATCTGCTCAATCAAAAGTATGGTTTAAATCTGTTAGCTGAATGCACAGATCAGAAAGAAGTTTCACCGAATGATTCTGTGTAGTTTATATTTGAAGACATTCCTTTTTCCACTGTTACCCTCTTAGCGCTCCGAATCTCCACTTGCATTTTCTACAAATAGAGTGTTTCATAACTGCTCAATCAAAAATATGTTTTATATCTGTTAACTGAATTTACAGATCAGAAATATGTTTCACAGAATGCATCTGTGTAGTTTTTATTTGAAGATATTCTTTTTCCCAATGTAGGCCTCTTAGCGCTTAGCATGTCCAATTGCAGTTTCTACAGAAAGAGTGTTTCAGAACGGCTCAATCAAAAGTAAGGTTCAACTCTGTTAGTTGAATGCACAGAACAGAAAGAATTTTCACAGAATGCTACTGTGTAGTTTATATTTGAATATATTCCTTTTTCCACTATTACCCTCTTAGCGCTCCGAATGTCCACTTGCATTTTCTACAGAAAGAGTGTTCAAAACTGCGCAATCAAAAGTATGGTTTAACTCTGTTAGCTTAATGAAAATATCAGAAATAAGTTTCACACAATGCTTCTGTGTAGTTTTTATTTGAAGATATCATTTTTCCCAATATAGGCCTCTTAGCGCTCAGAATGTCCAATTGCAGTTTCTACAGAAAGAGTGTTTCAGAAAGGCTCAGTCAAAAGTAAGGTTCAACTCTGTTAGTTGAATGCACAGAACAGAAAGAAGTTTCATACAATGCTTCTGTGTAGTTTATATTTGAACATATTTTTTTTCCACTATTACCCACTTAGCGCTACGAATGTCCAGTTGCATTTTCTACAGACAGAGTGTTTCAAAACTGCTCAATCAAAAGTGTGGTTTAACTCTGTTAGCTGAATGCTCAGATCAGAAAGAAGTTTCACAGAATGCTTCTGTGTAGTTTATATTTGAATATATTCCTTTTTCCACTACTACACTCTTAACGCTCCAAATGTCCAGTTGCATTTTCAACAGAAAGAGTGTTCAGATCTGCTCAATCAAAAGTATGGTTTAAATCTGTTAGCTGAATGCACAGATCAGAAAGAAGTTTCACCGAATGATTCTGTGTAGTTTATATTTGAAGACATTTCTTTTTCCACTGTTACCCTCTTAGCGCTCCGAATCTCCACTTGCATTTTCTACAAAAAGAGTGTTTCATAACTGCTCAATCAAAAATATGTTTTATATCTGTTAACTGAATTTACAGATCAGAAATATGTTTCACAGAATGCATCTGTGTAGTTTTTATTTGAAGATATTCTTTTTCCCAATGTAGGCCTCTTAGCGCTTAGCATGTCCAATTGCAGTTTCTACAGAAAGAGTGTTTCAGAACGGCTCAATCAAAAGTAAGGTTCAACTCTGTTAGTTGAATGCACAGAACAGAAAGAATTTTCACAGAATGCTACTGTGTAGTTTATATTTGAATATATTCCTTTTTCCACTATTACCCTCTTAGCGCTCCGAATGTCCACTTGCATTTTCTACAGAAAGAGTGTTCAGAACTGCGCAATCAAAAGTATGGTTTAACTCTGTTAGCTTAATGAAAATATCAGAAATAAGTTTCACACAATGCTTCTGTGTAGTTTTTATTTGAAGATATCATTTTTCCCAATATAGGCTTCTTAGCGCTCAGAATGTCCAATTGCAGTTTCTACAGAAAGAGTGTTTCAGAAAGGCTCAGTCAAAAGTAAGGTTCAACTCTGTTAGTTGAATGCACAGAACAGAAAGAAGTTTCATACAATGCTTCTGTGTAGTTTATATTTGAACATATTCTTTTTTCCCCTATTACCCACTTAGCGCTACGAATGTCCAGTTGCATTTTCTACAGACAGAGTGTTTGAAAACTGCTCAATCAAAAGTATGGTTTAACTCTGTTACCTGAATGCTCACATCAGAAAGAAGTTTCACAGAATGCTTCTGTGTAGTTTATATTTGAATATATTCCTTTTTCCACTACTACTCTCTTAGCGCTCCAAATGTCCAGTTGCATTTTCTACAGAAAGATTGTTCAGATCTGCTCAATCAAAAGTATGGTTTAACACTGTTAGCTGAATGCACAGATCAGAAAGAAGTTTCACAGAATGATTCTGTGTAGTTTATATTTGGAGACATTCCTTTTTCCACTATTACCTTCTTAGCGCTCCGAATCTCCACTTGCAATTTCTACAGAAAGTGTGTTTCAGAACGGTTCAATCAAAACTAAGGTTCAACTCTTTTAGTTGAACAATCAGAACAGAAAGTAGTTTCACACAATTCTTCTGTGTAGTTTTTATTTGTAGACATTCTTTTTCCCAATATAGGCCTCTTAGCGCTCAGAATGTCCAATTGCAGTTTCTACAGAAAGAGTGTTTCAGAACGGCTCAATCAAAAGTAAGGTTCAATTCTGTTAGTTGAATGCACAGAACAGAAAGAAGTTTCATACAATGCTTCTGTGTAGTTTATATTTGAACATATTCTTTTTTCCACTATTACCCACTTAGCGCTACGAATGTCCAGTTGCATTTTCTACAGACAGAGTGTTTCAAAACTGCTCAATCAAAAGTATGGTTTAACTCTGTTAGCTGAATGCTCAGATCAGAAAGAAGTTTCACAGAATGCTTCTGTGTAGTTTATATTTGAATATATTCCTTTTTCCACTACTACGCTCTTAGCGCTCCAAATGTCCAGTTGCATTTTCAACAGAAAGTGTGTTCAGATCTGCTCAATCAAAAGTATGCTTTAACTCTGTTAGCTGAATGCACAGATCAGAAAGAAGTTTCACCGAATGATTCTGTGTAGTTTATATTTGAAGACATTCCTTTTTCCACTATTACCCTCTTAGCGCTCCGAATCTCCACTTGCATTTTCTACAAAAAGAGTGTTTCATAACTGCTCAATCAAAAATATGTTTTATCTCTGTTAACTGAATTTACAGATCAGAAATAAGTTTCACAGAATGCATCTGTGTAGTTTTTATTTGAAGATATTCTTTTTCCCAATGTAGGCCTCTTAGCGCTTAGCATGTCCAATTGCAGTTTCTACAGAAAGAGTGTTTCAGAACGGCTCAATCAAAAGTAAGGTTCAACTCTGTTAGTTGAATGCACAGAACAGAAAGAATTTTCACTGAATGCTACTGTGTAGATTATATTTGAATATATTCCTTTTTCCACTATTACCCTCTTAGCGCTCCGAATGTCCACTTGCATTTTCTACAGAAAGAGTGTTCAGAACTGCGCAATCAAAAGTATGGTTTAACTCTGTTAGCTTAATGAACATATCAGAAATAAGTTTCACACAATGCTTCTGTGTAGTTTTTATTTGAAGATATTATTTTTCCCAATATAGGCCTCTTAGCGCTCAGAATGTCCAATTGCAGTTTCTACAGAAAGAGTGTTTCATAAAGGCTCAGTCAAAAGTAAGGTTCAACTCTGTTAGTTGAATGCACAGAAGAGAAAGAAGTTTCATACAATGCTTCTGTGTAGTTTATATTTGAACATATTCTTTTTTCCCCTATTACCCACTTAGCGCTACGAATGTCCAGTTGCATTTTCTACAGACAGAGTGTTTGAAAACTGCTCAATCAAAAGTATGGTTTAACTCTGTTACCTGAATGCTCACATCAGAAAGAAGTTTCACAGAATGCTTCTGTGTAGTTTATATTTGAATATATTCCTTTTTCCACTACTACTCTCTTAGCGCTCCAAATGTCCAGTTGCATTTTCTACAGAAAGAGTGTTCAGATCTGCTCAATCAAAAGTATGGTTTAACTCGGTTAGCTGAATGCACAGATCAGAAAGAAGTTTCACAGAATGATTCTGTGTAGTTTATATTTGGAGACATTCCTTTTTCCACTATTACCTTCTTAGCGCTCCGAATCTCCACTTGCAATTTCTACAGAAAGTGTGTTTCAGAACGGCTCAATCAAAACTAAGGTTCAACTCTTTTAGTTGAACAATCAGAACAGAAAGTAGTTTCACACAATTCTTCTGTGTAGTTTTTATTTGTAGACATTCGTTTTCCCAATATAGGCCTCTTAGCGCTCAGAATGTCCAATTGCAGTTTCTACAGAAAGAGTGTTTCAGAACGGCTCAATCAAAAGTAAGGTTCAATTCTGTTAGTTGAATGCACAGAACAGAAAGAAGTTTCATACAATGCTTCTGTGTAGTTTATATTTGAACATATTCTTTTTTCCACTATTACCCACTTAGCGCTACGAATGTCCAGTTGCATTTTCTACAGACAGAGTGTTTCAAAACTGCTCAATCAAAAGTATGGTTTAACTCTGTTAGCTGAATGCTCAGATCAGAAAGAAGTTTCACAGAATGCTTCTGTGTAGTTTATATTTGAATATATTCCTTTTTCCACTACTACGCTCTTAGCGCTCCAAATGTCCAGTTGCATTGTCTACAGAAAGAGTGTTCAGATCTGCTCAATCAAAAGTATGGTTTAACTCTGTTAGCTGAATGCACAGATCAGAAAGAAGTTTCACCGAATGATTCTGTGTAGTTTATATTTGAAGACATTCCTTTTTAAACTGTTACCCTCTTAGCGCTCCGAATCTCCACTTGCATTTTCTACAAAAAGAGTGTTTCATAACTGCTCAATCAAAAATATGTTTTATATCTGTTAACTGAATTTAGAGATCAGAAATATGTTTCACAGAATGCATCTGTGTAGTTTTTATTTGAAGATATTCTTTTTCCCAATGTAGGCCTCTTAGCGCTTAGGATGTCCAATTGCAGTTTCTACAGAAAGAGTGTTTCAGAACGGCTCAATCAAAAGTAAGGTTCAACTCTGTTAGTTGAATGCACAGAACAGAAAGAATTTTCACAGAATGCTACTGTGTAGTTTATATTTTAATATATTCCTTTTTCCACTATTACCCTCTTAGCGCTCCGAATGTCCACTTGCATTTTCTACAGAAAGAGTGTTCAGAACTGCGCAATCAAAAGTATGGTTTAACTCTGTTAGCTTAATGAACATATCAGAAATAAGTTTCACACAATGCTTCTGTGTAGTTTTTATTTGAAGATATCATTTTTCCCAATATAGGCCTCTTAGCGCTCAGAATGTCCAATTGCAGTTTCTACAGAAAGATTGTTTCAGAAAGGCTCAGTCAAAAGTAAGGTTCAACTCTGTTAGTTGAATGCACAGAACAGAAAGAAGTTTCATACAATGCTTCTGTGTAGTTTATATTTGAACATATTCTTTTTTCCCCTATTACCCACTTAGCGCTACGAATGTCCAGTTGCATTTTCTACAGACAGAGTGTTTGAAAACTGCTCAATCAAAAGTATGGTTTAACTCTGTTACCTGAATGCTCACATCAGAAAGAAGTTTCACAGAATGCTTCTGTGTAGTTTATATTTGAATATATTCCTTTTTCCACTACTACTCTCTTAGCGCTCCAAATGTCCAGTTGCATTTTCTACAGAAAGAGTGTTCAGATCTGCTCAATCAAAAGTATGGTTTAACACTGTTAGCTGAATGCACAGATCAGAAAGAAGTTTCACAGAATGATTCTGTGTAGTTTATATTTGGAGACATTCCTTTTTCCACTATTACCTTCTTAGCGCTCCGAATCTCCACTTGCAATTTCTACAGAAAGTGTGTTTCAGAACGGCTCAATCAAAACTAAGGTTCAACTCTTTTAGTTGAACAATCAGAACAGAAAGTAGCTTCACACAATTCTTCTGTGTAGTTTTTATTTGTAGACATTCTTTTTCCCAATATAGGCCTCTTAGCGCTCAGAATGTCCAATTGCAGTTTCTACAGAAAGAGTGTTTCAGAACGGCTCAATCAAAAGTAAGGTTCAATTCTGTTAGTTGAATGCACAGAACAGAAAGAAGTTTCATACAATGCTTCTGTGTAGTTTATATTTGAACATATTCTTTTTTCCCCTATTACCCACTAAGCGCTAAGAATGTCCAGTTGCATTTTCTACAGACAGAGTGTTTCAAAACTGCTCAATCAAATGTATGGTTTAACTCTGTTAGCTGAATGCTCAGATCAGAAAGAAGTTTCACAGAATGCTTCTGTGTAGTTAATATTTGAATATATTCCTTTTTCCACTGCTACTCTCTTAGCGCTCCAAATGTCCAGTTGCATTTTCTACAGAAAGAGTGTTCAGATCTGCTCAATCAAAAGTATGGTTAAACTCTGTTAGCTGAATGCACAGATCAGAAAGAAGTTTCACAGAATGATTCTGTGTAGTTTATATTTGGAGACATTCCTTTTTCCACTATTACCTTCTTAGCGCTCCGAATCTCCACTTGCATTTTCTACAGAAAGAGTGTTTCAGAACGGCTCAATCAAAACTAAGGTTCAACTCTTTTAGTTGAACAATCAGAACAGAAAGTAGTTTCACACAATTCTTCTGTGTAGTTTTTATTTGTAGACATTCTTTTTCCCAATATAGGCCTCTTAGCGCTCAGAATGTCCAATTGCAATTTCTACAGAAAGAGTGTTTCAGAATGGCTCAATCAAAAGTAAGGTTCAATTCTGTTAGTTGAATGCACAGAACAGAAAGAAGTTTCATACAATGCTTCTGTGTAGTTTATATTTGAACATATTCTTTTTTCCACTATTACCCACTTAGCGCTACGAATGTCCAGTTGCATTTTCTACAGACAGAGTGTTTCAAAACTGCTCAATCAAAAGTATGGTTTAACTCTGTTAGCTGAATGCTCAGATCAGAAAGAAGTTTCACAGAATGCTTCTGTGTAGTTTATATTTGAATATATTACTTTTTCCACTACTACGCTCTTAGCGCTCCAAATGTCCAGTTGCATTTTCAACAGAAAGAGTGTTCAGATCTGCTCAATCAAAAGTATGCTTTAACTCTGTTAGCTGAATGCACAGATCAGAAAGAAGTTTCACCGAATGATTCTGTGTAGTTTATATTTGAAGACATTCCTTTTTCCACTATTACCCTCTTAGCGCTCCGAATCTCCACTTGCATTTTCTACAAAAAGAGTGTTTCATAACTGCTCAATCAAAAATATGTTTTATCTCTGTTAACTGAATTTACAGATCAGAAATAAGTTTCACAGAATGCATCTGTGTAGTTTTTATTTGAAGATATTCTTTTTCCCAATGTAGGCCTCTTAGCGCTTAGCATGTCCAATTGCAGTTTCTACAGAAAGAGTGTTTCAGAACGGCTCAATCAAAAGTAAGGTTCAACTCTGTTAGTTGAATGCAAAGAACAGAAAGAATTTTCACAGAATGCTACTGTGTAGTTTATATTTGAATATATTCCTTTTTCCACTATTACCCTCTTAGCGCTCCGAATGTCCACTTGCATTTTCTACAGAAAGAGTGTTCAGAACTGCGCAATCAAAAGTATGGTTTAACTCTGTTAGCTTAATGAACATATCAGAAATAAGTTTCACACAATGCTTCTGTGTAGTTTTTATTTGAAGATATTATTTTTCCCAATATAGGCCTCTTAGCGCTCAGAATGTCCAATTGCAGTTTCTACAGAAAGAGTGTTTCATAAAGGCTCAGTCAAAAGTAAGGTTCAACTCTGTTAGTTGAATGCACAGAAGAGAAAGAAGTTTCATACAATGCTTCTGTGTAGTTTATATTTGAACATATTCTTTTTTCCCCTATTACCCACTTAGCGCTACGAATGTCCAGTTGCATTTTCTACAGACAGAGTGTTTGAAAACTGCTCAATCAAAAGTATGGTTTAACTCTGTTACCTGAATGCTCACATCAGAAAGAAGTTTCACAGAATGCTTCTGTGTAGTTTATATTTGAATATATTACTTTTTCCACTACTACTCTCTTAGCGCTCCAAATGTCCAGTTGCATTTTCTACAGAAAGAGTGTTCAGATCTGCTCAATCAAAAGTATGGTTTAACTCTGTTAGCTGAATGCACAGATCAGAAAGAAGTTTCACAGAATGATTCTGTGTAGTTTATATTTGGAGACATTCCTTTTTCCACTATTACCTTCTTAGCGCTCCGAATCTCCACTTGCATTTTCTACAGAAAGTGTGTTTCAGAACGGCTCAATCAAAACTAAGGTTCAACTCTTTTAGTTGAACAATCAGAACAGAAAGTAGTTTCACACAATTCTTCTGTGTAGTTTTTATTTGTAGACATTCTTTTTCCCAATATAGGCCTCTTAGCGCTCAGAATGTCCAATTGCAGTTTCTACAGAAAGAGTGTTTCAGAACGGCTCAATCAAAAGTAAGGTTCAATTCTGTTAGTTGAATGCACAGAACAGAAAGAAGTTTCATACAATGCTTCTGTGTAGTTTATATTTGAACATATTCTTTTTTCCACTATTACCCACTTAGCGCTACGAATGTCCAGTTGGATTTTCTACAGACAGAGTGTTTCAAAACTGCTCAATCAAAAGTATGGTTTAACTCTGTTAGCTGAATGCTCAGATCAGAAAGAAGTTTCACAGAATGCTTCTGTGTAGTTTATATTTGAATATATTCCTTTTTCCACTACTACGCTCTTAGCGCTCCAAATGTCCAGTTGCATTTTCTACAGAAAGAGTGTTCAGATCTGCTCAATCAAAAGTATGGTTTAACTCTGTTAGCTGAATGCACAGATCAGAAAGAAGTTTCACCGAATGATTCTGTGTAGTTTATATTTGAAGACATTCCTTTTTCCACTGTTACCCTCTTAGCGCTCCGAATCTCCACTTGCATTTGCTACAAAAAGAGTGTTTCATAACTGCTCAATCAAAAATATGTTTTATATCTGTTAACTGAATTTACAGATCAGAAATAAGTTTCACAGAATGCATCTGTGTAGTTTTTATTTGAAGATATTCTTTTTCCCAATGTAGGCCTCTTAGCGCTTAGGATGTCCAATTGCAGTTTCTTCAGAAAGAGTGTTTCAGAACGGCTCAATCAAAAGTAAGGTTCAACTCTGTTAGTTGAATGCACAGAACAGAAAGAATTTTCACAGAATGCTACTGTGTAGTTTATATTTGAATATATTCCTTTTTCCACTATTACCCTCTTAGCGCTCCGAATGTCCACTTGCATTTTCTACAGAAAGAGTGTTCAGAACTGCGCAATCAAAAGTATGGTTTAACTCTGTTAGCTTAATGAAAATATCAGAAATAAGTTTCACACAATGCTTCTGTGTAGTTTTTATTTGAAGATATCATTTTTCCCAATATAGGCCTCTTAGCGCTCAGAATGTCCAATTGCAGTTTCTACAGAAAGAGTGTTTCAGAAAGGCTCAGTCAAAAGTAAGGTTCAACTCTGTTAGTTGAATGCACAGAACAGAAAGAAGTTTCATACAATGCTTCTGTGTAGTTTATATTTGAACATATTCTTTTTTCCCCTATTACCCACTTAGCGCTACGAATGTCCAGTTGCATTTTCTACAGACAGAGTGTTTGAAAACTGCTCAATCAAAAGTATGGTTTAACTCTGTTACCTGAATGCTCACATCAGAAAGAAGTTTCACAGAATGCTTCTGTGTAGTTTATATTTGAATATATTCCTTTTTCCACTACTACTCTCTTAGCGCTCCAAATGTCCAGTTGCATTTTCTACAGAAAGAGTGTTCAGATCTGCTCAATCAAAAGTATGGTTTAACACTGTTAGCTGAATGCACAGATCAGAAAGAAGTTTCACAGAATGATTCTGTGTAGTTTATATTTGGAGACATTCCTTTTTCCACTATTACCTTCTTAGCGCTCCGAATCTCCACTTGCAATTTCTACAGAAAGTGTGTTTCAGAACGGCTCAATCAAAACTAAGGTTCAACTCTTTTAGTTGAACAATCAGAACAGAAAGTAGCTTCACACAATTCTTCTGTGTAGTTTTTATTTGTAGACATTCTTTTTCCCAATATAGGCCTCTTAGCGCTCAGAATGTCCAAATGCAGTTTCTACAGAAAGAGTGTTTCAGAACGGCTCAATCAAAAGTAAGGTTCAATTCTGTTAGTTGAATGCACAGAACAGAAATAAGTTTCATACAATGCTTCTGTGTAGTTTTTATTTGAACATATTCTTTTTTCCACTATTACCCTCTTAGCGCTCCGAATCTCCACTTGCATTTTCTACAAAAAGAGTGTTTCATAACTGCTCAATCAAAAATATGTTTTATCTCTGTTAACTGAATTTACAGATCAGAAATAAGTTTCACAGAATGCATCTGTGTAGTTTTTATTTGAAGATATTCTTTTTCCCAATGTAGGCCTCTTAGCGCTTAGCATGTCCAATTGCAGTTTCTACAGAAAGAGTGTTTCAGAACGGCTCAATCAAAAGTAAGGTTCAACTCTGTTAGTTGAATGCACAGAACAGAAAGAAGTTTCACAGAATGCTACTGTGTAGTTTATATTTGAATATATTCCTTTTTCCACTATTACCCTCTTAGCGCTCCGAATGTCCACTTGCATTTTCTACAGAAAGAGTGTTCAGAACTGCGCAATCAAAAGTATGGTTTAACTCTGTTAGCTTAATGAACATATCAGAAATAAGTTTCACGCAATGCTTCTGTGTAGTTTTTATTTGAAGATATCATTTTTCCCAATATAGGCCTCTTAGCGCTCAGAATGTCCAATTGCAGTTTCTACAGAAAGAGTGTTTCAGAAAGGCTCAGTCAAAAGTAAGGTTCAACTCTGTTAGTTGAATGCGCAGAACAGAAAGAAGTTTCATACAATGCTTCTGTGTAGTTTATATTTGAACATATTCTTTTTTCCCCTATTACCCACTAAGCGCTAAGAATGTCCAGTTGCATTTTCTACAGACAGAGTGTTTCAAAACTGCTCAATCAAATGTATGGTTTAACTCTGTTAGCTGAATGCTCAGATCAGAAAGAAGTTTCACAGAATGCTTCTGTGTAGTTAATATTTGAATATATTCCTTTTTCCACTGCTACTCTCTTAGCGCTCCAAATGTCCAGTTGCATTTTCTACAGAAAGAGTGTTCAGATCTGCTCAATCAAAAGTATGGTTAAACTCTGTTAGCTGAATGCACAGATCAGAAAGAAGTTTCACAGAATGATTCTGTGTAGTTTATATTTGGAGACATTCCTTTTTCCACTATTACCTTCTTAGCGCTCCGAATCTCCACTTGCATTTTCTACAGAAAGAGTGTTTCAGAACGGCTCAATCAAAACTAAGGTTCAACTCTTTTAGTTGAACAATCAGAACAGAAAGTAGTTTCACACAATTCTTCTGTGTAGTTTTTATTTGTAGACATTCTTTTTCCCAATATAGGCCTCTTAGCGCTCAGAATGTCTAATTGCAGTTTCTACAGAAAGAGTGTTTCAGAACGGCTCAATCAAAAGTAAGGTTCAACTCTGTTAGTTGAATGCACAGAACAGAAAGAAGTTTCATACAATGCTTCTGTGTAGTTTATATTTGAACATATTCTTTTTTCCACTATTACCCACTTAGCGCTACGAATGTCCAGTTGCATTTTCTACAGACAGAGTGTTTCAAAACTGCTCAATCAAAAGTATGGTTTAACTCTGTTAGCTGAATGCTCAGATCAGAAAGAAGTTTCACAGAATGCTTCTGTGTAGTTTATATTTGAATATATTCCTTTTTCCACTACTATGCTCTTAGCGCTCCAAATGTCCAGTTGCATTTTCAACAGAAAGAGTGTTCAGATCTGCTCAATCAAAAGTATGGTTTAACTCTGTTAGCTGAATGCACAGATCAGAAAGAAGTTTCACCGAATGATTCTGTGTAGTTTATATTTGAAGACATTCCTTTTTCCACTATTACCCTCTTAGCGCTCCGAATCTCCACTTGCATTTTCTACAAAAAGAGTGTTTCATAACTGCTCAATCAAAAATATGTTTTATCTCTGTTAACTGAATTTACAGATCAGAAATATGTTTCACAGAATGCATCTGTGTAGTTTTTATTTGAAGATATTCTTTTACCCAATGTAGGCCTCTTAGCGCTTAGCATGTCCAATTGCAGTTTCTACAGAAAGAGTGTTTCAGAACGGCTCAATCAAAAGTAAGGTTCAACTCTGTTAGTTGAATGCACAGAACAGAAAGAATTTTCACAGAATGCTACTGTGTAGTTTATATTTGAATATATTCCTTTTTCCACTATTACACTCTTAGCGCTCCGAATGTCCACTTGCATTTTCTACAGAAAGAGTGTTCAGAACTGCGCAATCAAAAGTATGGTTTAAATCTGTTAGCTTAATGAACATATCAGAAATAAGTTTCACACAATGCTTCTGTGTAGTTTTTATTTGAAGATATTATTTTTCCCAATATAGGCCTCTTAGCGCTCAGAATGTCCAATTGCAGATTCTACAGAAAGAGTGTTTCAGAAAGGCTCAATCAAAAGTAAGGTTCAACTCTGTTAGTTGAATGCACAGAACAGAAAGTAGTTTCATACAATGCTTCTGTGTAGTTTATATTTGAACATATTCTTTTTTCCACTATTACCCACTTAGCGCTACGAATGTCCAGTTGCATTTTCTACAGACAGAGTGTTTCAAAACTGCTCAATCAAAAGTATGGTTTAACTCTGTTAGCTGAATGCTCAGATCAGAAAGAAGTTTCACAGAATGCTTCTGTGTAGTTTATATTTGAATATATTACTTTTTCCACTACTACTCTCTTAGCGCTCCAAATTTCCAGTTGCATTTTCTACAGAAAGAGTGTTCAGATCTGCTCAATCAAAAGTATGGTTTAACTCTGTTAGCTGAATGCACAGATCAGAAAGAAGTTTCACAGAATGATTCTGTGTAGTTTATATTTGGAGACATTCCTTTTTCCACTATTACCCTCTTAGCGCTCCGAATCTCCACTTGCATTTTCTACAGAAAGAGTGTTTCAGAACGGCTCAATCAAAACTAAGGTTCAACTCTTTTAGTTGAGCAAACAGAACAGAAAGAAGTTTCACACAATTCTTCTGTGTAGTTTTTATTTGTAGACATTCTTTTTCCCAGTATAGGCCTCTTAGCGCTCAGAATGTCCAATTGCAGTTTCTACAGAAAGAGTGTTTCAGAACGGCTCAATCAAAAGTAAGGTTCAACTCTGTTAGTTGAATGCACAGAACAGAAAGAAGTTTCATACAATGCTTCTGTGTAGTTTATATTTGAACATATTCTTTTTTCCACTATTACCCACTTAGCGCTACGAATGTCCAGTTGCATTTTCTACAGACAGAGTGTTTCAAAACTGCTCAATCAAAAGTATGGTTTAACTCTGTTAGCTGAATGCTCAGATCAGAAAGAAGTTTCACAGAATGCTTCTGTGTAGTTTATATTTGAATATATTCCTTTTTCCACTACTACGGTCTTAGCGCTCCAAATGTCCAGTTGCATTTTCTACAGAAATAGTGTTCAGAACTGCTCAATCAAAAGTATGGTTTAACTCTGTTAGCTGAATGCACAGATCAGAAAGAAGTTTCACAGAATGATTCTGTGTAGTTTATATTTGGAGACATTCCTTTTTCCACTAATATTCTCTTAGCGCTCCGAATCTCCACTTGCATTTTCTACAGAAAGAGTGTTTCAGAACGGCTCAATCAAAATTAAGGTTCAATTCTTTTAGTTGAACAAACAGAACAGAAAGAAGTTTCACACAATTCTTCTGTGTAGTTTTTATTTGTAGACATTCTTTTTCCCAATATAGGCCTCTTAGCGCTCAGAATGTCCAATTGCAGTTTCTACAGAAAGAGTGTTTCAGAACGGCTCAATCAAAAGTAAGGTTCAACTCTGTTAGTTGAATGCACAGAAGAGAAAGAAGTTTCATACAATGCTTCTGTGTAGTTTATATTTGAACATATTCTCTTTTCCACTATTACCCACTTAGCGCTACGAATGTCCAGTTGCATTTTCTACAGACAGAGTGTTTCAAAACTGCTCAATCAAAAGTATGGTTTAACTGTGTTAGCTGTATGCTCAGATCAGAAAGAAGTTTCACAGAATGCTTCTGTGTAGTTTATATTTGAATATATTCCTTTTTCCACTACTACGCTCTTAGCGCTCCAAATGTCCAGTTGCATTTTCAACAGAAAGAATGTTCAGATCTGCTCAATCAAAAGTATGGTTTAACTCTGTTAGCTTAATGAACATATCAGAAATAAGTTTCACACAATGCTTCTGTGTAGTTTTTATTTGAAGATATTATTTTTCCCAATATAGGCCTCTTAGCGCTCAGAATGTCCAATTGCAGTTTCTACAGAAAGAGTGTTTCAGAAAGGCTCAATCAAATGTAAGGTTCAACTCTGTTATTTGAATGCACAGAACAGCAAGAAGTTTCATACAATGCTTCTGTGTAGTTTATATTTGAACATATTTTTTTTCCACTATTACCCACTTAGCGCTACGAATGTCCAGTTGCATTTTCTACAGACAGAGTGTTTCAAAACTGCTCAATCAAAAGTGTGGTTTAACTCTGTTAGCTGAATGCTCAGATCAGAAAGAAGTTTCACAGAATGCTTCTGTGTAGTTTATATTTGAATATATTCCTTTTTCAACTACTACACTCTTAGTGCTCCAAATGTCCAGTTGCATTTTCAACAGAAAGAGTGTTCAGATCTGCTCAATCAAAAGTATGGTTTAAATCTGTTAGCTGAATGCACAGATCAGAAAGAAGTTTCACCGAATGATTCTGTGTAGTTTATATTTGAAGACATTCCTTTTTCCACTGTTACCCTCTTAGCGCTCCGAATCTCCACTTGCATTTTCTACAAAAAGAGTGTTTCATAACTGCTCAATCAAAAATATGTTTTATATCTGTTAACTGAATTTACAGATCAGAAATATGTTTCACAGAATGCATCTGTGTAGTTTTTATTTGAAGATATTCTTTTTCCCAATGTAGGCCTCTTAGCGCTTAGCATGTCCAATTGCAGTTTCTACAGAAAGAGTGTTTCAGAACGGCTCAATCAAAAGTAAGGTTCAACTCTGTTAGTTGAATGCACAGAACAGAAAGAATTTTCACAGAATGCTACTGTGTAGTTTATATTTGAATATATTCCTTTTTCCACTATTACCCTCTTAGCGCTCCGAATGTCCACTTGCATTTTCTACAGAAAGAGTGTTCAGAACTGCGCAATCAAAAGTATGGTTTAACTCTGTTAGCTTAATGAAAATATCAGAAATAAGTTTCACACAATGCTTCTGTGTAGTTTTTATTTGAAGATATCATTTTTCCCAATATAGGCCTCTTAGCGCTCAGAATGTCCAATTGCAGTTTCTACAGAAAGAGTGTTTCAGAAAGGCTCAGTCAAAAGTAAGGTTCAACTCTGTTAGTTGAATGCACAGAACAGAAAGAAGTTTCATACAATGCTTCTGTGTAGTTTATATTTGAACATATTTTTTTTCCACTATTACCCACTTAGCGCTACGAATGTCCAGTTGCATTTTCTACAGACAGAGTGTTTCAAAACTGCTCAATCAAAAGTGTGGTTTAACTCTGTTAGCTGAATGCTCAGATCAGAAAGAAGTTTCACAGAATGCTTCTGTGTAGTTTATATTTGAATATATTCCTTTTTCCACTACTACACTCTTAACGCTCCAAATGTCCAGTTGCATTTTCAACAGAAAGAGTGTTCAGATCTGCTCAATCAAAAGTATGGTTTAAATCTGTTAGCTGAATGCACAGATCAGAAAGAAGTTTCACCGAATGATTCTGTGTAGTTTATATTTGAAGACATTCCTTTTTCCACTGTTACCCTCTTAGCGCTCCGAATCTCCACTTGCATTTTCTACAAAAAGAGTGTTTCATAACTGCTCAATCAAAAATATGTTTTATATCTGTTAACTGAATTTACAGATCAGAAATATGTTTCACAGAATGCATCTGTGTAGTTTTTATTTGAAGATATTCTTTTTCCCAATGTAGGCCTCTTAGCGCTTAGCATGTCCAATTGCAGTTTCTACAGAAAGAGTGTTTCAGAACGGCTCAATCAAAAGTAAGGTTCAACTCTGTTAGTTGAATGCACAGAACAGAAAGAATTTTCACAGAATGCTACTGTGTAGTTTATATTTGAATATATTCCTTTTTCCACTATTACCCTCTTAGCGCTCCGAATGTCCACTTGCATTTTCTACAGA
This sequence comes from Symphalangus syndactylus, assembly GCF_028878055.3. Taxonomy (NCBI): domain Eukaryota; kingdom Metazoa; phylum Chordata; class Mammalia; order Primates; family Hylobatidae; genus Symphalangus; species Symphalangus syndactylus. The sequence goes on from NC_072425.2 coordinate 1,719,436, forward strand.
AAGAGTGTTCAGAACTGCGCAATCAAAAGTATGGTTTAACTCTGTTAGCTTAATGAAAATATCAGAAATAAGTTTCACACAATGCTTCTGTGTAGTTTTTATTTGAAGATATCATTTTTCCCAATATAGGCCTCTTAGCGCTCAGAATGTCCAATTGCAGTTTCTACAGAAAGAGTGTTTCAGAAAGGCTCAGTCAAAAGTAAGGTTCAACTCTGTTAGTTGAATGCACAGAACAGAAAGAATTTTCATACAATGCTTCTGTGTAGTTTATATTTGAACATATTCTTTTTTCCCCTATTACCCACTTAGCGCTACGAATGTCCAGTTGCATTTTCTACAGACAGAGTGTTTGAAAACTGCTCAATCAAAAGTATGGTTTAACTCTGTTACCTGAATGCTCACATCAGAAAGAAGTTTCACAGAATGCTTCTGTGTAGTTTATATTTGAATATATTCCTTTTTCCACTACTACTCTCTTAGCGCTCCAAATGTCCAGTTGCATTTTCTACAGAAAGATTGTTCAGATCTGCTCAATCAAAAGTATGGTTTAACACTGTTAGCTGAATGCACAGATCAGAAAGAAGTTTCACAGAATGATTCTGTGTAGTTTATATTTGGAGACATTCCTTTTTCCACTATTACCTTCTTAGCGCTCCGAATCTCCACTTGCAATTTCTACAGAAAGTGTGTTTCAGAACGGCTCAATCAAAACTAAGGTTCAACTCTTTTAGTTGAACAATCAGAACAGAAAGTAGTTTCACACAATTCTTCTGTGTAGTTTTTATTTGTAGACATTCTTTTTCCCAATATAGGCCTCTTAGCGCTCAGAATGTCCAATTGCAGTTTCTACAGAAAGAGTGTTTCAGAACGGCTCAATCAAAAGTAAGGTTCAATTCTGTTAGTTGAATGCACAGAACAGAAAGAAGTTTCATACAATGCTTCTGTGTAGTTTATATTTGAACATATTCTTTTTTCCACTATTACCCACTTAGCGCTACGAATGTCCAGTTGCATTTTCTACAGACAGAGTGTTTCAAAACTGCTCAATCAAAAGTATGGTTTAACTCTGTTAGCTGAATGCTCAGATCAGAAAGAAGTTTCACAGAATGCTTCTGTGTAGTTTATATTTGAATATATTCCTTTTTCCACTACTACGCTCTTAGCGCTCCAAATGTCCAGTTGCATTTTCAACAGAAAGAGTGTTCAGATCTGCTCAATCAAAAGTATGCTTTAACTCTGTTAGCTGAATGCACAGATCAGAAAGAAGTTTCACCGAATGATTCTGTGTAGTTTATATTTGAAGACATTCCTTTTTCCACTATTACCCTCTTAGCGCTCCGAATCTCCACTTGCATTTTCTACAAAAAGAGTGTTTCATAACTGCTCAATCAAAAATATGTTTTATCTCTGTTAACTGAATTTACAGATCAGAAATAAGTTTCACAGAATGCATCTGTGTAGTTTTTATTTGAAGATATTCTTTTTCCCAATGTAGGCCTCTTAGCGCTTAGCATGTCCAATTGCAGTTTCTACAGAAAGAGTGTTTCAGAACGGCTCAATCAAAAGTAAGGTTCAACTCTGTTAGTTGAATGCACAGAACAGAAAGAAGTTTCACAGAATGCTACTGTGTAGTTTATATTTGAATATATTCCTTTTTCCACTATTACCCTCTTAGCGCTCCGAATGTCCACTTGCATTTTCTACAGAAAGAGTGTTCAGAACTGCGCAATCAAAAGTATGGTTTAACTCTGTTAGCTTAATGAACATATCAGAAATAAGTTTCACGCAATGCTTCTGTGTAGTTTTTATTTGAAGATATCATTTTTCCCAATATAGGCCTCTTAGCGCTCAGAATGTCCAATTGCAGTTTCTACAGAAAGAGTGTTTCAGAAAGGCTCAGTCAAAAGTAAGGTTCAACTCTGTTAGTTGAATGCGCAGAACAGAAAGAAGTTTCATACAATGCTTCTGTGTAGTTTATATTTGAACATATTCTTTTTTCCCCTATTACCCACTAAGCGCTAAGAATGTCCAGTTGCATTTTCTACAGACAGAGTGTTTCAAAACTGCTCAATCAAATGTATGGTTTAACTCTGTTAGCTGAATGCTCAGATCAGAAAGAAGTTTCACAGAATGCTTCTGTGTAGTTAATATTTGAATATATTCCTTTTTCCACTGCTACTCTCTTAGCGCTCCAAATGTCCAGTTGCATTTTCTACAGAAAGAGTGTTCAGATCTGCTCAATCAAAAGTATGGTTAAACTCTGTTAGCTGAATGCACAGATCAGAAAGAAGTTTCACAGAATGATTCTGTGTAGTTTATATTTGGAGACATTCCTTTTTCCACTATTACCTTCTTAGCGCTCCGAATCTCCACTTGCATTTTCTACAGAAAGAGTGTTTCAGAACGGCTCAATCAAAACTAAGGTTCAACTCTTTTAGTTGAACAATCAGAACAGAAAGTAGTTTCACACAATTCTTCTGTGTAGTTTTTATTTGTAGACATTCTTTTTCCCAATATAGGCCTCTTAGCGCTCAGAATGTCTAATTGCAGTTTCTACAGAAAGAGTGTTTCAGAACGGCTCAATCAAAAGTAAGGTTCAACTCTGTTAGTTGAATGCACAGAACAGAAAGAAGTTTCATACAATGCTTCTGTGTAGTTTATATTTGAACATATTCTTTTTTCCACTATTACCCACTTAGCGCTACGAATGTCCAGTTGCATTTTCTACAGACAGAGTGTTTCAAAACTGCTCAATCAAAAGTATGGTTTAACTCTGTTAGCTGAATGCTCAGATCAGAAAGAAGTTTCACAGAATGCTTCTGTGTAGTTTATATTTGAATATATTCCTTTTTCCACTACTATGCTCTTAGCGCTCCAAATGTCCAGTTGCATTTTCAACAGAAAGAGTGTTCAGATCTGCTCAATCAAAAGTATGGTTTAACTCTGTTAGCTGAATGCACAGATCAGAAAGAAGTTTCACCGAATGATTCTGTGTAGTTTATATTTGAAGACATTCCTTTTTCCACTATTACCCTCTTAGCGCTCCGAATCTCCACTTGCATTTTCTACAAAAAGAGTGTTTCATAACTGCTCAATCAAAAATATGTTTTATCTCTGTTAACTGAATTTACAGATCAGAAATATGTTTCACAGAATGCATCTGTGTAGTTTTTATTTGAAGATATTCTTTTACCCAATGTAGGCCTCTTAGCGCTTAGCATGTCCAATTGCAGTTTCTACAGAAAGAGTGTTTCAGAACGGCTCAATCAAAAGTAAGGTTCAACTCTGTTAGTTGAATGCACAGAACAGAAAGAATTTTCACAGAATGCTACTGTGTAGTTTATATTTGAATATATTCCTTTTTCCACTATTACACTCTTAGCGCTCCGAATGTCCACTTGCATTTTCTACAGAAAGAGTGTTCAGAACTGCGCAATCAAAAGTATGGTTTAAATCTGTTAGCTTAATGAACATATCAGAAATAAGTTTCACACAATGCTTCTGTGTAGTTTTTATTTGAAGATATTATTTTTCCCAATATAGGCCTCTTAGCGCTCAGAATGTCCAATTGCAGATTCTACAGAAAGAGTGTTTCAGAAAGGCTCAATCAAAAGTAAGGTTCAACTCTGTTAGTTGAATGCACAGAACAGAAAGTAGTTTCATACAATGCTTCTGTGTAGTTTATATTTGAACATATTCTTTTTTCCACTATTACCCACTTAGCGCTACGAATGTCCAGTTGCATTTTCTACAGACAGAGTGTTTCAAAACTGCTCAATCAAAAGTATGGTTTAACTCTGTTAGCTGAATGCTCAGATCAGAAAGAAGTTTCACAGAATGCTTCTGTGTAGTTTATATTTGAATATATTACTTTTTCCACTACTACTCTCTTAGCGCTCCAAATTTCCAGTTGCATTTTCTACAGAAAGAGTGTTCAGATCTGCTCAATCAAAAGTATGGTTTAACTCTGTTAGCTGAATGCACAGATCAGAAAGAAGTTTCACAGAATGATTCTGTGTAGTTTATATTTGGAGACATTCCTTTTTCCACTATTACCCTCTTAGCGCTCCGAATCTCCACTTGCATTTTCTACAGAAAGAGTGTTTCAGAACGGCTCAATCAAAACTAAGGTTCAACTCTTTTAGTTGAGCAAACAGAACAGAAAGAAGTTTCACACAATTCTTCTGTGTAGTTTTTATTTGTAGACATTCTTTTTCCCAGTATAGGCCTCTTAGCGCTCAGAATGTCCAATTGCAGTTTCTACAGAAAGAGTGTTTCAGAACGGCTCAATCAAAAGTAAGGTTCAACTCTGTTAGTTGAATGCACAGAACAGAAAGAAGTTTCATACAATGCTTCTGTGTAGTTTATATTTGAACATATTCTTTTTTCCACTATTACCCACTTAGCGCTACGAATGTCCAGTTGCATTTTCTACAGACAGAGTGTTTCAAAACTGCTCAATCAAAAGTATGGTTTAACTCTGTTAGCTGAATGCTCAGATCAGAAAGAAGTTTCACAGAATGCTTCTGTGTAGTTTATATTTGAATATATTCCTTTTTCCACTACTACGGTCTTAGCGCTCCAAATGTCCAGTTGCATTTTCTACAGAAATAGTGTTCAGAACTGCTCAATCAAAAGTATGGTTTAACTCTGTTAGCTGAATGCACAGATCAGAAAGAAGTTTCACAGAATGATTCTGTGTAGTTTATATTTGGAGACATTCCTTTTTCCACTAATATTCTCTTAGCGCTCCGAATCTCCACTTGCATTTTCTACAGAAAGAGTGTTTCAGAACGGCTCAATCAAAATTAAGGTTCAATTCTTTTAGTTGAACAAACAGAACAGAAAGAAGTTTCACACAATTCTTCTGTGTAGTTTTTATTTGTAGACATTCTTTTTCCCAATATAGGCCTCTTAGCGCTCAGAATGTCCAATTGCAGTTTCTACAGAAAGAGTGTTTCAGAACGGCTCAATCAAAAGTAAGGTTCAACTCTGTTAGTTGAATGCACAGAAGAGAAAGAAGTTTCATACAATGCTTCTGTGTAGTTTATATTTGAACATATTCTCTTTTCCACTATTACCCACTTAGCGCTACGAATGTCCAGTTGCATTTTCTACAGACAGAGTGTTTCAAAACTGCTCAATCAAAAGTATGGTTTAACTGTGTTAGCTGTATGCTCAGATCAGAAAGAAGTTTCACAGAATGCTTCTGTGTAGTTTATATTTGAATATATTCCTTTTTCCACTACTACGCTCTTAGCGCTCCAAATGTCCAGTTGCATTTTCAACAGAAAGAATGTTCAGATCTGCTCAATCAAAAGTATGGTTTAACTCTGTTAGCTTAATGAACATATCAGAAATAAGTTTCACACAATGCTTCTGTGTAGTTTTTATTTGAAGATATTATTTTTCCCAATATAGGCCTCTTAGCGCTCAGAATGTCCAATTGCAGTTTCTACAGAAAGAGTGTTTCAGAAAGGCTCAATCAAATGTAAGGTTCAACTCTGTTATTTGAATGCACAGAACAGCAAGAAGTTTCATACAATGCTTCTGTGTAGTTTATATTTGAACATATTTTTTTTCCACTATTACCCACTTAGCGCTACGAATGTCCAGTTGCATTTTCTACAGACAGAGTGTTTCAAAACTGCTCAATCAAAAGTGTGGTTTAACTCTGTTAGCTGAATGCTCAGATCAGAAAGAAGTTTCACAGAATGCTTCTGTGTAGTTTATATTTGAATATATTCCTTTTTCAACTACTACACTCTTAGTGCTCCAAATGTCCAGTTGCATTTTCAACAGAAAGAGTGTTCAGATCTGCTCAATCAAAAGTATGGTTTAAATCTGTTAGCTGAATGCACAGATCAGAAAGAAGTTTCACCGAATGATTCTGTGTAGTTTATATTTGAAGACATTCCTTTTTCCACTGTTACCCTCTTAGCGCTCCGAATCTCCACTTGCATTTTCTACAAAAAGAGTGTTTCATAACTGCTCAATCAAAAATATGTTTTATATCTGTTAACTGAATTTACAGATCAGAAATATGTTTCACAGAATGCATCTGTGTAGTTTTTATTTGAAGATATTCTTTTTCCCAATGTAGGCCTCTTAGCGCTTAGCATGTCCAATTGCAGTTTCTACAGAAAGAGTGTTTCAGAACGGCTCAATCAAAAGTAAGGTTCAACTCTGTTAGTTGAATGCACAGAACAGAAAGAATTTTCACAGAATGCTACTGTGTAGTTTATATTTGAATATATTCCTTTTTCCACTATTACCCTCTTAGCGCTCCGAATGTCCACTTGCATTTTCTACAGAAAGAGTGTTCAGAACTGCGCAATCAAAAGTATGGTTTAACTCTGTTAGCTTAATGAAAATATCAGAAATAAGTTTCACACAATGCTTCTGTGTAGTTTTTATTTGAAGATATCATTTTTCCCAATATAGGCCTCTTAGCGCTCAGAATGTCCAATTGCAGTTTCTACAGAAAGAGTGTTTCAGAAAGGCTCAGTCAAAAGTAAGGTTCAACTCTGTTAGTTGAATGCACAGAACAGAAAGAAGTTTCATACAATGCTTCTGTGTAGTTTATATTTGAACATATTTTTTTTCCACTATTACCCACTTAGCGCTACGAATGTCCAGTTGCATTTTCTACAGACAGAGTGTTTCAAAACTGCTCAATCAAAAGTGTGGTTTAACTCTGTTAGCTGAATGCTCAGATCAGAAAGAAGTTTCACAGAATGCTTCTGTGTAGTTTATATTTGAATATATTCCTTTTTCCACTACTACACTCTTAACGCTCCAAATGTCCAGTTGCATTTTCAACAGAAAGAGTGTTCAGATCTGCTCAATCAAAAGTATGGTTTAAATCTGTTAGCTGAATGCACAGATCAGAAAGAAGTTTCACCGAATGATTCTGTGTAGTTTATATTTGAAGACATTCCTTTTTCCACTGTTACCCTCTTAGCGCTCCGAATCTCCACTTGCATTTTCTACAAAAAGAGTGTTTCATAACTGCTCAATCAAAAATATGTTTTATATCTGTTAACTGAATTTACAGATCAGAAATATGTTTCACAGAATGCATCTGTGTAGTTTTTATTTGAAGATATTCTTTTTCCCAATGTAGGCCTCTTAGCGCTTAGCATGTCCAATTGCAGTTTCTACAGAAAGAGTGTTTCAGAACGGCTCAATCAAAAGTAAGGTTCAACTCTGTTAGTTGAATGCACAGAACAGAAAGAATTTTCACAGAATGCTACTGTGTAGTTTATATTTGAATATATTCCTTTTTCCACTATTACCCTCTTAGCGCTCCGAATGTCCACTTGCATTTTCTACAGAAAGAGTGTTCAGAACTGCGCAATCAAAAGTATGGTTTAACTCTGTTAGCTTAATGAAAATATCAGAAATAAGTTTCACACAATGCTTCTGTGTAGTTTTTATTTGAAGATATCATTTTTCCCAATATAGGCCTCTTAGCGCTCAGAATGTCCAATTGCAGTTTCTACAGAAAGAGTGTTTCAGAAAGGCTCAGTCAAAAGTAAGGTTCAACTCTGTTAGTTGAATGCACAGAACAGAAAGAATTTTCATACAATGCTTCTGTGTAGTTTATATTTGAACATATTCTTTTTTCCCCTATTACCCACTTAGCGCTACGAATGTCCAGTTGCATTTTCTACAGACAGAGTGTTTGAAAACTGCTCAATCAAAAGTATGGTTTAACTCTGTTACCTGAATGCTCACATCAGAAAGAAGTTTCACAGAATGCTTCTGTGTAGTTTATATTTGAATATATTCCTTTTTCCACTACTACTCTCTTAGCGCTCCAAATGTCCAGTTGCATTTTCTACAGAAAGATTGTTCAGATCTGCTCAATCAAAAGTATGGTTTAACACTGTTAGCTGAATGCACAGATCAGAAAGAAGTTTCACAGAATGATTCTGTGTAGTTTATATTTGGAGACATTCCTTTTTCCACTATTACCTTCTTAGCGCTCCGAATCTCCACTTGCAATTTCTACAGAAAGTGTGTTTCAGAACGGCTCAATCAAAACTAAGGTTCAACTCTTTTAGTTGAACAATCAGAACAGAAAGTAGTTTCACACAATTCTTCTGTGTAGTTTTTATTTGTAGACATTCTTTTTCCCAATATAGGCCTCTTAGCGCTCAGAATGTCCAATTGCAGTTTCTACAGAAAGAGTGTTTCAGAACGGCTCAATCAAAAGTAAGGTTCAATTCTGTTAGTTGAATGCACAGAACAGAAAGAAGTTTCATACAATGCTTCTGTGTAGTTTATATTTGAACATATTCTTTTTTCCACTATTACCCACTTAGCGCTACGAATGTCCAGTTGCATTTTCTACAGACAGAGTGTTTCAAAACTGCTCAATCAAAAGTATGGTTTAACTCTGTTAGCTGAATGCTCAGATCAGAAAGAAGTTTCACAGAATGCTTCTGTGTAGTTTATATTTGAATATATTCCTTTTTCCACTACTACGCTCTTAGCGCTCCAAATGTCCAGTTGCATTTTCAACAGAAAGAGTGTTCAGATCTGCTCAATCAAAAGTATGCTTTAACTCTGTTAGCTGAATGCACAGATCAGAAAGAAGTTTCACCGAATGATTCTGTGTAGTTTATATTTGAAGACATTCCTTTTTCCACTATTACCCTCTTAGCGCTCCGAATCTCCACTTGCATTTTCTACAAAAAGAGTGTTTCATAACTGCTCAATCAAAAATATGTTTTATCTCTGTTAACTGAATTTACAGATCAGAAATAAGTTTCACAGAATGCATCTGTGTAGTTTTTATTTGAAGATATTCTTTTTCCCAATGTAGGCCTCTTAGCGCTTAGCATGTCCAATTGCAGTTTCTACAGAAAGAGTGTTTCAGAACGGCTCAATCAAAAGTAAGGTTCAACTCTGTTAGTTGAATGCACAGAACAGAAAGAATTTTCACAGAATGCTACTGTGTAGTTTATATTTGAATATATTCCTTTTTCCACTATTACCCTCTTAGCGCTCCGAATGTCCACTTGCATTTTCTACAGAAAGAGTGTTCAGAACTGCGCAATCAAAAGTATGGTTTAACTCTGTTAGCTTAATGAACATATCAGAAATAAGTTTCACACAATGCTTCTGTGTAGTTTTTATTTGAAGATATTATTTTTCCCAATATAGGCCTCTTAGCGCTCAGAATGTCCAATTGCAGTTTCTACAGAAAGAGTGTTTCATAAAGGCTCAGTCAAAAGTAAGGTTCAACTCTGTTAGTTGAATGCACAGAAGAGAAAGAAGTTTCATACAATGCTTCTGTGTAGTTTATATTTGAACATATTCTTTTTTCCCCTATTACCCACTTAGCGCTACGAATGTCCAGTTGCATTTTCTACAGACAGAGTGTTTGAAAACTGCTCAATCAAAAGTATGGTTTAACTCTGTTACCTGAATGCTCACATCAGAAAGAAGTTTCACAGAATGCTTCTGTGTAGTTTATATTTGAATATATTCCTTTTTCCACTACTACACTCTTAGCGCTCCAAATGTCCAGTTGCATTTTCTACAGAAAGAGTGTTCAGATCTGCTCAATCAAAAGTATGGTTTAACTCGGTTAGCTGAATGCACAGATCAGAAAGAAGTTTCACAGAATGATTCTGTGTAGTTTATATTTGGAGACATTCCTTTTTCCACTATTACCTTCTTAGCGCTCCGAATCTCCACTTGCAATTTCTACAGAAAGTGTGTTTCAGAACGGCTCAATCAAAACTAAGGTTCAACTCTTTTAGTTGAACAATCAGAACAGAAAGTAGTTTCACACAATTCTTCTGTGTAGTTTTTATTTGTAGACATTCTTTTTCCCAATATAGGCCTCTTAGCGCTCAGAATGTCCAATTGCAGTTTCTACAGAAAGAGTGTTTCAGAACGGCTCAATCAAAAGTAAGGTTCAATTCTGTTAGTTGAATGCACAGAACAGAAAGAAGTTTCATACAATGCTTCTGTGTAGTTTATATTTGAACATATTCTTTTTTCCACTATTACCCACTTAGCGCTACGAATGTCCAGTTGCATTTTCTACAGACAGAGTGTTTCAAAACTGCTCAATCAAAAGTATGGTTTAACTCTGTTAGCTGAATGCTCAGATCAGAAAGAAGTTTCACAGAATGCTTCTGTGTAGTTTATATTTGAATATATTCCTTTTTCCACTACTACGCTCTTAGCGCTCCAAATGTCCAGTTGCATTGTCTACAGAAAGAGTGTTCAGATCTGCTTAATCAAAAGTATGGTTTAACTCTGTTAGCTGAATGCACAGATCAGAAAGAAGTTTCACCGAATGATTCTGTGTAGTTTATATTTGAAGACATTCCTTTTTCCACTGTTACCCTCTTAGCGCTCCGAATCTCCACTTGCATTTTCTACAAAAAGAGTGTTTCATAACTGCTCAATCAAAAATATGTTTTATATCTGTTAACTGAATTTAGAGATCAGAAATATGTTTCACAGAATGCATCTGTGTAGTTTTTATTTGAAGATATTCTTTTTCCCAATGTAGGCCTCTTAGCGCTTAGGATGTCCAATTGCAGTTTCTACAGAAAGAGTGTTTCAGAACGGCTCAATCAAAAGTAAGGTTCAACTCTGTTAGTTGAATGCACAGAACAGAAAGAATTTTCACAGAATGCTACTGTGTAGTTTATATTTTAATATATTCCTTTTTCCACTATTACCCTCTTAGCGCTCCGAATGTCCACTTGCATTTTCTACAGAAAGAGTGTTCAGAACTGCGCAATCAAAAGTATGGTTTAACTCTGTTAGCTTAATGAACATATCAGAAATAAGTTTCACACAATGCTTCTGTGTAGTTTTTATTTGAAGATATCATTTTTCCCAATATAGGCCTCTTAGCGCTCAGAATGTCCAATTGCAGTTTCTACAGAAAGATTGTTTCAGAAAGGCTCAGTCAAAAGTAAGGTTCAACTCTGTTAGTTGAATGCACAGAACAGAAAGAAGTTTCATACAATGCTTCTGTGTAGTTTATATTTGAACATATTCTTTTTTCCCCTATTACCCACTTAGCGCTACGAATGTCCAGTTGCATTTTCTACAGACAGAGTGTTTGAAAACTGCTCAATCAAAAGTATGGTTTAACTCTGTTACCTGAATGCTCACATCAGAAAGAAGTTTCACAGAATGCTTCTGTGTAGTTTATATTTGAATATATTCCTTTTTCCACTACTACTCTCTTAGCGCTCCAAATGTCCAGTTGCATTTTCTACAGAAAGAGTGTTCAGATCTGCTCAATCAAAAGTATGGTTTAACACTGTTAGCTGAATGCACAGATCAGAAAGAAGTTTCACAGAATGATTCTGTGTAGTTTATATTTGGAGACATTCCTTTTTCCACTATTACCTTCTTAGCGCTCCGAATCTCCACTTGCAATTTCTACAGAAAGTGTGTTTCAGAACGGCTCAATCAAAACTAAGGTTCAACTCTTTTAGTTGAACAATCAGAACAGAAAGTAGCTTCACACAATTCTTCTGTGTAGTTTTTATTTGTAGACATTCTTTTTCCCAATATAGGCCTCTTAGCGCTCAGAATGTCCAATTGCAGTTTCTACAGAAAGAGTGTTTCAGAACGGCTCAATCAAAAGTAAGGTTCAATTCTGTTAGTTGAATGCACAGAACAGAAATAAGTTTCATACAATGCTTCTGTGTAGTTTTTATTTGAACATATTCTTTTTTCCACTATTACCCTCTTAGCGCTCCGAATCTCCACTTGCATTTTCTACAAAAAGAGTGTTTCATAACTGCTCAATCAAAAATATGTTTTATCTCTGTTAACTGAATTTACAGATCAGAAATAAGTTTCACAGAATGCATCTGTGTAGTTTTTATTTGAAGATATTCTTTTTCCCAATGTAGGCCTCTTAGCGCTTAGCATGTCCAATTGCAGTTTCTACAGAAAGAGTGTTTCAGAACGGCTCAATCAAAAGTAAGGTTCAACTCTGTTAGTTGAATGCACAGAACAGAAAGAAGTTTCACAGAATGCTACTGTGTAGTTTATATTTTAATATATTCCTTTTTCCACTATTACCCTCTTAGCGCTCCGAATGTCCACTTGCATTTTCTACAGAAAGAGTGTTCAGAACTGCGCAATCAAAAGTATGGTTTAACTCTGTTAGCTTAATGAACATATCAGAAATAAGTTTCACGCAATGCTTCTGTGTAGTTTTTATTTGAAGATATCATTTTTCCCAATATAGGCCTCTTAGCGCTCAGAATGTCCAATTGCAGTTTCTACAGAAAGAGTGTTTCAGAAAGGCTCAGTCAAAAGTAAGGTTCAACTCTGTTAGTTGAATGCGCAGAACAGAAAGAAGTTTCATACAATGCTTCTGTGTAGTTTATATTTGAACATATTCTTTTTTCCCCTATTACCCACTAAGCGCTAAGAATGTCCAGTTGCATTTTCTACAGACAGAGTGTTTCAAAACTGCTCAATCAAATGTATGGTTTAACTCTGTTAGCTGAATGCTCAGATCAGAAAGAAGTTTCACAGAATGCTTCTGTGTAGTTAATATTTGAATATATTCCTTTTTCCACTGCTACTCTCTTAGCGCTCCAAATGTCCAGTTGCATTTTCTACAGAAAGAGTGTTCAGATCTGCTCAATCAAAAGTATGGTTAAACTCTGTTAGCTGAATGCACAGATCAGAAAGAAGTTTCACAGAATGATTCTGTGTAGTTTATATTTGGAGACATTCCTTTTTCCACTATTACCTTCTTAGCGCTCCGAATCCCCACTTGCATTTTCTACAGAAAGAGTGTTTCAGAACGGCTCAATCAAAACTAAGGTTCAACTCTTTTAGTTGAACAATCAGAACAGAAAGTAGTTTCACACAATTCTTCTGTGTAGTTTTTATTTGTAGACATTCTTTTTCCCAATATAGGCCTCTTAGCGCTCAGAATGTCTAATTGCAGTTTCTACAGAAAGAGTGTTTCAGAACGGCTCAATCAAAAGTAAGGTTCAACTCTGTTAGTTGAATGCACAGAACAGAAAGAAGTTTCATACAATGCTTCTGTGTAGTTTATATTTGAACATATTCTTTTTTCCACTATTACCCACTTAGCGCTACGAATGTCCAGTTGCATTTTCTACAGACAGAGTGTTTCAAAACTGCTCAATCAAAAGTATGGTTTAACTCTGTTAGCTGAATGCTCAGATCAGAAAGAAGTTTCACAGAATGCTTCTGTGTAGTTTATATTTGAATATATTCCTTTTTCCACTACTATGCTCTTAGCGCTCCAAATGTCCAGTTGCATTTTCAACAGAAAGAGTGTTCAGATCTGCTCAATCAAAAGTATGGTTTAACTCTGTTAGCTGAATGCACAGATCAGAAAGAAGTTTCACCGAATGATTCTGTGTAGTTTATATTTGAAGACATTCCTTTTTCCACTATTACCCTCTTAGCGCTCCGAATCTCCACTTGCATTTTCTACAAAAAGAGTGTTTCATAACTGCTCAATCAAAAATATGTTTTATCTCTGTTAACTGAATTTACAGATCAGAAATAAGTTTCACAGAATGCATCTGTGTAGTTTTTATTTGAAGATATTCTTTTACCCAATGTAGGCCTCTTAGCGCTTAGCATGTCCAATTGCAGTTTCTACAGAAAGAGTGTTTCAGAACGGCTCAATCAAAAGTAAGGTTCAACTCTGTTAGTTGAATGCACAGAACAGAAAGTATTTTCACAGAATGCTACTGTGTAGTTTATATTTGAATATATTCCTTTTTCCACTATTACCCTCTTAGCGCTCCGAATGTCCACTTGCATTTTCTACAGAAAGAGTGTTCAGAACTGCGCAATCAAAAGTATGGTTTAACTCTGTTAGCTTAATGAACATATCAGAAATAAGTTTCACACAATGCTTCTGTGTAGTTTTTATTTGAAGATATTATTTTTCCCAATATTGGCCTCTTAGCGCTCAGAATGTCCAATTGCAGATTCTACAGAAAGAGTGTTTCAGAAAGGCTCAATCAAATGTAAGGTTCAACTCTGTTAGTTGAATGCACAGAACAGAAAGAAGTTTCATACAATGCTTCTGTGTAGTTTATATTTGAACATATTCTTTTTTCCACTATTACCCACTTAGCGCTACGAATGTCCAGTTGCATTTTCTACAGACAGAGTGTTTCAAAACTGCTCAATCAAAAGTATGGTTTAACTCTGTTAGCTGAATGCTCAGATCAGAAAGAAGTTTCACAGAATGCTTCTGTGTAGTTTATATTTGAATATATTACTTTTTCCACTACTACTCTCTTAGCGCTCCAAATGTCCAGTTGCATTTTCTACAGAAAGAGTGTTCAGATCTGCTCAATCAAAAGTATGGTTTAACTCTGTTAGCTGAATGCACAGATCAGAAAGAAGTTTCACAGAATGATTCTGTGTAGTTTATATTTGGAGACATTCCTTTTTCCACTATTACCCTCTTAGCGCTCCGAATCTCCACTTGCATTTTCTACAGAAAGAGTGTTTCAGAACGGCTCAATCAAAACTAAGGTTCAACTCTTTTAGTTGAACAAACAGAACAGAAAGAAGTTTCACACAATTCTTCTGTGTAGTTTTTATTTGTAGACATTCTTTTTCCCAGTATAGGCCTCTTAGCGCTCAGAATGTCCAATTGCAGTTTCTACAGAAAGAGTGTTTCAGAACGGCTCAATCAAAAGTAAGGTTCAACTCTGTTAGTTGAATGCACAGAACAGAAAGAAGTTTCATACAATGCTTCTGTGTAGTTTATATTTGAACATATTCTTTTTTCCACTATTACCCACTTAGCGCTACGAATGTCCAGTTGCATTTTCTACAGACAGAGTGTTTCAAAACTGCTCAATCAAAAGTATGGTTTAACTCTGTTAGCTGAATGCTCAGATCAGAAAGAAGTTTCACAGAATGCTTCTGTGTAGTTTATATTTGAATATATTCCTTTTTCCACTACTACGCTCTTAGCGCTCCAAATGTCCAGTTGCATTTTCTACAGAAAGAGTGTTCAGATCTGCTCAATCAAAAGTATGGTTTAACTCTGTTAGCTGAATGCACAGATCAGAAAGAAGTTTCACCGAATGATTCTGTGTAGTTTATATTTGAAGACATTCCTTTTTCCACTATTACCCTCTTAGCGCTCCGAATCTCCACTTGCATTTTCTACAAAAAGAGTGTTTCATAACTGCTCAATCAAAAATATGTTTTATCTCTGTTAACTGAATTTACAGATCAGAAATAAGTTTCACAGAATGCATCTGTGTAGTTTTTATTTGAAGATATTCTTTTTCCCAATGTAGGCCTCTTAGCGCTTAGCATGTCCAATTGCAGTTTCTACAGAAAGAGTGTTTCAGAATGGCTCAATCAAAAGTAAGGTTCAACTCTGTTAGTTGAATGCACAGAACAGAAAGAATTTTCACAGAATGCTACTGTGTAGTTTATATTTGAATATATTCCTTTTTCCACTATTACCCTCTTAGCGCTCCGAATGTCCACTTGCATTTTCTACAGAAAGAGTGTTGAGAACTGCGCAATCAAAAGTATGGTTTAACTCTGTTAGCTTAATGAACATATCAGAAATAAGTTTCACACAATGCTTCTGTGTAGTTTTTATTTGAAGATATTATTTTTCCCAATATAGGCCTCTTAGCGCTCAGAATGTCCAATTGCAGTTTCTACAGAAAGAGTGTTTCAGAAAGGCTCAATCAAATGTAAGGTTCAACTCTGTTAGTTGAATGCACAGAACAGCAAGAAGTTTCATACAATGCTTCTGTGTAGTTTATATTTGAATATATTCTTTTTTCCACTATTACCCACTTAGCGCTACGAATGTCCAGTTGCATTTTCTACAGACAGAGTGTTTCAAATCTGCTCAATCAAAAGTATGGTTTAACTCTGTTAGCTGAATGCTCAGATCAGAAAGAAGTTTCACAGAATGCTTCTGTGTAGTTTATATTTGAATATACTCCTTTTTCCACTACTACTCTCTTAGCGCTCCAAATGTCCAGTTGCATTTTCTACAGAAAGAGTGTTCAGATCTGCTCAATCAAAAGTATGGTTTAACTCTGTTAGCTGAATGCACAGATCAGAAAGAAGTTTCACAGAATGATTCAGTGTAGTTTATATATGGAGACATTCCTTTTTCCACTATTACCCTCTTAGCGCTCCGAATCTCCACTTGCATTTTCTACAGAAAGAGTGTTTCAGAACGGCTCAATCAACATTAAGGTTCAACTATTTTAGTTGAACAAACAGAACAGAAAGAAGTTTCACACAATTCTTCTGTGTAGTTTTTATTTGTAGACATTCTTTTCCCAATATAGGCCACTTAGCGCTCAGAATGTCCAATTGCAGTTTCTACAGAAAGAGTGTTTCAGAACGGCTCAATCAAAAGTAAGGTTCAACTCTGTTAGTTGAATGCACAGAACAGAAAGAAGTTTCATACAATGCTTCTGTGTAGTTTATATTTGAACATATTCTCTTTTCCACTATTACCCACTTAGCGCTACGAATGTCCAGTTGCATTTTCTACAGACAGAGTGTTTCAAAACTGCTCAATCAAAAGTATGGTTTAACTCTGTTAGCTGTATGCTCAGATCAGAAAGAAGTTTCACAGAATGCTTCTGTGTAGTTTATATTTGAATATATTCCTTTTTCCACTACTACGCTCTTAGCGCTCCAAATGTCCAGTTGCATTTTCAACAGAAAGAGTGTTCAGATCTGCTCAATCAAAAGTATGGTTTAACTCTGTTAGCTGAATGCACAGATCGGAAAGAAGTTTCACCGAATGATTCTGTGTAGTTTATATTTGAAGACATTCCTTTTTCCACTATTACCCTCTTAGCGATCCGAATCTCCACTTGCATTTTCTACAAAAAGAGTGTTTCATAACTGCTCAATCAAAAATATGTTTTATCTCTTTTAACTGAATTTACAGATCAGAAATAAGTTTCACAGAATGCATCTGTGTAGTTTTTATTTGAAGATATTCTTTTTCCCAATGTAGGCCTCTTAGCGCTTAGCATGTCCAATTGCAGTTTCTACAGAAAGAGTGTTTCAGAACGGCTCAATCAAAAGTAAGGTTCAACTCTGTTAGTTGAATGCACAGAACAGAAAGAATTTTCACAGAATGCTACTGTGTAGTTTATATTTGAATATATTCCTTTTTCCACTATTACCCTCTTAGCGCTCCGAATGTCCACTTGCATTTTCTACAGAAAGAGTGTTCAGAACTGCGCAATCAAAAGTATGGTTTAACTCTGTTAGCTTAATGAACATATCAGAAATAAGTTTCACACAATGCTTCTGTGTAGTTTTTATTTGAAGATAATATTTTTCCCAATATAGGCCTCTTAGCGCTCAGAATGTCCAATTGCAGTTTCTACAGAAAGAGTGTTTCAGAACGGCTCAATCAAAATTAAGGTTCAACTCTTTTAGTTGAACAAACAGAACAGAAAGAAGTTTCACACAATTTTTCTGTGTAGTTTTTATTTGTAGACATTCTTTTTCCCAATATAGGCCTCTTAGCGCTCAGAATGTCCAATTGCAGTTTCTACAGAAAGAGTGTTTCAGAACGGCTCAATCAAAAGTAAGGTTCAACTCTGTTAGTTGAATGCACAGAACAGAAAGAAGTTTCATACAATTCTTCTGTGTAGTTTATATTTGAACATATTCTCTTTTCCACTATTACCCACTTAGCGCTACGAATGTCCAGTTGCATTTTCTACAGACAGAGTGTTTCAAAACTGCTCAATCAAAAGTATTGTTTAACTCTGTTAGCTGTATGCTCAGATCAGAAAGAAGTTTCACAGAATGCTTCTGTGTAGTTTATATTTGAATATATTCCTTTTTCCACTACTACGCTCTTAGCGCTCCAAATGTCCAGTTGCATATTCAACAGAAAGAGTGTTCAGATCTGCTCAATCAAAAGTATGGTTTAACTCTGTTAGCTGAATGCACAGATAAGAAAGAAGTTTCACCGTATGATTCTGTGTAGTTTATATATGGAGACATTCCTTTTTCCACTATTACCCTCTTAGCGCTCCGAATGTCCACTTGCATTTTCTACAGAAAGAGTGTTCAGAACTGCGCAATCAAAAGTACCGTTTAACTCTGTTAGCTTAATGAACATATCAGAAATAAGTTTCACACAATGCTTCTGTGTAGTTTTTATTTGAAGATATTATTTTTCCCAATAGAGGCTTCTTAGCGCTCAGAATGTCCAATTGCAGTTTCTACAGAAAGAGTGTTTCAGAACGGCTCAATCAAAAGTAAGGTTCAACTCTGTTAGTTGAATGCACAGAACAGAAAGAAGTTTCATACAATGCTTCTGTGTAGTTTATATTTGAACATATTCTTTTTTCCACTATTACCCACTTAGCGCTACGAATGTCCAGTTGCATTTTCTACAGACAGAGTGTTTCAAAACTGCTCAATCAAAAGTATGGTTTAACTCTGTTAGCTGAATGCTCAGATCAGAAAGTAGTTTCACAGAATGCTTCTGTGTAGTTTATATTTGAATATATTCCTTTTTCCACTACTATGCTCTTAGCGCTCCAAATGTCCAGTTGCATTTTCTACAGAAAGAGTGTTCAGATCTGCTCAATCAAAAGTATGGTTTAACTCTGTTAGCTGAATGCACAGATCAGAAAGAAGTTTCACCGAATGATTCTGTGTAGTTTATATTTGAAGACATTCCTTTTTCCACTATTACCCTCTTAGCGCTCCGAATCTCCACTTGCATTTTCTACAAAAAGAGTGTTTCATAACTGCTCAATCAAAAATATGTTTTATCTCTGTTAACTGAATTTACAGATCAGAAATAAGTTTCACAGAATGCATCTGTGTAGTTTTTATTTGAAGATATTCTTTTTCCCAATGTAGGCCTCTTAGCGCTTAGCATGTCCAATTGCAGTTTCTACAGAAAGAGTGTTTCAGAACGGCTCAATCAAAAGTAAGGTTCAACTCTGTTAGTTGAATGCACAGAACAGAAAGAATTTTCACAGAATGCTACTGTGTAGTTTATATTTGAATATATTCCTTTTTCCACTATTACCCTCTTAGCGCTCCGAATGTCCACTTGCATTTTCTACAGAAAGAGGGTTCAGAACTGCGCAATCAGAAGTATGGTTTAACTCTGTTAGCTTAATGAACATATCAGAAATAAGTTTCACACAATGCTTCTGTGTAGTTTTTATTTGAAGATATTATTTTTCCCAATATAGGCCTCTTAGCGCTCAGAATGTCCAATTGCTGTTTCTACAGAAAGAGTGTTTCAGAAAGGCTCAATCAAAAGTAAGGTTCAACTCTGTTAGTTGAATGCACAGAACAGAAAGAAGTTTCATACAATGTTTCTGTGTAGTTTATATTTGAACATATTCTTTTTTCCACTATTACCCACTTAGCGCTACGAATGTCCAGTTGCATTTTCTACAGACAGAGTGTTTCAAAACTGCTCAATCAAAAGTATGGTTTAACTCTGTTAGCTGAATGCTCAGATCAGAAAGGAGTTTCACAGAATGCTTCTGTGTAGTTTATATTTGAATATATTCCTTTTTACACTACTACGCTCTTAGCGCTCCAAATGTCCAGTTGCATTTTCAACAGAAAGAGTGTTCAGATCTGCTCAATCAAAAGTATGGTTTAACACTGTTAGCTGAATGCACAGATCAGAAAGAAGTTTCACCGAATGATTCTGTGTAGTTTATATTTGAAGACATTCCTTTTTCCACTATTACCCTCTTAGCGCTCCGAATCTCCACTTGCATTTTCTACAAAAAGAGTGTTTCATAACTGCTCAATCAAAAATATGTTTTATCTCTGTTAACTGAATTTACAGATCAGAAATAAGTTTCACAGAATGCATCTGTGTAGTTTTTATTTGAAGATATTCTTTTTCCCAATGTAGGCCTCTTAGCGCTTAGCCTGTCCAATTGCAGTTTCTACAGAAAGAGTGTTTCAGAACGGCTCAATCAAAAGTAAGGTTCAACTCTGTTAGTTGAATGCACAGAACAGAAAGAATTTTCACAGAATGCTACTGTGTAGTTTATATTTGAATATATTCCTTTTTCCACTATTACCCTCTTAGCGCTCCGAATGTCCACTTGCATTTTCTACAGAAAGAGTGTTCAGAACTGCGCAATCAAAAGTATGGTTTAACTCTGTTAGCTGAATGCTCAGATCAGAAAGAAGTTTCACAGAATGCTTCTGTGTAGTTTATATTTGAATATATTCCTTTTTCCACTACTACTCTCTTAGCGCTCCAAATGTCCAGTTGCATTTTCTACAGAAAGAGTGTTCAGATCTGCTCAATCAAAAGTATGGTTTAACTCTGTTAGCTGAACCCACAGATCAGAAAGAAGTTTCACAGAATGATTCTGTGTAGTTTATATATGGAGACATTCCTTTTTCCACTATTACCCTCTTAGCGCTCCGAATCTCCACTTGCATTTTCTACAGAAAGAGTGTTTCAGAACGGCTCAATCAAAATTAAGGTTCAATTCTTTTAGTTGAACAAACAGAACAGAAAGAAGTTTCACACAATTCTTCTGTGTAGTTTTTATTTGTAGACATTCTTTTTCCCAATATAGGCCTCTTAGCGCTCAGAATGTCCAATTGCAGTTTCTACAGAAAGAGTGTTTCAGAACGGCTCAATCAAAAGTAAGGTTCAACTCTGTTAGTTGAATGCACAGAACAGAAAGAAGTTTCATACAATTCTTCTGTGTAGTTTATATTTGAACATATTCTCTTTTCCACTATTACCCACTTAGCGCTACGAATGTCCAGTTGCATTTTCTACAGACAGAGTGTTTCAAAACTGCTCAATCAAAAGTATGGTTTAACTCTGTTAGCTGTATGCTCAGATCAGAAAGAAGTTTCACAGAATGCTTCTGTGTAGTTTATATTTGAATATATTCCTTTTTCCACTACTACGCTCTTAGCGCTCCAAATGTCCAGTTGCATTTTCAACAGAAAGAGTGTTCAGATCTGCTCAATCAAAAGTATGGTTAAACTCTGTTAGCTGAATGCACAGATAAGAAAGAAGTTTCACCGAATGATTCTGTGTAGTTTATATATGGAGACATTCCTTTTTCCACTATTACCCTCTTAGCGCTCCGAATGTCCACTTGCATTTTCTACAGAAAGAGTGTTCAGAACTGCGCAATCAAAAGTATGGTTTAACTCTGTTAGCTTAATGAACATATCAGAAATAAGTTTCACAAAATGCTTCTGTGTAGTTTTTATTTGAAGATATTATTTTTCCCAATAGAGGCTTCTTAGCGCTCAGAATGTCCAATTGCAGTTTCTACAGAAAGAGTGTTTCAGAACGGCTCAATCAAAAGTAAGGTTCAACTCTGTTAGTTGAATGCACAGAACAGAAAGAAGTTTCATACAATGCTTCTGTGTAGTTTATATTTGAACATATTCTTTTTTCCACTATTACCCACTTAGCGCTACGAATGTCCAGTTGCATTTTCTACAGACAGAGTGTTTCAAAACTGCTCAATCAAAAGTATGGTTTAACTGTGTTAGCTGAATGCTCAGATCAGAAAGAAGTTTCACAGAATGCTTCTGTGTAGTTTATATTTGAATATATTCCTTTTTCCACTACTATGCTCTTAGCGCTCCAAATGTCCAGTTGCATTTTCTACAGAAAGAGTGTTCAGATCTGCTCAATCAAAAGTATGGTTTAACTCTGTTAGCTGAATGCACAGATCAGAAAGAAGTTTCACCGAATGATTCTGTGTAGTTTATATTTGAAGACATTCCTTTTTCCACTATTACCCTCTTAGCGCTCCGAATCTCCACTTGCATTTTCTACAAAAAGAGTGTTTCATAACTGCTCAATCAAAAATATGTTTTATCTCTGTTAACTGAATTTACAGATCAGAAATAAGTTTCACAGAATGCATCTGTGTAGTTTTTATTTGAAGATATTCTTTTTCCCAATGTAGGCCTCTTAGCGCTTAGCATGTCCAATTGCAGTTTCTACAGAAAGAGTGTTTCAGAACGGCTCAATCAAAAGTAAGGTTCAACTCTGTTAGTTGAATGCACAGAACAGAAAGAATTTTCACAGAATGCTACTGTGTAGTTTATATTTGAATATATTCCTTTTTCCACTATTACCCTCTTAGCGCTCCGAATGTCCACTTGCATTTTCTACAGAAAGAGTGTTCAGAATTGTGCAATCAAAAGTATGGTTTAACTCTGTTAGCTTAATGAACATATCAGAAATAAGTTTCACACAATGCTTCTGTGTAGTTTTTATTTGAAGATATTATTTTTCCCAATAGAGGCCTCTTAGCACTCAGAATGTCCAATTGCAGTTTCTACAGAAAGAGTGTTTCAGAAAGGCTCAATCAAAAGTAAGGTTCAACTCTGTTAGTTGAATGCACAGAACAGAAAGAAGTTTCATACAATGCTTCTGTGTAGTTTATATTTGAACATATTCTTTTTTCCACTATTACCCACTTAGCGCTACGAATGTCCAGTTGCATTTTCTACAGACAGAGTGTTTCAAAACTGCTCAATCAAAAGTATGGTTTAACTCTGTTAGCTGAATGCTCAGATCAGAAAGAAGTTTCACAGAATGCTTCTGTGTAGTTTATATTTGAATATATTCCTTTTTCCACTACTACTCTCTTAGCGCTCCAAATGTCCAGTTGCATTATCTACAGAAAGAGTGTTCAGATCTGCTCAATCAAAAGTATGGTTTAACTCTGTTAGCTGAATGCACAGATCAGAAAGAAGTTTCACAGAATGATTCTGTGTAGTTTATATTTGGATACATTCCTTTTTCCACTATTACCCTCTTAGCGCTCCGAATCTCCACTTGCATTTTCTACAGAAAGAGTGTTTCAGAACGGCTCAATCAAAACTAAGGTTCAACTCTTTTAGTTGAACAAACAGAACAGAAAGAAGTTTCACACAATTCTTCTGTGTAGTTTTTATTTGTAGACATTCTTTTTCCCAATATAGGCCTCTTAGCGCTCAGAATGTCCAATTGCAGTTTCTACAGAAAGAGTGTTTCAGAACGGCTCAATCAAAAGTAAGGTTCAACTCTGTTAGTTGAATGCACAGAACAGAAAGAAGTTTCATACAATGCTTCTGTGTAGTTTATATTTGAACATATTCTTTTTTCCACTATTACCCACTTAGCGCTACGAATGTCCAGTTGCATTTTCTACAGACAGAGTGTTTCAAAACTGCTCAATCAAAAGTATGGTTTAATTCTGTTAGCTGAATGCTCAGATCAGAAAGAAGTTTCACAGAATGCTTCTGTGTAATTTATATTTGAATATATTCCTTTTTCCACTACTACGCTCTTAGCACTCCAAATGTCCAGTTGCATTTTCTACAGAAAGAGTGTTCAGATCTGCTCAATCAAAAGTATGGTTTAACTCTGTTAGCTGAATGCACAGATCAGAAAGAAGTTTCACCGAATGATTCTGTGTAGTTTATATTTGAAGACATTCCTTTTTCCACTGTTACCCACTTAGCGCTCCGAATCTCCACTTGCATTTTCTACAAAAAGAGTGTTTCATAACTGCTCAATCAAAAATATGTTTTATATCTGTTAACTGAATTTACAGATCAGAAATAAGTTTCACAGAATGCATCTGTGTAGTTTTTATTTGAAGATATTCTTTTTCCCAATGTAGGCCTCTTAGCGCTTAGCATGTCCAATTGCAGTTACTACAGGAAGAGTGTTTCAGAACGGCTCAATCAAAAGTAAGGTTCAACTCTGTTAGTTGAATGCACAGAACAGAAAAAATTTTAACAGAATGCTACTGTGTAGTTTATATTTGAATATATTCCTTTTTCCACTATTACCCTCTTAGCGCTCCGAATGTCCACTTGCATTTTCTACAGAAAGAGTGTTCAGAACTGCGCAATCAAAACTATGGTTTAAGTCTGTTAGATTAATGAACATATCAGAAATAAGTTTCACACAATGCTTCTGTGTAATTTTTATTTGAAGATATTATTTTTCCCAATAGAGGCCTCTTAGCGCTCAGAATGTCCAATTGCAGTTTCTACAGAAAGAGTGTTTCAGAAAGGCTCAATCAAAAGTAAGGTTCAACTCTGTTAGTTGAATGCACAGAACAGAAAGAAGTTTCATACAATGCTTCTGTGTAGTTTATATTTGAACATATTCTTTTTTCCACTATTACCCACTTAGCGCTACGAATGTCCAGTTGCATTTTCTACAGACAGAGTGTTTCAAAACTGCTCAATCAAAAGTATGGTTTAAATCTTTTAGCTGAATGCTCAGATCAGAAAGAAGTTTCACAGAATGCTTCTGTGTAGTTTATATTTGAATATATTCCTTTTTCCACTACTACTCTCTTAGCGCTCCAAATGTCCAGTTGCATTTTCTACAGAAAGAGTGTTCAGATCTGCTCAATCAAAAGTATGGTTTAACTCTGTTAGCTGAATGCACAGATCAGAAAGAAGTTTCACAGAATGATTCTGTGTAGTTTATATTTGTAGACATTCCTTCTTCCACTATTACCCTCTTAGCGCTCCGAATCTCCACTTGCATTTTCTACAGAAAGTGTGTTTCAGAACGGCTCAATCAAAACTAAGGTTCAACTCTTTTAGATGAACAAACAGAACAGAAAGAAGTTTCACACAATTCTTCTGTGTAGTTTTTATTTGTAGACATTCTTTTTCCCAATATAGGCCTCTTAGCGCTCAGAATGTCCAATTGCAGTTTCTACAGAAAGAGTGTTTCAGAACGGCTCAATCAAAAGTAAGGTTCAACTCTGTTAGTTGAATGCACAGAACAGAAAGAATTTTCACAGAATGCTACTGTGTAGTTTATATTTGAATATATTCCTTTTTCCACTATTACCCTCTTAGCGCTCCGAATGTCCACTTGCATTTTCTACAGAAAGAGTGTTCAGAACTGCGCAATCAAAAGTATGGTTTAACTCTGTTAGCTTAATGAACATATCAGAAATAAGTTTCACACAATGCTTCTGTGTAGTTTTTATTTGAAGATAATATTTTTCCCAATATAGGCCTCTTAGCGCTCAGAATGTCCAATTGCAGTTTCTACAGAAAGATTGTTTCAGAACGGCTCAATCAAAATTAAGGTTCAACTCTTTTAGTTGAACAAACAGAACAGAAAGAAGTTTCACACAATTCTTCTGTGTAGTTTTTATTTGTAGACATTCTTTTTCCCAATATAGGCCTCTTAGCGCTCAGAATGTCCAATTGCAGTTTCTACAGAAAGAGTGTTTCAGAACGGCTCAATCAAAAGTAAGGTTCAACTCTGTTAGTTGAATGCACAGAACAGAAAGAAGTTTCATACAATTCTTCTGTGTAGTTTATATTTGAACATATTCTCTTTTCCACTATTACCCACTTAGCGCTACGAATGTCCAGTTGCATTTTCTACAGACAGAGTGTTTCAAAACTGCTCAATCAAAAGTATGGTTTAACTCTGTTAGCTGTATGCTCAGATCAGAAAGAAGTTTCACAGAATGCTTCTGTGTAGTTTATATTTGAATATATTCCTTTTTCCACTACTACGCTCTTAGCGCTCCAAATGTCCAGTTGCATATTCAACAGAAAGAGTGTTCAGATCTGCTAAATCAAAAGTATGGTTTAACTCTGTTAGCTGAATGCACAGATAAGAAAGAAGTTTCACCGAATGATTCTGTGTAGTTTATATATGGAGACATTCCTTTTTCCACTATTACCCTCTTAGCGCTCCGAATGTCCACTTGCATTTTCTACAGAAAGAGTGTTCAGAACTGCGCAATCAAAAGTACGGTTTAACTCTGTTAGCTTAATGAACATATCAGAAATAAGTTTCACACAATGCTTCTGTGTAGTTTTTATTTGAAGATATTATTTTTCCCAATAGAGGCTTCTTAGCGCTCAGAATGTCCAATTGCAGTTTCTACAGAAAGAGTGTTTCAGAACGGCTCAATCAAAAGTAAGGTTCAACTCTGTTAGTTGAATGCACAGAACAGAAAGAAGTTTCATACAATGCTTCTGTGTAGTTTATATTTGAACATATTCTTTTTTCCACTATTACCCACTTAGCGCTACGAATGTCCAGTTGCATTTTCTACAGACAGAGTGTTTCAAAACTGCTCAATCAAAAGTATGGTTTAACTCTGTTAGCTGAATGCTCAGATCAGAAAGTAGTTTCACAGAATGCTTCTGTGTAGTTTATATTTGAATATATTCCTTTTTCCACTACTATGCTCTTAGCGCTCCAAATGTCCAGTTGCATTTTCTACAGAAAGAGTGTTCAGATCTGCTCAATCAAAAGTATGGTTTAACTCTGTTAGCTGAATGCACAGATCAGAAAGAAGTTTCACCGAATGATTCTGTGTAGTTTATATTTGAAGACATTCCTTTTTCCACTATTACCCTCTTAGCGCTCCGAATCTCCACTTGCATTTTCTACAAAAAGAGTGTTTCATAACTGCTCAATCAAAAATATGTTTTATCTCTGTTAACTGAATTTACAGATCAGAAATAAGTTTCACAGAATGCATCTGTGTAGTTTTTATTTGAAGATATCCTTTTTCCCAATGTAGGCCTCTTAGCGCTTAGCATGTCCAATTGCAGTTTCTACAGAAAGAGTGTTTCAGAACGGCTCAATCAAAAGTAAGGTTCAACTCTGTTAGTTGAATGCACAGAACAGAAAGAATTTTCACAGAATGCTACTGTGTAGTTTATATTTGAATATATTCCTTTTTCCACTATTACCCTCTTAGCGCTCCGAATGTCCACTTGCATTTTCTACAGAAAGAGGGTTCAGAACTGCGCAATCAAAAGTATGGTTTAACTCTGTTAGCTTAATGAACATATCAGAAATAAGTTTCACACAATGCTTCTGTGTAGTTTTTATTTGAAGATATTATTTTTCCCAATATAGGCCTCTTAGCGCTCAGAATGTCCAATTGCTGTTTCTACAGAAAGAGTGTTTCAGAAAGGCTCAATCAAAAGTAAGGTTCAACTCTCTTAGTTGAATGCACAGAACAGAAAGAAGTTTCATACAATGCTTCTGTGTAGTTTATATTTGAACATATTCTTTTTTCCACTGTTACCCACTTAGCGCTACGAATGTCCAGTTGCATTTTCTACAGACAGAGTGTTTCAAAACTGCTCAATCAAAAGTATGGTTTAACTCTGTTAGCTGAATGCTCAGATCAGAAAGAAGTTTCACAGAATGCTTCTGTGTAGTTTATATTTGAATATATTCCTTTTTACACTACTACGCTCTTAGCGCTCCAAATGTCCAGTTGCATTTTCAACAGAAAGAGTGTTCAGATCTGCTCAATCAAAAGTATGGTTTAACACTGTTAGCTGAATGCACAGATCAGAAAGAAGTTTCACCGAATGATTCTGTGTAGTTTATATTTGAAGACATTCCTTTTTCCACTATTACCCTCTTAGCGCTCCGAATCTCCACTTGCATTTTCTACAAAAAGAGTGTTTCATAACTGCTCAATCAAAAATATGTTTTATCTCTGTTAACTGAATTTACAGATCAGAAATAAGTTTCACAGAATGCATCTGTGTAGTTTTTATTTGAAGATATTCTTTTTCCCAATGTAGGCCTCTTAGCGCTTAGCCTGTCCAATTGCAGTTTCTACAGAAAGAGTGTTTCAGAACGGCTCCATCAAAAGTAAGGTTCAACTCTGTTAGTTGAATGCACAGAACAGAAAGAATTTTCACAGAATGCTACTGTGTAGTTTATATTTGAATATATTCCTTTTTCCACTATTACCCTCTTAGCGCTCCGAATGTCCACTTGCATTTTCTACAGAAAGAGTGTTCAGAACTGCGCAATCAAAAGTATGGTTTAACTCTGTTAGCTGAATGCTCAGATCAGAAAGAAGTTTCACAGAATGCTTCTGTGTAGTTTATATTTGAATATATTCCTTTTTCCACTACTACTCTCTTAGCGCTCCAAATGTCCAGTTGCATTTTCTACAGAAAGAGTGTTCAGATCTGCTCAATCAAAAGTATGGTTTAACTCTGTTAGCTGAACCCACAGATCAGAAAGAAGTTTCACAGAATGATTCTGTGTAGTTTATATATGGAGACATTCCTTTTTCCACTATTACCCTGTTAGCGCTCCGAATCTCCACTTGCATTTTCTACAGAAAGAGTGTTTCAGACCGGCTCAATCAAAATTAAGTTTCAATTCTTTTAGTTGAACAAACAGAACAGAAAGAAGTTTCACACAATTCTTCTGTGTAGTTTTTATTTGTAGACATTCTTTTTCCCAATATAGGCCTCTTAGCGCTCAGAATGTCCAATTGCAGTTTCTACAGAAAGAGTGTTTCAGAACGGCTCAATCAAAAGTAAGGTTCAACTCTGTTAGTTGAATGCACAGAACAGAAAGAAGTTTCATACAATTCTTCTGTGTAGTTTATATTTGAACATATTCTCTTTTCCACTATTACCCACTTAGCGCTACGAATGTCCAGTTGCATTTTCTACAGACAGAGTGTTTCAAAACTGCTCAATCAAAAGTATGGTTTAACTCTGTTAGCTGTATGCTCAGATCAGAAAGAAGTTTCACAGAATGCTTCTGTGTAGTTTATATTTGAATATATTCCTTTTTCCACTACTACGCTCTTAGCGCTCCAAATGTCCAGTTGCATTTTCAACAGAAAGAGTGTTCAGATCTGCTCAATCAAAAGTATGGTTAAACTCTGTTAGCTGAATGCACAGATAAGAAAGAAGTTTCACCGAATGATTCTGTGTAGTTTATATATGGAGACATTCCTTTTTCCACTATTACCCTCTTAGCGCTCCGAATGTCCACTTGCATTTTCTACAGAAAGAGTGTTCAGAACTGCGCAATCAAAAGTATGGTTTAACTCTGTTAGCTTAATGAACATATCAGAAATAAGTTTCACACAATGCTTCTGTGTAGTTTTTATTTGAAGATATTATTTTTCCCAATAGAGGCTTCTTAGCGCTCAGAATGTCCAATTGCAGTTTCTACAGAAAGAGTGTTTCAGAACGGCTCAATCAAAAGTAAGGTTCAACTCTGTTAGTTGAATGCACAGAACAGAAAGAAGTTTCATACAATGCTTCTGTGTAGTTTATATTTGAACATATTCTTTTTTCCACTATTACCCACTTAGCGCTACGAATGTCCAGTTGCATTTTCTACAGACAGAGTGTTTCAAAACTGCTCAATCAAATGTATGGTTTAACTCTGTTAGCTGAATGCTCAGATCAGAAAGAAGTTTCACAGAATGCTTCTGTGTAGTTTATATTTGAATATATTCCTTTTTCCACTACTATGCTCTTAGCGCTCCAAATGTCCAGTTGCATTTTCTACAGAAAGAGTGTTCAGATCTGCTCAATCAAAAGTATGGTTTAACTCTGTTAGCTGAATGCACAGATCAGAAAGAAGTTTCACCGAATGATTCTGTGTAGTTTATATTTGAAGACATTCCTTTTTCCACTATTACCCTCTTAGCGCTCCGAATCTCCACTTGCATTTTCTACAAAAAGAGTGTTTCATAACTGCTCAATCAAAAATATGTTTTATCTCTGTTAACTGAATTTACAGATCAGAAATAATTTTCACAGAATGCATCTGTGTAGTTTTTATTTGAAGATATTCTTTTTCCCAATGTAGGCCTCTTAGCGCTTAGCATGTCCAATTGCAGTTTCTACAGAAAGAGTGTTTCAGAACGGCTCAATCAAAAGTAAGGTTCAACTCTGTTAGTTGAATGCACAGAACAGAAAGAATTTTCACAGAATGCTACTGTGTAGTTTATATTTGAATATATTCCTTTTTCCACTATTACCCTCTTAGCGCTCCGAATGTCCACTTGCATTTTCTACAGAAAGAGTGTTCAGAATTGTGCAATCAAAAGTATGGTTTAACTCTGTTAGCTTAATGAACATATCAGAAATAAGTTTCACACAATGCTTCTGTGTAGTTTTTATTTGAAGATATTATTTTTCCCAATAGAGGCCTCTTAGAGCTCAGAATGTCCAATTGCAGTTTCTACAGAAAGAGTGTTTCAGAAAGGCTCAATCAAAAGTAAGGTTCAACTCTGTTAGTTGAATGCACAGAACAGAAAGAAGTTTCATACAATGCTTCTGTGTAGTTTATATTTGAACATATTCTTTTTTCCACTATTACCCACTTAGCGCTACGAATGTCCAGTTGCATTTTCTACAGACAGAGTGTTTCAAAACTGCTCAATCAAAAGTATGGTTTAACTCTGTTAGCTGAATGCTCAGATCAGAAAGAAGTTTCACAGAATGCTTCTGTGTAGTTTATATTTGAATATATTCCTTTTTCCACTACTACTCTCTTAGCGCTCCAAATGTCCAGTTGCATTATCTACAGAAAGAGTGTTCAGATCTGCTCAATCAAAAGTATGGTTTAACTCTGTTAGCTGAATGCACAGATCAGAAAGAAGTTTCACAGAATGATTCTGTGTAGTTTATATTTGGAGACATTCCTTTTTCCACTATTACCCTCTTAGCGCTCCGAATCTCCACTTGCGTTATCTACAGAAAGAGTGTTTCAGAACGGCTCAATCAAAACTAAGGTTCAACTCTTTTAGTTGAACAAACAGAACAGAAAGAAGTTTCACACAATTCTTCTGTGTAGTTTTTATTTGTAGACATTCCTTTTCCCAATATAGACCTCTTAGCGCTCAGAATGTCCAATTGCAGTTTCTACAGAAAGAGTGTTTCAGAACGGCTCAATCAAAAGTAAGGTTCACCTCTGTTAGTTGAATGCACAGAACAGAAAGAAGTTTCATACAATGCTTCTGTGTAGTTTCTATTTGAACATATTCTTTTTTCCACTATAACCCACTTAGCGCTACGAATGTCCAGTTGCATTTTCTACAGACAGAGTGTTTCAAAACTGCTCAATCAAAAGTATGGTTTAACTATGTTAGCTGAATGCTCAGATCAGAAAGAAGTTTCACAGAATGCTTCTGTGTATTTTATATTTGAATATATTCCTTTTTCCACTACTACGCTCTTAGCGCTCCAAATGTCCAGTTGCATTTTCTACAGAAAGAGTGTTCGGATCTGCTCAATCAAAAGTATGGTTTAACTCTGTTAGCTGAATGCACAGATCAGAAATAAGTTTCACCGAATGATTCTGTGTAGTTTATATTTGAAGACATTCCTTTTTCCACTATTACCCACTTAGCGCTCCGAATCTCCACTTGCATTTTCTACAAAAAGAGTGTTTCATAACTGCTCAATCAAAAATATGTTTTATCTCTGTTAACTGAATTTACAGATCAGAAATAAGTTTCACAGAATGCATCTGTGTAGTTTTTATTTGAAGATATTCTTTTTCCCAATGTAGGCCTCTTAGCGCTTAGCATGTCCAATTGCAGTTTCTACAGAAAGAGTGTTTCAGAACGGCTCAATCAAAAGTAAGGTTCAACTCTGTTAGTTGAATGCACAGAACAGAAAGAATTTTCACAGAATGTTACTGTGTAGTTTATATTTGAATATATTCCTTTTTCCACTATTACCCTCTTAGCGCTCCGAATGTCCACTTGCATTTTCTACAGAAAGAGTGTTCAGAACTGCGCAATCAAAAGTATGGTTTAACTCTGTTAGCTTAATGAACACATCAGAAATAAGTTTCACACAATGCTTCTGTGTAGTTTTTATTTGAAGATATTATTTTTCCCAATAGAGGCCTCTTAGCGCTCAGAATGTCCAATTGCAGTTTCTACAGAAAGAGTGTTTCAGAAAGGCTCAATCAAAAGTAAGGTTCAACTCTGTTAGTTGAATGCACAGAACAGAAAGAAGTTTCATACAATGCTTCTGTGTAGTTTATATTTGAACATATTCTTTTTTCCACTATTACCCACTTAGCGCTACGAATGTCCAGTTGCATTTTCTACAGACAGAGTGTTTCAAAACTGCTCAATCAAAAGTATGGTTTAACTCTGTTAGCTGAATGCTCAGATCAGAAAGAAGTTTCACAGAATGCTTCTGTGTAGTTTATATTTGAATATATTCCTTTTTCCACTACTACTCTCTTAGCGCTCCAAATGTCCAGTTGCATTTTCTACAGAAATAGTGTTCAGATCTGCTCAACCAAAAGTATGGTTTAACTCTGTTAGCTGAATGCACAGATCAGAAAGAAGTATCACAGAATGATTCTGTGTAGTTTATATTTGGAGACATTCCTTTTTCCACTATTACCCCCTTAGCGCTCCGAATCTCCACTTGCATTTTCTACAGAAAGTGTGTTTCAGAACGGCTCAATCAAAACTAAGGTTCAACTCTTTTAGTTGAACAAACAGAACAGAAAGAAGTTTCACACAATTCTTCTGTGTAGTTTTTATTTGTAGACATTCTTTTTCCCAATATAGGCCTCTTAGCGCTCAGAATGTCCAATTGCAGTTTCTACAGAAAGAGTGTTTCAGAACGGCTCAATCAAAAGTAAGGTTCAACTCTGTTAGTTGAATGCACAGAACAGAAAGAAGTTTCATACAATGCTTCTGTGTAGTTTATATTTGAACATATTCTTTTTTCCACTATTACCCACTTAGCGCTACGAATGTCCAGTTGCATTTTCTACAGACAGAGTGTTTCAAAACTGCTCAATCAAAAGTATGGTTTAACTCTGTTAGCTGAATGCTCAGATCAGAAAGAAGTTTCACAGAATGCTTCTGTGTAGTTTATATTTGAATATATTCCTTTTTCCACTACTACGCTCTTAGCGCTCCAAATGTCCAGTTGCATTTTCTACAGAAAGAGTGTTCAGATCTGCTCAATCAAAAGTATGGTTTAACTCTGTTAGCTGAATGCACAGATCAGAAAGAAGTTTCACCGAATGATTCTGTGTAGTTTATATTTGAAGACATTCCTTTTTCCACTATTACCCTCTTAGCGCTCCGAATCTCCACTTGCATTTTCTACAAAAAGAGTGTTTCATAACTGCTCAATAAAAAATATGTTTTATCTCTGTTAACTGAATTTACAGATCAGAAATAAGTTTCACAGAATGCATCTGTGTAGTTTTTATTTGAAGATATTATTTTCCCAATGTAGGCCTCTTAGCGCTTAGCATGTCCAATTGCAGTTTCTACAGAAAGAGTGTTTCAGAACGGCTCAATCAAAAGTAAGGTTCAACTCTGTTAGTTGAATGCACAGAACAGAAAGAA
This sequence comes from Symphalangus syndactylus, assembly GCF_028878055.3. Taxonomy (NCBI): domain Eukaryota; kingdom Metazoa; phylum Chordata; class Mammalia; order Primates; family Hylobatidae; genus Symphalangus; species Symphalangus syndactylus. Next base: position 1,752,615 of record NC_072425.2, read on the forward strand.
TTTTCACAGAATGCTACTGTGTAGTTTATATTTGAATATATTCCTTTTTCCACTATTACCCTCTTAGCGCTCCGAATGTCCACTTGCATTTTCTACAGAAAGAGTGTTCAGAACTGCGCAATCAAAAGTATGGTTTAACTCTGTTAGCTTAATGAACATATCAGAAATAAGTTTCACACAATGCTTCTGTGTAGTTTTTATTTGAAGATATTATTTTTCCCAATAGAGGCCTCTTAGCACTCAGAATGTCCAATTGCAGTTTCTACAGAAAGAGTGTTTCAGAAAGGCTCAATCAAAAGGAAGGTTCAACTCTGTTAGTTGAATGCACAGAACAGAAAGAAGTTTCATACAATGCTTCTGTGTAGTTTATATTTGAACATATTCTTTTTTCCACTATTACCCACTTAGCGCTACGAATGTCCAGTTGCATTTTCTACAGACAGAGTGTTTCAAAACTGCTCAATCAAAAGTATGGTTTAACTCTGTTAGCTGAATGCTCAGATCAGAAAGAAGTTTCACAGAATGCTTCTGTGTAGTTTATATTTGAATATATTCCTTTTTCCACTACTACGCTCTTAGCGCTCAAAATGTCCCGTTGCATTTTCTACAGAAAGAGTGTTCAGATCTGCTCAATCAAAAGTATGGTTTAACTCTGTTAGCTGAATGCACAGATAAGAAAGAAGTTTCACAGAATGATTCTGTGTAGTTTATATTTGGAGACATTCCTTTTTCCACTATTACCCTCTTAGCGCTCCGAATCTCCACTTGCGTTATCTACAGAAAGAGTGTTTCAGAACGGCTCAATCAAAACTAAGGTTCAACTCTTTTAGTTGAACAAACAGAACAGAAAGAAGTTTCACACAATTCTTCTGTGTAGTTTTTATTTGTAGACATTCCTTTTCCCAATATAGACCTCTTAGCGCTCAGAATATCCAATTGCAGTTTCTACAGAAAGAGTGTTTCAGAACGGCTCAATCAAAAGTAAGGTTCACCTCTGTTAGTTGAATGCACAGAACAGAAAGAAGTTTCATACAATGCTTCTGTGTAGTTTCTATTTGAACATATTCTTTTTTCCACTATAACCCACTTAGCGCTACGAATGTCCAGTTGCATTTTCTACAGACAGAGTGTTTCAAAACTGCTCAATCAAAAGTATGGTTTAACTCTGTTAGCTGAATGCTCAGATCAGAAAGAAGTTTCACAGAATGCTTCTGTGTATTTTATATTTGAATATATTCCTTTTTCCACTACTACGCTCTTAGCGCTCCAAATGTCCAGTTGCATTTTCTACAGAAAGAGTGTTCGGATCTGCTCAATCAAAAGTATGGTTTAACTCTGTTAGCTGAATGCACAGATCAGAAATAAGTTTCACCGAATGATTCTGTGTAGTTTATATTTGAAGACATTCCTCTTTCCACTATTACCCACTTAGCGCTCCGAATCTCCACTTGCATTTTCTACAAAAAGAGTGTTTCATAACTGCTCAATCAAAAATATGTTTTATCTCTGTTAACTGAATTTACAGATCAGAAATAAGTTTCACAGAATGCATCTGTGTAGTTTTTATTTGAAGATATTCTTTTTCCCAATGTAGGCCTCTTAGCGCTTAGCATGTCCAATTGCAGTTCCTTCAGAAAGAGTGTTTCAGAACGGCTCAAACAAAGGTAAGGTTCAACTCTGTTAGTTGAATGCACAGAACAGAAAGAAGTTTCACAGAATGCTACTGTGTAGTTTATATTTGAATATATTCCTTTTTCCACTATTACCCTCTTAGCGCTCCGAATGTCCACTTGCATTTTCTACAGAAAGAGTGTTCAGAACTGCGCAATCAAAAGTATGGTTTAACTCTGTTAGCTTAATGAACATATCAGAAATAAGTTTCACACAATGCTTCTGTGTAGTTTTTATTTGAAGATATTATTTTTCCCAATAGAGGCCTCTTAGCACTCAGAATGTCCAATTGCAGTTTCTACAGAAAGAGTGTTTCAGAAAGGCTCAATCAAAAGGAAGGTTCAACTCTGTTAGTTGAATGCACAGAACAGAAAGAAGTTTCATACAATGCTTCTGTGTAGTTTATATTTGAACATATTATTTTTTCCACTATTACCCACTTAGCGCTACGAATGTCCAGTTGCATTTTCTACAGACAGAGTGTTTCAAAACTGCTCAATCAAAAGTATGGTTTAACTCTGTTAGCTGAATGCTCAGATCAGAAAGAAGTTTCACAGAATGCTTCTGTGTAGTTTATATTTGAATATATTCCTTTTTCCACTACTACGCTGTTAGCGCTCAAAATGTCCCGTTGCATTTTCTACAGAAAGAGTGTTCAGATCTGCTCAATCAAAAGTATGGTTTAACTCTGTTAGCTGAATGCACAGATCAGAAAGAAGTTTCACAGAATGATTCTGTGTAGTTTATATTTGGAGACATTCCTTTTTCCACTATTACCCTCTTAGCGCTCCGAATCTCCACTTGCGTTATCTACAGAAAGAGTGTTTCAGAACGGCTCAATCAAAACTAAGGTTGAACTCTTTTAGTTGAACAAACAGAACAGAAAGAAGTTTCACACAATTCTTCTGTGTAGTTTTTATTTGTAGACATTCTTTTTCCCAATATAGGCCTCTTAGCGCTCAGAATGTCCAATTGCAGTTTCTACAGAAAGAGTGTTTCAGAACGGCTCAATCAAAAGTAAGGTTCACCTCTGTTAGTTGAATGCACAGAACAGAAAGAAGTTTCATACAATGCCTCTGTGTAGTTTCTATTTGAACATATTCTTTTTTCCACTATAACCCACTTAGCGCTACGAATGTCCAGTTGCATTTTCTACAGACAGAGTGTTTCAAAACTGCTCAATCAAAAGTATGGTTTAACTCTGTTAGCTGAATGCTCAGATCAGAAAGAAGTTTCACAGAATGCTTCTGTGTATTTTATATTTGAATATATTCCTTTTTCCACTACTACGCTCTTAGCGCTCCAAATGTCCAGTTGCATTTTCTACAGAAAGAGTGTTCGGATCTGCTCAATCAAAAGTATGGTTTAACTCTGTTAGCTGAATGCACAGATCAGAAATAAGTTTCACCGAATGATTCTGTGTAGTTTATATTTGAAGACATTCCTTTTTCCACTATTACCCTCTTAGCGCTCCGAATCTCCACTTGCATTTTCTACAAAAAGAGTGTTTCATAACTGCTCAATCAAAAATATGTTTTATCTCTGTTAACTGAATTTACAGATCAGAAATAAGTTTCACAGAATGCATCTGTGTAGTTTTTATTTGAAGATATTCTTTTTCCCAATGTAGGCCTCTTAGCGCTTAGCATGTCCAATTGCAGTTCCTTCAGACAGAGTGTTTCAGAACGGCTCAATCAAAAGTAAGGTTCAACTCTGTTAGTTGAATGCACAGAACAGAAAGAAGTTTCACAGAATGCTACTGTGTAGTTTATATTTGAATATATTCCTTTTTCCACTATTACCCTCTTAGCGCTCCGAATGTCCACTTGCATTTTCTACAGAAAGAGTGTTCAGAACTGCGCAATCAAAAGTATGGTTTAACTCTGTTAGCTTAATGAACATATCAGAAATAAGTTTCACACAAAGCTTCTGTGTAGTTTTTATTTGAAGATATTATTTTTCCCAATATAGGCCTCTTAGCGCTCAGAATGTCCAATTGCAGTTTCTACAGAAAGAGTGTTTCAGAAAGGCTCAATCAAAAGTAAGGTTCAACTCTGTTAGTTGAATGCACAGAACAGAAAGAAGTTTAATACAATGCTTCTGTGTAGTTTATATTTGAACATATTTTTTTTCCACTATTAGCCACTTAGCGCTACGAATGTCCAGTTGCATTTTCTACAGACAGAGTGTTTCAAAACTGCTCAATCAAAAGTATGGTTTAACTCTGTTAGCTGAATGCTCAGATCAGAAAGAAGTTTCACAGAATGCTTCTGTGTAGTTTATATTTGAATATATTCCTTTTTCCACTACTACTCTCTTAGCGCTCCAAATGTCCAGTCGCATTTTCTACAGAAAGAGTGTTCAGATCTGCTCAATCAAAAGTAAAGTTTAACTCTGTTAGCTGAATGCACAGATCAGAAAGAAGTTTCACAGAATGATTCTGTGTAGTTTATATTTGGAGACATTCCTTTTTCCACTATTACCCTCTTAGCGCTCCGAATCTCCACTTGCATTTTCTACGGAAAGAGTGTTTCAGAACGGCTCAATCAAAACTAAGGTTCAACTCTTTTAGTTGAACAAACAGAACAGAAAGAAGTTTCACACAATTCTTCTGTGTAGTTTTTATTTGTAGACATTCCTTTTCCCAATATAGGCCTCTTAGCGCTCAGAATGTCCAATTGCAGTTTCTACAGAAAGAGTGTTTCAGAACGGCTCAATCAAAAGTAAGGTTCACCTCTGTTAGTTGAATGCACAGAACAGAAAGAAGTTTCATACAATGCTTCTGTGTAGTTTCTATTTGAACATATTCTTTTTTCCACTATAACCCACTTAGCGCTACGAATGTCCAGTTGCATTTTCTACAGACAGAGTGTTTCAAAACTGCTCAATCAAAAGTATGGTTTAACTCTGTTAGCTGAATGCTCAGATCAGAAAGAAGTTTCACAGAATGCTTCTGTGTATTTTATATTTGAATATATTCCTTTTTCCACTACTACGCTCTTAGCGCTCCAAATGTCCAGTTGCATTTTCTACAGAAAGAGTGTTCGGATCTGCTCAATCAAAAGTATGGTTTAACTCTGTTAGCTGAATGCACAGATCAGAAATAAGTTTCACCGAATGATTCTGTGTAGTTTATATTTGAAGACATTCCTTTTTCCACTATTACCCTCTTAGCGCTCCGAATCTCCACTTGCATTTTCTACAAAAAGAGTGTTTCATAACTGCTCAATCAAAAATATGTTTTATCTCTGTTAACTGAATTTACAGATCAGAAATAAGTTTCACAGAATGCATCTGTGTAGTTTTTATTTGAAGATATTCTTTTTCCCAATGTAGGCCTCTTAGCGCTTAGCATGTCCAATTGCAGTTCCTTCAGAAAGAGTGTTTCAGAACGGCTCAATCAAAAGTAAGGTTCAACTCTCTTAGTTGAATGCACAGAACAGAAAGAAGTTTCACAGAATGCTACTGTGTAGTTTATATTTGAATATATTCCTTTTTCCACTATTACCCTCTTAGCGCTCCGAATGTCCACTTGCATTTTCTACAGAAAGAGTGTTCAGAACTGCGCAATCAAAAGTATGGTTTAACTCTGTTAGCTTAATGAACATATGAGAAATAAGTTTCACACAAAGCTTCTGTGTAGTTTTTATTTGAAGATATTATTTTTCCCAATATAGGCCTCTTAGCGCTCAGAATGTCCAATTGCAGTTTCTACAGAAAGAGTGTTTCAGAAAGGCTCAATCAAAAGTAAGGTTCAACTCTGTTAGTTGAATGCACAGAACAGAAAGAAGTTTCATACAATGCTTCTGTGTAGTTTATATTTGAACATATTCTTTTTTCCACTATTAGCCACTTAGCGCTACGAATGTCCAGTTGCATTTTCTACAGACAGAGTGTTTCAAAACTGCTCAATCAAAAGTATGGTTTAACTCTGTTAGCTGAATGCTCAGATCAGAAAGAAGTTTCACAGAATGCTTCTGTGTAGTTTATATTTGAATATATTCCTTTTTCCACTACAACTCTCTTAGCGCTCCAAATGTCCAGTTGCATTTTCTACAGAAATAGTGTTCAGATCTGCTCAACCAAAAGTATGGTTTAACTCTGTTAGCTGAATGCACAGATCAGAAAGAAGTTTCACAGAATGATTCTGTGTAGTTTATATTTGAAGACATTCCTTTTTCCACTATTACCCCCTTAGCGCTCCGAATCTCCACTTGCATTTTCTACAGAAAGAGTGTTTCAGAACGGCTCAATCAAAACTAAGGTTCAACTCTTTTAGTTGAACAAACAGAACAGAAAGAAGTTTCACACAATTCTTCTGTGTAGTTTTTATTTGTAGACATTCTTTTTCCCAATATAGGCCTCTTAGCGCTCAGAATGTCCAATTGCAGTTTCTACAGAAAGAGTGTTTCAGAACGGCTCAATCAAAAGTAAGGTTCAACTCTGTTAGTTGAATGCACAGAACAGAAAGAAGTTTCATACAATGCTTCTGTGTAGTTTATATTTGAACATATTCTTTTTTCCACTATTACCCACTTAGCGCTACGAATGTCCAGTTGCATTTTCTACAGACAGAGTGTTTCAAAACGGCTCAATCAAAAGTATGGTTTAACTCTGTTAGCTGAATGCTCAGATCAGAAAGAAGTTTCACAGAATGCTTCTGTGTAGTTTATATTTGAATATATTCCTTTTTCCTCTACTACGCTCTTAGCGCTCCAAATGTCCAGTTGCATTGTCTACAGAAAGAGTGTTCAGATCTGCTCAATCAAAAGTATGGTTTAACTCTGTTAGCTGAATGCACAGATCAGAAAGAAGTTTCACAGAATGATTCTGTGTAGTTTATATTTGAAGACATTCCTTTTTCCACTATTACCCTCTTAGCGCTCCGAATCTCCACTTGCATTTTCTACAAAAAGAGTGTTTCATAACTGCTCAATAAAAAATATGTTTTATCTCTGTTAACTGAATTTATAGATCAGAAATAAGTTTCACAGAATGCATCTGTGTAGTTTTTATTTGAAGATATTCTTTTTCCCAATGTAGGCCTCTTAGCGCTTAGCATGTCCAATTGCAGTTTCTACAGAAAGAGTGTTTCAGAACGGCTCAATCAAAAGTAAGGTTCAACTCTGTTAGTTGAATGCACAGAACAGAAAGAATTTTCACAGAATGCTACTGTGTAGTTTATATTTGAATATATTCCTTTTTCCACTATTACCCTCTTAGCGCTCCGAATGTCCACTTGCATTTTCTACAGAAAGAGTGTTCAGAACTGCGCAATCAAAAGTATGGTTTAACTCTGTTAGCTTAATGAACATATCAGAAATAAGTTTCACACAATGCTTCTGTGTAGTTTTTATTTGAAGATATTATTTTTCCCAATAGAGGTCTCTTAGCACTCAGAATGTCCAATTGCAGTTTCTACAGAAGGAGTGTTTCAGAAAGGCTCAATCAAAAGGAAGGTTCAACTCTGTTAGTTGAATGCACAGAACAGAAAGAAGTTTCATACAATGCTTCTGTGTAGTTTATATTTGAACATATTCTTTTTTCCACTATTACCCACTTAGCGCTACGAATGTCCAGTTGCATTTTCTACAGACAGAGTGTTTCAAAACTGCTCAATCAAAAGTATGGTTTAACTCTGTTAGCTGAATGCTCAGATCAGAAAGAAGTTTCACAGAATGCTTCTGTGTAGTTTATATTTGAATATATTCCTTTTTCCACTACTACGCTCTTAGCGCTCCAAATGTCCAGTTGCATTTTCTACAGAAAGAGTGTTCAGATCTGCTCAATCAAAAGTATGGTTTAACTCTGTTAGCTGAATGCACAGATCAGAAAGAAGTTTCACAGAATGATTCTGTGTAGTTTATATTTGGAGACATTCCTTTTTCCACTATTACCCTCTTAGCGCTCCGAATCTCCACTTGCGTTATCTACAGAAAGAGTGTTTCAGAACGGCTCAATCAAAACTAAGGTTGAACTCTTTTAGTTGAACAAACAGAACAGAAAGAAGTTTCACACAATTCTTCTGTGTAGTTTTTATTTGTAGACATTCTTTTTCCCAATATAGGCCTCTTAGCGCTCAGAATGTCCAATTGCAGTTTCTACAGAAAGAGTGTTTCAGAACGGCTCAATCAAAAGTAAGGTTCACCTCTGTTAGTTGAATGCACAGAACAGAAAGAAGTTTCATACAATGCTTCTGTGTAGTTTTATTTGAACATATTCTTTTTTCCACTATAACCCACTTAGCGCTACGAATGTCCAGTTGCATTTTCTACAGACAGAGTGTTTCAAAACTGCTCAATCAAAAGTATGGTTTAACTCTGTTAGCTGAATGCTCAGATCAGAAAAAAGTTTCACAGAATGCTTCTGTGTAGTTTATATTTGAATATATTCCTTTTTCCACTACTACGCTCTTAGCGCTCCAAATGTCCAGTTGCATTTTCTACAGAAAGAGTGTTCAGATCTGCTCAATCAAAAGTATGGTTTAACTCTGTTAGCTGAATGCACAGATCAGAAAGATGTTTCACCGAATGATTCTGTGTAGTTTATATTTGAAGACATTCCTTTTTCCACTATTACCCTCTTAGCGCTCCGAATCTCCACTTGCATTTTCTACAACAAGAGTGTTTCATAACTGCTCAATCAAAAATATGTTTTATCTCTGTTAACTGAATTTACAGATCAGAAATAAGTTTCACAGAATGCATCTGTGTAGTTTTTATTTGAAGATATTCTTTTTCCCAATGTAGGCCTCTTAGCGCTTAGCATTTCCAATTGCAGTTTCTACAGAAAGAGTGTTTCAGAACGGCTCAATCAAAAGTAAGGTTCAACTCTGTTAGTTGAATGCACAGAACAGAAAGAATTTTCACAGAATGTTACTGTGTAGTTTATATTTGAATATATTCCTTTTTCCACTATTACCCTCTTAGCGCTCCGAATGTCCACTTGCATTTTCTACAGAAAGAGTGTTCAGAACTGCGCAATCAAAAGTATGGTTTAACTCTGTTAGCTTAATGAACACATCAGAAATAAGTTTCTCACAATGCTTCTGTGTAGTTTTTATTTGAAGATATTATTTTCCCCAATAGAGGCCTCTTAGCGCTCCGAATCTCCACTTGCATTTTCTACAGAAAGAGTGTTTCAGAACGGCTCAATCAAAACTAAGGTTCAACTCTTTTAGTTGAACAAACAGAACAGAAAGAAGTTTCACACAATTCTTCTGTGTAGTTTTTATTTGTAGACATTCTTTTTCCCAATATAGGCCTCTTAGCGCTCAGAATGTCCAATTGCAGTTTCTACAGAAAGAGTGTTTCAGAACGGCTCAATCAAAAGTAAGGTTCAACTCTGTTCGTTGAATGCACAGAACAGAAAGAAGTTTCATACAATGCTTCTGTGTAGTTTATATTTTAACATATTCTTTTTTCCACTATTACCCACTTAGCGCTACGAATGTCCAGTTGCATTTTCTACAGACAGAGTGTTTCAAAACTGCTCAATCAAAAGTATGGTTTAACTCTGTTAGCTGAATGCTCAGATCAGAAAGAAGTTTCACAGAATGCTTCTGTGTAGTTTATATTTGAATATATTCCTTTTTCCACTACTACGCTCTTAGCGCTCCAAATGTCCAGTTGCATTTTCTACAGAAAGAGTGTTCAGATCTGCTCAATCAAAAGTATGGTTTAACTCTGTTAGCTGAATGCACAGATCAGAAAGAAGTTTCACCGAATGATTCTGCGTAGTTTATATTTGAAGACATTCCTTTTTCCACTATTACCTTCTTAGCGCTCTGAATCTCCACTTGCATTTCCTACAAAAAGAGTGTTTCATAACTGCTCAATCAAAAATATGTTTTATCTCTGTTAACTGAATTTACAGATCAGAAATAAGTTTCACAGAATGCATCTGTGTAGTTTTTATTTGAAGATATTCTTTTTCCCAATGTAGGCCTCTTAGCGCTTAGCATGTCCAATTGCAGTTTCTACAGAAAGAGTGTTTCAGAACGGCTCAATCAAAAGTAAGGTTCAACTCTGTTAGTTGAATGCACAGAACAGAAAGAATTTTCACAGAATGCTACTGTGTAGTTTATATTTGAATATATTCCTTTTTCCAGTATTACCCTCTTAGCTCTCCGAATGTCCACTTGCATTTTCTACAGAAAGAGTGTTCAGAACTGCGCAATCAAAAGTATGGTTTAACTCTGTTAGCTTAATGAACATATCAGAAATAATTTTCACACAATGCTTCTGTGTAGTTTTTATTTGAAGATATTATTTTTCCCAATAGAGGCCTCTTAGCGCTCAGAATGTCCAATTGCAGTTTCTACAGAAAGAGTGTTTCAGAAAGGCTCAATCAAAAGTAAGGTTCAACTCTGTTAGTTGAATGCACAGAACAGAAAGAAGTTTCATACAATGCCTCTTTGTAGTTTATATTTGAATATATTCCTTTTTCCACTATTACCCACTTAGCGCAACGAATGTCCAGTTGCATTTTCTACAGACAGAGTGTTCAGGGCTGCTCAACCAAAAGTATGTTTTAACTCTGTTAGCTGAATGCACAGATCAGAAAGAAGTTTCACAGAATGATTCTGTGTAGTTTATATTTGGAGACATTCCTTTTTCCACTATTACCCTCTTAGCGCTCCGAATCTCCACTTGCATTTTCTACAGAAAGAGTGTTTCAGAACGGCTCAATCAAAACTAAGGTTCAACTCTTTTAGTTGAACAAACAGAACAGAAAGAAGTTTCACACAATTCTTCTGTGTAGTTTTTATTTGTAGACATTCTTTTTCCCAATATAGGCCTCTTAGCGCTCAGAATGTCCAATTGCAGTTTCTACAGAAAGAGTGTTTCAGAACGGCTCAATCAAAAGTAAGGTTCAACTCTGTTAGTTGAATGCACAGAACAGAAAGAAGTTTCATACAATGCTTCTGTGTAGTTTATATTTGAACATATTCTTTTTTCCACTATTACCCACTTAGCGCTGCGAATGTCCAGTTGCATTTTCTACAGACAGAGTGTTTCAAAACTGCTCAATCAAAAGTATGGTTTAACTCTGTTAGCTGAATGCTCAGATCAGAAAGAAGTTTCACAGAATGCTTCTGTGTAGTTTATATTTGAATATATTCCTTTTTCCACTACTACGCTCTTAGCGCTCCAAATGTCCAGTTGCATTTTCTACAGAAAGAGTGTTCAGATCTGCTCAATCAAAAGCATGGTTTAACTCTGTTAGCAGAATGCACAGATCAGAAAGAAGTTTCACCGAATGATTCTGTGTAGTTTATATTTGAAGACATTCCTTTTTCCACTATTACCCACTTAGCGCTCCGAATCTCCACTTGCATTTTCTACAAAAAGAGGGTTTCATAACTGCTCAATCAAAAATATGTTTTATCTCTGTTAACTGAATTTACAGATCAGAAATAAGTTTCACAGAATGCATCTGTGTAGTTTTTATTTGAAGATATTCTTTTTCCCAATGTAGGCCTCTTAGCGCTTAGCATGTCCAATTGCAGTTTCTACAGAAAGAGTGTTTCAGAACGGCTCAATCAAAGTAAGGTTCAACTCTGTTAGTTGAATGCACAGAACAGAAAGAATTTTCACACAATGCTACTGTGTAGTTTATATTTGAACATATTCCTTTTTCCACTATTACCCTCTTAGCGCTCCGAATGTCCACTTGCATTTTCTACAGAAAGAGTGTTCAGAACTGCGCAATCAAAATTATGGTTTAACTCTGTTAGATTAATGAACATATCAGAAATAAGTTTCACACAATGCTTCTGTGTAGTTTTTATTTGAAGATATTATTTTTCCCAATAGAGGCCTCTTAGCGCTCAGAATGTCCAATTGCAGTTTCTACAGAAAGAGTGTTTCAGAAAGGCTCAATCAAAAGTAAGGTTCAACTCTGTTAGTTGAATGCACAGAACAGAAAGAAGTTTCATACAATGCTTCTGTGTAGTTTATATTTGAACATATTCTTTTTTCCACTATTACCCACTTAGCGCTACGAATGTCCAGTTGCATTTTCTACAGACAGAGTGTTTCAAAACTGCTCAATCAAAAGTATGGTTTAACTCTGTTAGCTGAATGCTCAGATCAGAAAGAAGTTTCACAGAATGCTTCTGTGTAGTTTATATTTGAATATATTCCTTTTTCCACTACTACTCTCTTAGCGCTCCAAATGTCCAGTTGCATTTTCTACAGAAAGAGTGTTCAGATCTGCTCAACCAAAAGTATGGTTTAACTCTGTTTGCTGAATGCACAGATCAGAAAGAAGTTTCACAGAATGATTCTGTGTAGTTTATATTTGGAGACATTCCTTTTTCCACTATTACCCTCTTAGCGCTCCGAATCTCCACTTGCATTTTCTACAGAAAGAGTGTTTCAGAAGGGCTCAATCAAAACTAAGGTTCAACTCTTTTAGTTGAACAAACAGAACAGAAAGAAGGTTCACACAATTCTTCTGTGTAGTTTTTATTTGTAGACATTCTTTTTCCCAATATAGGCCTCTTAGCGCTCAGAATGTCCAATTGCAGTTTCTACAGAAAGAGTGTTTCAGAACGGCTCAATCAAAAGTAAGGTTCAACTCTGTTAGTTGAATGCACAGATCAGAAAGCAGTTTCATACAATGCTTCTGTGTAGTTTATATTTGAACATATTCTTTTTTCCACTATTACCCACTTAGCGCTACGAATGTCCAGTTGCATTTTCTACAGACAGAGTGTTTCAAAACTGCTCAATCAAAAGTATGGTTTAACTCTGTTAGCTGAATGCTCCGATCAGAAAGAAGTTTCACAGAATGCTTCTGTGTAGTTTATATTTGAATATATTACTTTTTCCACTACTACGCTCTTAGCGCTCCAAATGTCCAGTTGCATTTTCTACAGAAAGAGTGTTCAGATCTGCTCAATCAAAAGTATGGTTTAACTCTGTTAGCTGAATGCACAGATCAGAAAGAAGTTTCACCGAATGATTCTGTGTAGTTTATATTTGAAGACATTCCTTTTTCCACTATTACCCTCTTAGCGCTCCGAATCTCCACTTGCATTTTCTACAACAAGAGTGTTTCATAACTGCTCAATCAAAAATATGTTTTATCTCTGTTAACTGAATTTACAGATCAGAAATATGTTTCACAGAATGCATCTGTGTAGTTTTTATTTGAAGATATTCTTTTTCCCAATGTAGGCCTCTTAGCGCTTAGCATGTCCAATTGCAGTTTCTACAGAAAGAGTGTTTCAGAACGGCTCAATCAAAAGTAAGGTTCAACTCTGTTAGTTGAATGCACAGAACAGAAAGAATTTTCACAGAATGCTACTGTGTAGTTTATATTTGAATATATTCCTTTTTCCACTATTACCCTCTTAGCGCTCCGAATGTCCACTTGCATTTTCTACAGAAAGAGTGTTCAGAACTGCGCAATCAAAGGTATGGTTTAACTCTGTTAGCTTAATGAACATATCAGAAATAAGTTTCACACAATGCTTCTGTGTAGTTTTTATTTGAAGATATTATTTTTCCCAATAGAGGCCTCTTAGCGCTCAGAATGTCCAATTGCAGTTTCTACAGAAAGAGTGTTTCAGAAAGGCTCAATCAAAAGTAAGGTTCAACTCTGTTAGTTGAATGCACAGAACAGAAAGAAGTTTCATACAATGCTTCTGTGTAGTTTATATTTGAACATATTCTTTTTTCCACTATTACCCACTTAGCGCTACGAATGTCCAGTTGCATTTTCTACAGACAGAGTGTTTCAAAACTGCTCAATCAAAAGTATGGTTTAACTCTGTTAGCTGAATGCTCAGATCAGAAAGAAGTTTCACAGAATGTTTCTGTGTAGTTTATATTTGAATATATTCCTTTTTCCACTACTACTCTCTTAGCGCTCCAAATGTCCAGTTGCATTTTCTACAGAAATAGTGTTCAGATCTGCTCAACCAAAAGTATGGTTTAACTCTGTTAGCTGAATGCACAGATCAGAAAGAAGTTTCACAGAATGATTCTGTGTAGTTTATATTTGGAGACATTCCTTTTTCCACTATTACCCTCTTAGCGCTCCGAATCTCCACTTGCATTTTCTACAGAAAGAGTGTTTCAGAACGACTCAATCAAAACTAAGGTTCAACTCTTTTAGTTGAACAAACAGAACAGAAAGAAGTTTCACACAATTCTTCTGTGTAGTTTTTATTTGTAGACATTCTTTTTCCCAATATAGGCCTCTTAGCGCTCAGAATGTCCAATTGCAGTTTCTACAGAAAGAGTGTTTCAGAACGGCTCAATCAAAAGTAAGGTTCAACTCTGTTAGTTGAATGCACAGAACAGAAAGAAGTTTCATACAATGCTTCTGTGTAGTTTATATTTTAACATATTCTTTTTTCCACTATTACCCACTTAGCGCTACGAATGTCCAGTTGCATTTTCTACAGACAGAGTGTTTCAAAACTGCTCAATCAAAAGTATGGTTTAACTCTGTTAGCTGAATGCTCAGATCAGAAAGAAGTTTCACAGAATGCTTCTGTGTAGTTTATATTTGAATATATTCCTTTTTCCACTACTACGCTCTTAGCGCTCCAAATGTCCAGTTGCATTTTCTACAGAAAGAGTGTTCAGATCTTCTCAATCAAAAGTATGGTTTAACTCTGTTAGCTGAATGCACAGATCAGAAAGAAGTTTCACCGAATGATTCTGCGTAGTTTATATTTGAAGACATTCCTTTTTCCACTATTACCTTCTTAGCGCTCTGAATCTCCACTTGCATTTCCTACAAAAAAAGTGTTTCATAACTGCTCAATCAAAAATATGTTTTATCTCTGTTAACTGAATTTACAGATCAGAAATAAGTTTCACAGAATGCATCTGTGTAGTTTTTATTTGAAGATATTCTTTTTCCCAATGTAGGCCTCTTAGCGCTTAGCATGTCCAATTGCAGTTTCTACAGAAAGAGTGTTTCAGAACGGCTCAATCAAAAGTAAGGTTCAACTCTGTTAGTTGAATGCACAGAACAGAAAGAATTTTCACAGATTGCTACTGTGTAGTTTATATTTGAATATATTCCTTTTTCCAGTATTACCCTCTTAGCGCTCCGAATGTCCACTTGCATTTTCTACAGAAAGAGTGTTCAGAACTGCGCAATCAAAAGTATGGTTTAACTCTGTTAGCTTAATGAACATATCAGAAATAAGTTTCACACAATGCTTCTGTGTAGTTTTTATTTGAAGATATTATTTTTCCCAATAGAGGCCTCTTAGCACTCAGAATGTCCAATTGCAGTTTCTACAGAAAGAGTGTTTCAGAAAGGCTCAATCAAAAGTAAGGTTCAACTCTGTTAGTTGAATGCACAGAACAGAAAGAAGTTTCATACAATGCCTCTTTGTAGTTTATATTTGAATATATTCCTTTTTCCACTATTACCCACTTAGCGCTA
Source organism: Symphalangus syndactylus (assembly GCF_028878055.3). Lineage (NCBI taxonomy): Eukaryota > Metazoa > Chordata > Mammalia > Primates > Hylobatidae > Symphalangus > Symphalangus syndactylus. Next base: position 1,767,705 of record NC_072425.2, read on the forward strand.
CGAATGTCCAGTTGCATTTTCTACAGACAGAGTGTTTCAAAACTGCTCAATCAAAAGTATGGTTTAACTCTGTTAGCTGAATGCTCAGATCAGAAAGAAGTTTCACAGAATGCTTCTGTGTAGTTTATATTTGAATATATTCCTTTTTCCACTACTACTCTCTTAGCGCTCCAAATGTCCAGTTGCATTTTCTACAGAAAGAGTGTTCAGATCTGCTCAACCAAAAGTATGGTTTAACTCTGTTAGCTGAATGCACAGATCAGAAAGAAGTTTCACAGAATGATTCTGTGTAGTTTATATTTGGAGACATTCCTTTTTCCACTATTACCCTCTTAGCGCTCCGAATCTCCACTTGCATTTTCTACAGAAAGAGTGTTTCAGAACGGCTCAATCAAAACTAAGGTTCAACTCTTTTAGTTGAACAAACAGAACAGAAAGAAGGTTCACACAATTCTTCTGTGTAGTTTTTATTTGTAGACATTCTTTTTCCCAATATAGGCCTCTTAGCGCTCAGAATGTCCAATTGCAGTTTCTACAGAAAGAGTGTTTCAGAACGGCTCAATCAAAAGTAAGGTTCAACTCTGTTAGTTGAATGCACAGATCAGAAAGAAGTTTCATACAATGCTTCTGTGTAGTTTATATTTGAACATATTCTTTTTTCCACTATTACCCACTTAGCGCTACGAATGTCCAGTTGCATTTTCTACAGACAGAGTGTTTCAAAACTGCTCAATCAAAAGTATGGTTTAACTCTGTTAGCTGAATGCTCAGATCAGAAAAAAGTTTCACAGAATGCTTCTGTGTAGTTTATATTTGAATATATTCCTTTTTCCACTACTACGCTCTTAGCGCTCCAAATGTCCAGTTGCATTTTCTACAGAAAGAGTGTTCAGATCTGCTCAATCAAAAGTATGGTTTAACTCTGTTAGCTGAATGCACAGATCAGAAAGATGTTTCACCGAATGATTCTGTGTAGTTTATATTTGAAGACATTCCTTTTTCCACTATTACCCTCTTAGCGCTCCGAATCTCCACTTGCATTTTCTACAACAAGAGTGTTTCATAACTGCTCAATCAAAAATATGTTTTATCTCTGTTAACTGAATTTACAGATCAGAAATAAGTTTCACAGAATGCATCTGTGTAGTTTTTATTTGAAGATATTTTTTTCCCAATGTAGGCCTCTTAGCGCTTAGCATGTCCAATTGCAGTTTCTACAGAAAGAGTGTTTCAGAACGGCTCAATCAAAAGTAAGGTTCAACTCTGTTAGTTGAATGCACAGAACAGAAAGTATTTTCACAGAATGCTACTGTGTAGTTTATATTTGAATATATTCCTTTTTCCACTATTACCCTCTTAGCGCTCCGAATGTCCACTTGCATTTTCTACAGAAAGAGTGTCCAGAACTGCGCAATCAAAAGTATGGTTTAACTCTGTTAGCTTAATGAACATATCAGAAATAAGTTTCACACAATGCTTCTGTGTAGTTTTTATTTGAAGATATTATTTTTCCCAATAGAGGCCTCTTAGCACTCAGAATGTCCAATTGCAGTTTCTACAGAAAGAGTGTTTCAGAAAGGCTCAATCAAATGTAAGGTTCAACTCTGTTAGTTGAATGCACAGAACAGAAAGAAGTTTCATTCAATGCCTCTTTGTAGTTTATATTTGAATATATTCCTTTTTCCACTATTACCCACTTAGCGCTACGAATGTCCAGTTGCATTTTCTACAGACAGAGTGTTCAGAGCTGCTCAACCAAAAGTATGTTTTAACTCTGTTAGCTGAATGCACAGATCAGAAAGAAGTTTCACAGAATGATTCTGTGTAGTTTATATTTGGAGACATTCCTTTTTCCACTATTACCCTCTTAGCGCTCCGAATCTCCACTTGCATTTTCTACAGAAAGAGTGTTTCAGAACGGCTCAATCAAAACTAAGGTTCAACTCTTTTAGTTGAACAAACAGAACAGAAAGAAGTTTCACACAATTCTTCTGTGTAGTTTTTATTTGTAGACATTCTTTTTCCCAATATAGGCCTCTTAGCACTCAGAATGTCCAATTGCAGTTTCTACAGAAAGAGTGTTTCAGAACGGCTCAATCAAAAGTAAGGTTCAACTCTGTTAGTTGAATGCACAGAACAGAAAGAAGTTTCATACAATGCTTCTGTGTAGTTTATATTTGAACATATTCTTTTTTCCACTATTACCCACTTAGCGCTGCGAATGTCCAGTTGCATTTTCTACAGACAGAGTGTTTCAAAACTGCTCAATCAAAAGTATGGTTTAACTCTGTTAGCTGAATGCTCAGATCAGAAAGAAGTTTCACAGAATGCTTCTGTGTAGTTTATCTTTGAATATATTCCTTTTTCCACTACTACGCTCTTAGCGCTCCAAATGTCCAGTTGCATTTTCTACAGAAAGAGTGTTCAGATCTGCTCAATCAAAAGTGTGGTTTAACTCTGTTAGCAGAATGCACAGATCAGAAAGAAGTTTCACCGAATGATTCTGTGTAGTTTATATTTGAAGACATTCCTTTTTCCACTATTACCCTCTTAGCGCTCCGAATCTCCACTTGCATTTTCTACAAAAAGAGTGTTTCATAACTGCTCAATCAAAAATATGTTTTATCTCTGTTAACTGAATTTACAGATCAGAAATAAGTTTCACAGAATGCATCTGTGTAGTTTTTATTTGAAGATATTCTTTTTCCCAATGTAGGCCTCTTAGCGCTTAGCATGTCCAATTGCAGTTTCTACAGAAAGAGTGTTTCAGAACGGCTCAATCAAAGTAAGGTTCTACTCTGTTAGTTGAATGCACAGAACAGAAAGAATTTTCACAGAATGCTACTGTGTAGTTTATATTTGAATATATTCCTTTTTCCACTATTACCCTCTTAGCGCTCCGAATGTCCACTTGCATTTTCTACAGAAAGAGTGTTCAGAACTGCGCAATCAAAATTATGGTTTAACTCTGTTAGTTTAATGAACATATCAGAAATAAGTTTCACACAATGCTTCTGTGTAGTTTTTATTTGAAGATATTATTTTTCCCAATAGAGGCCTCTTAGCGCTCAGAATGTCCAATTGCAGTTTCTACAGAAAGAGTGTTTCAGAAAGGCTCAATCAAAAGTAAGGTTCAACTCTGTTAGTTGAATGCACAGAACAGAAAGAAGTTTCATACAATGCTTCTGTGTAGTTTATATTTGAACATATTCTTTTTTCCACTATTACCCACTTAGCGCTACGAATGTCCAGTTGCATTTTCTACAGACAGAGTGTTTCAAAACTGCTCAATCAAAAGTATGGTTTAAATCTGTTAGCTGAATGCTCAGATCAGAAAGAAGTTTCACAGAATGCTTCTGTGTAGTTTATATTTGAATATATTCCTTTTTCCACTACTACGCTCTTAGCGCTCCAAATGTCCAGTTGCATTTTCTACAGAAAGAGTGTTCAGATCTGCTCAATCAAAAGTATGGTTTAACTCTGTTAGCTGAATGCACAGATCAGAAAGAAGTTTCACAGAATGATTCTGTGTAGTTTATATTTGGAGACATTCCTTTTTCCACTATTACCCTCTTAGCGCTCCGAATCTCCACTTGCGTTATCTACAGAAAGAGTGTTTCAGAACGGCTCAATCAAAACTAAGGTTGAACTCTTTTAGTTGAACAAACAGAACAGAAAAAAGTTTCACACAATTCTTCTGTGTAGTTTTTATTTGTAGACATTCTTTTTCCCAATATAGGCCTCTTAGCGCTCAGATTGTCCAATTGCAGTTTCTACAGAAAGAGTGTTTCAGAACGGCTCAATCAAAAGTAAGGTTCACCTCTGTTAGTTGAATGCACAGAACAGAAAGAAGTTTCATACAATGCTTCTGTGTAGTTTTATTTGAACATATTCTTTTTTCCACTATAACCCACTTAGCGCTACGAATGTCCAGTTGCATTTACTACAGACAGAGTGTTTCAAAACTGCTCAATCAAAAGTATGGTTTAACTCTGTTAGCTAAATGCTCAGATCAGAAAAAAGTTTCACAGAATGCTTCTGTGTAGTTTATATTTGAATATATTCCTTTTTCCACTACTACGCTCTTAGCGCTCCAAATGTCCAGTTGCATTTTCTACAGAAAGAGTGTTCAGATCTGCTCAATCAAAAGTATGGTTTAACTCTGTTAGCTGAATGCACAGATCAGAAAGATGTTTCACCGAATGATTCTGTGTAGTTTATATTTGAAGACATTCCTTTTTCCACTATTACCCTCTTAGCGCTCCGAATCTCCACTTGCATTTTCTACAACAAGAGTGTTTCATAACTGCTCAATCAAAAATATGTTTTATCTCTGTTAACTGAATTTACAGATCAGAAATAAGTTTCACAGAATGCATCTGTGTAGTTTTTATTTGAAGATATTCTTTTTCCCAATGTAGGCCTCTTAGCGCTTAGCATGTCCAATTGCAGTTTCTACAGAAAGAGTGTTTCAGAACGGCTCAATCAAAAGTAAGGTTCAACTCTGTTAGTTGAATGCACAGAACAGAAAGAATTTTCACAGAATGTTACTGTGTAGTTTATATTTGAATATATTCCTTTTTCCACTATTAACCTCTTAGCGCTCCGAATGTCCACTTGCATTTTCTACAGAAAGAGTGTTCAGAACTGCGCAATCAAAAGTATGGTTTAACTCTGTTAGCTTAATGAACACATCAGAAATAAGTTTCACACAATGCTTCTGTGTAGTTTTTATTTGAAGATATTATTTTTCCCAATAGAGGCCTCTTAGCGCTCAGAATGTCCAATTGCAGTTTCTACAGAAAGAGTGTTTCAGAAAGGCTCAATCAAAAGTAAGGTTCAACTCTGTTAGTTGAATGCACAGAACAGAAAGAAGTTTCATACAATGCTTCTCTGTAGTTTATATTTGAACATATTCTTTTTTCCACTATTACCCACTTAGCGCTACGAATGTCCAGTTGCATTTTCTACAGAAAGAGTGTTTCAGAACGGCTCAATCAAAACTAAGGTTCAACTCTTTTAGTTGAACAAACAGAACAGAAAGAAGTTTCACACAATTCTTCTGTGTAGTTTTTATTTGTAGACATTCTTTTTCCCAATATAGGCCTCTTAGCGCTCAGAATGTCCAATTGCAGTTTCTACAGAAAGAGTGTTTCAGAAAGGCTCAATCAAAAGTAAGGTTCAACTCTGTTAGTTGAATGCACAGAACAGAAAGAAGTTTCATACAATGCTTCTGTGTAGTTTATATTTGAACATATTCTTTTTTCCACTATTACCCACTTAGCGCTGCGAATGTCCAGTTGCATTTTCTACAGACAGAGTGTTTCAAAACTGCTCAATCAAAAGTATGGTTTAACTCTGTTTGCTGAATGCTCAGATCAGAAAGAAGTTTCACAGAATGCTTCTGTGTAGTTTATATTTGAATATATTCCTTTTTCCACTACTACGCTCTTAGCGCTCCAAATGTCCAGTTGCATTTTCTACAGAAAGAGTGTTCAGATCTGCTCAATCAAAAGTATGGTTTAACTCTGTAGGCAGAATGCACAGATCAGAAAGAAGTTTCACCGAATGATTCTGTGTAGTTTATATTTGAAGACATTCCTTTTTCCACTATTACCCACTTAGCGCTCCGAATCTCCACTTGCATTTTCTACAAAAAGAGTGTTTCATAACTGCTCAATCAAAAATATGTTTTATCTCTGTTAACTGAATTTACAGATCAGAAATAAGTTTCACAGAATGCATCTGTGTAGTTTTTATTTGAAGATATTCTTTTTCCCAATGTAGGCCTCTTAGCGCTTAGCATGTCCAATTGCAGTTTCTACAGAAAGAGTGTTTCAGAACGGCTCAATCAAAGTAAGGTTCAACTCTGTTAGTTGAATGCACAGAACAGAAAGAATTTTCACAGAATGCTACTGTGTAGTTTATATTTGAATATATTCCTTTTTCCACTATTACCCTCTTAGCGCTCCGAATGTCCACTTGCATTTTCTACAGAAAGAGTGTTCAGAACTGTGCAATCAAAATTATGGTTTAACTCTGTTAGATTAATGAACATATCAGAAATAAGTTTCACACAATGCTTCTGTGTAGTTTTTATTTGAAGATATTATTTTTCCCAATAGAGGCCTCTTAGCGCTCAGAATGTCCAATTGCAGTTTCTACAGAAAGAGTGTTTCAGAAAGGCTCAATCAAAAGTAAGGTTCAACTCTGTTAGTTGAATGCACAGAACAGAAAGAAGTTTCATACAATGCTTCTGTGTAGTTTATATTTGAACATATTCTTTTTTCCACTATTACCCACTTAGCGCTACGAATGTCCAGTTGCATTTTCTACAGACAGAGTGTTTCAAAACTGCTCAATCAAAAGTATGGTTTAACTCTGTTAGCTGAATGCTCAGATCAGAAAGAAGTTTCACAGAATGCTTCTGTGTAGTTTATATTTGAATATATTCCTTTTTCCACTACTACTCTCTTAGCGCTCCAAATGTCCAGTTGCATTTTCTACAGAAAGAGTGTTCAGATCTGCTCAACCAAAAGTATGGTTTAACTCTGTTAGCTGAATGCACAGATCAGAAAGAAGTTTCACAGAATGATTCTGTGTAGTTTATATTTGGAGACATTCCTTTTTCCACTATTACCCTCTTAGCGCTCCGAATCTCCACTTGCATTTTCTACAGAAAGAGTGTTTCAGAACGGCTCAATCAAAACTAAGGTTCAACTCTTTTAGTTGAACAAACAGAACAGAAAGAAGGTTCACACAATTCTTCTGTGTAGTTTTTATTTGTAGACATTCTTTTTCCCAATATAGGCCTCTTAGCGCTCAGAATGTCCAATTGCAGTTTCTACAGAAAGAGTGTTTCAGAACGGCTCAATCAAAAGTAAGGTTCAACTCTGTTAGTTGAATGCACAGATCAGAAAGAAGTTTCATACAATGCTTCTGTGTAGTTTATATTTGAACATATTCTTTTTTCCACTATTACCCACTTAGCGCTACGAATGTCCAGTTGCATTTTCTACAGACAGAGTGTTTCAAAACTGCTCAATCAAAAGTATGGTTTAACTCTGTTAGCTGAATGCTCAGATCAGAAAAAAGTTTCACAGAATGCTTCTGTGTAGTTTATATTTGAATATATTCCTTTTTCCACTACTACGCTCTTAGCGCTCCAAATGTCCAGTTGCATTTTCTACAGAAAGAGTGTTCAGATCTGCTCAATCAAAAGTATGGTTTAACTCTGTTAGCTGAATGCACAGATCAGAAAGATGTTTCACCGAATGATTCTGTGTAGTTTATATTTGAAGACATTCCTTTTTCCACTATTACCCTCTTAGCGCTCCGAATCTCCACTTGCATTTTCTACAACAAGAGTGTTTCATAACTGCTCAATCAAAAATATGTTTTATCTCTGTTAACTGAATTTACAGATCAGAAATAAGTTTCACAGAATGCATCTGTGTAGTTTTTATTTGAAGATATTTTTTTCCCAATGTAGGCCTCTTAGCGCTTAGCATGTCCAATTGCAGTTTCTACAGAAAGAGTGTTTCAGAACGGCTCAATCAAAAGTAAGGTTCAACTCTGTTAGTTGAATGCACAGAACAGAAAGTATTTTCACAGAATGCTACTGTGTAGTTTATATTTGAATATATTCCTTTTTCCACTATTACCCTCTTAGCGCTCCGAATGTCCACTTGCATTTTCTACAGAAAGAGTGTCCAGAACTGCGCAATCAAAAGTATGGTTTAACTCTGTTAGCTTAATGAACATATCAGAAATAAGTTTCACACAATGCTTCTGTGTAGTTTTTATTTGAAGATATTATTTTTCCCAATAGAGGCCTCTTAGCACTCAGAATGTCCAATTGCAGTTTCTACAGAAAGAGTGTTTCAGAAAGGCTCAATCAAATGTAAGGTTCAACTCTGTTAGTTGAATGCACAGAACAGAAAGAAGTTTCATTCAATGCCTCTTTGTAGTTTATATTTGAATATATTCCTTTTTCCACTATTACCCACTTAGCGCTACGAATGTCCAGTTGCATTTTCTACAGACAGAGTGTTCAGAGCTGCTCAACCAAAAGTATGTTTTAACTCTGTTAGCTGAATGCACAGATCAGAAAGAAGTTTCACAGAATGATTCTGTGTAGTTTATATTTGGAGACATTCCTTTTTCCACTATTACCCTCTTAGCGCTCCGAATCTCCACTTGCATTTTCTACAGAAAGAGTGTTTCAGAACGGCTCAATCAAAACTAAGGTTCAACTCTTTTAGTTGAACAAACAGAACAGAAAGAAGTTTCACACAATTCTTCTGTGTAGTTTTTATTTGTAGACATTCTTTTTCCCAATATAGGCCTCTTAGCACTCAGAATGTCCAATTGCAGTTTCTACAGAAAGAGTGTTTCAGAACGGCTCAATCAAAAGTAAGGTTCAACTCTGTTAGTTGAATGCACAGAACAGAAAGAAGTTTCATACAATGCTTCTGTGTAGTTTATATTTGAACATATTCTTTTTTCCACTATTACCCACTTAGCGCTGCGAATGTCCAGTTGCATTTTCTACAGACAGAGTGTTTCAAAACTGCTCAATCAAAAGTATGGTTTAACTCTGTTAGCTGAATGCTCAGATCAGAAAGAAGTTTCACAGAATGCTTCTGTGTAGTTTATCTTTGAATATATTCCTTTTTCCACTACTACGCTCTTAGCGCTCCAAATGTCCAGTTGCATTTTCTACAGAAAGAGTGTTCAGATCTGCTCAATCAAAAGTGTGGTTTAACTCTGTTAGCAGAATGCACAGATCAGAAAGAAGTTTCACCGAATGATTCTGTGTAGTTTATATTTGAAGACATTCCTTTTTCCACTATTACCCTCTTAGCGCTCCGAATCTCCACTTGCATTTTCTACAAAAAGAGTGTTTCATAACTGCTCAATCAAAAATATGTTTTATCTCTGTTAACTGAATTTACAGATCAGAAATAAGTTTCACAGAATGCATCTGTGTAGTTTTTATTTGAAGATATTCTTTTTCCCAATGTAGGCCTCTTAGCGCTTAGCATGTCCAATTGCAGTTTCTACAGAAAGAGTGTTTCAGAACGGCTCAATCAAAGTAAGGTTCTACTCTGTTAGTTGAATGCACAGAACAGAAAGAATTTTCACAGAATGCTACTGTGTAGTTTATATTTGAATATATTCCTTTTTCCACTATTACCCTCTTAGCGCTCCGAATGTCCACTTGCATTTTCTACAGAAAGAGTGTTCAGAACTGCGCAATCAAAATTATGGTTTAACTCTGTTAGTTTAATGAACATATCAGAAATAAGTTTCACACAATGCTTCTGTGTAGTTTTTATTTGAAGATATTATTTTTCCCAATAGAGGCCTCTTAGCGCTCAGAATGTCCAATTGCAGTTTCTACAGAAAGAGTGTTTCAGAAAGGCTCAATCAAAAGTAAGGTTCAACTCTGTTAGTTGAATGCACAGAACAGAAAGAAGTTTCATACAATGCTTCTGTGTAGTTTATATTTGAACATATTCTTTTTTCCACTATTACCCACTTAGCGCTACGAATGTCCAGTTGCATTTTCTACAGACAGAGTGTTTCAAAACTGCTCAATCAAAAGTATGGTTTAAATCTGTTAGCTGAATGCTCAGATCAGAAAGAAGTTTCACAGAATGCTTCTGTGTAGTTTATATTTGAATATATTCCTTTTTCCACTACTACGCTCTTAGCGCTCCAAATGTCCAGTTGCATTTTCTACAGAAAGAGTGTTCAGATCTGCTCAATCAAAAGTATGGTTTAACTCTGTTAGCTGAATGCACAGATCAGAAAGAAGTTTCACAGAATGATTCTGTGTAGTTTATATTTGGAGACATTCCTTTTTCCACTATTACCCTCTTAGCGCTCCGAATCTCCACTTGCGTTATCTACAGAAAGAGTGTTTCAGAACGGCTCAATCAAAACTAAGGTTGAACTCTTTTAGTTGAACAAACAGAACAGAAAGAAGTTTCACACAATTCTTCTGTGTAGTTTTTATTTGTAGACATTCTTTTTCCCAATATAGGCCTCTTAGCGCTCAGATTGTCCAATTGCAGTTTCTACAGAAAGAGTGTTTCAGAACGGCTCAATCAAAAGTAAGGTTCACCTCTGTTAGTTGAATGCACAGAACAGAAAGAAGTTTCATACAATGCTTCTGTGTAGTTTTATTTGAACATATTCTTTTTTCCACTATAACCCACTTAGCGCTACGAATGTCCAGTTGCATTTACTACAGACAGAGTGTTTCAAAACTGCTCAATCAAAAGTATGGTTTAACTCTGTTAGCTAAATGCTCAGATCAGAAAAAAGTTTCACAGAATGCTTCTGTGTAGTTTATATTTGAATATATTCCTTTTTCCACTACTACGCTCTTAGCGCTCCAAATGTCCAGTTGCATTTTCTACAGAAAGAGTGTTCAGATCTGCTCAATCAAAAGTATGGTTTAACTCTGTTAGCTGAATGCACAGATCAGAAAGATGTTTCACCGAATGATTCTGTGTAGTTTATATTTGAAGACATTCCTTTTTCCACTATTACCCTCTTAGCGCTCCGAATCTCCACTTGCATTTTCTACAACAAGAGTGTTTCATAACTGCTCAATCAAAAATATGTTTTATCTCTGTTAACTGAATTTACAGATCAGAAATAAGTTTCACAGAATGCATCTGTGTAGTTTTTATTTGAAGATATTCTTTTTCCCAATGTAGGCCTCTTAGCGCTTAGCATGTCCAATTGCAGTTTCTACAGAAAGAGTGTTTCAGAACGGCTCAATCAAAAGTAAGGTTCAACTCTGTTAGTTGAATGCACAGAACAGAAAGAATTTTCACAGAATGTTACTGTGTAGTTTATATTTGAATATATTCCTTTTTCCACTATTACCCTCTTAGCGCTCCGAATGTCCACTTGCATTTTCTACAGAAAGAGTGTTCAGAACTGCGCAATCAAAAGTATGGTTTAACTCTGTTAGCTTAATGAACACATCAGAAATAAGTTTCACACAATGCTTCTGTGTAGTTTTTATTTGAAGATATTATTTTTCCCAATAGAGGCCTCTTAGCGCTCAGAATGTCCAATTGCAGTTTCTACAGAAAGAGTGTTTCAGAAAGGCTCAATCAAAAGTAAGGTTCAACTCTGTTAGTTGAATGCACAGAACAGAAAGAAGTTTCATACAATGCTTCTGTGTAGTTTATATTTGAACATATTCTTTTTTCCACTATTACCCACTTAGCGCTACGAATGTCCAGTTGCATTTTCTACAGACAGAGTGTTTCAAAACTGCTCAATCAAAAGTATGGTTTAACTCTGTAAGCTGAATGCTAAGATCAGAAAGAAGTTTCACAGAATGCTTCTGTGTAGTTTATATTTGAATATATTCCTTTTTCCACTGCTACTCTCTTAGCGCTCCAAATGTCCAGTTGCATTTTCTACAGAAAGAGTGTTCAGATCTGCTCAATCAAAAGTATGGTTTAACTCTGTTAGCTGAATGCACAGATCAGAAAGAAGTTTCACAGGATGATTCTGTGTAGTTTATATTTGGAGACATTCCTTTTTCCACTATTACCCCCTTAGCGCTCCGAATCTCCACTTGCATTTTCTACAGAAAGAGTGTTTCAGAACGGCTCAATCAAAACTAAGGTTCAACTCTTTTAGTTGAACAAACAGAACAGAAAGAAGTTTCACACAATTCTTCTGTGTAGTTTTTATTTGTAGACATTCTTTTTCCCAATATAGGCCTCTTAGCGCTCAGAATGTCCAATTGCAGTTTCTACAGAAAGAGTGTTTCAGAACGGCTCAATCAAAAGTAAGGTTCAACTCTGTTAGTTGAATGCACAGAACAGAAAGAAGTTTCATACAATGCTTCTGTGTAGTTTATATTTGAACATATTCTTTTTTCCACTATTACCCACTTAGCGCTACGAATGTCCAGTTGCATTTTCTACAGAGAGAGTGTTTCAAAACTGCTCAATCAAAAGTATGGTTTAACTCTGTTAGCTGAATGCTCAGATCAGAAAGAAGTTTCACAGAATGCTTCTGTGTAGTTTATATTTGAATATATTCCTTTTTCCACTACTACGCTCTTAGCGCTCCAAATGTCCAGTTGCATTTTCTACAGAAAGAGTGTTCAGATCTGCTCAATCAAAAGTATGGTTTAACTCTGTTAGCTGAATGCACAGATCAGAAAGAAGTTTCACCGAATGATTCTGTGTAGTTTATATTTGAAGACATTCCTTTTTCCACTATTACCCTCTTAGCGCTCCGAATCTCCACTTGCATTTTCTACAAAAAGAGTTTTTCATAACTGCTCAATAAAAAATATGTTTTATCTCTGTTAACTGAATTTACAGATCAGAAATAAGTTTAACAGAATGCATCTGTGTAGTTTTTATTTGAAGATATTATTTTCCCAATGTAGGCCTCTTAGCGCTTAGCATGTCCAATTGCAGTTTCTACAGAAAGAGTGTTTCAGAACGGCTCAATCAAAAGTAAGGTTCAACTCTGTTAGTTGAATGCACAGAACAGAAAGAATTTTCACAGAATGCTACTGTGTAGTTTATATTTGAATATATTCCTTTTTCAACTATTACCCTCTTAGCGCTCCGAATGTCCACTTGCATTTTCTACAGAAAGAGTGTTCAGAACTGCGCAATCAAAAGTATGGTTTAACTCTGTTAGCTTAATGAACATATCAGAAATAAGTTTCACACAATGCTTCTGTGTAGTTTTTATTTGAAGATATTATTTTTCCCAATAGAGGCCTCTTAGCACTCAGAATGTCCAATTGCACTTTCTACAGAAAGAGTGTTTCAGAAAGGCTCAATCAAAAGGAAGGTTCAACTCTGTTAGTTGAATGCACAGAACAGAAAGAAGTTTCATACAATGCTTCTGTGTAGTTTATATTTGAACATATTCTTTTTTCCACTATTACCCACTTAGCGCTACGAATGTCCAGTTGCATTTTCTACAGACAGAGTGTTTCAAAACTGCTCAATCAAAAGTATGGTTTAACTCTGTTAGCTGAATGCTCAGATCAGAAAGAAGTTTCACAGAATGCTTCTGTGTAGTTTATATTTGAATATATTCCTTTTTCCACTACTACGCTCTTAGCGCTCAAAATGTCCCGTTGCATTTTCTACAGAAAGAGTGTTCAGATCTGCTCAATCAAAAGTATGGTTTAACTCTGTTAGCTGAATGCACAGATCAGAAAGAAGTTTCACAGAATGATTCTGTGTAGTTTATATTTGGAGACATTCCTTTTTCCACTATTACCCTCTTAGCGCTCCGAATCTCCACTTGCGTTATCTACAGAAAGAGTGTTTCAGAACGGCTCAATCAAAACTAAGGTTCAACTCTTTTAGTTGAACAAACAGAACAGAAAGAAGTTTCACACAATTCTTCTGTGTAGTTTTTATTTGTAGACATTCCTTTTCCCAATATAGACCTCTTAGCGCTCAGAATGTCCAATTGCAGTTTCTACAGAAAGAGTGTTTCAGAACGGCTCAATCAAAAGTAAGGTTCACCTCTGTTAGTTGAATGCACAGAACAGAAAGAAGTTTCATACAATGCTTCTGTGTAGTTTCTATTTGAACATATTCTTTTTTCCACTATAACCCACTTAGCGCTACGAATGTCCAGTTGCATTTTCTACAGACAGAGTGTTTCAAAACTGCTCAATCAAAAGTATGGTTTAACTCTGTTAGCTGAATGCTCAGATCAGAAAGAAGTTTCACAGAATGCTTCTGTGTATTTTATATTTGAATATATTCCTTTTTCCACTACTACGCTCTTAGCGCTCCAAATGTCCAGTTGCATTTTCTACAGAAAGAGTGTTCGGATCTGCTCAATCAAAAGTATGGTTTAACTCTGTTAGCTGAATGCACAGATCAGAAATAAGTTTCACCGAATGATTCTGTGTAGTTTATATTTGAAGACATTCCTTTTTCCACTATTACCCTCTTAGCGCTCCGAATCTCCACTTGCATTTTCTACAAAAAGAGTGTTTCATAACTGCTCAATCAAAAATATGTTTTATCTCTGTTAACTGAATTTACAGATCAGAAATAAGTTTCACAGAATGCATCTGTGTAGTTTTTATTTGAAGATATTCTTTTTCCCAATGTTGGCCTCTTAGCGCTTAGCATGTCCAATTGCAGTTCCTTCAGAAAGAGTGTTTCAGAACGGCTCAATCAAAAGTAAGGTTCAACTCTGTTAGTTGAATGCACAGAACAGAAAGAATTTTCACAGAATGTTACTGTGTAGTTTATATTTGAATATATTCCTTTTTCCACTATTACCCTCTTAGCGCTCCGAATGTCCACTTGCATTTTCTACAGAAAGAGTGTTCAGAACTGCGCAATCAAAAGTATGGTTTAACTCTGTTAGCTTAATGAACACATCAGAAATAAGTTTCACACAATGCTTCTGTGTAGTTTTTATTTGAAGATATTATTTTTCCCAATAGAGGCCTCTTAGCGCTCAGAATGTCCAATTGCAGTTTCTACAGAAAGAGTGTTTCAGAAAGGCTCAATCAAAAGTAAGGTTCAACTCTGTTAGTTGAATGCACAGAACAGAAAGAAGTTTCATACAATGCTTCTGTGTAGTTTATATTTGAACATATTTTTTTTCCACTATTAGCCACTTAGCGCTACGAATGTCCAGTTGCATTTTCTACAGACAGAGTGTTTCAAAACTGCTCAATCAAAAGTATGGTTTAACTCTGTTAGCTGAATGCTCAGATCAGAAAGAAGTTTCACAGAATGCTTCTGTGTAGTTTATATTTGAATATATTCCTTTTTCCACTACTACTCTCTTAACGCTCCAAATGTCCAGTCGCATTTTCTACAGAAAGAGTGTTCAGATCTGCTCAATCAAAAGTAAAGTTTAACTCTGTTACCTGAATGCACAGATCAGAAAGAAGTTTCACAGAATGATTCTGTGTAGTTTATATTTGGAGACATTCCTTTTTCCACTATTACCCTCTTAGCGCTCCGAATCTCCACTTGCATTTTCTACAGAAAGAGTGTTTCAGAACGGCTCAATCAAAACAAAGGTTCAACTCTTTTAGTTGAACAAACAGAACAGAAAGAAGTTTCACACAATTCTTCTGTGTAGTTTTTATTTGTAGACATTCCTTTTCCCAATATAGGCCTCTTAGCGCTCAGAATGTCCAATTGCAGTTTCTACAGAAAGAGTGTTTCAGAACGGCTCAATCAAAAGTAAGGTTCACCTCTGTTAGTTGAATGCACAGAACAGAAAGAAGTTTCATACAATGCTTCTGTGTAGTTTCTATTTGAACATATTCTTTTTTCCACTATAACCCACTTAGCGCTACGAATGTCCAGTTGCATTTGCTACAGACAGAGTGTTTCAAAACTGCTCAATCAAAAGTATGGTTTAACTCTGTTAGCTGAATGCTCAGATCAGAAAGAAGTTTCACAGAATGCTTCTGTGTATTTTATATTTGAATATATTCCTTTTTCCACTACTACGCTCTTAGCGCTCCAAATGTCCAGTTGCATTTTCTACAGAAAGAGTGTTCGGATCTGCTCAATCAAAAGTATGGTTTAACTCTGTTAGCTGAATGCACAGATCAGAAATAAGTTTCACCGAATGATTCTGTGTAGTTTATATTTGAAGACATTCCTTTTTCCACTATTACCCTCTTAGCGCTCCGAATCTCCACTTGCATTTTCTACAAAAAGAGTGTTTCATAACTGCTCAATCAAAAATATGTTTTATCTCTGTTAACTGAATTTACAGATCAGAAATAAGTTTCACAGAATGCATCTGTGTAGTTTTTATTTGAAGATATTCTTTTTCCCAATGTAGGCCTCTTAGCGCTTAGCATGTCCAATTGCAGTTCCTTCAGAAAGAGTGTTTCAGAACGGCTCAATCAAAAGTAACGTTCAACTCTGTTAGTTGAATGCACAGAACAGAAAGAAGTTTCACAGAATGCTACTGTGTAGTTTATATTTGAATATATTCCTTTTTCCACTATTACCCTCTTAGCGCTCCGAATGTCCACTTGCATTTTCTACAGAAAGAGTGTTCAGAACTGCGCAATCAAAAGTATGGTTTAACTCTGTTAGCTTAATGAACATATCAGAAATAAGTTTCACCCAAAGCTTCTGTGTAGTTTTTATTTGAAGATATTATTTTTCCCAATATAGGCCTCTTAGCGCTCAGAATGTCCAATTGCAGTTTCTACAGAAAGAGTGTTTCAGAAAGGCTCAATCAAAAGTAAGGTTCAACTCTGTTAGTTGAATGCACAGAACAGAAAGAAGTTTCATACAATGCTTCTGTGTAGTTTATATTTGAACATATTCTTTTTTCCACTATTAGCCACTTAGCGCTACGAATGTCCAGTTGCATTTTCTACAGACAGAGTGTTTCAAAACTGCTCAATCAAAAGTATGGTTTAACTCTGTTAGCTGAATGCTCAGATCAGAAAGAAGTTTCACAGAATGCTTCTGTGTAGTTTATATTTGAATATATTCCTTTTTCCACTACAACTCTGTTAGCGCTCCAAATGTCCAGTTGCATTTTCTACAGAAATAGTGTTCAGATCTGCTCAACCAAAAGTATGGTTTAACTCTGTTAGCTGAATGCACAGATCAGAAAGAAGTTTCACAGAATGATTCTGTGTAGTTTATATTTGGAGACATTCCTTTTTCCACTATTACCCCCTTAGCGCTCCGAATCTCCACTTGCATTTTCTACAGAAAGAGTGTTTCAGAACGGCTCAATCAAAACTAAGGTTCAACTCTTTTAGTTGAACAAACAGAACAGAAAGAAGTTTCACACAATTCTTCTGTGTAGTTTTTATTTGTAGACATTCTTTTTCCCAATATAGGCCTCTTAGCGCTCAGAATGTCCAATTGCAGTTTCTACAGAAAGAGTGTTTCAGAACGGCTCAATCAAAAGTAAGGTTCAACTCTGTTAGTTGAATGCACAGAACAGAAAGAAGTTTCATACAATGCTTCTGTGTAGTTTATATTTGAACATATTCTTTTTTCCACTATTACCCACTTAGCGCTACGAATGTCCAGTTGCATTTTCTACAGACAGAGTGTTTCAAAACTGCTCAATCAAAAGTATGGTTTAACTCTGTTAGCTGAATGCTCAGATCAGAAAGAAGTTTCACAGAATGCTTCTGTGTAGTTTATATTTGAATATATTCCTTTTTCCACTACTACGCTCTTAGCGCTCCAAATGTCCAGTTGCATTTTCTACAGAAAGAGTGTTCAGATCTGCTCAATCAAAAGTATGGTTTAACTCTGTTAGCTGAATGCACAGATCAGAAAGAAGTTTCACCGAATGATTCTGTGTAGTTTATATTTGAAGACATTCCTTTTTCCACTATTACCCTCTTAGCGCTCCGAATCTCCACTTGCATTTTCTACAAAAAGAGTGTTTCATAACTGCTCAGTAAAAAATATGTTTTATCTCTGTTAACTGAATTTATAGATCAGAAATAAGTTTCACAGAATGCATCTGTGTAGTTTTTATTTGAAGATATTCTTTTTCCCAATGTAGGCCTCTTAGCGCTTAGCATGTCCAATTGCAGTTTCTACAGAAAGAGTGTTTCAGAACGGCTCAATCAAAAGTAAGGTTCAACTCTGTTAGTTGAATGCACAGAACAGAAAGAATTTTCACAGAATGCTACTGTGTAGTTTATATTTGAATATATTCCTTTTTCCACTATTACCCTCTTAGCGCTCCGAATGTCCACTTGCATTTTCTACAGAATGAGTGTTCAGAACTGCGCAATCAAAAGTATGGTTTAACTCTGTTAGCTTAATGAACATATCAGAAATAAGTTTCACACAATGCTTCTGTGTAGTTTTTATTTGAAGATATTATTTTTCCCAATAGAGGCCTCTTAGCACTCAGAATGTCCAATTGCAGTTTCTACAGAAAGAGTGTTTCAGAAAGGCTCAATCAAAAGGAAGGTTCAACTCTGTTAGTTGAATGCACAGAACAGAAAGAAGTTTCATACAATGCTTCTGTGTAGTTTATATTTGAACATATTATTTTTTCCACTATTACCCACTTAGCGCTACGAATGTCCAGTTGCATTTTCTACAGACAGAGTGTTTCAAAACTGCTCAATCAAAAGTATGGTTTAACTCTGTTAGCTGAATGCTCAGATCAGAAAGAAGTTTCACAGAATGCTTCTGTGTAGTTTATATTTGAATATATTCCTTTTTCCACTACTACGCTGTTAGCGCTCAAAATGTCCCGTTGCATTTTCTACAGAAAGAGTGTTCAGATCTGCTCAATCAAAAGTATGGTTTAACTCTGTTAGCTGAATGCACAGATCAGAAAGAAGTTTCACAGAATGATTCTGTGTAGTTTATATTTGGAGACATTCCTTTTTCCACTATTACCCTCTTAGCGCTCCGAATCTCCACTTGCGTTATCTACAGAAAGAGTGTTTCAGAACGGCTCAATCAAAACTAAGGTTGAACTCTTTTAGTTGAACAAACAGAACAGAAAGAAGTTTCACACAATTCTTCTGTGTAGTTTTTATTTGTAGACATTCTTTTTCCCAATATAGGCCTCTTAGCGCTCAGAATGTCCAATTGCAGTTTCTACAGAAAGAGTGTTTCAGAACGGCTCAATCAAAAGTAAGGTTCACCTCTGTTAGTTGAATGCACAGAACAGAAAGAAGTTTCATACAATGCCTCTGTGTAGTTTCTATTTGAACATATTCTTTTTTCCACTATAACCCACTTAGCGCTACGAATGTCCAGTTGCATTTTCTACAGACAGAGTGTTTCAAAACTGCTCAATCAAAAGTATGGTTTAACTCTGTTAGCTGAATGCTCAGATCAGAAAGAAGTTTCACAGAATGCTTCTGTGTAGTTTATATTTGAATATATTCCTTTTTCCACTACTACGCTCTTAGCGCTCCAAATGTCCAGTTGCATTTTCTACAGAAAGAGTGTTCGGATCTGCTCAATCAAAAGTATGGTTTAACTCTGTTAGCTGAATGCACAGATCAGAAATAAGTTTCACCGAATGATTCTGTGTAGTTTATATTTGAAGACATTCCTTTTTCCACTATTACCCTCTTAGCGCTCCGAATGTCCACTTGCATTTTCTACAAAAAGAGTGTTTCATAACTGCTCAATCAAAAATATGTTTTATCTCTGTTAACTGAATTTACAGATCAGAAATAAGTTTCACAGAATGCATCTGTGTAGTTTTTATTTGAAGATATTCTTTTTCCCAATGTAGGCCTCTTAGCGCTTAGCATGTCCAATTGCAGTTCCTTCAGACAGAGTGTTTCAGAACGGCTCAATCAAAAGTAAGGTTCAACTCTGTTAGTTGAATGCACAGAACAGAAAGAAGTTTCACAGAATGCTACTGTGTAGTTTATATTTGAATATATTCCTTTTTCCACTATTACCCTCTTAGCGCTCCGAATGTCCACTTGCATTTTCTACAGAAAGAGTGTTCAGAACTGCGCAATCAAAAGTATGGTTTAACTCTGTTAGCTTAATGAACATATCAGAAATAAGTTTCACACAAAGCTTCTGTGTAGTTTTTATTTGAAGATATTATTTTTCCCAATATAGGCCTCTTAGCGCTCAGAATGTCCAATTGCAGTTTCTACAGAAAGAGTGTTTCAGAAAGGCTCAATCAAAAGTAAGGTTCAACTCTGTTAGTTGAATGCACAGAACAGAAAGAAGTTTAATACAATGCTTCTGTGTAGTTTATATTTGAACATATTTTTTTTCCACTATTAGCCACTTAGCGCTACGAATGTCCAGTTGCATTTTCTACAGACAGAGTGTTTCAAAACTGCTCAATCAAAAGTATGGTTTAACTCTGTTAGCTGAATGCTCAGATCAGAAAGAAGTTTCACAGAATGCTTCTGTGTAGTTTATATTTGAATATATTCCTTTTTCCACTACTACTCTCTTAGCGCTCCAAATGTCCAGTCGCATTTTCTACAGAAAGAGTGTTCAGATCTGCTCAATCAAAAGTAAAGTTTAACTCTGTTAGCTGAATGCACAGATCAGAAAGAAGTTTCACAGAATGATTCTGTGTAGTTTATATTTGGAGACATTCCTTTTTCCACTATTACCCTCTTAGCGCTCCGAATCTCCACTTGCATTTTCTACAGAAAGAGTGTTTCAGAACGGCTCAATCAAAACTAAGGTTCAACTCTTTTAGTTGAACAAACAGAACAGAAAGAAGTTTCACACAATTCTTCTGTGTAGTTTTTATTTGTAGACATTCCTTTTCCCAATATAGGCCTCTTAGCGCTCAGAATGTCCAATTGCAGTTTCTACAGAAAGAGTGTTTCAGAACGGCTCAATCAAAAGTAAGGTTCACCTCTGTTAGTTGAATGCACAGAACAGAAAGAAGTTTCATACAATGCTTCTGTGTAGTTTCTATTTGAACATATTCTTTTTTCCACTATAACCCACTTAGCGCTACGAATGTCCAGTTGCATTTGCTACAGACAGAGTGTTTCAAAACTGCTCAATCAAAAGTATGGTTTAATTCTGTTAGCTGAATGCTCAGATCAGAAAGAAGTTTCACAGAATGCTTCTGTGTATTTTATATTTGAATATATTCCTTTTTCCACTACTACGCTCTTAGCGCTCCAAATGTCCAGTTGCATTTTCTACAGAAAGAGTGTTCGGATCTGCTCAATCAAAATTATGGTTTAACTCTGTTAGCTGAATGCACAGATCAGAAATAAGTTTCACCGAATGATTCTGTGTAGTTTATATTTGAAGACATTCCTTTTTCCACTATTACCCTCTTAGCGCTCCGAATCTCCACTTGCATTTTCTACAAAAAGAGTGTTTCATAACTGCTCAATCAAAAATATGTTTTATCTCTGTTAACTGAATTTACAGATCAGAAATAAGTTTCACAGAATGCATCTGTGTAGTTTTTATTTGAAGATATTCTTTTTCCCAATGTAGGCCTCTTAGCGCTTAGCATGTCCAATTGCAGTTCCTTCAGAAAGAGTGTTTCAGAACGGCTCAATCAAAAGTAACGTTCAACTCTGTTAGTTGAATGCACAGAACAGAAAGAAGTTTCACAGAATGCTACTGTGTAGTTTATATTTGTATATATTCCTTTTTCCACTATTACCCTCTTAGCGCTCCGAATGTCCACTTGCATTTTCTACAGAAAGAGTGTTCAGAACTGCGCAATCAAAAGTATGGTTTAACTCTGTTAGCTTAATGAACATATCAGAAATAAGTTTCACCCAAAGCTTCTGTGTAGTTTTTATTTGAAGATATTATTTTTCCCAATATAGGCCTCTTAGCGCTCAGAATGTCCAATTGCAGTTTCTACAGAAAGAGTGTTTCAGAAAGGCTCAATCAAAAGTAAGGTTCAACTCTGTTAGTTGAATGCACAGAACAGAAAGAAGTTTCATACAATGCTTCTGTGTAGTTTATATTTGAACATATTCTTTTTTCCACTATTAGCCACTTAGCGCTACGAATGTCCAGTTGCATTTTCTACAGACAGAGTGTTTCAAAACTGCTCAATCAAAAGTATGGTTTAACTCTGTTAGCTGAATGCTCAGATCAGAAAGAAGTTTCACAGAATGCTTCTGTGTAGTTTATATTTGAATATATTCCTTTTTCCACTACAACTCTCTTAGCGCTCCAAATGTCCAGTTGCATTTTCTACAGAAATAGTGTTCAGATCTGCTCAACCAAAAGTATGGTTTAACTCTGTTAGCTGAATGCACAGATCAGAAAGAAGTTTCACAGAATGATTCTGTGTAGTTTATATTTGGAGACATTCCTTTTTCCACTATTACCCCCTTAGCGCTCCGAATCTCCACTTGCATTTTCTACAGAAAGAGTGTTTCAGAACGGCTCAATCAAAACTAAGGTTCAACTCTTTTAGTTGAACAAACAGAACAGAAAGAAGTTTCACACAATTCTTCTGTGTAGTTTTTATTTGTAGACATTCTTTTTCCCAATATAGGCCTCTTAGCGCTCAGAATGTCCAATTGCAGTTTCTACAGAAAGAGTGCTTCAGAACGGCTCAATCAAAAGTAAGGTTCAACTCTGTTAGTTGAATGCACAGAACAGAAAGAAGTTTCATACAATGCTTCTGTGTAGTTTATATTTGAACATATTCTTTTTTCCACTATTACCCACTTAGCGCTACGAATGTCCAGTTGCATTTTCTACAGACAGAGTGTTTCAAAACTGCTCAATCAAAAGTATGGTTTAACTCTGTTAGCTGAATGCTCAGATCAGAAAGAAGTTTCACAGAATGCTTCTGTGTAGTTTATATTTGAATATATTCCTTTTTCCACTACTACGCTCTTAGCGCTCCAAATGTCCAGTTGCATTTTCTACAGAAAGAGTGTTCAGATCTGCTCAATCAAAAGTATGGTTTAACTCTGTTAGCTGAATGCACAGATCAGAAAGAAGTTTCACCGAATGATTCTGTGTAGTTTATATTTGAAGACATTCCTTTTTCCACTATTACCCTCTTAGCGCTCCGAATCTCCACTTGCATTTTCTACAAAAAGAGTGTTTCATAACTGCTCAATAAAAAATATGTTTTATCTCTGTTAACTGAATTTATAGATCAGAAATAAGTTTCACAGAATGCATCTGTGTAGTTTTTATTTGAAGATATTCTTTTTCCCAATGTAGGCCTCTTAGCGCTTAGCATGTCCAATTGCAGTTTCTACAGAAAGAGTGTTTCAGAACGGCTCAATCAAAAGTAAGGTTCAACTCTGTTAGTTGAATGCACAGAACAGAAAGAATTTTCACAGAATGCTACTGTGTAGTTTATATTTGAATATATTCCTTTTTCCACTATTACCCTCTTAGCGCTCCGAATGTCCACTTGCATTTTCTACAGAAAGAGTGTTCAGAACTGCGCAATCAAAAGTATGGTTTAACTCTGTTAGCTTAATGAACATATCAGAAATAAGTTTCACACAATGCTTCTGTGTAGTTTTTATTTGAAGATATTATTTTTCCCAATAGAGGCCTCTTAGCACTCAGAATGTCCAATTGCAGTTTCTACAGAAGGAGTGTTTCAGAAAGGCTCAATCAAAAGGAAGGTTCAACTCTGTTAGTTGAATGCACAGAACAGAAAGAAGTTTCATACAATGCTTCTGTGTAGTTTATATTTGAACATATTCTTTTTTCCACTATTACCCACTTAGCGCTACGAATGTCCAGTTGCATTTTCTACAGACAGAGTGTTTCAAAACTGCTCAATCAAAAGTATGGTTTAACTCTGTTAGCTGAATGCTCAGATCAGAAAGAAGTTTCACAGAATGCTTCTGTGTAGTTTATATTTGAATATATTCCTTTTTCCACTACTACGCTCTTAGCGCTCCAAATGTCCAGTTGCATTTTCTACAGAAAGAGTGTTCAGATCTGCTCAATCAAAAGTATGGTTTAACTCTGTTAGCTGAATGCACAGATCAGAAAGAAGTTTCACAGAATGATTCTGTGTAGTTTATATTTGGAGACATTCCTTTTTCCACTATTACCCTCTTAGCGCTCCGAATCTCCACTTGCGTTATCTACAGAAAGAGTGTTTCAGAACGGCTCAATCAAAACTAAGGTTGAACTCTTTTAGTTGAACAAACAGAACAGAAAGAAGTTTCACACAATTCTTCTGTGTAGTTTTTATTTGTAGACATTCTTTTTCCCAATATAGGCCCCTTAGCGCTCAGAATGTCCAATTGCAGTTTCTACAGAAAGAGTGTTTCAGAACGGCTCAATCAAAAGTAAGGTTCACCTCTGTTAGTTGAATGCACAGAACAGAAAGAAGTTTCATACAATGCTTCTGTGTAGTTTTATTTGAACATATTCTTTTTTCCACTATAACCCACTTAGCGCTACGAATGTCCAGTTGCATTTTCTACAGACAGAGTGTTTCAAACCTGCTCAATCAAAAGTATGGTTTAACTCTGTTAGCTGAATGCTCAGATCAGAAAAAAGTTTCACAGAATGCTTCTGTGTAGTTTATATTTGAATATATTCCTTTTTCCACTACTACGCTCTTAGCGCTCCAAATGTCCAGTTGCATTTTCTACAGAAAGAGTGTTCAGATCTGCTCAATCAAAAGTATGGTTTAACTCTGTTAGCTGAATGCACAGATCAGAAAGATGTTTCACCGAATGATTCTGTGTAGTTTATATTTGAAGACATTCCTTTTTCCACTATTACCCTCTTAGCGCTCCGAATCTCCACTTGCATTTTCTACAACAAGAGTGTTTCATAACTGCTCAATCAAAAATATGTTTTATCTCTGTTAACTGAATTTACAGATCAGAAATAATTTTCACAGAATGCATCTGTGTAGTTTTTATTTGAAGATATTCTTTTTCCCAATGTAGGCCTCTTAGCGCTTAGCATTTCCAATTGCAGTTTCTACAGAAAGAGTGTTTCAGAACGGCTCAATCAAAAGTAAGGTTCAACTCTCTTAGTTGAATGCACAGAACAGAAAGAATTTTCACAGAATGTTACTGTGTAGTTTATATTTGAATATATTCCTTTTTCCACTATTACCCTCTTAGCGCTCCGAATGTCCACTTGCATTTTCTACAGAAAGAGTGTTCAGAACTGCGCAATCAAAAGTATGGTTTAACTCTGTTAGCTTAATGAACACATCAGAAATAAGTTTCTCACAATGCTTCTGTGTAGTTTTTATTTGAAGATATTATTTTTCCCAATAGAGGCCTCTTAGCGCTCAGAATGTCCAATTGTAGTTTCTACAGAAAGAGTGTTTCAGAAAGGCTCAATCAAAAGTAAGGTTCAACTCTGTTAGTTGAATGCACAGAACAGAAAGAAGTTTCATACAATGTTTCTGTGTAGTTTATATTTGAACATATTCTTTTTTCCACTATTACCCACTTAGCGCTACGAATGTCCAGTTGCATTTTCTACAGACAGAGTGTTTCAAAACTGCTCAATCAAAAGTATGGTTTAACTCTGTTAGCTGAATGCTCAGATCAGAAAAAAGTTTCACAGAATGCTTCTGTGTAGTTTATATTTGAATATATTCCTTTTTCCACTACTACGCTCTTAGCGCTCCAAATGTCCAGTTGCATTTTCTACAGAAATAGTGTTCAGATCTGCTCAACCAAAAGTATGGTTTAGCTCTGTTAGCTGAATGCACAGATCAGAAAGAAGTATCACAGAATGATTCTGTGTAGTTTATATTTGGAGACATTCCTTTTTCCACTATTACCCCCTTAGCGCTCCGAATCTCCACTTGCATTTTCTACAGAAAGAGTGTTTCAGAACGGCTCAATCAAAACTAAGGTTCAACTCTTTTAGTTGAACAAACAGAACAGAAAGAAGTTTCACACAATTCTTCTGTGTAGTTTTTATTTGTAGACATTCTTTTTCCCAATATAGGCCTCTTAGCGCTCAGAATGTCCAATTGCAGTTTCTACAGAAAGAGTGTTTCAGAACGGCTCAATCAAAAGTAAGGTTCAACTCTGTTAGTTGAATGCACAGAACAGAAAGGAGTTTCATACAATGCTTCTGTGTAGTTTATATTTGAACATATTCTTTTTTCCACTATTACCCACTTAGCGCTACGAATGTCCAGTTGCATTTTCTACAGACAGAGTGTTTCAAAACTGCTCAATCAAAAGTATGGTTTAACTCTGTTAGCTGAATGCTCAGATCAGAAAGAAGTTTCACAGAATGCTTCTGTGTAGTTTATATTTGAATATATTCCTTTTTCCACTACTACGCTCTTAGCGCTCCAAATGTCCAGTTGCATTTTCTACAGAAAGAGTGTTCAGATCTGCTCAATCAAAAGTATGGTTTAACTCTGTTAGCTGAATGCACAGATCAGAAAGAAGTTTCACCGAATGATTCTGTGTAGTTTATATTTGAAGACATTCCTTTTTCCACTATTACCCTCTTAGCGCTCCGAATCTCCACTTGCATTTTCTACAAAAAGAGTGTTTCATAACTGCTCAATAAAAAATATGTTTTATCTCTGTTAACTGAATTTATAGATCAGAAATAAGTTTCACAGAATGCATCTGTGTAGTTTTTATTTGAAGATATTCTTTTTCCCAATGTAGGCCTCTTAGCGCTTAGCATGTCCAATTGCAGTTTCTACAGAAAGAGTGTTTCAGAACGGCTCAATCAAAAGTAAGGTTCAACTCTGTTAGTTGAATGCACAGAACAGAAAGAATTTTCACAGAATGCTACTGTGTAGTTTATATTTGAATATATTCCTTTTTCCACTATTACCCTCTTAGCGCTCCGAATGTCCACTTGCATTTTCTACAGAAAGAGTGTTCAGAACTGCGCAATCAAAGTATGGTTTAACTCTGTTAGCTTAATGAATATATCAGAAATAAGTTTCACACAATGCTTCTGTGTAGTTTTTATTTGAAGATATTATTTTTCCCAATAGAGGCCTCTTAGCACTCAGAATGTCCAATTGCAGTTTCTACAGAAGGAGTGTTTCAGAAAGGCTCAATCAAAAGGAAGGTTCAACTCTGTTAGTTGAATGCACAGAACAGAAAGAAGTTTCATACAATGCTTCTGTGTAGTTTATATTTGAACATATTCTTTTTTCCACTATTACCCACTTAGCGCTACGAATGTCCAGTTGCATTTTCTACAGACAGAGTGTTTCAAAACTGCTCAATCAAAAGTATGGTTTAACTCTGTTAGCTGAATGCTCAGATCAGAAAGAAGTTTCACAGAATGCTTCTGTGTAGTTTATATTTGAATATATTCCTTTTTCCACTACTACGCTCTTAGCGCTCCAAATGTCCAGTTGCATTTTCTACAGAAAGAGTGTTCAGATCTGCTCAATCAAAAGTATGGTTTAACTCTGTTAGCTGAATGCACAGATCAGAAAGAAGTTTCACAGAATGATTCTGTGTAGTTTATATTTGGAGACATTCCTTTTTCCACTATTACCCTCTTAGCGCTCCGAATCTCCACTTGCGTTATCTACAGAAAGAGTGTTTCAGAACGGCTCAATCAAAACTAAGGTTGAACTCTTTTAGTTGAACAAACAGAACAGAAAGAAGTTTCACACAATTCTTCTGTGTAGTTTTTATTTGTAGACATTCTTTTTCCCAATATAGGCCTCTTAGCGCTCAGAATGTCCAATTGCAGTTTCTACAGAAAGAGTGTTTCAGAACGGCTCAATCAAAAGTAAGGTTCACCTCTGTTAGTTGAATGCACAGAACAGAAAGAAGTTTCATACAATGCTTCTGTGTAGTTTTATTTGAACATATTCTTTTTTCCACTATAACCCACTTAGCGCTACGAATGTCCAGTTGCATTTTCTACAGACAGAGTGTTTCAAACCTGCTCAATCAAAAGTATGGTTTAACTCTGTTAGCTGAATGCTCAGATCAGAAAAAAGTTTCACAGAATGCTTCTGTGTAGTTTATATTTGAATATATTCCTTTTTCCACTACTACGCTCTTAGCGCTCCAAATGTCCAGTTGCATTTTCTACAGAAAGAGTGTTCAGATCTGCTCAATCAAAAGTATGGTTTAACTCTGTTAGCTGAATGCACAGATCAGAAAGATGTTTCACCGAATGATTCTGTGTAGTTTATATTTGAAGACATTCCTTTTTCCACTATTACCCTCTTAGCGCTCCGAATCTCCACTTGCATTTTCTACAACAAGAGTGTTTCATAACTGCTCAATCAAAAATATGTTTTATCTCTGTTAACTGAATTTACAGATCAGAAATAAGTTTCACAGAATGCATCTGTGTAGTTTTTATTTGAAGATATTCTTTTTCCCAATGTAGGCCTCTTAGCGCTTAGCATTTCCAATTGCAATTTCTACAGAAAGAGTGTTTCAGAACGGCTCAATCAAAAGTAAGGTTCAACTCTGTTAGTTGAATGCACAGAACAGAAAGAATTTTCACAGAATGTTACTGTGTAGTTTATATTTGAATATATTCCTTTTTACACTATTACCCTCTTAGCGCTCCGAATGTCCACTTGCATTTTCTACAGAAAGAGTGTTCAGAACTGCGCAATCAAAAGTATGGTTTAACTCTGTTAGCTTAATGAACACATCAGAAATAAGTTTCTCACAATGCTTCTGTGTAGTTTTTATTTGAAGATATTATTTTTCCCAATAGAGGCCTCTTAGCGCTCAGAATGTCCAATTGTAGTTTCTACAGAAAGAGTGTTTCAGAAAGGCTCAATCAAAAGTAAGGTTCAACTCTGTTAGTTGAATGCACAGAACAGAAAGAAGTTTCATACAATGTTTCTGTGTAGTTTATATTTGAACATATTCTTTTTTCCACTATTACCCACTTAGCGCTACGAATGTCCAGTTGCATTTTCTACAGACAGAGTGTTTCAAAACTGCTCAATCAAAAGTATGGTTTAACTCTGTTAGCTGAATGCTCAGATCAGAAAAAAGTTTCACAGAATGCTTCTGTGTAGTTTATATTTGAATATATTCCTTTTTCCACTACTACTCTCTTAGCGCTCCAAATGTCCAGTTGCATTTTCTACAGAAATAGTGTTCAGATCTGCTCAACCAAAAGTATGGTTTAACTCTGTTAGCTGAATGCACAGATCAGAAAGAAGTATCACAGAATGATTCTGTGTAGTTTATATTTGGAGACATTCCTTTTTCCACTATTACCCCCTTAGCGCTCCGAATCTCCACTTGCATTTTCTACAGAAAGAGTGTTTCAGAACGGCTCAATCAAAACTAAGGTTCAACTCTTTCAGTTGAACAAACAGAACAGAAAGAAGTTTCACACAATTCTTCTGTGTAGTTTTTATTTGTAGACATTCTTTTTCCCAATATAGGCCTCTTAGCGCTCAGAATGTCCAATTGCAGTTTCTACAGAAAGAGTGTTTCAGAACGGCTCAATCAAAAGTAAGGTTCAACTCTGTTAGTTGAATGCACAGAACAGAAAGAAGTTTCATACAATGCTTCTGTGTAGTTTATATTTGAACATATTCTTTTTTCCACTATTACCCACTTAGCGCTACGAATGTCCAGTTGCATTTTCTACAGACAGAGTGTTTCAAAACTGCTCAATCAAAAGTATGGTTTAACTCTGTTAGCTGAATGCTCAGATCAGAAAGTAGTTTCACAGAATGCTTCTGTGTAGTTTATATTTGAATATATTCCTTTTTCCACTACTACGCTCTTAGCGCTCCAAATGTCCAGTTGCATTTTCTACAGAAAGAGTGTTCAGATCTGCTCAATCAAAAGTATGGTTTAACTCTGTTAGCTGAATGCACAGATCAGAAAGAAGTTTCACCGAATGATTCTGTGTAGTTTATATTTGAAGACATTCCTTTTTCCACTATTACCCTCTTAGCGCTCCGAATCTCCACTTGCATTTTCTACAAAAAGAGTGTTTCATAACTGCTCAATAAAAAATATGTTTTATCTCTGTTAACTGAATTTACAGATCAGAAATAAGTTTCACAGAATGCATCTGTGTAGTTTTTATTTGAAGATATTATTTTCCCAATGTAGGCCTCTTAGCGCTTAGCATGTCCAATTGCAGTTTCTACAGAAAGAGTGTTTCAGAACGGCTCAATCAAAAGTAAGGTTCAACTCTGTTAGTTGAATGCACAGAAAAGAAAGAATTTTCACAGAATGCTACTGTGTAGTTTATATTTCAATATATTCCTTTTTCCACTATTACCCTCTTAGCGCTCCGAATGTCCACTTGCATTTTCTACAGAAAGAGTGTTCAGAACTGCGCAATCAAAAGTATGGTTTAACTCTGTTAGCTTAATGAGCATATCAGAAATAAGTTTCACACAATGCTTCTGTGTAGTTTTTATTTGAAGATATTATTTTTCCCAATAGAGGCCTCTTAGCACTCAGAACGTCCAATTGCAGTTTCTACAGAAAGAGTGTTTCAGAAAGGCTCAATCAAAAGGAAGGTTCAACTCTGTTAGTTGAATGCACAGAACAGAAAGAAGTTTCATACAATGCTTCTGTGTAGTTTATATTTGAACATATTCTTTTTCCCACTATTACCCACTTAGCGCTACGAATGTCCAGTTGCATTTTCTACAGACAGAGTGTTTCAAAACTGCTCAATCAAAAGTATGGTTTAACTCTGTTAGCTGAATGCTCAGATCAGAAAGAAGTTTCACAGAATGCTTCTGTGTAGTTTATATTTGAATATATTCCTTTTTCCACTACTACGCTCTTAGCGCTCAAAATGTCCCGTTGCATTTTCTACAGAAAGAGTGTTCAGATCTGCTCAATCAAAAGTATGGTTTAACTCTGTTAGCTGAATGCACAGATCAGAAAGAAGTTTCACAGAATGATTCTGTGTAGTTTATATTTGGAGACATTCCTTTTTCCACTATTACCCTCTTAGCGCTCCGAATCTCCACTTGCGTTATCTACAGAAAGAGTGTTTCAGAACGGCTCAATCAAAAGTAAGGTTCAACCCTTTTAGTTGAACAAACAGAACAGAAAGAAGTTTCACACAATTCTTCTGTGTAGTTTTTATTTGTAGACATTCCTTTTCCCAATATAGGCCTCTTATCGCTCAGAATGTCCAATTGCAGTTTCTACAGAAAGAGTGTTTCAGAACGGCTCAATCAAAAGTAAGGTTCAACTCTGTTAGTTGAATGCACAGAACAGAAAGAAGTTTCATACAATGCTTCTGTGTAGTTTATATTTGAACATATTCTTTTTTCCACTATTACCCACTTAGCGCTACGAATGTCCAGTTGCATTTTCTACAGACAGAGTGTTTCAAAACTGCTCAATCAAAAGTATGGTTTAACTCTGTTAGCTGAATGCTCAGATCAGAAAGAAGTTTCACAGAATGCTTCTGTGTAGTTTATATTTGAATATATTCCTTTTTCCACTACTACGCTCTTAGCGCTCCAAATGTCCAGTTGCATTGTCTACAGAAAGAGTGTTCAGATCTGCTCAATCAAAAGTATGGTTTAACTCTGTTAGCTGAATGCACAGATCAGAAATAAGTTTCACAGAATGCATCTGTGTAGTTTTTATTTGAAGATATTCTTTTTCCCAATGTAGGCCTCTTAGCGCTTAGCATGTCCAATTGCAGTTTCTACAGAAAGAGTGTTTCAAAACTGCTCAATCAAAAGTATGGTTTAACTCTGTTAGCTGAATGCTCAGATCAGAAAGAAGTTTCACCGAATGATTCTGTGTAGTTTATATTTGAAGACATTCCTTTTTCCACTATTACCCTCTTAGCGCTCCAAATCTCCACTTGCATTTTCTACAAAAAGAGTGTTTCATAACTGCTCAATCAAAAATATGTTTTATCTCTTTTAACTGAATTTACAGATCAGAAATAAGTTTCACAGAATGCATCTGTGTAGTTTTTATTTGAAGATATTCTTTTTCCCAATGTAGGCCTCTTAGCGCTTAGCATGTCCAATTGCAGTTTCTACAGAAAGAGTGTTTCAGAACGGCTCAATCAAAAGTAAGGTTCAACTCTGTTAGTTGAATGCACAGAACAGAAAGAATTTTCACAGAATGCTACTGTGTAGTTTATATTTGAATATATTCCTTTTTCCACTATTACCCTCTTAGCGCTCCGAATGTCCACTTGCATTTTCTACAGAAAGAGTGTTCAGAACTGCGCAATCAAAAGTATGGTTTAACTCTGTTAGCTTAATGAACATATCAGAAATAAGTTTCACACAATGCTTCTGTGTAGTTTTTATTTGAAGATATTATTTTTCCCAATAGAGGCCTCTTAGCGCTCAGAATGTCCAATTGCAGTTTCTACAGAAAGAGTGTTTCAGAAAGGCTCAATCAAAAGTAAGGTTCAACTCTGTTAGTTGAATGCACAGAACAGAAAGAAGTTTCATACAATGCTTCTGTGTAGTTTATATTTGAACATATTCTTTTTTCCACTATTAGCCACTTAGCGCTACGAATGTCCGGTTGCATTTTCTACAGAGAGAGTGTTTCAAAACTGCTCAATCAAAAGTATGGCTTAACTCTGTTAGCTCAATGCTCAGATCAGAAAGAAGTTTCACAGAATGCTTCTGTGTAGTTTATATTTGAATATATTTCTTTTTCCACTACTAATCTCTTAGCGCTCCAAATGTCCAGTTGCATTTTCTACAGAAAGAGTGTTCAGATCTGCTCAACCAAAAGTATGGTTTAACTCTGTTAGCTGAATGCACAGATCAGAAAGAAGTTTCACAGAATGATTCTGTGTAGTTTATATTTGGAGACATTCCTTTTTCCACTATTACCCTCTTAGCGCTCCGAATCTCCACTTGCATTTTCTACAGAAAGAGTGTTTCAGAACGGCTCAATCAAAACTAAGGTTGAACTCTTTTAGTTGAACAAACAGAACAGAAAGAAGTTTCACACAATTCTTCTGTGTAGTTTTTATTTGTAGACATTCTTTTTCCCAATATTGGCCTCTTAGCGCTCAGAATGTCCAATTGCAGTTTCTACAGAAAGAGTGTTTCAGAACGGCTCAATCAAATGTAAGGTTCAACTCTGTTAGTTGAATGCACAGAACAGAAAGAAGTTTCATACAATGCTTCTGTGTAGTTTATATTTGAACATATTCTTTTTTCCACTATTACCCACTTAGCGCTACGAATGTCCAGTTGCATTTTCTACAGACAGAGTGTTTCAAAACTGCTCAATAAAAAGTATGGTTTAACTCTGTTAGCTGAATGCTCAGATCAGAAAGAAGTTTCACAGAATGCTTCTGTGTAGTTTATATTTGAATATATTCCTTTTTCCACTACTACGCTCTTAGCGCTCCAAATGTCCGGTTGCATTTTCTACAGAAAGAGTGTTCGGATCTGCTCAATCAAAAGTATGGTTTAACTCTGTTAGCTGAATGCACAGATCAGAAAGAAGTTTCACCGAATGATTCTGTATAGTTTATATTTGAAGACATTCCTTTTTCCACTATTACCCTCTTAGCGCTCCGAATCTCCACTTGCATTTTCTACAAAAAGAGTGTTTCATAACTGCTCAATCAAAAATATGTTTTATCTCTGTTAACTGAATTTACAGATCAGAAATAAGTTTCACAGAATGCATCTGAGTAGTTTTTATTTGAAGATATTCTTTTTCCCAATGTAGGCCTCTTAGCGCTTAGCATGTCCAATTGCAGTTCCTACAGAAAGAGTGTTTCAGAACGGCTCAATAAAAAGTAAGGTTCAACTCTGTTAGTTGAATGCACAGAACAGAAAGAATTTTCACAGAATGCTACTGTGTAGTTTATATTTGAATATATTCCTTTTTCCACTATTACCCTCTTAGCGCTCCGAATGTCCACTTGCATTTTCTACAGAAAGAGTGTTCAGAACTGCGCAATCAAAAGTATGGTTTAACTCTGTTAGCTTAATGAACATATCAGAAATTAGTTTCACACAATGCTTCTGTGTAGTTTTTATTTGAAGATATTATTTTTCCCAATATAGGCCTCTTAGCGCTCAGAATGTCCAATTGCAGTTTCTACAGAAAGTGTGTTTCAGAAAGGCTCAATCAAAAGTAAGGTTCAACTCTGTTAGTTGAATGCACAGAACATAAAGAAGTTTCATACAATGCTTCTGTGTAGTTTATATTTGAACATATTCTTTTTTCCACTATTAGCCACTTAGCGCTACGAATGTCCACTTGCATTTTCTACAGACAGAGTGTTTCAAAACTGCTCAATCAAAAGTATGGTTTAACTCTGTTAGCTGAATGCTCAGATCAGAAAGAAGTTTCACAGAATGCTTCTGTGTAGTTTATATTTGAATATGTTCCTTTTTCCACTACTACTCTCTTAGCGCTCCAAATGTCCAGTTGCATTTTCTACAGAAAGAGTGTTCAGATCTGCTCAATCAAAAGTATGGTTTAACTCTGTTAGCTGAATGCACAGATCAGAAAGAAGTTTCACAGAATGATTCTGTGTAGTTTATATTTGGAGACATTCCTTTTTCCACTATTACCCTCTTCGCGCTCCGAATCTCCACTTGCATTTTCTACAGAAAGAGTGTTTCAGAACGGCTCAATCAAAACTAAGGTTCAACTCTTTTAGTTGAACAAACAGAACAGAAAGAAGTTTCACACAATTCTTCTGTGTAGTTTTTATTTGTAGACATTCCTTTTCCCAATATAGGCCTCTTAGCGCTCAGAATGTCCAATTGCAGTTTCTACAGAAAGAGTGTTTCAGAACGGCTCAATCAAATGTAAGGTTCAACTCTGTTAGTTGAATGCACAGAACAGAAAGAAGTTTCATACAATGCTTCTGTGTAGTTTATATTTGAACATATTCTTTTTTCCACTATTACCCACTTAGCGCTACGAATGTCCAGTTGCATTTTCTACAGACAGAGTGTTTCAAAACTGCTCAATCAAAAGTATGGTTTAACTCTGTTAGCTGAATGCTCAGATCAGAAAGAAGTTTCACAGAATGCTTCTGTGTAGTTTATATTTGAATATATTCCTTTTTCCACTACTACGCTCTTAGCGCTCCAAATGTCCAGTTGCATTTTCTACAGAAAGAGTGTTCAGATCTGCTCAATCAAAAGTATGGTTTAACTCTGTTAGCTGAATGCACAGATCAGAAAGAAGTTTCACCGAATGATTCTGTGTAGTTTATATTTGAAGACATTCCTTTTTCCACTATTACCCTCTTAGCGCTCCGAATCTCCATTTGCATTTTCTACAAAAAGAGTGTTTCATAACTGCTCAATCAAAAATATGTTTTATCTCTGTTAACTGAAATTATAGATCAGAAATAAGTTTCACAGAATGCATCTGTATAGTTTTTATTTGAAGATATTCCTTTTCCCAATGTAGGCCTCCTAGCGCTTAGCATGTCCAATTGCAGTTTCTACAGAAAGAGTGTTTCAGAACGGATCAATCAAAACTAAGGTTCAACTCTGTTAATTGAATGCACAGAACAGAAAGTAGTTTCATACAATGCTTCTGTGTAGTTTATATTTGAACATATTCTTTTTTCCACTATTACCCACTTAGCGCTCCAAATGTCCAGTTGCATTTTCTACAGAAAGAGTGTTCAGATCTGCTCAATAAAAAGTATGGTTTAAATCTGTTAGCTGAATGCACAGATCAGAAAGAAGTTTCACAGAATGATTCTGTGTAGTTTATATTTGGAGACATTCCTTTTTCCACTATTACCCTCTTAGCGCTCCGAATGTCCACTTGCATTTTCTACAGAAAGAGTGTTCAGAACTGCGCAATCAAAAGTATGGTTTAACTCTGTTAGCTTAATGAACATATCAGAAATTAGTTTCACACAATGCTTCTGTGTAGTTTTTATTTGAAGATATTATTTTTCCCAATAGAGTCCTCTTAGCGCTCAGAATGTCAAATTGCAGTTTCTACAGAAAGAGTGTTTCAGAAAGGCTCAATCAAAAGTAAGGTTCAACTCTGTTAGTTGAATGCACAGAACAGAAAGAAGTTTCATACAATGATTCTGTGTAGTTTATATTTGAACATATTCTTTTTTCCACTATTACCCACTTAGCGCTACGAATGTCCAGTTGCATTTTCTACAGACAGAGTGTTTCAAAACTGCTCAATCAAAAGTATGGTTTAACTCTGTTAGCTGAATGCTCAGATCAGAAAGAAGTTTCACAGAATGCTTCTGTGTAGTTTATATTTGAATATATTCCTTTTTCCACTACTACGCTCTTAGCGCTCCAAATGTCCGGTTGCATTTTCTACAGAAAGAGTGTTCGGATCTGCTCAATCAAAAGTATGGTTTAACTCTGTTAGCTGAATGCACAGATCAGAAAGAAGTTTCACCGAATGATTCTGTGTAGTTTATATTTGAAGACATTCCTTTTTCCACTATTACCCTCTTAGCGCTCCGAATCTCCACTTGCATTTTCTACAAAAAGAGTGTTTCATAACTGCTCAATCAAAAATATGTTTTATCTCTTTTAACTGAATTTACAGATCAGAAATAAGTTTCACAGAATGCATCTGTGTAGTTTTTATTTTAAGATATTCTTTTTCCCAATGTAGGCCTCTTAGCGCTTAGCATGTCCAATTGCAGTTCCTACAGAAAGAGTGTTTCAGAACGGCTCAATCAAAAGTAAGGTTCAACTCTGTTAGTTGAATGCACAGAACAGAAAGAATTTTCACAGAATGCTACTGTGTAGTTTATATTTGAATATATTCCCTTTTCCACTATTACCCTCTTAGCGCTCCGAATGTCCACTTGCATTTTCTACAGAAAGAGTGTTCAGAACTGCGCAATCAAAAGTATGGTTTAACTCTGTTAGCTTAATGAACATATCAGAAATTAGTTTCACACAATGCTTCTGTGTAGTTTTTATTTGAAGATATTATTTTTCCCAATAGAGGCCTCTTAGCGCTCAGAATGTCCAATTGCAGTTTCTACAGAAAGAGTGTTTCAGAAAGGCTCAATCAAAAGTAAGGTTCAACTCTGTTAGTTGAATGCACAGAACAGAAAGAAGTTTCATACAATGCTTCTGTGTAGTTTATATTTGAACATATTCTTTTTTCCACTATTACCCACTTAGCGCTACGAATGTCCAGTTGCATTTTCTACAGACAGAGTGTTTCAAAACTGCTCAATCAAAAGTATGGTTTAACTCTGTTAGCTGAATGCTCAGATCAGAAAGAAGTTTCACAGAATGCTTCTGTGTAGTTTATATTTGAATGTATTCCTTTTTCCACTACTACTCTCTTAGCGCTCCAAATGTCCAGTTGCATTTTCTACAGAAAGAGTGTTCAGATCTGCTCAATCAAAAGTATGGTTTAACTCTGTTAGCTGAATGCACAGATCAGAAAGAAGTTTCACAGAATGATTCTGTGTAGTTTATATTTGGAGACATTCCTTTTTCCACTATTACCCTCTTAGCGCTCCGAATCTCCACTTGCATTTTCTACAGAAAGAGTGTTACAGAACGGCTCAATCAAAACTAAGGTTGAACTCTTTTAGTTGAACAAACAGAACAGAAAGAATTTTCACACAATTCTTCTGTGTAGTTTTTATTTGTAGACATTCTTTTTCCCAATATAGGCCTCTTAGCGCTCAGAATGTCCAATTGCAGTTTCTACAGAAAGAGTGTTTCAGAACGGTCAATCAAAATAAGGTTCACCTCTGTTAGTTGAATGCACAGAACAGAAAGAAGTTTCATACAATGCTTCTGTGTAGTTTATATTTGAACATATTCTTTTTTCCACTATTACCCACTTTGCGCTACGAATGTCCAGTTGCATTTTCTACAGACAGAGTGTTTCAAAACTGCTCAATCAAAAGTATGGTTTAACTCTGTTAGCTGAATGCTCAGATCAGAAAGAAGTTTCACAGAATGCTTCTTTGTAGTTTATATTTGACTATATTCCTTTTTCCACTACTACGCTCTTAGCGCTCCAAATGTCCAGTTGCATTTTCTACAGAAAGAGTGTTCAGATCTGCTCAATCAAAAGTATGGTTTAACTCTGTTAGCTGAATGCACAGATCAGAAAGAAGTTTCACCGAATGATTCTGTATAGTTTATATTTGAAGACATTCCTTTTTCCACTATTACCCTCTTAGCGCTCCGAATCTCCACTTGCATTTTCTACAAAAAGAGTGTTTCATAACTGCTCAATCAAAAATATGTTTTATCTCTGTTAACTGAAATTATAGATCAGAAATAAGTTTCACAGAATGCATCTGTGTAGTTTTTATTTGAAGATATTCTTTTTCCCAATGTAGGCCTCTTAGCGCTTAGCATGTCCAATTGCAGTTTCTACAGAAAGAGTGTTTCAGAACGGCTCAATAAAAAGTAAGGTTCAACTCTGTTAGTTGAATGCACAGAACAGAAAGAAGTTTCACAGAATGCTACTGTGTAGTTTATATTTGAATATATTCCTTTTTCCACTATTACCCTCTTAGCGCT
The DNA here is from genome assembly GCF_028878055.3 of Symphalangus syndactylus. Taxonomy (NCBI): domain Eukaryota; kingdom Metazoa; phylum Chordata; class Mammalia; order Primates; family Hylobatidae; genus Symphalangus; species Symphalangus syndactylus. Next base: position 1,805,583 of record NC_072425.2, read on the forward strand.
CCGAATGTCCACTTGCATTTTCTACAGAAAGAGTGTTCAGAACTGCGCAATCAAAAGTATGGTTTAACTCTGTTAGCTTAATGAACATATCAGAAATAAGTTTCACACAAATCTTCTGTGTAGTTTTTATTTGAAGATATTATTTTTCCCAATATAGGCCTCTTAGCGCTCAGAATGTCCAATTGCAGTTTCTACAGAAAGTGTGTTTCAGAAAGGCTCAATCAAAAGTAAGCTTCAACTCTGTTAGTTGAATGCACAGAACATAAAGAAGTTTCATACAATGCTTCTGTGTAGTTTATATTTGAACATATTCTTTTTTCCACTATTAGCCACTTAGCGCTACGAATGTCCAGTTGCATTTTCTACAGACAGAGTGTTTCAAAACTGCTCAATCAAAAGTATGGTTTAACTCTGTTAGCTGAATGCTCAGATCAGAAAGAAGTTTCACAGAATGCTTCTGTGTAGTTTATATTTGAATATATTCCTTTTTCCACTACTACTCTCTTAGCGCTCCAAATGTCCAGTTGCATTTTCTACAGAAAGAGTGTTCAGATCTGCTCAATCAAAAGTATGGTTTAACTCTGTTAGCTGAATGCACAGATCAGAAAGAAGTTTCACAGAATGATTCTGTGTAGTTTATATTTGGAGACATTCCTTTTTCCACTATTACCCTCTTAGCGCTCCGAATCTCCACTTGCATTTTCTACAGAAAGAGTGTTTCAGAACGGCTCAATCAAAACTAAGGTTCAACTCTTTTAGTTGAACAAACAGAACAGAAAGAAGTTTCACACAATTCTTTTGTGTAGTTTTTATTTGTAGACATTCCTTTTCCCAATATAGGCCTCTTAGCGCTCAGAATGTCCAATTGCAGTTTCTACAGAAAGAGTGTTTCAGAACGGCTCAATCAAATGTAAGGTTCAACTCTGTTAGTTGAATGCACAGAACAGAAAGAAGTTTCATACAATGCTTCTGTGTAGTTTATATATGAACATATTCTTTTTTCCACTATTACCCACTTAGCGCTACGAATGTCCAGTTGCATTTTCTACAGACAGAGTGTTTCAAAACTGCTCAATCAAAAGTATGGTTTAACTCTGTTAGCTGAATGCTCAGATCAGAAAGAAGTTTCACAGAATGCTTCTGTGTAGTTTATATTTGAATATATTCCTTTTTCCACTACTACGCTCTTAGCGCTCCAAATGTCCAGTTGCATTTTCTACAGAAAGAGTGTTCAGATCTGCTCAATCAAAAGTATGGTTTAACTCTGTTAGCTGAATGCACAGATCAGAAAGAAGTTTCACCGAATGATTCTGTGTAGTTTATATTTGAAGACATTCCTTTTTCCACTATTACCCTCTTAACGCTCCGAATCTCCATTTGCATTTTCTACAAAAAGAGTGTTTCATAACTGCTCAATCAAAAATATGTTTTATCTCTGTTAACTGAATTTACAGATCAGAAATAAGTTTCACAGAATGCATCTGTATAGTTTTTATTTGAAGATATTCCTTTTCCCAATGTAGGCCTCCTAGCGCTTAGCATGTCCAATTGCAGTTTCTACAGAAAGAGTGTTTCAGAACGGATCAATCAAAAGTAAGGTTCAACTCTGTTAGTTGAATGCACAGAACAGAAAGAAGTTTCATACAATGCTTCTGTGTAGTTTATATTTGAACATATTCTTTTTTCCACTATTACCCACTTAGCGCTCAAAATGTCAAGTTGCATTTTCTACAGAAAGAGTGTTCAGATCTGCTCAATAAAAAGTATGGTTTAAATCTGTTAGTTGAATGCACAGAACAGAAAGAATTTTCACAGAATGCTACTGTGTATTTTATATTTGAATATATTCCTTTTTCCACTATTACCCTCTTAGCGCTCCGAATGTCCACTTGCATTTTCTACAGAAAGAGTGTTCAGAACTGCGCAATCAAAAGTATGGTTTAACTCTGTTAGCTTAATGAACATATCAGAAATAAGTTTCACACAATGCTTCTGTGTAGTTTTTATTTGAAGATATTGTTTTTCCCAATAGAGGCCTCTTAGCGCTCAGAATGTCCAATTGCAGTTTCTACAGAAAGAGTGTTTCAGAAAGGCTCAATCAAAAGTAAGGTTCAACTCTGTTAGTTGAATGCACAGAACAGAAAGAAGTTTCATACAATGCTTCTGTGTAGTTTATATTTGAACATATTCTTTTTTCCACTATTACCCACTTAGCGCTACGAATGTCCAGTTGCATTTTCTAAAGACAGAGTGTTTCAAAACTGCTCAATCAAAAGTATGGTTTAATTCTGTTAGCTGAATGCTCAGATCAGAAAGAAGTTTCACAGAATGCTTCTGTGTAGTTTATATTTGAATATATTACTTTTTCCACTACTACTCTCTTAGCGCTCCAAATGTCCAGTTGCATTTTCTACAGAAAGAGTGTTCAGATCTGCTCAACCAAAAGTATGGTTTAACTCTGTTAGCTGAATGCACAGATCAGAAAGAAGTTTCACAGAATGATTCTGTGTAGTTTATATTTGGAGACATTCCTTTTTCCACTATTACCCTCTTAGCGCTCCGAATCTCCACTTGCATTTTCTACAGAAAGAGTGTTTCAGAACGGCTCAATCAAAACTAAGGTTGAACTCTTTTAGTTGAACAAACAGAACAGAAAGAAGTTTCACACAATTCTTCTGTGTAGTTTTTATTTGTAGACATTCTTTTTCCCAATATAGGCCTCTCAGCGCTCAGAATGTCCAATTGCAGTTTCTACAGAAAGAGTGTTTCAGAACGGCTCAATCAAAAGTAAGGTTCACCTCTGTTAGTTGAATGCACAGAACAGAAAGTAGTTTCATACAATGCTTCTGTGTAGTTTATATTTGAACATATTCTTTTTTCCACTATTACCCACTTAGCGCTACGAATGTCCAGTTGCATTTTCTACAGACAGAGTGTTTCAAAACTGCTCAATGAAAAGTATGGTTTAACTCTGTTAGCTGAACGCTCAGATCAGAAAGAAGTTTCACAGAATGCTTCTGTGTAGTTTATATTTGAATATATTCCTTTTTCCACTACTACGCTCTTAGCGCTCCAAATGTCCAGTTGCATTTTCTACAGAAAGATTGTTCGGATGTGCTCAATCAAAAGTATGGTTTAACTCTGTTAGCTGAATGCACAGATCAGAAATAAGTTTCACCGAATGATTCTGTGTGGTTTATATTTGAAGACATTCCTTTTTCCACTATTACCCTCTTAGCGCTCCGTATCTCCACTTGCATTTTCTACAAAAAGAGTGTTTCATAACTGCTCAATCAAAAATATGTTTTATCTCTGTTAACTGAATTTACAGATCAGAAATAAGTTTCACAGAATGCATCGGTGTAGTTTTTATTTGAAGATATTCTTTTTCCCAATGTAGTCCTCTTAGCGCTTAGCATGTCCAATTGCAGTTCCTACAGAAAGAGTGTTTCAGAACGGCTCAATCAAAAGTAAGGTTCAACTCTGTTAGTTGAATGCACAGAACAGAAAGAATTTTCACAGAATGCTACTGTGTAGTTTGTATTTGAATATATTCCTTTTTCCACTAATACCCTCTTAGCGCTCCGAATGTCCACTTGCATTTTCTACAGAAAGAGTGTTCAGAACTGCGCAATCAAAAGTATGGTTTAACTCTGTTAGCTTAATGAACATATCAGAATTAAGTTTCACACAATGCTTCTGTGTAGTTTTTATTTGAAGATATTATTTTTCCCAATAGAGGCCTCTTAGCGCTCAGAATGTCCAATTGCAGTTTCTACACAAAGAGTGTTTCAGAAAGGCTCAATCAAAAGTAAGGTTCAACTCTGTTAGTTGAATGCACAGAACAGAAAGAAGTTTCATACAATGCTTCTGTGTAGTTTATATTTGAACATATTCTTTTTTCCACTATTACCCACTTAGCGCTACGAATGTCCAGTTGCATTTTCTACAGACAGAGTGTTTCAAAACTGCTCAATCAAAAGTATGGTTTAACTCTGTTAGCTGAATGCTCAGATCAGAAAGAAGTTTCACAGAATGCTTCTGTGTAGTTTATATTTGAATATATTCCTTTTTCCACTACTACTCTCTTAGCGCTCCAAATGTCCAGTTGCATTTTCTACAGAAAGAGTGTTCAGATCTGCTCAACCAAAAGTATGGTTTAACTCTGTTAGCTGAATGCACAGATCAGAAAGAAATTTCACAGAATGATTCTGTGTAGTTTATATTTGGAGACATTCCTTTTTCCACTATTACGCTCTTAGCGCTCCGAATCTCCACTTGCATTTTCTACAGAAAGAGTGTTTCAGAACGGCTCAATCAAAACTAAGGTTGAACTCTTTTAGTTGAACAAACAGAACAGAAAGAAGTTTCACACAATTCTTCTGTGTAGTTTTTATTTGTAGACATTCTTTTTCCCAATATAGGCCTCTTAGCGCTCAGAATGTCCAATTGCAGTTTCTACAGAAAGAGTGTTTCAGAACGGCTCAATCAAAAGTAAGGTTCAGCTCTGTTAGTTGAATGCACAGAACAGAAAGTAGTTTCATACAATGCTTCTGTGTAGTGTATATTTGAACATATTCTTTTTTCCACTATTACCCACTTAGCGCTCCGAATGTCCACTTGCATTTTCTACAGAAAGAGTGTTCAGAACTGCCCAATCAAAAGTATGGTTTAACTCTGTTAGCTTAACGAACATATCAGAAATAAGTTTCACACAATGCTTCTGTGTAGTTTTTATTTGAAGATATTATTTTTCCCAATAGAGGCCTCTTAGCGCTCAGAATGTCCAATTGCAGTTTCTACAGAAAGAGTGTTTCAGAAAGGCTCAATCAAAAGTAAGGTTCAACTCTGTTAGTTGAATGCACAGAACAGAAAGACGTTTCATACAATGCTTCTGTGTAGTTTATATTTGAACATATTCTTTTTTCCACTATTACCCACTTAGCGCTACGAATGTCCAGTTGCATTTTCTACAGACAGAGTGTTTCAAAACTGCTCAATCAAAAGTATGGTTTAACTCTGTTAGCTGAATGCTCAGATCAGAAAGAAGTTTCACAGAATGCTTCTGTGTAGTTTATATTTGAATATATTCCTTTTTCCACTACTACTCTCTTAGCGCTCCAAATGTCCAGTTGCATTTTCTACAGAAAGAGTGTTCAGATCAGCTCAATCAAAAGTATGGTTTAACTCTGTTAGCTGAATGCACAGATCAGAAAGAAGTTTCACAGAATGATTCTGTGTAGTTTATATTTGGAGACATTACTTTTTCCACTATTACCCACTTAGCGCTCCGAATCTCCACTTGCATTTTCTGCAGAAAGAGTGTTTCAGAACGGATCAATCAAAACTAAGGTTCAACTCTTTTAGTTGAACAAACAGAACAGAAAGAAGTTTCACACATTTCTTCTGTGTAGTTTTTATTTGTAGACATTCTTTTTCCCAATATATGCCTCTTAGCGCTCAGAATGTCCAATTGCAGTTTCTACAGAAAGAGTGTTTCAGAACGGCTCAATCAAAAGTAAGGTTCAACTCTGTTAGTTGAATGCAGAGAACAGAAAGAAGTTTCATACAATGCTTCTCTGTAGTTTATATTTGAACATATTCTTTTTTCCACTATTACCCACTTAGCGCTACGAATGTCCAGTTGCATTTTCTACAGACAGAGGGTTTCAAAACTGCTCAATCAAAAGTATGGTTTAAATCTGTTAGCTGAATGCTCAGATCAGAAAGAAGTTTCACAGAATGCTTCTGTGTCGTTTATATCTGAATATATTTCTTTTTCCACTACTACGCTCTTAGCGCTCCAAATGTCCAGTTGCATATTCTACAGAAAGAGTGTTCAGATCTGCTCAATCAAAAGTATGGTTTAACTCTGTTAGCTGAATGCACAGATCAGAAAGAAGTTTCACCGAATGATTCTGTGTAGTTTATATTTGAAGACATTCCTTTTTCCACTATTACCCTCTTAGCGCTCCGAATCTCCACTTGCATTTTCAACAAAAAGAGTGTTTCATAACTGCTCAATCAAAAATATGTTTTATCTCTGTTAACTGAATTTACATATCAGAAATAAGTTTCACAGAATGCATCTGTGTAGTTTTTATTTGAAGATATTCTTTTTCCCAATGTAGGCCTCTTAGCGCTTAGCATGTCCAATTGCAGTTTCTACAGAAAGAGTGTTTCAGAACGGCTCAATCAAAAGTAAGGTTCAACTCTGTTAGTTGAATGCACAGAACAGAAAGAATTTTCACAGAATGCTACTGTGTAGTTTATATTTGAATATATTCCTTTTTCCACTATTACCCTCTTAGCGCTCCGAATGTCCACTTGCATTTTCTACAGAAAGAGTGTTCAGAACTGCGCAATCAAAAGTATGGTTTAACTCTGTTAGCTTAATGAACATATCAGAAATAAGTTTCACACAATGCTTCTGTGTAGTTTTTATTTGAAGATATTATTTTTCCCAATAGAGGCCTCTTAGCGCTCAGAATGTCCAATTGCAGTTTCTACAGAAAGAGTGTTTCAGAAAGGCTCAATCAAAAGTAAGGTTCAACTCTGTTAGTTGAATGCACAGAACAGAAAGAAGTTTCATACAATGCTTCTGTGTAGTTTATATTTGAACATATTCTTTTTTCCACTATTACCCACTTAGTGCTACGAATGTCCAGTTGCATTTTCTACAGACAGAGTGTTTCAAAACTGCTCAATCAAAAGTATGGTTTAACTCTGTTAGCTGAATGCTCAGATCAGAAAGAAGTTTCACAGAATGCTTCTGTGTAGTTTATATTTGAATATATTCCTTTTTCCACTACTACTCTCTTAGCGCTCCAAATGTCCAGTTGCATTTTCTACAGAAAGAGTGTTCAGATCTGCTCAATCAAAAGTATGGTTTAACTCTGTTAGCTGAATGCACAGATCAGAAAGAAGTTTCACAGAATGATTCTGTGTAGTTTATATTTGGAGACATCCCTTTTTCCACTATTACCCTCTTAGCGCTCCGAATCTCCACTTGCATTTTCTGCAGAAAGAGTGTTTAAGAACGGCTCAATCAAAACTAAGGTTCAACTCTTTTAGTTGAACACACAGAACAGAAAGAAGTTTCACACAATTCTTCTGTGTAGTTTTTATTTGTAGACATTCTTTTTCCCAATATAGGCCTCTTAGCGCTCAGAATGTCCAATTGCACTTTCTACAGAAAGAGTGTTTCAGAACGGCTCAATCAAAAGTAAGGTTCAACTCTGTTAGTTGAATGCACAGAACAGAAAGGAGTTTCATACAATGCTTCTGTGTAGTTTATATTTGAACATATTCTTTTTTCCACTATTACCCACTTAGCGCTACGAATGTCCATTTGCATTTTCTACAGACAGAGTGTTTCAAAACTGCTCAATCAAAGTATGGTTTAACTCTGTTAGCTGAATGCTCAGATCAGAAAGAAGTTTCACAGAATGCTTCTGTGTCGTTTATATCTGAATATATTACTTTTTCCACTACTACGCTCTTAGCGCTCCAAATGTCCAGTTGCATTTTCTACAGAAAGAGTGTTCAGATCTGCTCAATCAAAAGTATGGTTTAACTCTGTTAGCTGAATGCACAGATCAGAAAGAAGTTTCACCGAATGATTCTGTGTAGTTTATATTTGAAGACATTCCTTTTTCCACTATTACCCTCTTAGCGCTCCGAATCTCCACTTGCATTTTCAACAAAAAGAGTGTTTCATAACTGCTCAATCAAAAATATGTTTTATCTCTGTTAACTGAATTTACAGATCAGAAATAAGTTTCACAGAATGCATCTGTGTAGTTTTTATTTGAAGATATTCTTTTTCCCAATGTAGGCCTCTTAGCGCTTAGCATGTCCAATTGCAGTTTCTACAGAAAGAGTGTTTCAGAACGGCTCAATCAAAAGTAAGGTTCAACTCTGTTAGTTGAATGCACAGAACAGAAAGAATTTTCACAGAATGCTACTGTGTAGTTTATATTTGAATATATTCCTTTTTCCACTATTACCCTCTTAGCGCTCCGAATGTCCACTTGCATTTTCTACAGAAAGAGTGTTCAGAACTGCGCAATCAAAAGTATGGTTTAACTCTGTTAGCTTAATGAACATATCAGAAATAAGTTTCACACAATGCTTCTGTGTAGTTTTTATTTGAAGATATTATTTTTCCCAATAGAGGCCTCTTAGCGCTCAGAATGTCCAATTGCAGTTTCTACAGAAAGAGTGTTTCAGAAAGGCTCAATCAAAAGTAAGGTTCAACTCTGTTAGTTGAATGCACAGAACAGAAAGAAGTTTCATACAATGCTTCTGTGTAGTTTATATTTGAACATATTCTTTTTTCCACTATTACCCACTTAGCGCTACGAATGTCCAGTTGCATTTTCTACAGACAGAGTGTTTCAAAACTGCTCAATCAAAAGTATGGTTTAACTCTGTTAGCTGAATGCTCAGATCAGAAAGAAGTTTCACAGAATGCTTCTGTGTAGTTTATATTTGAATATATTCCTTTTTCCACTACTACTCTCTTAGCGCTCCAAATGTCCAGTTGCATTTTCTACAGAAAGAGTGTTCAGATCTGCTCAATCAAAAGTATGGCTTAACTCTGTTAGCTGAATGCACAGATCAGAAAGAAGTTTCACAGAATGATTCTGTGTAGTTTATATTTGGAGACATTACTTTTTCCACTATTACCCACTTAGCGCTCCGAATCTCCACTTGCATTTTCTGCAGAAGGAGTGTTTCAGAACGGATCAATCAAAACTAAGGTTCAACTCTTTTAGTTGAACAAACAGAACAGAAAGAAGTTTCACACATTTCTTCTGTGTAGTTTTTATTTGTAGACATTCTTTTTCCCAATATATGCCTCTTAGCGCTCAGAATGTCCAATTGCAGTTTCTACAGAAAGAGTGTTTCAGAACGGCTCAATCAAAAGTAAGGTTCAACTCTGTTAGTTGAATGCACAGAAGGGAAAGAAGTTTCATACAATGCTTCTGTGTAGTTTATATTTGAACATATTCTTTTTTCCACTATTACCCACTTAGCGCTACGAATGTCCAGTTGCATTTTCTACAGACAGAGTGTTTCAAAACTGCTCAATCAAAAGTATGGTTTAAATCTGTTAGCTGAATGCTCAGATCAGAAAGAAGTTTCACAGAATGCTTCTGTGTCGTTTATATCTGAATATATTACTTTTTCCACTACTACGCTCTTAGCGCTCCAAATGTCCAGTTGCATTTTCTACAGAAAGAGTGTTCAGATCTGCTCAATCAAAAGTATGGTTTAACTCTGTTAGCTGAATGCACAGATCAGAAAGAAGTTTCACCGAATGATTCTGTGTAGTTTATATTTGAAGACATTCCTTTTTCCACTATTACCCTCTTAGCGCTCCGAATCTCCACTTGCATTTTCAACAAAAAGAGTGTTTCATAACTGCTCAATCAAAAATATGTTTTATCTCTGTTAACTGAATTTACATATCAGAAATAAGTTTCACAGAATGCATCTGTGTAGTTTTTATTTGAAGATATTCTTTTTCCCAATGTAGGCCTCTTAGCGCTTAGCATGTCCAATTGCAGTTTCTACAGAAAGAGTGTTTCAGAACGGCTCAATCAAAAGTAAGGTTCAACTCTGTTAGTTGAATGCACAGAACAGAAAGAATTTTCACAGAATGCTACTGTGTAGTTTATATTTGAATATATTCCTTTTTCCACTATTACCCTCTTAGCGCTCCGAATGTCCACTTGCATTTTCTACAGAAAGAGTGTTCAGAACTGCGCAATCAAAAGTATGGTTTAACTCTGTTAGCTTAATGAACATATCAGAAATAAGTTTCACACAATGCTTCTGTGTAGTTTTTATTTGAAGATATTATTTTTCCCAATAGAGGCCTCTTAGCGCTCAGAATGTCCAATTGCAGTTTCTACAGAAAGAGTGTTTCAGAAAGGCTCAATCAAAAGTAAGGTTCAACTCTGTTAGTTGAATGCACAGAACAGAAAGAAGTTTCATACAATGCTTCTGTGTAGTTTATATTTGAACATATTCTTTTTTCCACTATTACCCACTTAGCGCTACGAATGTCCAGTTGCATTTTCTACAGACAGTGTGTTTCAAAACTGCTCAATCAAAAGTATGGTTTAACTCTGTTAGCTGAATGCTCAGATCAGAAAGAAGTTTCACAGAATGCTTCTGTGTAGTTTATATTTGAATATATTCCTTTTTCCACTACTACTCTCTTAGCGCTCCAAATGTCCAGTTGCATTTTCTACAGAAAGAGTGTTCAGATCTGCTCAATCAAAAGTATGGTTTAACTCTGTTAGCTGAATGCACAGATCAGAAAGAAGTTTCACAGAATGATTCTGTGTAGTTTATATTTGGAGACATCCCTTTTTCCACTATTACCCTCTTAGCGCTCCGAATCTCCACTTGCATTTTCTGCAGAAAGAGTGTTTAAGAACGGCTCAATCAAAACTAAGGTTCAACTCTTTTAGTTGAACAAACAGAACAGAAAGAAGTTTCACACAATTCTTCTGTGTAGTTTTTATTTGTAGACATTCTTTTTCCCAATATAGGCCTCTTAGCGCTCAGAATGTCCAATTGCACTTTCTACAGAAAGAGTGTTTCAGAACGGCTCAATCAAAAGTAAGGTTCAACTCTGTTAGGTGAATGCACAGAACAGAAAGGAGTTTCATACAATGCTTCTGTGTAGTTTATATTTGAACATATTCTTTTTTCCACTATTACCCACTTAGCGCTACGAATGTCCATTTGCATTTTCTACAGACAGAGTGTTTCAAAACTGCTCAATCAAAGTATGGTTTAACTCTGTTAGCTGAATGCTCAGATCAGAAAGAAGTTTCACAGAATGCTTCTGTGTCGTTTATATCTGAATATATTACTTTTTCCACTACTACGCTCTTAGCGCTCCAAATGTCCAGTTGCATTTTCTACAGAAAGAGTGTTCAGATCTGCTCAATCAAAAGTATGGTTTAACTCTGTTAGCTGAATGCACAGATCAGAAAGAAGTTTCACCGAATGATTCTGTGTAGTTTATATTTGAAGACATTCCTTTTTCCACTATTACCCTCTTAGCGCTCCGAATCTCCACTTGCATTTTCAACAAAAAGAGTGTTTCATAACTGCTCAATCAAAAATATGTTTTATCTCTGTTAACTGAATTTACATATCAGAAATAAGTTTCACAGAATGCATCTGTGTAGTTTTTATTTGAAGATATTCTTTTTCCCAATGTAGGCCTCTTAGCGCTTAGCATGTCCAATTGCAGTTTCTACAGAAAGAGTGTTTCAGAACGGCTCAATCAAAAGTAAGGTTCAACTCTGTTAGTTGAATGCACAGAACAGAAAGAATTTTCACAGAATGCTACTGTGTAGTTTATATTTGAATATATTCCTTTTTCCAATATTACCCTCTTAGCGCTCCGAATGTCCACTTGCATTTTCTACAGAAAGAGTGTTCAGAACTGCGCAATCAAAAGTATGGTTTAACTCTGTTAGCTTAATGAACATATCAGAAATAAGTTTCACACAATGCTTCTGTGTAGTTTTTATTTGAAGATATTATTTTTCCCAATAGAGGCCTCTTAGCGCTCAGAATGTCCAATTGCAGTTTCTACAGAAAGAGTGTTTCAGAAAGGCTCAATCAAAAGTAAGGTTCAACTCTGTTAGTTGAATGCACAGAACAGAAAGAAGTTTCATACAATGCTTCTGTGTAGTTTATATTTGAACATATTCTTTTTTCCACTATTACCCACTTAGCGCTACGAATGTCCAGTTGCATTTTCTACAGACAGAGTGTTTCAAAACTGCTCAATCAAAAGTATGGTTTAACTCTGTTAGCTGAATGCTCAGATCAGAAAGAAGTTTCACAGAATGCTTCTGTTTAGTTTATATTTGAATATATTCCTTTTTCCACTACTACTCTCTTAGCGCTCCAAATGTCCAGTTGCATTTTCTACAGAAAGAGTGTTCAGATCTGCTCAATCAAAAGTATGGTTTAACTCTGTTAGCTGAATGCACAGATCAGAAAGAAGTTTCACAGAATGATTCTGTGTAGTTCATATTTGGAGACATCCCTTTTTCCACTATTACCCTCTTAGCGCTCCGAATCTCCACTTGCATTTTCTGCAGAAAGAGTGTTTAAGAACGGCTCAATCAAAACTAAGGTTCAACTCTTTTAGTTGAACAAACAGAACAGAAAGAAGTTTCACACAATTCTTCTGTGTAGTTTTTATTTGTAGACATTCTTTTTCCCAATATAGGCCTCTTAGCGCTACGAATGTCCATTTGCATTTTCTACAGACAGAGTGTTTCAAAACTGCTCAATTAAAGTATGGTTTAACTCTGTTTGCTGAATGCTCAGATCAGAAAGAAGTTTCACAGAATGCTTCTGTGTAGTTTATATTTGAATATATTCCTTTTTCCACTACTACGCTCTTAGCGCTCCAAATGTCCAGTTGCATTTTCTACAGAAAGAGTGTTCAGATCTGCTCAATCAAAAGTATGGTTTAACTCTGTTACCTGAATGCACAGATCAGAAAGAAGTTTCACCGCATGATTCTGTGTAGTTTATATTTGAAGACATTCCTTTTTCCACTATTACCCTCTTAGCGCTCCGAATCTCCACTTGCATTTTCTACAAAAAGAGTGTTTCATAACTGCTCAATCAAAAATATGTTTTATCTCTGTTAACTGAATTTACAGATCAGAAATAAGTTTCACAGAATGCATCTGTGTAGTTTTTATTTGAAGATATTCTTTTTCCCAATATAGGCCTCTTAGCGCTTAGCATGTCCAATTGCAGTTTCTACAGAAAGAGTGTTTCAGAACGGCTCAATCAAAACTAAGGTTCAACTCTGTTAGTGGAATGCACAGAACAGAAAGAATTTTCACGGAATGCTACTGTGTAGTTTATATTTGAATATATTCCTTTTTCCACTATTACCCTCTTAGCGCTCCGAATGTCCACTTGCATTTTCTACAGAAAGAGTGTTCAGAACTGCGCAATCAAAAGTATGGTTTAACTCTGTTAGCTTAATGAACATATCAGAAATAAGTTTCACACAATGCTTCTGTGTAGTTTTTATTTGAAGATATTATTTTTCCCAATAGAGGCCTCTTAGCGCTCAGAATGTCCAATTGCAGTTTCTACAGAAAGAGTGTTTCAGAAAGGCTCAATCAAAAGTAAGGTTCAACTCTGTTAGTTGAATGCACAGAACAGAAAGAAGTTTCATACAATGCTTCTGTGTAGTTTATATTTGAACATATTCTTTTTTCCACTATTACCCACTTAGCGCTACGAATGTCCAGTTGCATTTTCTACAGACAGAGTGTTTCAAAACTGCTCAATCAAAAGTATGGTTTAACTCTGTTAGCTGAATGCTCAGATCAGAATGAAGTTTCACAGAATGCTTCTGTGTAGTTTATATTTGAATATATTCCTTTTTCCACTACTACTCTCTTAGCGCTCCAAATGTCCAGTTGCATTTTCTACAGAAAGAGTGTTCAGATCTGCTCAATCAAAAGTATGGCTTAACTCTGTTAGCTGAATGCACAGATCAGAAAGAAGTTTCACAGAATGATTCTGTGTAGTTTATATTTGGAGACATTCCTTTTTCCACTATTACCCTCTTAGCGCTCCGAATCTCCACTTGCATTTTCTGCAGAAAGAGTGTTTAAGAACGGCTCAATCAAAACTAAGGTTCAACTCTTTTAGTTGAAAAAACAGAACAGAAAGAAGTTTCACACAATTCTTCTGTGTAGTTTTTATTTGTAGACATTCTTTTTCCCAATATATGCCTCTTAGCGCTCAGAATGTCCAATTGCAGTTTCTACAGAAAGAGTGTTTCAGAACGGCTCAATCAAAAGTAAGGTTCAACTCTGTTAGTTGAATGCACAGAACAGAAAGAAGTTTCATACAATGCTTCTGTGTAGTTTATATTTGAACATATTCTTTTTCCACTATTACCCACTTAGCGCTACGAATGTCCAGTTGCATTTTCTACAGACAGAGTGTTTCAAAACAGCTCAATCAAAAGTATGGTTTAACTCTGTTAGCTGAATGCTCAGATCAGAAAGAAGTTTCACAGAATGCTTCTGTGTAGTTTATATTTGAATATATTCCTTTTTCCACTACTACGCACTTAGTGCTCCAAATGTCCAGTTGCATTTGCTACAGAAAGAGTGTTCAGATCTGCTCAATCAAAAGTATGGTTTAACTCTGTTAGCTGAATGCACAGATCAGAAAGAAGTTTCACCGAATGATTCTGTGTAGTTTATATTTGAAGACATTCCTTTTTCCACTATTACCCACTTAGCGCTCCGAATCTCCACTTGCATTTTCTACAAAAAGTGTGTTTCATAACTGCTCAATCAAAAATATGTTTTATCTCTGTTAACTGAATTTACAGATCAGAAATAAGTTTCACAGAATGCATCTGTGTAGTTTTAATTGAAGATATTCTTTTTCCCAATGTAGGCCTCTTAGCGCTTAACATGTCCAATTGCAGTTTCTACAGAAAGAGTGTTTCAGAACGGCTCAATCAAAAGTAAGGTTCAACTCTGTTAGTTGAATGCACAGAACAGAAAGAATTTTCACAGAATGCTACTGTGTAGTTTATATTTGAATATATTCCTTTTTCCACTATTACCCTCTTAGCGCTCCGAATGACCACTTGCATTTTCTACAGAAAGAGTGTTCAGAACTGCGCAATCAAAAGTATGGTTTAACTCTGTTAGCTTAATGAACATATCAGAAATAAGTTTCACACAATGCTTCTGTGTAGTTTTTATTTGAAGATATTATTTTTCCCAATATAGGCCTCTTAGCGCTCAGAATGTCCAATTGCAGTTTCTACAGAAAGAGTGTTTCAGAAAGGCTCAATCAAAAGTAAGGTTCAACTCTGTTAGTTGAATGCACAGAACAGAAAGAAGTTTCATACAATGCTTCTGTGTAGTTTATATTTGAACATATTCTTTTTTCACTATTACCCACTTAGCGCTACGAATGTCCAGTTGCATTTTCTACAGACAGAGTGTTTCAAAACTGCTCAATCAAAAGTATGGTTTAACTCTGTTAGCTGAATGCTCAGATCAGAAAGAAGTTTCACAGAATGCTTCTGTGTAGTTTATATTTGAATATATTCCTTTTTCCACTACTACTCTCTTAGCGCTCCAAATGTCCAGTTGCATTTTCTACAGAAAGAGTGTTCAGATCTGCTCAATCAAGAGTATGCTTTAAATCTGTTAGCTGAATGCACAGATCAGAAAGAAGTTTCACAGAATGATTCTGTGTAGTTTATATTTGGAGACATTCCTTTTTCCACTATTACCCTCTTAGCGCTCCGAATCTCCACTTGAATTTTCTACAGAAAGAGTGTTTCAGAACGGCTCAATCAAAACTAAGGTTCAACTCTTTTAGTTGAACAAACAGAACAGAAAGAAGTTTCACACAATTCTTCTGTGTAGTTTTTATTTGTAGACATTCCTTTTCCCAATATAGGCCTCTTAGCGCTCAGAATGTCCAATTGCAGTTTCTACAGAAAGAGTGTTTCAGAACGGCTCAATCAAAAGTAAGGTTCAACTCTGTTAGTTGAATGCACAGAACAGAAAGTAGTTTCATACAATGCTTCTGTGTAGTTTATATTTGAACATATTCTTTTTTCCACTATTACCCACTTAGCGCTACGAATGTCCAGTTGCATTTTCTACAGACAGAGTGTTTCAAAACTGCTCAATCAAATGTATGGTTTAACTCTGTTAGCTGAATGCTCAGATCAGAAAGAAGTTTCACAGAATGCTTCTGTGTAGTTTATATTTGAGTATATTCCTTTTTCCACTACTACTCTCTTAGCCCTCCAAATGTCCAGTTGCATTTTCTACAGAAAGAGTGTTCAGATCTGCTCAATCAAAAGTATGGTTTAACTCTGTTAGCTGAATGCACAGATCAGAAAGAAGTTTCACAGAATGATTCTGTGTAGTTTATATTTGGAGACATTCCTTTTTCCACTATTACCCTCTTAGCGCTCCGAATCTCCACTTGCATTTTCTGCAGAAAGAGTGTTTCAGAACGGCTCAATCAAAACTAAGGTTGAACTCTTTTAGTTGAGCAAACAGAACAGAAAGAAGTTTCACACAATTCTTCTGTGTAGTTTTTATTTGTAGACATTCTTTTTCCCAATATATGCCTCTTAGCGCTCAGAATGTCCAATTGCAGTTTCTACAGAAAGAGTGTTTCAGAACGGCTCAATCAAAAGTAAGGTTCAACTCTGTTAGTTGAATGCACAGAACAGAAAGAAGTTTCATACAATGCTTCTGTGTAGTTTACATTTGAATATATTCCTTTTTCCACTATTACCCTCTTAGCGCTCCGAATGTCCACTTGCATTTTCTACAGAAAGAGTGTTCAGAACTGCGCAATCAAAAGTATGGTTTAACTCTGTTAGCTTAATGAACATATCAGAAATAAGTTTCACACAATGCTTCTGTGTAGTTTTTATTTGAAGATATTATTTTTCCCAATATAGGCCTCTTAGCGCTCAGAATGTCCAATTGCAGTTTCTACAGAAAGAGTGTTTCAGAAAGGCTCAATCAAAAGTAAGGTTCAACTCTGTTAGTTGAATGCATAGAACAGAAAGAAGTTTCATACAATGCTTCTGTGTAGTTTATATTTGAACATATTCTTTTTTCCACTATTACCCACTTAGCGCTACGAATGTCCAGCTGCATTTTCTACAGACAGAGTGTTTCAAAACTGCTCAATCAAAAGTGTGGTTTAACTCTGTTAGCTGAATGCTCAGATCAGAAAGAAGTTTCACAGAATGCTTCTGTGTAGTTTATATTTGAATATATTCCTTTTTCCACTACTACTCTCTTAGCGCTCCAAATGTCCAGTTGCATTTTCTACAGAAAGAGTGTTCAGATCTGCTCAATCAAAGTATGGTTTAACTCTGTTATCTGAATGCACAGATCAGAAAGAAGTTTCACAGAATGTTTCTGTGTAGTTTATATTTGGAGACATTCCTTTTTCCACTATTACCCTCTAAGCGCTCGGAATCTCCACTTGCATTTTCTACAGAAAGAGTGTTTCAGAACGGCTCAATTAAAACTAAGGTTCAACTCTTTTAGTTGAACAAACAGAACAGAAAGAAGTTTCACACAATTCTTCTGTGTAGTTTTTATTTGTAGACATTCTTTTTCCCAATATAGGCCTCCTAGCGCTCAGAATGTCCAATTGCAGTTTCTACAGAAAGAGTGTTTCAGAACGGCTCAATCAAAAGTAAGGTTCAACTCTGTTAGTTGAATGCACAGAACAGAAAGAAGTTTCATACAATGCTTCTGTGTAGATTATATTTGAACATATTTTTTTTCCACTATTACCCACTTAGCGCTACGAATGTCCAGTTGCATTTTCTACAGACAGAGTGTTTCAAAACTGCTCAATCAAAAGTATGGTTTAACTCTGTTAGCTGAATGCTGAGATCAGAAAGAAATTTCACAGAATGCTTCTGTGTAGTTTATATTTGAATATATTCCTTTTTCCACTACTACGCTCTTAGCGCTCCAAATGTCCAGTTGCATTTTCTACAGAAAGAGTGTTCAGATCTGCTCAATCAAAAGTATGGTTGAACTCTGTTAGCTGAATGCACAGATCAGAAAGAAGTTTCACCGAATGATTCTGTGTAGTTTATATTTGAAGACATTCCTTTTTCCACTATTACCCTCTTAGCGCTCCGAATCTCCACTTGCATTTTCTACAAAAAGAGTGTTTCATAACTGCTCAATCAAAAATATGTTTTATCTCTGTTAACTGAATTTACAGATCAGAAATAAGTTTCACAGAATGCATCTGTGTAGTTTTTATTTGAAGATATTCTTTTTCCCAATGTAGGCCTCTTAGCGCTTGGCATGTCCAATTGCAGTTTCTACAGAAAGAGTGTTTCAGAACGGCTCAATCAAAAGTAAGGTTCAACTCTGTTAGTTGAATGCACAGAACAGAAAGAATTTTCACAGAATGCTACTGTGTAGTTTATATTTGAATATATTCCTTTTTCCACTATTACCCTCTTAGCGCTCCGAATGTCCACTTGCATTTTCTACAGAAAGAGTGTTCAGAACTGCGCAATCAAAAGTATGGTTTAACTCTGTTAGCTTAATGAACATATCAGAAATAAGTTTCAAACAATGCTTCTGTGTAGTTTTTATTTGAAGATATTATTTTTCCCAATAGAGGCCTCTTAGCGCTCAGAATGTCCAATTGCAGTTTCTACAGAAAGAGTGTTTCAGAAAGGCTCAATCAAAAGTAAGGTTCAACTCTGTTAGTTGAATGCACAGAACAGAAAGATGTTTCATACAATGCTTCTGTGTAGTTTATATTTGAACATATTCTTTTTTCCACTATTACCCACTTAGCGCTACGAATGTCCAGCTGCATATTCTACAGACAGAGTGTTTCAAAACTGCTCAATCAAAAGTATGGTTTAACTCTGTTAGCTGAATGCTCAGATCAGAAAGAAGTTTCACAGAATGCTTCTGTGTAGTTTATATTTGAATATATTCCTTTTTCCACTACTACTCTCTTAGCGCTCCAAATGTCCAGTTGCATTTTCTACAGAAAGTGTGTTCAGATCTGCTCAATCAAAAGTATGGTTTAACTCTGTTAGCTGAATGCACAGATCAGAAAGAAGTTTCACAGAATGATTCTGTGTAGTTTATATTTGGAGACATTCCTTTTTCCACTATTACCCTCAAAGCGCTCGGAATCTCCACTTGCATTTTCTACAGAAAGAGTGTTTCAGAACGGCTCAATCAAAACTAAGGTTCAACTCTTAGTTGAACAAACAGAACAGAAAGAAGTTTCACACAATTCTTCTGTGTAGTTTTTATTTGTAGACATTCTTTTTCCCAATATAGGCCTCCTAGCGCTCAGAATGTCCAATTGCAGTTTCTACAGAAAGAGTGTTTCAGAACGGCTCAATCCAAAGTAAGGTTCAACTCTGTTAGTTGAATGCACAGAACAGAAAGAAGTTTCATACAATGCTTCTGTGTAGTTTATATTTGAACATATTCTTTTTTCCACTATTACCCACTTAGCGCTACGAAAGTCCAGTTGCATTTTCTACAGACAGAGTGTTTCAAAACTGCTCAATCAAAAGTATGTTTTAATTCTGTTAGCTGAATGCTCA
Organism: Symphalangus syndactylus; assembly: GCF_028878055.3. Taxonomy (NCBI): domain Eukaryota; kingdom Metazoa; phylum Chordata; class Mammalia; order Primates; family Hylobatidae; genus Symphalangus; species Symphalangus syndactylus. The sequence continues at coordinate 1,824,778 of NC_072425.2, forward strand.
GATCAGGAAGAAGTTTCACAGAATGCTTCTGTGTAGTTTATATCTGAATATATTCCTTTTTCCACTACTACGCTCTTAGCGCTCCAAATGTCCAGTTGCATTTTCTACAGAAAGAGTGTTCAGATCTGCTCAATCAAAAGTATGGTTTAACTCTGTTAGCTGAATGCACAGATCAGAAAGAAGTTTCACCAAATGATTCTGTGTAGTTTATATTTGAAGACATTCCTTTTTCCACTATTACCCTCTTAGCGCTCCGAATCTCCACTTGCATTTTCTACAAAAAGAGTGTTTCATAACTGCTCAATCAAAAATATGTTTTATCTCTGTTAACTGAATTTACAGATCAGAAATAAGTTTCACAGAATGCATCTGTGTAGTTTTTATTTGAAGATATTCTTTTTCCCAATGTAGGCCTCTTAGCGCTTAGCATGTCCAATTGCAGTTTCTACAGAAAGAGTGTTTCAGAACGGCTCAATCAAAAGTAAGGTTCAACTCTGTTAGTTGAATGCACAGAACAGAAAGAATTTTCACAGAGTGCTACTGTGTAGTTTATATTTGAATATATTCCTTTTTCCACTATTAAACTCTTAGCGCTCCGAATGTCCACTTGCATTTTCTACAGAAAGAGTGTTCAGAACTGCGCAATCAAAAGTATGGTTTAACTCTGTTAGCTTAATGAACATATCAGAAATAAGTTTCACACAATGCTTCTGTGTAGTTTTTATTTGAAGATATTATTTTTCCCAATATAGGCCTCTTATCGCTCAGAATGTCCAATTGCAGTTTCTACAGAAAGAGTGTTTCAGAAAGGCTCAATCAAAAGTAAGGTTCAACTCTGTTAGTTGAATGCATAGAACAGAAAGAAGTTTCATACAATGCTTCTGTGTAGTTTATATTTGAACATATTCTTTTTTCCACTATTCCCCCTTAGCGCTACGAATGTCCAGCTGCATTTTCTACAGACAGAGTGTTTCAAAACTGCTCAATCAAAAGTATGGTTTAACTCTGTTAGCTGAATGCACAGATCAGAAAGAAGTTTCACAGAATGTTTCTGTGTAGTTTATATTTGGAGACATTCCTTTTTCCACTATTACCCTCTAAGCGCTCGGAATCTCCACTTGCATTTTCTACAGAAAGAGTGTTTCAGAACGGCTCAATTAAAACTAGGGTTCAAATCTTTTAGTTGAACAAACAGAACAGAAAGAAGTTTCACACAATTCTTCTGTGTAGTTTTTATTTGTAGACATTCTTTTTCCCAATATAGGCCTCCTAGCGCTCAGAATGTCCAATTGCAGTTTCTACAGAAAGAGTGTTTCAGAACGGCTCAATCAAAAGTAAGGTTCAACTCTGTTAGTTGAATGCACAGAACAGAAAGAAGTTTCATACAATGCTTCTGTGTAGTTTATATTTGAACATATTTTTTTTCCACTATTACCCACTTAGCGCTACGAATGTCCAGTTGCATTTTCTACAGACAGAGTGTTTCAAAACTGCTCAATCAAAAGTATGGTTTAACTCTGTTAGCTTTATGCTCAGATCAGAAAGAAGTTTCACAGAATGCTTCTGTGTAGTTTATATTTGAATATATTCCTTTTTCCACTACTACGCTCTTAGCGCTCCAAATGTCCAGTTGCATTTTCTACAGAAAGAGTTTTCAGATCTGCTCAATCAAAAGTATGGTTTAACTCTGTTAGCTGAATGCACAGATCAGAAAGAAATTTCACCGAATGATTCTGTGTAGTTTATATTTGAAGACATTTCTTTTTCCACTATTACCCCCTTAGCGCTCCGAATCTCCACTTGCATTTTCTACAAAAAGAGTGTTTCATAACTGCTCAATCAAAAATATGTTTTATCTCTGTTAACTGAATTTACAGATCAGAAATAAGTTTCACAGAATGCATCTGTGTAGTTTTTATTTGAAGATATTCTTTTTCCCAATGTAGGCCTCTTAGCGCTTAGCATGTCCAATTGCAGTTTCTACAGAAAGAGTGTTTCAGAACGGCTCAATCAAAAGTAAGGTTCAACTCTGTTAGTTGAATGCACAGAACAGAAAGAATTTTCACAGAATGCTACTGTGTAGTTTATATTTGAATATGTTCCTTTTTCCACTATTACCCTCTTAGCGCTCCGAATGTCCACTTGCATTTTCTACAGAAAGAGTGTTCAGAACTGCGCAATCAAAAGTATGGTTTAACTCTGTTAGCTTAATGAACATATCAGAAATAAGTTTCAAACAATGCTTCTGTGTAGTTTTTATTTGAAGATATTATTTTTCCCAATAGAGGCCTCTTAGCGCTCAGAATGTCCAATTGCAGTTTCTATAGAAAGAGTGTTTCAGAAAGGCTCAATCAAAAGTAAGGTTCAACTCTGTTAGTTGAATGCACAGAACAGAAAGATGTTTCATACAATGCTTCTGTGTAGTTTATATTTGAACATATTCTTTTTTCCACTATTACCCACTTAGCGCTACGAATGTCCAGCTGCATTTTCTACAGACAGAGTGTTTCAAAACTGCTCAATCAAAAGTATGGTTTAACTCTGTTAGCTGAATGCTCAGATCAGAAAGAAGTTTCACAGAATGCTTCTGTGTAGTTTATATTTGAATATATTCCTTTTTCCACTACTACTCTCTTAGCGCTCCAAATGTCCAGTTGCATTTTCTACAGAAAGAGTGTTCAGATCTGCTCAATCAAAAGTATGGTTTAACTCTGTTAGCTGAATGCACAGATCAGAAAGAAGTTTCACAGAATGATTCTGTGTAGTTTATATTTGGAGACATTCCTTTTTCCACTATTACCCTCTAAGCGCTCGGAATCTCCACTTGCATTTTCTACAGAAAGAGTGTTTCAGAACGGCTCAATCAAAACTAAGGTTCAACTCTTAGTTGAACAAACAGAACAGAAAGAAGTTTCACACAATTCTTCTGTGTAGTTTTTATTTGTAGACCTTCTTTTTCCCAATATAGGCCTCCTAGCGCTCAGAATGTCCAATTGCAGTTTCTACAGAAAGAGTGTTTCAGAACGGCTCAATCAAAAGTAAGGTTCAACTCTGTTAGTTGAATGCACAGAACAGAAAGAAGTTTCATACAATGCTTCTGTGTAGTTTATATTTGAACATATTCTTTTTTCCACTGTTACCCACTTAGCGCTACGAATGTCCAGTTGCATTTCCTACAGACAGAGTGTTTCAAAATTGCTCAATCAAAAGTATGGTTTAACTCTGTTAGCTGAATGCTCAGATCAGAAAGAAGTTTCACAGAATGCTTCTGTGTAGTTTATATTTGAATATATTCCTTTTTCCACTACAACTCTCTTAGCGCTCCAAATGTCCAGTTGCATTTTCTACAGAAAGAGTGTTCAGATCTGCTCAATCAAAAGTATGGTTTAACTCTGTTAGCTGAATGCACAGATCAGAAAGAAGTTTCACCGAATGATTCTGTGTAGTTTATATTTGAAGACATTCCTTTTTCCACTATTACCCTCTTAGCGCTCCGAATCTCCACTTGCATTTTCTACAAAAAGAGTGTTTCATAACTGCTCAATCAAAAATATGTTTTATCTCTGTTAACTGAATTTACAGATCAGAAATAAGTTTCACAGAATGCATCTGTGTAGTTTTTATTTGAAGATATTCTTTTTCCCAATGTAGGCCTCTTAGCGCTTAGCATGTCCAATTGCAGTTTCTACAGAAAGAGTGTTTCAGAACGGCTCAATCAAAAGTAAGGTTCAACTCTGTTAGTTGAATGCACACAACAGAAAGAATTTTCACAGAATGCTACTGTGTAGTTTATATTTGAATATATTCCTTTTTCCACTATTACCCTGTTAGCGCTCCGAATGTCCACTTGAATTTTCTACAGAAAGGGTGTTCAGAACTGCGCAATCAAAAGTATGGTTTAACTCTGTTTGCTTAATGAACATATCAGAAATAAGTTTCACACAATGCTTCTGTGTAGTTTTTATTTGAAGATATTATTTTTCCCAATATAGGCCTCTTAGCGCTCAGAATGTCCAATTGCAGTTTCTACAGAAAGAGTGTTTCAGAAAGGCTAAATCAAAAGTAAGGTTCAACACTGTTAGTTGAATGCACAGAACAGAAAGAAGTTTCATACAATGCTTCTGTGTAGTTTATATTTGAACATATTCATTTTTCCACTATTACCCTCTTAGCGCTACGAATGTCCAGTTGCATTTTCTACAGACAGAGTGTTTCAAAACTGCTCAATCAAAAGTATGGTTTAACTCTGTTAGCTGAATGCTCAGATCAGAAAGAAGTTTCACAGAATGCTTCTGTGTAGTTTATATTTGAATACATTCCTTTTTCCACTACTACTCTCTTAGCGCTCCAAATGTCCAGTTGCATTTTCTACACAAAGAGTGTTCAGATCTGCTCAATCAAAAGTATGGTTTAACTCTGTTAGCTGAATGCACAGATCAGAAAGAAGTTTCACAGAATGATTCTGTGTAGTTTATATTTGGAGACATTCCTTTTTCCACTATTACCCTCTTAGCGCTCCGAATCTCCACTTGCATTTTCTACAGAAAGAGTGTTTCAGAACGGCTCAATCAAAACTAAGGTTCAAATCTTTTAGTTGAAGAAACAGAACAGAAAGAAGTTTCACACAATTCTTCTGTGTAGTTTTTATTTGTAGACATTCTTTTTCCCAATATAGGCCTCTTAGCGCTCAGAATGTCCAATTGCAGTTTCTACAGAAAGAGTGTTTCAGAACGGCTCAATCAAAAGTAAGGTTCAACTCTGTTAGTTGAATGCACAGAACAGAAAGAAGTTTCATACAATGCTTCTGTGTAGTTTATATTTGAACATATTCTTTTTTCCACTATTACCCACTTAGCGCTACGAATGTCCAGTTGCATTTTCTACAGACAGAGTGTTTCAAAACTGCTCAATCAAAAGTGTGGTTTAACTCTGTTAGCTGAATGCTCAGAGCAGAAAGAAGTTCCACAGAATGCTTCTGTGTAGTTTATATATGAATATATTCCTTTTTCCACTACTACGCTCTTAGCGCTCCAAATGTCCAGTTGCATTTTCTACAGAAAGAGTGTTCAGATCTGCTCAATCAAAAGTATGGTTTAACTCTGTTAGCTGAATGCACAGATCAGAAAGAAGTTTCACCGAATGATTCTGTGTAGTTTATATTTGAAGACATTCCTTTTTCCACTCTTACCCTCTTAGCGCTCCGAACCTCCACTTGCATTTTCTACAAAAAGAGTGTTTCATAACTGCTCAATCAAAAATATGTTTTATCTCTGTTAACTGAATTTACAGATCAGAAATAAGTTTCACAGAATGCATCTGTGTAGTTTTTATTTGAAGATATTCTTTTTCCCAATGTAGGCCTCTTAGCGCTTAGCATGTCCAATTGCAGTTTCTACAGAAAGAGTGTTTCAGAACGGCTCAATCAAAAGTAAGGTTCAACTCTGTTAGTTGAATGCACAGAACAGAAAGAATTTTCACAGAGTGCTACTGTGTAGTTTATATTTGAATATATTCCTTTTTCCACTATTACCCTCTTAGCGCTCCGAATGTCCACTTGCATTTTCTACAGAAAGAGTGTTCAGAACTGCACAATCAAAAGTATGGTTTAACTCTGTTAGCTTAATGAACATATCAGAAATAAGTTTCACACAATGCTTCTGTGTAGTTTTTATTTGAAGATATTATTTTTCCCAATATAGGCCTCTTAGCGCTCAGAATGTCCAATTGCAGTTTCTACAGAAAGAGTGTTTCAGAAAGGCTCAATCAAAATAAAGGTTCAACTCTGTTAGTTGAATGCACAGAATAGAAAGAAGTTTCATACAATGCTTCTGTGTAGTTTATATTTGAACATATTCTTGTTTCCACTATTACCCACTTAGCGCTACGAATGTCCACTTGCATTTTCTACAGCCAGAGTGTCTCAAAACTGCTCAATCAAAAGTATGGTTTAACTCTGTTAGCTGAATGCTCAGATCAGAAAGAAGTTTCACAGAATGCTTCTGTGTAGTTTATATTTGAATATATTCCTTTTTCCACTACTACTCTCTTAGCGCTCCAAATGTCCAGTTGCATTTTCTACAGAAAGAGTGTTCAGATCTGCTCAATCAAAAGTATGTTTTAACTCTGTTAGCTCAATGCACAGATCAGAAAGAAGTTTCACAGAATGATTCTGTGTAGTTTATATTTGGAGACATTCCTTTTTCCACTATTACCCTCTAAGCGCTCGGAATATCCACTTGCATTTTCTACAGAAAGAGTGTTTCAGAACGGCTCAATTAAAACTAAGGTTCAACTCTTTTAGTTGAACAAACAGAACAGAAAGAAGTTTCACACAATTCTTCTGTGTAGTTTTTATTTGTAGACATTCTTTTTCCCAATTTAGGCCTCCTAGCGCTCAGAATGTCCAATTGCAGTTTCTACAGAAAGAGTGTTTCAGAACGGCTCAATCAAAAGTAAGGTTCAACTCTGTTAGTTGAATGCACAGAACAGAAAGAAGTTTCATACAATGCTTCTGTGTAGTTTCTATTTGAACATATTCTTTTTTCCACTATTACCCACTTAGCGCTACGAATGTCCAGTTGCATTTTCTACAGACAGAGTGTTTCAAAACTGCTCAATCAAAAGTATGGTTTAACTCTGTTAGCTGAATGCTCAGATCAGAAAGAAGTTTCACAGAATGCTTCTGTGTAGTTTATATATGAATATATTCCTTTTTCCACTACTACGCTCTTAGCGCTCCAAATGTCCAGTTGCATTTTCTACAGAAAGAGTGTTCAGATCTGCTCAATCAAAAGTATGGTTTAACTCTGTTAGCTGAATGCACAGATCAGAAAGAAGTTTCACCGAATGATTCTGTGTAGTTTATATTTGAAGACATTCCTTTTTCCACTATTACCCACTTAGCGCTCCGAACCTCAACTTGCATTTTCTACAAAAAGAGTGTTTCATAACTGCTCAATCAAAAATGTGTTTTATCTCTGTTAACTGAATTTACAGATCAGAAATAAGTTTCACAGAATGCATCTGTGTAGTTTTTATTTGAAGATATTCTTTTTCCCAATGAAGGCCTCTTAGCGCTTAGCATGTCCAATTGCAGTTTCTACAGAAAGAGTGTTTCAGAACGGCTCAATCAAAAGTAAGGTTCAACTCTGTTCGTTGAATGCACAGAACAGAAAGAATTTTCACAGAGTGCTACTGTGTAGTTTATATTTGAATATATTCCTTTTTCCACTATTACCCTCTTAGCGCTCCGAATGTCCACTTGCATTTTCTACAGAAAGAGTGTTCAGAACTGCACAATCAAAAGTATGGTTTAACTCTGTTAGCTTAATGAACATATCAGAAATAAGTTTCACACAATGCTTCTGTGTAGTTTTTATTTGAAGATATTATTTTTCCCAATATAGGCCTCTTAGCGCTCAGAATGTCCAATTGCAGTTTCTACAGAAAGAGTGTTTCAGAAAGGCTCAATCAAAAGTAAGGTTCAACTCTGTTAGTTGAATGCATAGAACAGAAAGAAGTTTCACACAATGCTTCTGTGTAGTTTATATTTGAACATATTCTTTTTTCCACTATTACCCACTTAGCGCTACGAATGTCCAGCTGCATTTTCTTCAGACAGAGTGTTTCAAAACTGCTCAATCAAAAGTATGGTTTAACTCTGTTAGCTGAATGCTCAGATCAGAAAGAAGTTTCACAGAATGCTTCTGTGTAGTTTATATTTGAATATATTCCTTTTTCCACTACTACTCTCTTAGCGCTCCAAATGTCCAGTTGCATTTTCTACAGAAAGAGTGTTCAGATCTGCTCAATCAAAAGTATGTTTTAACTCTGTTAGCTGAATGCACAGATCAGAAAGAAGTTTCACAGAATGATTCTGTGTAGTTTATATTTGGAGACATTCCTTTTTCCACTATTACCCTCTAAGCGCTCGGAATCTCCACTTGCATTTTCTACAGAAAGAGTGTTTCAGAACGGCTCAATCAAAACTAAGGTTCAACTCTTTTAGTTGAACAAACAGAACAGAAAGAAGTTTCACACAATTCTTCTGTGTAGTTTTTATTTGTAGACATTCTTTTTCCCAATATAGGCCTCCTAGCGCTCAGAATGTCCAATTGCAGTTTCTACAGAAAGAGTGTTTCAGAACGGCTCAATCAAAAGTAAGGTTCAACTCTGTTAGTTGAATGCACAGAACAGAAAGAAGTTTCATACAATGCTTCTCTGTAGTTTATATTTGAACATATTCTTTTTTCCACTATTACCCTCTTAGCGCTACGAATGTCCAGTTGCATTTTCTACAGACAGAGTGTTTCAAAACTGCTCAATCAAAAGTATGGTTTAACTCTGTTAGCTGAATGCTCAGATCAGAAAGAAGTTTCACAGAATGCTTCTGTGTAGTTTATATTTGAATACATTCCTTTTTCCACTACTACTCTCTTAGCGCTCCAAATGTCCAGTTGCATTTTCTACACAAAGAGTGTTCAGATCTGCTCAATCAAAAGTATGGTTTAACTCTGTTAGCTGAATGCACAGATCAGAAAGAAGTTTCACAGAATGATTCTGTGTAGTTTATATTTGGAGACATTCCTTTTTCCACTATTACCCTCTTAGCGCTCCGAATCTCCACTTGCATTTTCTACAGAAAGAGTGTTTCAGAACGGCTCAATCAAAACTAAGGTTCAAATCTTTTAGTTGAAGAAACAGAACAGAAAGAAGTTTCACACAATTCTTCTGTGTAGTTTTTATTTGTAGACATTCTTTTTCCCAATATAGGCCTCTTAGCGCTCAGAATGTCCAATTGCAGTTTCTACAGAAAGAGTGATTCAGAACGGCTCAATCAAAAGTAAGGTTCAACTCTGTTAGTTGAATGCACAGAACATAAAGAAGTTTCATACAATGCTTCTGTGTAGTTTATATTTGAACATATTCTTTTTTCCACTATTACCCACTTAGCGCTACGAATGTCCAGTTGCATTTTCTACAGACAGAGTGTTTCAAAACTGCTCAATCAAAAGTGTGGTTTAACTCTGTTAGCTGAATGCTCAGAGCAGAAAGAAGTTCCACAGAATGCTTCTGTGTAGTTTATATTTGAATATATTCCTTTTTCCACTACTACGCTCTTAGCGCTCCAAATGTCCAGTTGCATTTTCTACAGAAAGAGTGTTCAGATCTGCTCAATCAAAAGTATGGTTTAACTCTGTTAGCTGAATGCACAGATCAGAAAGAAGTTGCACCGAATGATTCTGTGTAGTTTATATTTGAAGACAATCCTTTTTCCACTATTACCCACTTAGCGCTCCGAATCTCCACTTGAATTTTCTACAAAAATAGTGTTTCATAACTGCTCAAGCAAAAATATGTTTTATCTCTGTTAACTGAATTTACGGATCAGAAATAAGTTTCACAGAATGCATCTGTGTAGTTTTTATTTGAAGATATTCTTTTTCCCAATGTAGGCCTCTTAGCCCTTAGCATGTCCAATTGCAGTTTCTACAGAAAGAGTGTTTCAGAACGGCTCAATCAAAAGTAAGGTTCAACTCTGTTAGTTGAATGCACAGAACAGAAAGAATTTTCACAGAATGCTACTGTGTAGTTTATATTTGAATATATTCCTTTTTCCACTATTACCCTCTTAGCGCTCCGAATGTCCACTTGCATTTTCTACAGAAAGAGAGTTCAGAACTGCGCAATCAAAAGTATGGTTTAACTCTGTTAGCTTAATGAACATATCAGAAATAAGTTTCACACAATGCTTCTGTGTAGTTTTTATTTGAAGATATTATTTTTCCCAATAGTGGCCTCTTAGCGCTCAGAATGTCCAATTGCAGTTTCTACAGAAAGAGTGTTTCAGAAAGGCTCAATCAAAAGTAAGGTTCAAATCTGTTAGTTGAATGCACAGAACAGAAAGAAGTTTCATACAATGCTTCTGTGTAGTTTATATTTGAACATATTCTTTTTTCCACTATTACCCACTTAGCGCTACGAATGTCCAGTTGCATTTTCTACAGACAGAGTGTTTCAAAAGTGCTCAATAAATAGTAAGGTTTAACTCTGTTAGCTGAATGCTCAGATCAGAAAGAAGTTTCACAGAATGCTTCTGTGTAGTTTATATTTGAATATATTCCTTTTTCCACTACTACTCTCTTAGCGCTCCAAATGTCCAGTTGCATTTTCTACAGAAAGAGTGTTCAGATCTGCTCAATCAAAAGTATGGTTTAACTCTGTTAGCTGAATGCACAGATCAGAAAGAAGTTTCACAGAATGCTTCTGTGTAGTTTATATTTGGAGACATTCCTTTTTCCACTATTACCCTCTTAGCGCTCCGAATCTCCACTTGCATTTTCTACAGAAAGAGTGTTTCAGAACGGCTCAATCAAAACTAAGGTTGAACTCTTTTAGTTGAACAAACAGAACAGAAAGAAGTTTCACACAATTCTTCTGTGTAGTTTTTATTTGTAGACATTCTTTTTCCCAATATAGGCCTCTTAGCGCTAAGAATGTCCAATTGCAGTTTCTACAGAAAGAGTGTTTCAGAACGGCTCAATCAAAAGTAAGGTTCAACTCTGTTAGTTGAATGCACAGAACAGAAAGAAGTTTCATACAATGCTTCTGTGTAGTTTATATTTGAACATATTCTTTTTTCCACTATTACACACTTAGCGCTACGAATGTCCAGTTGCATTTTCTACAGACAGAGTGTTTCAAAACTGCTCAATCAAAAGTATGGTTTAACTCTGTTAGCTGAATGCACAGATCAGAAAGAAGTTTCACCGAATGCTTCTGTGTAGTTTATATTTGAATATATTCCTTTTTCCACTACTACGCTCTTAGCGCTCCAAATGTCCAGTTGCATTTTCTACAGAAAGAGTGTTCAGATCTGCTCAATCAAAAGTATGGTTTAACTCTGTTAGCTGAATGCACAGATCAGAAAGAAGTTTCACAGAATGATTCTGTGTAGTTTATATTTGAAGACATTATTTTTCCACTATTACCCACTTAGCGCTCCGAATCTCCACTTGCATTTTCTACAAAAAGAGTGTTTCATAACTGCTCAATCAAAAATATGTTTTATCTCTGTTAACTGAATTTACAGATCAGAAATAAGTTTCACAGAATGCATCTGTGTAGTTTTTATTTGAAGATATTCTTTTTCCCAATGTAGGCCTCTTAGCGCTTAGCATGTCCAATTGCAGTTTCTACAGAAAGAGTGTTTCAGAACGGCTCAATCAAAAGTAAGGTTCAACTCTGTTAGTTGAATGCACAGAACAGAAAGAATTTTCACAGAGTGCTACTGTGTAGTTTATATTTGAATATATTCCTTTTTCCACTATTACCCTCTTAGCGCTCCGAATGTCCACTTGCATTTTCTACAGAAAGAGTGTTCAGAACTGCACAATCAAAAGTATGGTTTAACTCTGTTAGCTTAATGAACATATCAGAAATAAGTTTCACACAATGCTTCTGTGTAGTTTTTATTTGAAGATATTATTTTTCCCAATATAGGCCTCTTAGCGCTCAGAATGTCCAATTGCAGTTTCTACAGAAAGAGTGTTTCAGAAAGGCTCAATCAAAATAAAGGTTCAACTCTGTTAGTTGAATGCACAGAATAGAAAGAAGTTTCATACAATGCTTCTGTGTAGTTTATATTTGAACATATTCTTGTTTCCACTATTACCCACTTAGCGCTACGAATGTCCACTTGCATTTTCTACAGCCAGAGTGTCTCAAAACTGCTCAATCAAAAGTATGGTTTAACTCTGTTAGCTGAATGCTCAGATCAGAAAGAAGTTTCACAGAATGCTTCTGTGTAGTTTATATTTGAATATATTCCTTTTTCCACTACTACTCTCTTAGCGCTCCAAATGTCCAGTTGCATTTTCTACAGAAAGAGTGTTCAGATCTGCTCAATCAAAAGTATGTTTTAACTCTGTTAGCTCAATGCACAGATCAGAAAGAAGTTTCACAGAATGATTCTGTGTAGTTTATATTTGGAGACATTCCTTTTTCCACTATTACCCTCTAAGCGCTCGGAATATCCACTTGCATTTTCTACAGAAAGAGTGTTTCAGAACGGCTCAATTAAAACTAAGGTTCAACTCTTTTAGTTGAACAAACAGAACAGAAAGAAGTTTCACACAATTCTTCTGTGTAGTTTTTATTTGTAGACATTCTTTTTCCCAATTTAGGCCTCCTAGCGCTCAGAATGTCCAATTGCAGTTTCTACAGAAAGAGTGTTTCAGAACGGCTCAATCAAAAGTAAGGTTCAACTCTGTTAGTTGAATGCACAGAACAGAAAGAAGTTTCATACAATGCTTCTGTGTAGTTTCTATTTGAACATATTCTTTTTTCCACTATTACCCACTTAGCGCTACGAATGTCCAGTTGCATTTTCTACAGACAGAGTGTTTCAAAACTGCTCAATCAAAAGTATGGTTTAACTCTGTTAGCTGAATGCTCAGATCAGAAAGAAGTTTCACAGAATGCTTCTGTGTAGTTTATATATGAATATATTCCTTTTTCCACTACTACGCTCTTAGCGCTCCAAATGTCCAGTTGCATTTTCTACAGAAAGAGTGTTCAGATCTGCTCAATCAAAAGTATGGTTTAACTCTGTTAGCTGAATGCACAGATCAGAAAGAAGTTTCACCGAATGATTCTGTGTAGTTTATATTTGAAGACATTCCTTTTTCCACTATTACCCACTTAGCGCTCCGAACCTCAACTTGCATTTTCTACAAAAAGAGTGTTTCATAACTGCTCAATCAAAAATGTGTTTTATCTCTGTTAACTGAATTTACAGATCAGAAATAAGTTTCACAGAATGCATCTGTGTAGTTTTTATTTGAAGATATTCTTTTTCCCAATGAAGGCCTCTTAGCGCTTAGCATGTCCAATTGCAGTTTCTACAGAAAGAGTGTTTCAGAACGGCTCAATCAAAAGTAAGGTTCAACTCTGTTCGTTGAATGCACAGAACAGAAAGAATTTTCACAGAGTGCTACTGTGTAGTTTATATTTGAATATATTCCTTTTTCCACTATTACCCTCTTAGCGCTCCGAATGTCCACTTGCATTTTCTACAGAAAGAGTGTTCAGAACTGCACAATCAAAAGTATGGTTTAACTCTGTTAGCTTAATGAACATATCAGAAATAAGTTTCACACAATGCTTCTGTGTAGTTTTTATTTGAAGATATTATTTTTCCCAATATAGGCCTCTTAGCGCTCAGAATGTCCAATTGCAGTTTCTACAGAAAGAGTGTTTCAGAAAGGCTCAATCAAAAGTAAGGTTCAACTCTGTTAGTTGAATGCATAGAACAGAAAGAAGTTTCACACAATGCTTCTGTGTAGTTTATATTTGAACATATTCTTTTTTCCACTATTACCCACTTAGCGCTACGAATGTCCAGCTGCATTTTCTTCAGACAGAGTGTTTCAAAACTGCTCAATCAAAAGTATGGTTTAACTCTGTTAGCTGAATGCTCAGATCAGAAAGAAGTTTCACAGAATGCTTCTGTGTAGTTTATATTTGAATATATTCCTTTTTCCACTACTACTCTCTTAGCGCTCCATATGTCCAGTTGCATTTTCTACAGAAAGAGTGTTCAGATCTGCTCAATCAAAAGTATGTTTTAACTCTGTTAGCTGAATGCACAGATCAGAAAGAAGTTTCACAGAATGATTCTGTGTAGTTTATATTTGGAGACATTCCTTTTTCCACTATTACCCTCTAAGCGCTCGGAATCTCCACTTGCATTTTCTACAGAAAGAGTGTTTCAGAACGGCTCAATCAAAACTAAGGTTCAACTCTTTTAGTTGAACAAACAGAACAGAAAGAAGTTTCACACAATTCTTCTGTGTAGTTTTTATTTGTAGACATTCTTTTTCCCAATATAGGCCTCCTAGCGCTCAGAATGTCCAATTGCAGTTTCTACAGAAAGAGTGTTTCAGAACGGCTCAATCAAAAGTAAGGTTCAACTCTGTTAGTTGAATGCACAGAACAGAAAGAAGTTTCATACAATGCTTCTCTGTAGTTTATATTTGAACATATTCTTTTTTCCACTATTACCCTCTTAGCGCTACGAATGTCCAGTTGCATTTTCTACAGACAGAGTGTTTCAAAACTGCTCAATCAAAAGTATGGTTTAACTCTGTTAGCTGAATGCTCAGATCAGAAAGAAGTTTCACAGAATGCTTCTGTGTAGTTTATATTTGAATACATTCCTTTTTCCACTACTACTCTCTTAGCGCTCCAAATGTCCAGTTGCATTTTCTACACAAAGAGTGTTCAGATCTGCTCAATCAAAAGTATGGTTTAACTCTGTTAGCTGAATGCACAGATCAGAAAGAAGTTTCACAGAATGATTCTGTGTAGTTTATATTTGGAGACATTCCTTTTTCCACTATTACCCTCTTAGCGCTCCGAATCTCCACTTGCATTTTCTACAGAAAGAGTGTTTCAGAACGGCTCAATCAAAACTAAGGTTCAAATCTTTTAGTTGAAGAAACAGAACAGAAAGAAGTTTCACACAATTCTTCTGTGTAGTTTTTATTTGTAGACATTCTTTTTCCCAATATAGGCCTCTTAGCGCTCAGAATGTCCAATTGCAGTTTCTACAGAAAGAGTGATTCAGAACGGCTCAATCAAAAGTAAGGTTCAACTCTGTTAGTTGAATGCACAGAACATAAAGAAGTTTCATACAATGCTTCTGTGTAGTTTATATTTGAACATATTCTTTTTTCCACTATTACCCACTTAGCGCTACGAATGTCCAGTTGCATTTCCTACAGACAGAGTGTTTCAAAACTGCTCAATCAAAAGTGTGGTTTAACTCTGTTAGCTGAATGCTCAGAGCAGAAAGAAGTTCCACAGAATGCTTCTGTGTAGTTTATATTTGAATATATTCCTTTTTCCACTACTACGCTCTTAGCGCTCCAAATGTCCAGTTGCATTTTCTACAGAAAGAGTGTTCAGATCTGCTCAATCAAAAGTATGGTTTAACTCTGTTAGCTGAATGCACAGATCAGAAAGAAGTTGCACCGAATGATTCTGTGTAGTTTATATTTGAAGACAATCCTTTTTCCACTATTACCCACTTAGCGCTCCGAATCTCCACTTGAATTTTCTACAAAAATAGTGTTTCATAACTGCTCAAGCAAAAATATGTTTTATCTCTGTTAACTGAATTTACGGATCAGAAATAAGTTTCACAGAATGCATCTGTGTAGTTTTTATTTGAAGATATTCTTTTTCCCAATGTAGGCCTCTTAGCCCTTAGCATGTCCAATTGCAGTTTCTACAGAAAGAGTGTTTCAGAACGGCTCAATCAAAAGTAAGGTTCAACTCTGTTAGTTGAATGCACAGAACAGAAAGAATTTTCACAGAATGCTACTGTGTAGTTTATATTTGAATATATTCCTTTTTCCACTATTACCCTCTTAGCGCTCCGAATGTCCACTTGCATTTTCTACAGAAAGAGAGTTCAGAACTGCGCAATCAAAAGTATGGTTTAACTCTGTTAGCTTAATGAACATATCAGAAATAAGTTTCACACAATGCTTCTGTGTAGTTTTTATTTGAAGATATTATTTTTCCCAATAGTGGCCTCTTAGCGCTCAGAATGTCCAATTGCAGTTTCTACAGAAAGAGTGTTTCAGAAAGGCTCAATCAAAAGTAAGGTTCAAATCTGTTAGTTGAATGCACAGAACAGAAAGAAGTTTCATACAATGCTTCTGTGTAGTTTATATTTGAACATATTCTTTTTTCCACTATTACCCACTTAGCGCTACGAATGTCCAGTTGCATTTTCTACAGACAGAGTGTTTCAAAAGTGCTCAATAAATAGTAAGGTTTAACTCTGTTAGCTGAATGCTCAGATCAGAAAGAAGTTTCACAGAATGCTTCTGTGTAGTTTATATTTGAATACATTCCTTTTTCCACTACTACTCTCTTAGCGCTCCAAATGTCCAGTTGCATTTTCTACAGAAAGAGTGTTCAGATCTGCTCAATCAAAAGTATGGTTTAACTCTGTTAGCTGAATGCACAGATCAGAAAGAAGTTTCACAGAATGCTTCTGTGTAGTTTATATTTGGAGACATTCCTTTTTCCACTATTACCCTCTTAGCGCTCCGAATCTCCACTTGCATTTTCTACAGAAAGAGTGTTTCAGAACGGCTCAATCAAAACTAAGGTTGAACTCTTTTAGTTGAACAAACAGAACAGAAAGAAGTTTCACACAATTCTTCTGTGTAGTTTTTATTTGTAGACATTCTTTTTCCCAATATAGGCCTCTTAGCGCTAAGAATGTCCAATTGCAGTTTCTACAGAAAGAGTGTTTCAGAACGGCTCAATCAAAAGTAAGGTTCAACTCTGTTAGTTGAATGCACAGAACAGAAAGAAGTTTCATACAATGCTTCTGTGTAGTTTATATTTGAACATATTCTTTTTTCCACTATTACACACTTAGCGCTACGAATGTCCAGTTGCATTTTCTACAGACAGAGTGTTTCAAAACTGCTCAATCAAAAGTATGGTTTAACTCTGTTAGCTGAATGCACAGATCAGAAAGAAGTTTCACCGAATGCTTCTGTGTAGTTTATATTTGAATATATTCCTTTTTCCACTACTACGCTCTTAGCGCTCCAAATGTCCAGTTGCATTTTCTACAGAAAGAGTGTTCAGATCTGCTCAATCAAAAGTATGGTTTAACTCTGTTAGCTGAATGCACAGATCAGAAAGAAGTTTCACAGAATGATTCTGTGTAGTTTATATTTGAAGACATTATTTTTCCACTATTACCCACTTAGCGCTCCGAATCTCCACTTGCATTTTCTACAAAAAGAGTGTTTCATAACTGCTCAATCAAAAATATGTTTTATCTCTGTTAACTGAATTTACAGATCAGAAATAAGTTTCACAGAATGCATCTGTGTAGTTTTTATTTGAAGATATTCTTTTTCCCAATGTAGGCCTCTTAGCGCTTAGAATGTCCAATTGCAGTTTCTACAGAAAGAGTGTTTCAGAACGGCTCAATCAAAAGTAAGGTTCAACTCTGTCAGTTGAATGCACAGAAGAGAAAGAATTTTCACAGAATGCTACTGTGTAGTTTATATTTGAATATATTCCTTTTTCCACTATTACCCTCTTAGCGCTCCGAATGTCCACTTGCATTTTCTACAGAAAGAGTGTTCAGAACTGCGCAATCAAAAGTATGGTTTAACTCTGATAGCTTAATGAACATATCAGAAATAAGTTTCACACAATGCTTCTGTGTAGTTTTTATTTGAAGATATTATATTTCCCAATAGAGGCCTCTTAGCGCTCAGAATGTCCAATTGCAGTTTCTACAGAAAGAGTGTTTCAGAAAGGCTCAATCAAAAGTAAGGTTCAACTCTGTTAGTTGAAAGCACAGAACAGAAAGAAGTTTCATACAATGCTTCTGTGTAGTTTATATTTGAACATATTCTTTTTTCCACTATTACCCACTTAGCGCTACGAATGTCCAGTTGCATTTTCTACAGACAGAGTGTTTCTAAACTGCTCAATCAAAAGTATGGTTTAACTCTGTTAGCTGAATGCTCAGATCAGAAAGAAGTTTCACAGAATGCTTCTGTGTAGTTTATATTGGAATATATTCCTTTTTCCACTACTACGCTCTTAGCGCTCAAAATGTCCAGTTGCATTTTCTACAGAAAGAGTGTTCAGATCTGCTCAATCAAAAGTATGGTTGAACTCTGTTAGCTGAATGCACAGATCAGAAAGAAGTTTCACCGAATGATTCTGTGTAGTTTATATTTGAAGACATTCCTTTTTCCACTATTACCCACTTAGCGCTCCGAATCTACACTTGCATTTTCTACAAAAAGTGTGTTTCATAACTGCTCAATCAAAAATATGTTTTATCTCTGTTAACTGAATTTACAGATCAGAAATATGTTTCACAGAATGCATCTGTGTAGTTTTTATTTGAAGATATTCTTTTTCCCAATGTAGGCCTCTTAGCACTTAGCATGTCCAATTGCAGTTTCTACAGAAAGAGTGTTTCAGAACGGCTCAATCAAAAGTAAGGTTCAACTCTGTTAGTTGAATGCACAGAACAGAAAGAATTTTCACAGAATGCTACTGTGTAGTTTATATTTGAATATATTCCTTTTTCCACTATTACCCTCTTAGCGCTCCGAATGTCCACTTGCATTTTCTACAGAAAGAGTGTTCAGAACTGCGCAATCAAAAGTATGGTTTAACTCTGTTAGCTTAATGAACATATCAGAAATAAGTTTCACACAATGCTTCTGTGTAGTTTTTATTTGAAGATATTATTTTTCCCAATAGAGGCCTCTTAGCGCTCAGAATGTCCAATTGCAGTTTCTACAGAAAGAGTGTTTCAGAAAGGCTCAATCAAAAGTAAGGTTCAACTCTGTTAGTTGAATGCACAGAACAGAAAGTAGTTTCATACAATGATTCTGTGTAGTTTATATTTGAACATATTCTTTTTTCCACTATTACCCACTTAGCGCTACGAATGTAAAGTTGCATTTTCTACAGACAGAGTGTTTCAAAACTGCTGAATCAAAAGTATGGTTTAACTCTGTTAGCTGAATGCTCAGATCAGAAAGAAGTTTCACAGAATGCTTCTGTGTAGTTTATATTTGAATATATTCCATTTTCCACTACTACTCTCTTAGCGCTCCAAATGTCCAGTTGCATTTTCTACAGAAAGAGTGTTCAGATCTGCTCAATCAAAAGTATGGTTTAACTCTGTTAGCTGAATGCAGAGATCAGAAAGAAGTTTCACAGAATGATTCTGTGTAGTTTATATTTGAAGACATTCCTTTTTCCACTATTACCCTCTTAGCGCTCCGAATCTCCTCTTGCATTTACTACAAAAAGAGTGTTTCATAACTGCTCAATCAAAAATATGTTTTATCTCTGTAAACTGAATTTACAGATCAGAAATAAGTTTCACAGAATGCATCTGTGTAGTTTTTATTTGAAGATATTCTTTTTCCCAATGTAGGCCTCTTAGCGCTTAGCATGTCCAATTGCAGTTTCTCCAGAAAGAGCGTTTCAGAACGGCTCAATCAAAAGTAAGGTTCAACTCTGTTAGTTGAATGCACAGAACAGAAAGAATTTTCACAGAATGCTACTGTGTAGTTTATATTTGAATATATTCCTTTTTCCACTATTACCCTCTTAGCGCTCCGAATGTCCACTTGCATTTTCTACAGAAAGACTGTTCAGAACTGCGCAATCAAAAGTATGGTTTAACTCTGTTAGCTTAATGAACATATCAGAAATAAGTTTCACACAATGCTTCTGTGTAGTTTTTATTTGAAGATATTATTTTTCCCAATAGAGGAATCTTAGCGCTCAGAATGTCCAATTGCAGTTTCTACAGAAAGAGTGTTTCAGAAAGGCTCAATCAAAGGTAAGGTTCAACTCTGTTAGTTGAATGCACAGAACAGAAAGAAGTTTCATACAATGCTTCTGTGTAGTTTATATTTGAACATATTCTTTTTTCCACTATTACCCACTTAGCGCTACGAATGTCCAGTTGCATTATCTACAGACAGAGTGTTTCAAGACTGCTCAATCAAAAGTATGGTTTAACTCTGTTAGCTGAATGCTCAGATCAGAAAGAAGTTTCACAGAATGCTTCTGTGTAGTTTATATTTGAATATATTCCTTTTTCCACTACTACTCTCTTAGCGCTCCAAATGTCCAGTTGCATTTTCTACAGAAAGAGTGTTCAGATCTGCTCAATGAAAAGTATGGTTTAACTCTGTTAGCTGAATGCACAGTTCAGAAAGAAGTTTCACAGAATGATTCTGTGTAGTTTATATTTGGAGACATTCCTTTTTCCACTATTACCCTCTTAGCGCTCCGAATCTCCACTTGCATTTTTTACAGAAAGAGTGTTTCAGAACGGCTCAATCGAAACTAAGGTTCAACTCTTCTAGTTGAACAAACAGAACAGCAAGAAGTTTCACACAATTCTTCTGTGTAGTTTTTATTTGTAGACATTCTTTTTCCCAATATAGGCCTCTTAGCGCTCAGAATGTCCAATTGCAGTTTCTACAGAAAGAGTGTTTCAGAACGGCTCAATCAAAAGTAAGGTTCAACTCTCTTAGTTGAATGCACAGAACAGAAAGAAGTTTCATACAATGCTTCTGTGTAGTTTATATTTGAACATATTCTTTTTTCCACTATTACCCACTTAGCGCTACGAATGTCCAGTTGCATTTTCTACAGACAGAGTGTTTTTAAACTGCTCAATCAAAAGTATGGTTTAACTCTGTTAGCTGAATGCTCAGATCAGAAAGAAGTTTCACAGAATGCTTCTGTGTAGTTTATATTTGAATATATTCCTTTTTCCACTAATACGCTCTTAGCGCTCCAAATGTCCAGTTGCATTTTCTACAGAAAGAGTGTTCAGATCTGCTCAATCAAAAGTATGGTTTAACTCTGTTAGCTGAATGCACAGATCAGAAAGAAGTTTCACCGAATGATTCTGTGTAGTTTATATTTGAAGACATTCCTTTTTCCACTATTACCCTCTTAGCGCTCCGAATCTCCTCTTGCATTTTCTACAAAAAGAGTGTTTCATAACTGCTCAATCAAAAATATGTTTTATCTCTGTTAACTGAATTTACAGATCAGAAATAAGTTTCACAGAATGCATCTGTGTAGTTTTTATTTGAAGATATTCTTTTTCCCAATGTAGGCCTCTTAGCGCTTAGCATGTCCAATTGCAGTTTCTCCAGAAAGAGTGTTTCAGAACGGCTCAATCAAAAGTAAGGTTCAACTCTCTGAGTTGAATGCACAGAACAGAAAGAATTTTCACAGAATGCTACTGTGTAGTTTATATTTGAATATATTCCTTTTTCCACTATTACCCTCTTAGCGCTCCGAATGTCCACTTGCATTTTCTACAGAAAGAGTGTTCAGAAATGCGCAATCAAAAGTATGGTTTAACTCTGTTAGCTTAATGAACATATCAGAAATAAGTTTCACACAATGCTTCTGTGTAGTTTTTATTTGAAGATATTATTTTTCCCAATAGAGGCCTCTTAGCGCTCAGAATGTCCAATTGCAGTTTCTACAGAAAGAGTGTTTCAGAAAGGCTCAATCAAAAGTAAGGTTCAACTCTGTTAGTTGAATGCACAGAACAGAAAGAAGTTTCATACAATGCTTCTGTGTAGTTTATATTTGAACATATTCTTTTTTCCACTATTACCCACTTAGCGCTACGAATGTCCAGTTGCATTTTCTACAGACAGAGTGTTTGAAAACTGCTCAATCAAAAGTATGGTTTAACTCTGTTAGCTGAATGCTCAGATCAGAAAGAAGTTTCACAGAATGCTTCTGTGTAGTTTATATTTGAATATATTCCTTTTTCCACTACTACTCTCTTAGCGCTCCAAATGTCCAGTTGCATTTTCTACAGAAAGAGTGTTCAGATCTGCTCAATCAAAAGTATGGTTTAACTCTGTTAGCTGAATGCACAGATCAGAAAGAAGTTTCACAGAATGATTCTGTGTAGTTTATATTTGAAGACATTCCTTTTTCCACTATTACCCTCTTAGCGCTCCGAATCTCCACTTGCATTTTCTACAGAAAGAGTGTTTCAGAACGGCTCAATCGAAGCTAAGTTTCAACTCTTTTAGTTGAACAAACAGAACAGAAAGAAGTTTCACACAATTCTTCTGTGTAGTTTTTATTTGTAGACATTCTTTTTCCCAATATAGGCCTCTTAGTGCTCAGAATGTCCAATTGCAGTTTCTACAGAAAGAGTGTTTCAGAACGGCTCAATCAAAAGTAAGGTTCAACTCTGTTAGTTGAATGCACAGAACAGAAAGAAGTTTCATACAATGCTTCTGTGTAGTTTATATTTGAACATATTCTTTTTTCCACTATTACCCACTTAGCGCTACGAATGTCCAGTTGCATTTTCTACAGACAGAGTGTTTCAAAACTGCTCAATCAAAAGTATGGTTTAACTCTGTTAGCTGAATGCTCAGATCAGAAAGAAGTTTCACAGAATGCTTCTGTGTAGTTTATATTTGAATATATTCCTTTTTCCACTACTTCTCCCTTAGCGCTCCAAATGTCCAGTTGCATTTTCTACAGAAAGAGTGTTCAGATCTGCTCAATCAAAAGTATGGTTTAACTCTGTTAGCTGAATGCACAGATCAGAAAGAAGTTTCACAGAATGATTCTGTGTAGTTTATATTTGAAGACATTCCTTTTTCCACTATTACCCTCTTAGCGCTCCGAATCTCCACTTGCATTTTCTACAGAAAGAGTGTTTCAGAACGGCTCAATCAAAACTAAGGTTCAACTCTTTTAGTTGAAGAAACAGAACAGAAAGAAGTTTCACACAATTCTTCTGTGTAGTTTTTATTTGTAGACATTCTTTTTCCCAATATAGTCCTCTTAGCGCTCAGAATATCCAATTGCAGTTTCTACAGAAAGAGTGTTTCAGAACGGCTCAATCAAAAGTAAGGTTCAACTCTGTTAGTTGAATGCACAGAACAGAAAGAAGTTTCATACAATGCTTCTGTGTAGTTTATATTTGAACATATTCTTTTTTCCACTATTACCCACTTAGCGCTACGAATGTCCAGTTGCATTTTCTACAGAGAGAGTGTTTCAAAACTGCTCAATCAAAAGTATGGTTTAACTCTGTTAGCTGAATGCTCAGATCAGAAAGAAGTTTCACAGAATGCTTCTGTGTAGTTTATATTTGAATATATTCCTTTTTCCACTACTACGCTTTTAGCGCTCCAAATGTCCAGTTGCATTTTCTACAGAAAGAGTGTTCAGATCTGCTCAATCAAAAGTATGGTTTAACTCTGTTAGCTGAATGCACAGATCAGAAAGAAGTTTCACCGAATGATTCTGTGTAGTTTATATTTGAAGACATTCCTTTTTCCACTATTACCCTCTTAGCGCTCCGAACCTCCACTTGCATTTTCTACAAAAAGAGTGTTTCATAACTGCTCAATCAAAAATATGTTTTATCTCTGTTAACTGAATTTACAGATCAGAAATAAGTTTCACAGAATGCATCTGTGTAGTTTTTATTTGAAGATATTCTTTTTCCCAAAGTATGCCTCTTAGCGCTTAGCATGTCCAATTGCAGTTTCTCCAGAAAGAGTGTTTCAGAACGGCTCAATCAAAAGTAAGGTTCAACTCTCTGAGTTGAATGCACAGAACAGAAAGAATTTTCACAGAATGCTACTGTGTAGTTTATATTTGAATATATTCCTTTTTCCACTATTACCCTCTTAGCGCTCCGAATGTCCACTTGCATTTTCTACAGAAAGAGTGTTCAGAACTGCGCAATCAAAAGTATGGTTTAACTCTGTTAGCTTAATGAACATATCAGAAATAAGTTTCACACAATGCTTCTGTGTAGTTTTTATTTGAAGATATTATTTTTCCCAATAGAGGCCTCTTAGCGCTCAGAATGTCCAACTGCAGTTTCTAAAGAAAGAGTGTTTCAGAAAGGCTCAATCAAAAGTAAGGTTCAACTCTGTTAGTTGAATGCACAGAACAGAAAGTAGTTTCATACAATGCTTCTGTGTAGTTTATATTTGAACATATTCTTTTTTCCACTATTACCCACTTAGCGCTACGAATGTCCAGTTGCATTTTCTACAGACAGAGTGTTTCAAAACTGCTCAATCAAAAGTATGGTTTAACTCTGTTAGCTGAATGCTCAGATCAGAAAGAAGTTTCACAGAATGCTTCTGTGTAGTTTATATTTGAATATATTCCTTTTTCCACTACTACTCTCTTAGCGCTCCAAATGTCCAGTTGCATTTTCTACAGAAAGAGTGTTCAGATCTGCTCAATCAAAAGTATGGTTTAACTCTGTTTCCTGAATGCACAGATCAGAAAGAAGTTTCACAGAATGATTCTGTGTAGTTTATATTTGGAGACATTCCTTTTTCCACTATTACCCTCTCAGCGCTCCGAATCTCCACTTGCATTTTCTACAGAAAGAGTGTTTCAGAACAGCTCAATCAAAACTAAGGTTCAACTCTTTTAGTTGAACCAACAGAACAGAAAGAAGTTTCACACAATTCTTCTGTGTAGTTTTTATTTGTAGACATTCTTTTTCCCAATATAGGCCTCTTAGCGCTCAGAATGTCCAATTGCAGTTTCTACAGAAAGAGTGTTTCAGAACGGCTCAATCAAAAGTAAGGTTCAACTCTGTTAGTTGAATGCACAGAACAGAAAGAAGTTTCATACAATGCTTCTGTGTAGTTTATATTTGAACATATTCTTTTTTCCACTATTACCCACTTAGCGCTACGAATTTCCAGTTGCATTTTCTACAGACAGAGTGTTTCAAAACTGCTCAATCAAAAGTATGGTTTAACTCTGTTAGCTGAATGCTCAGATCAGAAAGAAGTTTCACAGAATGCTTCTGTGTAGTTTATATTTGAATATATTCCTTTTTCCACTACTACGCTCTTAGCGCTCCAATTGTCCAGTTGCATTTTCTACAGAAAGAGTGTTCAGATCTGCTCAATCAAAAGTATGGTTTAACTCTGTTAGCTGAATGCACAGATCAGAAAGAAGTTTCACCGAATGATTCAGTGTAGTTTATATTTGAAGACATTCCTTTTTCAACTATTACCCCCTTAGCGCTCCGAATCTCCACTTGCATTTTCTACAAAAACAGTGTTTCATAACTGCTCAATCAAAAATAAGTTTTATCTCTGTTAACTGAATTTACAGATCAGAAATAAGTTTCACAGAATGCATCTGTGTAGTTTTTATTTGAAGATATTCTTTTTCCCAATATAGGCCTCTTAGCGCTTAGCATGTCCAATTGCAGTTTCTACAGAAAGAGTGTTTCAGAACGGCTCAATCAAAAGTAAGGTTCAACTCTGTTAGTTGAATGCACAGAACAGAAAGAATTTTCACAGAATGCTACTGTGTAGTTTATATTTGAATATATTCCTTTTTCCACTATTAACCTCTTAGCGCTCCGAATGTCCACTTGCATTTTCTACAGAAAGAGTGTTCAGAACTGCGCAATCAAAAGTATGGTTTATCTCTGTTAGCTTAATGAACATATCAGAAATAAGTTTCACACAATGCTTCTGTGTAGTTTTTATTTGAAGATATTATTTTTCCCAATATAGGCCTCTTAGCGCTCAGAATGTCCAATTGCAGTTTCTACAGAAAGAGGGTTTCTGAAAGGCTCAATCTAAATAAGGTTCAACTCTGTTAGTTGAATGAACAGAACAGAAAGAAGTTTCATACAATGCTTCTGTGTAGTTTATATTTGAACATATTCTTTTTTCCACTATTACCCACTTAGCGCTACGAATGTCCAGTTGCATTTTCTACATACAGAGTGTTTCAAAACTGCTCAATCAAAAGTATGGTTTAAATCTGTTAGCTGAATGCTCAGATCAGAAAGTAGTTTCACAGAATGCTTCTGTGTAGTTTATATTTGAATATATTCCTTTTTCCACTACTACTCTCTTAGCGCTCCAAATGTCCAGTTGCATTTTCTACAGAAAGAGTGTTCAGATCTGCTCAATCAAAAGTATGGTTTAACTCTGTTAGCTGAATGCACAGATCAGAAAGAAGTTTCACAGAATGATTCTGTGTAGTTTATATTTGGAGACATTCCTTTTTCCACTATTACCCTCTTAGCGCTCCGAATCTCCACTTGCATTTTCTACAGAAAGGGTGTTTCAGAACGGCTCAATCAAAACTAAGGTTCAAATCTTTTAGTTGAACAAACAGAACAGAAAGGGGTTTCACACAATTCTTCTGTGTAGTTTTTATTTGTAGACATTCTTTTTCCCAATTTAGGCCTCCTAGCGCTCAGAATGTCCAATTGCAGTTTCTACAGAAAGAGTGTTTCAGAACGGCTCAATCAAAAGTAAGGTTCAACTCTGTTAGTTGAATGCACAGAACAGAAAGAAGTTTCATACAATGCTTCTGTGTAGTTTCTATTTGAACATATTCTTTTTTCCACTATTACCCACTTAGCGCTACGAATGTCCAGTTGCATTTTCTACAGACAGAGTGTTTCAAAACTGCTCAATCAAAAGTATGGTTTAACTCTGTTAGCTGAATGCTCAGATCAGAAAGAAGTTTCACAGAATGCTTCTGTGTAGTTTATATATGAATATATTCCTTTTTCCACTACTACGCTCTTAGCGCTCCAAATGTCCAGTTGCATTTTCTACAGAAAGAGTGTTCAGATCTGCTCAATCAAAAGTATGGTTTAACTCTGTTAGCTGAATGCACAGATCAGAAAGAAGTTTCACCGAATGATTCTGTGTAGTTTATATTTGAAGACATTCCTTTTTCCACTATTACCCACTTAGCGCTCCGAACCTCAACTTGCATTTTCTACAAAAAGAGTGTTTCATAACTGCTCAATCAAAAATGTGTTTTATCTCTGTTAACTGAATTTACAGATCAGAAATAAGTTTCACAGAATGCATCTGTGTAGTTTTTATTTGAAGATATTCTTTTTCCCAATGAAGGCCTCTTAGCGCTTAGCATGTCCAATTGCAGTTTCTACAGAAAGAGTGTTTCAGAACGGCTCAATCAAAAGTAAGGTTCAACTCTGTTCGTTGAATGCACAGAACAGAAAGAATTTTCACAGAGTGCTACTGTGTAGTTTATATTTGAATATATTCCTTTTTCCACTATTACCCTCTTAGCGCTCCGAATGTCCACTTGCATTTTCTACAGAAAGAGTGTTCAGAACTGCACAATCAAAAGTATGGTTTAACTCTGTTAGCTTAATGAACATATCAGAAATAAGTTTCACACAATGCTTCTGTGTAGTTTTTATTTGAAGATATTATTTTTCCCAATATAGGCCTCTTAGCGCTCAGAATGTCCAATTGCAGTTTCTACAGAAAGAGTGTTTCAGAAAGGCTCAATCAAAAGTAAGGTTCAACTCTGTTAGTTGAATGCATAGAACAGAAAGAAGTTTCACACAATGCTTCTGTGTAGTTTATATTTGAACATATTCTTTTTTCCACTATTACCCACTTAGCGCTACGAATGTCCAGCTGCATTTTCTTCAGACAGAGTGTTTCAAAACTGCTCAATCAAAAGTATGGTTTAACTCTGTTAGCTGAATGCTCAGATCAGAAAGAAGTTTCACAGAATGCTTCTGTGTAGTTTATATTTGAATATATTCCTTTTTCCACTACTACTCTCTTAGCGCTCCAAATGTCCAGTTGCATTTTCTACAGAAAGAGTGTTCAGATCTGCTCAATCAAAAGTATGTTTTAACTCTGTTAGCTGAATGCACAGATCAGAAAGAAGTTTCACAGAATGATTCTGTGTAGTTTATATTTGGAGACATTCCTTTTTCCACTATTACCCTCTAAGCGCTCGGAATCTCCACTTGCATTTTCTACAGAAAGAGTGTTTCAGAACGGCTCAATCAAAACTAAGGTTCAACTCTTTTAGTTGAACAAACAGAACAGAAAGAAGTTTCACACAATTCTTCTGTGTAGTTTTTATTTGTAGACATTCTTTTTCCCAATATAGGCCTCCTAGCGCTCAGAATGTCCAATTGCAGTTTCTACAGAAAGAGTGTTTCAGAACGGCTCAATCAAAAGTAAGGTTCAACTCTGTTAGTTGAATGCACAGAACAGAAAGAAGTTTCATACAATGCTTCTCTGTAGTTTATATTTGAACATATTCTTTTTTCCACTATTACCCTCTTAGCGCTACGAATGTCCAGTTGCATTTTCTACAGACAGAGTGTTTCAAAACTGCTCAATCAAAATTATGGTTTAACTCTGTTAGCTGAATGCTCAGATCAGAAAGAAGTTTCACAGAATGCTTCTGTGTAGTTTATATTTGAATACATTCCTTTTTCCACTACTACTCTCTTAGCGCTCCAAATGTCCAGTTGCATTTTCTACACAAAGAGTGTTCAGATCTGCTCAATCAAAAGTATGGTTTAACTCTGTTAGCTGAATGCACAGATCAGAAAGAAGTTTCACAGAATGATTCTGTGTAGTTTATATTTGGAGACATTCCTTTTTCCACTATTACCCTCTTAGCGCTCCGAATCTCCACTTGCATTTTCTACAGAAAGAGTGTTTCAGAACGGCTCAATCAAAACTAAGGTTCAAATCTTTTAGTTGAAGAAACAGAACAGAAAGAAGTTTCACACAATTCTTCTGTGTAGTTTTTATTTGTAGACATTCTTTTTCCCAATATAGGCCTCTTAGCGCTCAGAATGTCCAATTGCAGTTTCTACAGAAAGAGTGATTCAGAACGGCTCAATCAAAAGTAAGGTTCAACTCTGTTAGTTGAATGCACAGAACATAAAGA
The DNA here is from genome assembly GCF_028878055.3 of Symphalangus syndactylus. Lineage (NCBI taxonomy): Eukaryota > Metazoa > Chordata > Mammalia > Primates > Hylobatidae > Symphalangus > Symphalangus syndactylus. Next base: position 1,853,119 of record NC_072425.2, read on the forward strand.
AGTTTCATACAATGCTTCTGTGTAGTTTATATTTGAACATATTCTTTTTTCCACTATTACCCACTTAGCGCTACGAATGTCCAGTTGCATTTTCTACAGACAGAGTGTTTCAAAACTGCTCAATCAAAAGTGTGGTTTAACTCTGTTAGCTGAATGCTCAGAGCAGAAAGAAGTTCCACAGAATGCTTCTGTGTAGTTTATATTTGAATATATTCCTTTTTCCACTACTACGCTCTTAGCGCTCCAAATGTCCAGTTGCATTTTCTACAGAAAGAGTGTTCAGATCTGCTCAATCAAAAGTATGGTTTAACTCTGTTAGCTGAATGCACAGATCAGAAAGAAGTTGCACCGAATGATTCTGTGTAGTTTATATTTGAAGACAATCCTTTTTCCACTATTACCCACTTAGCGCTCCGAATCTCCACTTGAATTTTCTACAAAAATAGTGTTTCATAACTGCTCAAGCAAAAATATGTTTTATCTCTGTTAACTGAATTTACGGATCAGAAATAAGTTTCACAGAATGCATCTGTGTAGTTTTTATTTGAAGATATTCTTTTTCCCAATGTAGGCCTCTTAGCCCTTAGCATGTCCAATTGCAGTTTCTACAGAAAGAGTGTTTCAGAACGGCTCAATCAAAAGTAAGGTTCAACTCTGTTAGTTGAATGCACAGAACAGAAAGAATTTTCACAGAATGCTACTGTGTAGTTTATATTTGAATATATTCCTTTTTCCACTATTACCCTCTTAGCGCTCCGAATGTCCACTTGCATTTTCTACAGAAAGAGAGTTCAGAACTGCGCAATCAAAAGTATGGTTTAACTCTGTTAGCTTAATGAACATATCAGAAATAAGTTTCACACAATGCTTCTGTGTAGTTTTTATTTGAAGATATTATTTTTCCCAATAGTGGCCTCTTAGCGCTCAGAATGTCCAATTGCAGTTTCTACAGAAAGAGTGTTTCAGAAAGGCTCAATCAAAAGTAAGGTTCAAATCTGTTAGTTGAATGCACAGAACAGAAAGAAGTTTCATACAATGCTTCTGTGTAGTTTATATTTGAACATATTCTTTTTTCCACTATTACCCACTTAGCGCTACGAATGTCCAGTTGCATTTTCTACAGACAGAGTGTTTCAAAAGTGCTCAATAAATAGTAAGGTTTAACTCTGTTAGCTGAATGCTCAGATCAGAAAGAAGTTTCACAGAATGCTTCTGTGTAGTTTATATTTGAATATATTCCTTTTTCCACTACTACTCTCTTAGCGCTCCAAATGTCCAGTTGCATTTTCTACAGAAAGAGTGTTCAGATCTGCTCAATCAAAAGTATGGTTTAACTCTGTTAGCTGAATGCACAGATCAGAAAGAAGTTTCACAGAATGCTTCTGTGTAGTTTATATTTGGAGACATTCCTTTTTCCACTATTACCCTCTTAGCGCTCCGAATCTCCACTTGCATTTTCTACAGAAAGAGTGTTTCAGAACGGCTCAATCAAAACTAAGGTTGAACTCTTTTAGTTGAACAAACAGAACAGAAAGAAGTTTCACACAATTCTTCTGTGTAGTTTTTATTTGTAGACATTCTTTTTCCCAATATAGGCCTCTTAGCGCTAAGAATGTCCAATTGCAGTTTCTACAGAAAGAGTGTTTCAGAACGGCTCAATCAAAAGTAAGGTTCAACTCTGTTAGTTGAATGCACAGAACAGAAAGAAGTTTCATACAATGCTTCTGTGTAGTTTATATTTGAACATATTCTTTTTTCCACTATTACACACTTAGCGCTACGAATGTCCAGTTGCATTTTCTACAGACAGAGTGTTTCAAAACTGCTCAATCAAAAGTATGGTTTAACTCTGTTAGCTGAATGCACAGATCAGAAAGAAGTTTCACCGAATGCTTCTGTGTAGTTTATATTTGAATATATTCCTTTTTCCACTACTACGCTCTTAGCGCTCCAAATGTCCAGTTGCATTTTCTACAGAAAGAGTGTTCAGATCTGCTCAATCAAAAGTATGGTTTAACTCTGTTAGCTGAATGCACAGATCAGAAAGAAGTTTCACAGAATGATTCTGTGTAGTTTATATTTGAAGACATTATTTTTCCACTATTACCCACTTAGCGCTCCGAATCTCCACTTGCATTTTCTACAAAAAGAGTGTTTCATAACTGCTCAATCAAAAATATGTTTTATCTCTGTTAACTGAATTTACAGATCAGAAATAAGTTTCACAGAATGCATCTGTGTAGTTTTTATTTGAAGATATTCTTTTTCCCAATGTAGGCCTCTTAGCGCTTAGAATGTCCAATTGCAGTTTCTACAGAAAGAGTGTTTCAGAACGGCTCAATCAAAAGTAAGGTTCAACTCTGTCAGTTGAATGCACAGAAGAGAAAGAATTTTCACAGAATGCTACTGTGTAGTTTATATTTGAATATATTCCTTTTTCCACCATTACCCTCTTAGCGCTCCGAATGTCCACTTGCATTTTCTACAGAAAGAGTGTTCAGAACTGCGCAATCAAAAGTATGGTTTAACTCTGATAGCTTAATGAACATATCAGAAATAAGTTTCACACAATGCTTCTGTGTAGTTTTTATTTGAAGATATTATATTTCCCAATAGAGGCCTCTTAGCGCTCAGAATGTCCAATTGCAGTTTCTACAGAAAGAGTGTTTCAGAAAGGCTCAATCAAAAGTAAGGTTCAACTCTGTTAGTTGAAAGCACAGAACAGAAAGAAGTTTCATACAATGCTTCTGTGTAGTTTATATTTGAACATATTCTTTTTTCCACTATTACCCACTTAGCGCTACGAATGTCCAGTTGCATTTTCTACAGACAGAGTGTTTCTAAACTGCTCAATCAAAAGTATGGTTTAACTCTGTTAGCTGAATGCTCAGATCAGAAAGAAGTTTCACAGAATGCTTCTGTGTAGTTTATATTGGAATATATTCCTTTTTCCACTACTACGCTCTTAGCGCTCAAAATGTCCAGTTGCATTTTCTACAGAAAGAGTGTTCAGATCTGCTCAATCAAAAGTATGGTTGAACTCTGTTAGCTGAATGCACAGATCAGAAAGAAGTTTCACCGAATGATTCTGTGTAGTTTATATTTGAAGACATTCCTTTTTCCACTATTACCCACTTAGCGCTCCGAATCTACACTTGCATTTTCTACAAAAAGTGTGTTTCATAACTGCTCAATCAAAAATATGTTTTATCTCTGTTAACTGAATTTACAGATCAGAAATATGTTTCACAGAATGCATCTGTGTAGTTTTTATTTGAAGATATTCTTTTTCCCAATGTAGGCCTCTTAGCACTTAGCATGTCCAATTGCAGTTTCTACAGAAAGAGTGTTTCAGAACGGCTCAATCAAAAGTAAGGTTCAACTCTGTTAGTTGAATGCACAGAACAGAAAGAATTTTCACAGAATGCTACTGTGTAGTTTATATTTGAATATATTCCTTTTTCCACTATTACCCTCTTAGCGCTCCGAATGTCCACTTGCATTTTCTACAGAAAGAGTGTTCAGAACTGCGCAATCAAAAGTATGGTTTAACTCTGTTAGCTTAATGAACATATCAGAAATAAGTTTCACACAATGCTTCTGTGTAGTTTTTATTTGAAGATATTATTTTTCCCAATAGAGGCCTCTTAGCGCTCAGAATGTCCAATTGCAGTTTCTACAGAAAGAGTGTTTCAGAAAGGCTCAATCAAAAGTAAGGTTCAACTCTGTTAGTTGAATGCACAGAACAGAAAGTAGTTTCATACAATGATTCTGTGTAGTTTATATTTGAACATATTCTTTTTTCCACTATTACCCACTTAGCGCTACGAATGTAAAGTTGCATTTTCTACAGACAGAGTGTTTCAAAACTGCTGAATCAAAAGTATGGTTTAACTCTGTTAGCTGAATGCTCAGATCAGAAAGAAGTTTCACAGAATGCTTCTGTGTAGTTTATATTTGAATATATTCCATTTTCCACTACTACTCTCTTAGCGCTCCAAATGTCCAGTTGCATTTTCTACAGAAAGAGTGTTCAGATCTGCTCAATCAAAAGTATGGTTTAACTCTGTTAGCTGAATGCAGAGATCAGAAAGAAGTTTCACAGAATGATTCTGTGTAGTTTATATTTGAAGACATTCCTTTTTCCACTATTACCCTCTTAGCGCTCCGAATCTCCTCTTGCATTTACTACAAAAAGAGTGTTTCATAACTGCTCAATCAAAAATATGTTTTATCTCTGTAAACTGAATTTACAGATCAGAAATAAGTTTCACAGAATGCATCTGTGTAGTTTTTATTTGAAGATATTCTTTTTCCCAATGTAGGCCTCTTAGCGCTTAGCATGTCCAATTGCAGTTTCTCCAGAAAGAGCGTTTCAGAACGGCTCAATCAAAAGTAAGGTTCAACTCTGTTAGTTGAATGCACAGAACAGAAAGAATTTTCACAGAATGCTACTGTGTAGTTTATATTTGAATATATTCCTTTTTCCACTATTACCCTCTTAGCGCTCCGAATGTCCACTTGCATTTTCTACAGAAAGACTGTTCAGAACTGCGCAATCAAAAGTATGGTTTAACTCTGTTAGCTTAATGAACATATCAGAAATAAGTTTCACACAATGCTTCTGTGTAGTTTTTATTTGAAGATATTATTTTTCCCAATAGAGGAATCTTAGCGCTCAGAATGTCCAATTGCAGTTTCTACAGAAAGAGTGTTTCAGAAAGGCTCAATCAAAGGTAAGGTTCAACTCTGTTAGTTGAATGCACAGAACAGAAAGAAGTTTCATACAATGCTTCTGTGTAGTTTATATTTGAACATATTCTTTTTTCCACTATTACCCACTTAGCGCTACGAATGTCCAGTTGCATTATCTACAGACAGAGTGTTTCAAGACTGCTCAATCAAAAGTATGGTTTAACTCTGTTAGCTGAATGCTCAGATCAGAAAGAAGTTTCACAGAATGCTTCTGTGTAGTTTATATTTGAATATATTCCTTTTTCCACTACTACTCTCTTAGCGCTCCAAATGTCCAGTTGCATTTTCTACAGAAAGAGTGTTCAGATCTGCTCAATGAAAAGTATGGTTTAACTCTGTTAGCTGAATGCACAGTTCAGAAAGAAGTTTCACAGAATGATTCTGTGTAGTTTATATTTGGAGACATTCCTTTTTCCACTATTACCCTCTTAGCGCTCCGAATCTCCACTTGCATTTTTTACAGAAAGAGTGTTTCAGAACGGCTCAATCGAAACTAAGGTTCAACTCTTCTAGTTGAACAAACAGAACAGCAAGAAGTTTCACACAATTCTTCTGTGTAGTTTTTATTTGTAGACATTCTTTTTCCCAATATAGGCCTCTTAGCGCTCAGAATGTCCAATTGCAGTTTCTACAGAAAGAGTGTTTCAGAACGGCTCAATCAAAAGTAAGGTTCAACTCTCTTAGTTGAATGCACAGAACAGAAAGAAGTTTCATACAATGCTTCTGTGTAGTTTATATTTGAACATATTCTTTTTTCCACTATTACCCACTTAGCGCTACGAATGTCCAGTTGCATTTTCTACAGACAGAGTGTTTTTAAACTGCTCAATCAAAAGTATGGTTTAACTCTGTTAGCTGAATGCTCAGATCAGAAAGAAGTTTCACAGAATGCTTCTGTGTAGTTTATATTTGAATATATTCCTTTTTCCACTAATACGCTCTTAGCGCTCCAAATGTCCAGTTGCATTTTCTACAGAAAGAGTGTTCAGATCTGCTCAATCAAAAGTATGGTTTAACTCTGTTAGCTGAATGCACAGATCAGAAAGAAGTTTCACCGAATGATTCTGTGTAGTTTATATTTGAAGACATTCCTTTTTCCACTATTACCCTCTTAGCGCTCCGAATCTCCTCTTGCATTTTCTACAAAAAGAGTGTTTCATAACTGCTCAATCAAAAATATGTTTTATCTCTGTTAACTGAATTTACAGATCAGAAATAAGTTTCACAGAATGCATCTGTGTAGTTTTTATTTGAAGATATTCTTTTTCCCAATGTAGGCCTCTTAGCGCTTAGCATGTCCAATTGCAGTTTCTCCAGAAAGAGTGTTTCAGAACGGCTCAATCAAAAGTAAGGTTCAACTCTCTGAGTTGAATGCACAGAACAGAAAGAATTTTCACAGAATGCTACTGTGTAGTTTATATTTGAATATATTCCTTTTTCCACTATTACCCTCTTAGCGCTCCGAATGTCCACTTGCATTTTCTACAGAAAGAGTGTTCAGAAATGCGCAATCAAAAGTATGGTTTAACTCTGTTAGCTTAATGAACATATCAGAAATAAGTTTCACACAATGCTTCTGTGTAGTTTTTATTTGAAGATATTATTTTTCCCAATAGAGGCCTCTTAGCGCTCAGAATGTCCAATTGCAGTTTCTACAGAAAGAGTGTTTCAGAAAGGCTCAATCAAAAGTAAGGTTCAACTCTGTTAGTTGAATGCACAGAACAGAAAGAAGTTTCATACAATGCTTCTGTGTAGTTTATATTTGAACATATTCTTTTTTCCACTATTACCCACTTAGCGCTACGAATGTCCAGTTGCATTTTCTACAGACAGAGTGTTTCAAAACTGCTCAATCAAAAGTATGGTTTAACTCTGTTAGCTGAATGCTCAGATCAGAAAGAAGTTTCACAGAATGCTTCTGTGTAGTTTATATTTGAATATATTCCTTTTTCCACTACTACTCTCTTAGCGCTCCAAATGTCCAGTTGCATTTTCTACAGAAAGAGTGTTCAGATCTGCTCAATCAAAAGTATGGTTTAACTCTGTTAGCTGAATGCACAGATCAGAAAGAAGTTTCACAGAATGATTCTGTGTAGTTTATATTTGAAGACATTCCTTTTTCCACTATTACCCTCTTAGCGCTCCGAATCTCCACTTGCATTTTCTACAGAAAGAGTGTTTCAGAACGGCTCAATCGAAGCTAAGTTTCAACTCTTTTAGTTGAACAAACAGAACAGAAAGAAGTTTCACACAATTCTTCTGTGTAGTTTTTATTTGTAGACATTCTTTTTCCCAATATAGGCCTCTTAGTGCTCAGAATGTCCAATTGCAGTTTCTACAGAAAGAGTGTTTCAGAACGGCTCAATCAAAAGTAAGGTTCAACTCTGTTAGTTGAATGCACAGAACAGAAAGAAGTTTCATACAATGCTTCTGTGTAGTTTATATTTGAACATATTCTTTTTTCCACTATTACCCACTTAGCGCTACGAATGTCCAGTTGCATTTTCTACAGACAGAGTGTTTCAAAACTGCTCAATCAAAAGTATGGTTTAACTCTGTTAGCTGAATGCTCAGATCAGAAAGAAGTTTCACAGAATGCTTCTGTGTAGTTTATATTTGAATATATTCCTTTTTCCACTACTACTCCCTTAGCGCTCCAAATGTCCAGTTGCATTTTCTACAGAAAGAGTGTTCAGATCTGCTCAATCAAAAGTATGGTTTAACTCTGTTAGCTGAATGCACAGATCAGAAAGAAGTTTCACAGAATGATTCTGTGTAGTTTATATTTGAAGACATTCCTTTTTCCACTATTACCCTCTTAGCGCTCCGAATCTCCACTTGCATTTTCTACAGAAAGAGTGTTTCAGAACGGCTCAATCAAAACTAAGGTTCAACTCTTTTAGTTGAAGAAACAGAACAGAAAGAAGTTTCACACAATTCTTCTGTGTAGTTTTTATTTGTAGACATTCTTTTTCCCAATATAGTCCTCTTAGCGCTCAGAATATCCAATTGCAGTTTCTACAGAAAGAGTGTTTCAGAACGGCTCAATCAAAAGTAAGGTTCAACTCTGTTAGTTGAATGCACAGAACAGAAAGAAGTTTCATACAATGCTTCTGTGTAGTTTATATTTGAACATATTCTTTTTTCCACTATTACCCACTTAGCGCTACGAATGTCCAGTTGCATTTTCTACAGAGAGAGTGTTTCAAAACTGCTCAATCAAAAGTATGGTTTAACTCTGTTAGCTGAATGCTCAGATCAGAAAGAAGTTTCACAGAATGCTTCTGTGTAGTTTATATTTGAATATATTCCTTTTTCCACTACTACGCTTTTAGCGCTCCAAATGTCCAGTTGCATTTTCTACAGAAAGAGTGTTCAGATCTGCTCAATCAAAAGTATGGTTTAACTCTGTTAGCTGAATGCACAGATCAGAAAGAAGTTTCACCGAATGATTCTGTGTAGTTTATATTTGAAGACATTCCTTTTTCCACTATTACCCTCTTAGCGCTCCGAACCTCCACTTGCATTTTCTACAAAAAGAGTGTTTCATAACTGCTCAATCAAAAATATGTTTTATCTCTGTTAACTGAATTTACAGATCAGAAATAAGTTTCACAGAATGCATCTGTGTAGTTTTTATTTGAAGATATTCTTTTTCCCAAAGTATGCCTCTTAGCGCTTAGCATGTCCAATTGCAGTTTCTCCAGAAAGAGTGTTTCAGAACGGCTCAATCAAAAGTAAGGTTCAACTCTCTGAGTTGAATGCACAGAACAGAAAGAATTTTCACAGAATGCTACTGTGTAGTTTATATTTGAATATATTCCTTTTTCCACTATTACCCTCTTAGCGCTCCGAATGTCCACTTGCATTTTCTACAGAAAGAGTGTTCAGAACTGCGCAATCAAAAGTATGGTTTAACTCTGTTAGCTTAATGAACATATCAGAAATAAGTTTCACACAATGCTTCTGTGTAGTTTTTATTTGAAGATATTATTTTTCCCAATAGAGGCCTCTTAGCGCTCAGAATGTCCAACTGCAGTTTCTAAAGAAAGAGTGTTTCAGAAAGGCTCAATCAAAAGTAAGGTTCAACTCTGTTAGTTGAATGCACAGAACAGAAAGTAGTTTCATACAATGCTTCTGTGTAGTTTATATTTGAACATATTCTTTTTTCCACTATTACCCACTTAGCGCTACGAATGTCCAGTTGCATTTTCTACAGACAGAGTGTTTCAAAACTGCTCAATCAAAAGTATGGTTTAACTCTGTTAGCTGAATGCTCAGATCAGAAAGAAGTTTCACAGAATGCTTCTGTGTAGTTTATATTTGAATATATTCCTTTTTCCACTACTACTCTCTTAGCGCTCCAAATGTCCAGTTGCATTTTCTACAGAAAGAGTGTTCAGATCTGCTCAATCAAAAGTATGGTTTAACTCTGTTTCCTGAATGCACAGATCAGAAAGAAGTTTCACAGAATGATTCTGTGTAGTTTATATTTGGAGACATTCCATTTTCCACTATTACCCTCTCAGCGCTCCGAATCTCCACTTGCATTTTCTACAGAAAGAGTGTTTCAGAACGGCTCAATCAAAACTAAGGTTCAACTCTTTTAGTTGAACCAACAGAACAGAAAGAAGTTTCACACAATTCTTCTGTGTAGTTTTTATTTGTAGACATTCTTTTTCCCAATATAGGCCTCTTAGCGCTCAGAATGTCCAATTGCAGTTTCTACAGAAAGAGTGTTTCAGAACGGCTCAATCAAAAGTAAGGTTCAACTCTGTTAGTTGAATGCACAGAACAGAAAGAAGTTTCATACAATGCTTCTGTGTAGTTTATATTTGAACATATTCTTTTTTCCACTATTACCCACTTAGCGCTACGAATTTCCAGTTGCATTTTCTACAGACAGAGTGTTTCAAAACTGCTCAATCAAAAGTATGGTTTAACTCTGTTAGCTGAATGCTCAGATCAGAAAGAAGTTTCACAGAATGCTTCTGTGTAGTTTATATTTGAATATATTCCTTTTTCCACTACTACGCTCTTAGCGCTCCAATTGTCCAGTTGCATTTTCTACAGAAAGAGTGTTCAGATCTGCTCAATCAAAAGTATGGTTTAACTCTGTTAGCTGAATGCACAGATCAGAAAGAAGTTTCACCGAATGATTCAGTGTAGTTTATATTTGAAGACATTCCTTTTTCAACTATTACCCCCTTAGCGCTCCGAATCTCCACTTGCATTTTCTACAAAAACAGTGTTTCATAACTGCTCAATCAAAAATAAGTTTTATCTCTGTTAACTGAATTTACAGATCAGAAATAAGTTTCACAGAATGCATCTGTGTAGTTTTTATTTGAAGATATTCTTTTTCCCAATATAGGCCTCTTAGCGCTTAGCATGTCCAATTGCAGTTTCTACAGAAAGAGTGTTTCAGAACGGCTCAATCAAAAGTAAGGTTCAACTCTGTTAGTTGAATGCACAGAACAGAAAGAATTTTCACAGAATGCTACTGTGTAGTTTATATTTGAATATATTCCTTTTTCCACTATTAACCTCTTAGCGCTCCGAATGTCCACTTGCATTTTCTACAGAAAGAGTGTTCAGAACTGCGCAATCAAAAGTATGGTTTATCTCTGTTAGCTTAATGAACATATCAGAAATAAGTTTCACACAATGCTTCTGTGTAGTTTTTATTTGAAGATATTATTTTTCCCAATATAGGCCTCTTAGCGCTCAGAATGTCCAATTGCAGTTTCTACAGAAAGAGGGTTTCTGAAAGGCTCAATCTAAATAAGGTTCAACTCTGTTAGTTGAATGAACAGAACAGAAAGAAGTTTCATACAATGCTTCTGTGTAGTTTATATTTGAACATATTCTTTTTTCCACTATTACCCACTTAGCGCTACGAATGTCCAGTTGCATTTTCTACATACAGAGTGTTTCAAAACTGCTCAATCAAAAGTATGGTTTAACTCTGTTAGCTGAATGCTCAGATCAGAAAGTAGTTTCACAGAATGCTTCTGTGTAGTTTATATTTGAATATATTCCTTTTTCCACTACTACTCTCTTAGCGCTCCAAATGTCCAGTTGCATTTTCTACAGAAAGAGTGTTCAGATCTGCTCAATCAAAAGTATGGTTTAACTCTGTTAGCTGAATGCACAGATCAGAAAGAAGTTTCACAGAATGATTCTGTGTAGTTTATATTTGGAGACATTCCTTTTTCCACTATTACCCTCTTAGCGCTCCGAATCTCCACTTGCATTTTCTACAGAAAGGGTGTTTCAGAACGGCTCAATCAAAACTAAGGTTCAAATCTTTTAGTTGAACAAACAGAACAGAAAGGGGTTTCACACAATTCTTCTGTGTAGTTTTTATTTGTAGACATTCTTTTTCCCAATATAGGCCTCTTAGCGCTCAGAATGTCCAATTGCAGTTTCTACAGAAAGAGTGTTTCAGAACGGCTCAATCAAAATTAAGGTTCAACTCCGTTAGTTGAATGCACAGAACAGAAAGAAGTTTCATACAATGCTTCTGTGTAGTTTATAGTTGAACATATTCTTTTTTCCACTATTACCCACTGAGCGCTACGAATGTCCAGTTGCATTTTCTACAGACAGAGTGTTTCAAAACTGCTCAATCAAAAGAATGGTTTAACTCTGTTTGCTGAATGCTCAGATCAGAAAGAAGTTTCACAGAATGCTTCTGTGTAGTTTATATTTGAATATATTCCTTTTTCCACTACTACGCTCTTAGCGCTCCAAATGTCCAGTTGCATTTTCTACAGAAAGAGTGTTCAGATCTGCTCAATCAAAAGTATGGTTTAACTCTGTTAGCTGAATGCACAGATCAGAAAGAAGTTTCACCGAATGATTCCGTGTAGTTTATATTTGAAGACATTCCTTTTTCCACTATTACCCCCTTAGCGCTCCGAATCTCCACTTGCATTTTCTACAAAAACAGTGTTTCATAACTGCTCAATCAAAAATATGTTTTATCTCTGTTAACTGAATTTACAGATCAGAAATAAGTTTCACAGAATGCATCTGTGTAGTTTTTATTTGAAGGTATTATTTTTCCCAATATAGGCCTCTTAGCGCTTAGCATGTCCAATTGCAGTTTCTACAGAAAGAGTGTTTCTGAACGGCTCAATCAAAAGTAAGGTTCAACTCTGTTAGTTGAATGCACAGAACAGAAAGAATTTTCACAGAATGCTACTGTGTAGTTTATATTTGAATATATTTCTTTTTCCACTATTACCCTCTTAGCGCTCCGAATGTCCACTTGCATTTTCTACAGAAAGAGTGTTCAGAACTGCGCAATCAAAAGTATGTTTTATTTCTGTTAGCTTAATGAACATATCAGAAATAAGTTTCACACAATGCTTCTGCGTAGTTTTTATTTGAAGATATTATTTTTCCCAATATAGGCCTCTTAGCGCTCAGAATGTCCAATTGCAGTTTCTACAGAAAGAGTGTTTCAGAAAGGCTCAATCAAAAGTAAGGTTCAATTCTGTTAGTTGAATGCACAGAACAGAAAGAAGTTTCATACAATGCTTCTGTGTAGTTTATATTTGAACATATTCTTTTTTCCACTATTACCCACTTAGCGCTACGAATGTCCAGTTGCATTTTCTACAGACAGAGTTTTTCAAAACTGCTCAATCAAAAGTATGGTTTAACTCTGTTAGCTGAATGCTCAGATCAGAAAGAAGTTTCACAGAATGCTTCTGTGTAGTTTATATTTGAATATATTCCTTTTTCCACTACTACTCTCTTAGCGCTCCAAATGTCCAGTTGCATTTTCTACAGAAAGAGTGTTCAGATCTGCTCAATCAAAAGTATGGTTTAACTCTGTTAGCTGAATGCACAGAACACAAAGAAGTTTCACAGAATGATTCTGTGTAGTTTATATTTGGAGACATTCCTTTTTCCACTATTACCCTCTTAGCGCTCCGAATCTCCACTTGCATTTTCTACAGAAAGAGTGTTTCAGAACGGCTCAATCAAAACTAAGGTTCAACTCTTTTAGTTGAACAAACAGAACAGAAAGAAGTTTCACACAATTCTTCTCTGTAGTTTTTATTTGTAGACATTCTTTTTCCCAATATAGGCCTCTTAGCGCTCAGAATGTCCAATTGCAGTTTCTACAGAAAGAGTGTTTCAGAACGGCTCAATCAAAAGTAAGGTTCAACTCTGTTAGTTGAATGCACAGAACAGAAAGTAGTTTCATACAATGCTTCTGTGTAGTTTGTATTTGAACATATTCTTTTTTCCACTATTACCCACTTAGCGCTACGAATGTCCAGTTGCATTTTCTACAGACAGAGTGTTTCAAAACTGCTCAATCAAAAGTATGGTTTAACTCTGTTAGCTGAATGCTCAGATCAGAAAGAAGTTTCACAGAATGCTTCTGTGTAGTTTATATTTGAATATATTCCTTTTTCCACTACTACGCTCTTAGCGCTCCAAATGTCCAGTTGCATTTTCTACAGAAAGAGTGTTCAGATCTGCTCAATCAAAAGTATGGTTTAACTCTGTTAGCTGAATGCACAGATCAGAAAGAAGTTTCACCGCATGATTCTGTGTAGTTTATATTTGAAGACATTCCTTTTTCCACTATTACCCTCTTAGCGCTCCGAATCTCCACTTGCATTTTCTACAAAAGGAGTGTTTCATAACTGCTCAATCAAAAATATGTTTTATCTCTGTTAACTGAATTTACAGATCAGAAATAAGTTTCACAGAATGCATCTGTGTAGTTTTTATTTGAAGATATTCTTTTTCCCAATGTAGGCCTCTTAGCGCTTAGCATGTCCAATTGCAGTTTCTACAGAAAGAGTGTTTCAGAACGGCTCAATCAAAAGTAAGGTTCAACTCTGTTAGTTGAATGCACAGAACAGAAAGAAGTTTCATACAATGCTTCTGTGTAGTTTATATTTGAACATATTCTTTTTTCCACTATTACCCACTTAGCGCTACGAATGTCCAGTTGCATTTTCTACAGACAGAGTGTTTCAAAACTGCTCAATCAAAAGTATGGTTTAACTCTGTTAGCTGAATGCTCATATCAGAAAGAAGTTTCACAGAATGCTTCTGTGTAGTTTATATTTGAATATATTCCTTTTTCCACTACTACTCTCTTAGGGCTCCAATTGTCCAGTTGCATTTTCTACAGAAAGAGTGTTCAGATCTGCTCAATCAAAAGTATGTTTTAACTCTGTTAGCTGAATGCACAGATCAGAAAGAATTTTCACAGAATGATTCTGTGTAGTTTATATTTGAAGACATTCCTTTTTCCACTATTACCCTCTTAGCGCTGCGAATGTCCACTTGCATTTTCTACAGAAAGAGTGTTCAGAACTGCGCAATCAAAAGTATGGTTTAACTCTGTTAGCTTAATGAACATATCAGAAATAAGTTTCACACAATGCTTCTGTGTAGTTTTTATTTGAAGATATTATTTTTCCCAATATAGGCCTCTTAGCGCTCAGAATGTCCAATGGCAGTTTCTACAGAAAGAGTGTTTCAGAAAGGCTCAATCAAAAGTAAGGTTCAACTCTGTTAGTTGAATGCACAGAACAGAAAGAAGTTTCATACAATGCTTCTGTGTAGTTTATATTTGAACATATTCTTTTTTCCACTATTACCCACTTAGCGCTACGAATGTCCAGTTGCATTTTCTACAGACAGAGTGTTTCAAAACTGCTCAATCAAAAGTATGGTTTAACTCTGTTAGCTGAATGCTCAGATCAGAAAGAAGTTTCACAGAATGCTTCTGTGTAGTTTATATTTGAATATATTCCTTTTTCCACTACAACTCTCTTAGCGCTCCAAATGTCCAGTTGCATTTTCTACAGAAAGAGTGTTCAGATCTGCTCAATCAAAAGTATGGTTTAAATCTGTTAGCTGAATGCACAGATCAGAAAGAAGTTTCACAGAATGATTCTGTGTAGTTTATATTTGGAGACATTCCTTTTTCCACTATTACCCTCTTAGCCCTCCGAATCTCCACTTGCATTTTCTACAGAAAGAGTGTTTCAGAACGGCTCAATCAAAACTAAGGTTCAACTCTTTTAGTTGAACAAACAGAACAGAAAGAAGTTTCACACAATTCTTCTGTGTAGTTTTTATTTGTAGACATTCTTTTTCCCAATATAGGCCTCTTAGCCCTCAGAATGTCCAATTGTAGTTTATACAGAAAGTGTGATTCAGAACGGCTCAATCAAAAGTAAGGTTCATCTCTGTTAGTTGAATGCACAGAACAGAAAGAAGTTTCATACAATGCTTCTGTGTAGTTTATATTTGAACATATTCTTTTTTCCACTATTACCCACTTAGTGCTACGAATGTCCAGTTGCATTTTCTACAGACAGAGTGTTTCAAAACTGCTCAATCAAAATTATGGTTTAACACTGTTAGCTGAATGCTCAGATCAGAAAGAAGTTTCACAGAATGCTTCTGTGTAGTTTATATTTGAATATATTCCTTTTTCCACTACTATGCTCTTAGCGCTCTAAATGTCCAGTTGCATTTTCTACAGAAAGAGTGTTCAGATCTGCTCAATCAAAAGTATGGTTTAACTCTGTTAGCTGCATGCACAGATCAGAAAGAAGTTTCACCGAATGATTCTGTGTAGTTTATATTTGAAGACATTCCTTTTTCCACTATTACCCTCTTAGCGCTCCGAATCTCCACTTGCATTTTCTACAGAAAGAGTGTTTCATAGCTGCTCAATCAAAAATATGTTTTATCTCTGTTAACTGAATTTACAGATCAGAAATAAGTTTCACAGAATGCATCTGTGTAGTTTTTATTTGAAGATATTCTTTTTCCCAATGTAGGCCTCTTAGCGCTTAGCATGTCCAATTGCAGTTTCTACAGAAAGAGTGTTTCAGAACGGCTCAATCAAAAGTAAGGTTCAACTCTGTTAGTTGAATGCACAGAACAGAAAGAATTTTCACAGAATGCTACTGTGTAGTTTATATTTGAATATATTCCTTTTTCCACTATTACCCATTAGCGCTACGAATGTCCAGTTGCATTTTCTACAGACAGAGTGTTTCAAAACTGCTCAATCAAAAGTATAGTTTAACTCTGTTAGCTGAATGCTCAGATCAGAAAGAAGTTTCACAGAATGCTTCTGTGTAGTATATATTTGAATATATTCCTTTTTCCACTACTACTCTCTTAGCGCTCCAAATGTCCAGTTGCATTTTCTACAGAAAGAGTGTTCAGATCTGCTCAATCAAAAGTATGGTTTAACTCTGTTAGCTGAATGCACAGATCAGAAAGAAGTTTCACAGAATGATTCTGTGTAGTTTATATTTGAAGACATTCCTTTTTCCACTATTACCCTCTTAGCGCTGCGAATGTCCACTTGCATTTTCTACAGAAAGAGTGTTCAGAACTGCGCAATCAAAAGTATGGTTTAACTCTGTTAGCTTAATGAACATATCAGAAATAAGTTTCACACAACGCTTCTGTGTAGTTTTTATTTGAAGATATTATTTTTCCCAATATAGGCCTCTTAGCGCTCAGAATGTCCAATGGCAGTTTCTACAGAAAGAGTGTTTCAGAAAGGCTCAATCAAAAGTAAGGTTCAACTCTGTTAGTTGAATGCACAGAACAGAAAGAAGTTTCATACAATGCTTCTGTGTAGTTTATATTTGAACATATTCTTTTTTCCACTATTACCCACTTAGCGCTACGAATGTCCAGTTGCATTTTCTACAGACAGAGTGTTTCAAAACTGCTCAATCAAAAGTATGGTTTAACTCTGTTAGCTGAATGCTCAGATCAGAAAGAAGTTTCACAGAATGCTTCTGTGTAGTTTATATTTGAATATATTCCTTTTTCCACTACAACTCTCTTAGCGCTCCAAATGTCCAGTTGCATTTTCTACAGAAAGAGTGTTCAGATCTGCTCAATCAAAAGTATGGTTTAAATCTGTTAGCTGAATGCACAGATCAGAAATAAGTTTCACAGAATGATTCTGTGTAGTTTATATTTGGAGACATTCCTTTTTCCACTATTACCCTCTTAGCCCTCCGAATCTCCACTTGCATTTTCTACAGAAAGAGTGTTTCAGAACGGCTCAATCAAAACTAAGGTTCAACTCTTTTAGTTGAACAAACAGAACAGAAAGAAGTTTCACACAATTCTTCTGTGTAGTTTTTATTTGTAGACATTCTTTTTCCCAATATAGGCCTCTTAGCCCTCAGAATGTCCAATTGTAGTTTATACAGAAAGTGTGATTCAGAACGGCTCAATCAAAAGTAAGGTTCATCTCTGTTAGTTGAATGCACAGAACAGAAAGAAGTTTCATACAATGCTTCTGTGTAGTTTATATTTGAACATATTCTTTTTTCCACTATTACCCACTTAGTGCTACGAATGTCCAGTTGCATTTTCTACAGACAGAGTGTTTCAAAACTGCTCAATCAAAATTATGGTTTAACACTGTTAGCTGAATGCTCAGATCAGAAAGAAGTTTCACAGAATGCTTCTGTGTAGTTTATATTTGAATATATTCCTTTTTCCACTACTATGCTCTTAGCGCTCTAAATGTCCAGTTGCATTTTCTACAGAAAGAGTGTTCAGATCTGCTCAATCAAAAGTATGGTTTAACTCTGTTAGCTGCATGCACAGATCAGAAAGAAGTTTCACCGAATGATTCTGTGTAGTTTATATTTGAAGACATTCCTTTTTCCACTATTACCCTCTTAGCGCTCCGAATCTCCACTTGCATTTTCTACAGAAAGAGTGTTTCATAGCTGCTCAATCAAAAATATGTTTTATCTCTGTTAACTGAATTTACAGATCAGAAATAAGTTTCACAGAATGCATCTGTGTAGTTTTTATTTGAAGATATTCTTTTTCCCAATGTAGGCCTCTTAGCGCTTAGCATGTCCAATTGCAGTTTCTACAGAAAGAGTGTTTCAGAACGGCTCAATCAAAAGTAAGGTTCAACTCTGTTAGTTGAATGCACAGAACAGAAAGAATTTTCACAGAATGCTACTGTGTAGTTTATATTTGAATATATTCCTTTTTCCACTATTACCCATTAGCGCTACGAATGTCCAGTTGCATTTTCTACAGACAGAGTGTTTCAAAACTGCTCAATCAAAAGTATGGTTTAACTCTGTTAGCTGAATGCTCAGATCAGAAAGAAGTTTCACAGAATGCTTCTGTGTAGTTTATATTTGAATATATTCCTTTTTCCACTACAACTCTCTTAGCGCTCCAAATGTCCAGTTGCATTTTCTACAGAAAGAGTGTTCAGATCTGCTCAATCAAAAGTATGGTTTAAATCTGTTAGCTGAATGCACAGATCAGAAAGAAGTTTCACAGAATGATTCTGTGTAGTTTATATTTGGAGACATTCCTTTTTCCACTATTACCCTCTTAGCCCTCCGAATCTCCACTTGCATTTTCTACAGAAAGAGTGTTTCAGAACGGCTCAATCAAAACTAAGGTTCAACTCTTTTAGTTGAACAAACAGAACAGAAAGAAGTTTCACACAATTCTTCTGTGTAGTTTTTATTTGTAGACATTCTTTTTCCCAATATAGGCCTCTTAGCCCTCAGAATGTCCAATTGTAGTTTATACAGAAAGTGTGATTCAGAACGGCTCAATCAAAAGTAAGGTTCATCTCTGTTAGTTGAATGCACAGAACAGAAAGAAGTTTCATACAATGCTTCTGTGTAGTTTATATTTGAACATATTCTTTTTTCCACTATTACCCACTTAGTGCTACGAATGTCCAGTTGCATTTTCTACAGACAGAGTGTTTCAAAACTGCTCAATCAAAATTATGGTTTAACACTGTTAGCTGAATGCTCAGATCAGAAAGAAGTTTCACAGAATGCTTCTGTGTAGTTTATATTTGAATATATTCCTTTTTCCACTACTATGCTCTTAGCGCTCTAAATGTCCAGTTGCATTTTCTACAGAAAGAGTGTTCAGATCTGCTCAATCAAAAGTATGGTTTAACTCTGTTAGCTGCATGCACAGATCAGAAAGAAGTTTCACCGAATGATTCTGTGTAGTTTATATTTGAAGACATTCCTTTTTCCACTATTACCCTCTTAGCGCTCCGAATCTCCACTTGCATTTTCTACAGAAAGAGTGTTTCATAGCTGCTCAATCAAAAATATGTTTTATCTCTGTTAACTGAATTTACAGATCAGAAATAAGTTTCACAGAATGCATCTGTGTAGTTTTTATTTGAAGATATTCTTTTTCCCAATGTAGGCCTCTTAGCGCTTAGCATGTCCAATTGCAGTTTCTACAGAAAGAGTGTTTCAGAACGGCTCAATCAAAAGTAAGGTTCAACTCTGTTAGTTGAATGCACAGAACAGAAAGAATTTTCACAGAATGCTACTGTGTAGTTTATATTTGAATATATTCCTTTTTCCACTATTACCCATTAGCGCTACGAATGTCCAGTTGCATTTTCTACAGACAGAGTGTTTCAAAACTGCTCAATCAAAAGTATGGTTTAACTCTGTTAGCTGAATGCTCAGATCAGAAAGAAGTTTCACAGAATGCTTCTGTGTAGTTTATATTTGAATATATTCCTTTTTCCACTACAACTCTCTTAGCGCTCCAAATGTCCAGTTGCATTTTCTACAGAAAGAGTGTTCAGATCTGCTCAATCAAAAGTATGGTTTAAATCTGTTAGCTGAATGCACAGATCAGAAAGAAGTTTCACAGAATGATTCTGTGTAGTTTATATTTGGAGACATTCCTTTTTCCACTATTACCCTCTTAGCCCTCCGAATCTCCACTTGCATTTTCTACAGAAAGAGTGTTTCAGAACGGCTCAATCAAAACTAAGGTTCAACTCTTTTAGTTGAACAAACAGAACAGAAAGAAGTTTCACACAATTCTTCTGTGTAGTTTTTATTTGTAGACATTCTTTTTCCCAATATAGGCCTCTTAGCCCTCAGAATGTCCAATTGTAGTTTATACAGAAAGTGTGATTCAGAACGGCTCAATCAAAAGTAAGGTTCATCTCTGTTAGTTGAATGCACAGAACAGAAAGAAGTTTCATACAATGCTTCTGTGTAGTTTATATTTGAACATATTCTTTTTTCCACTATTACCCACTTAGTGCTACGAATGTCCAGTTGCATTTTCTACAGACAGAGTGTTTCAAAACTGCTCAATCAAAATTATGGTTTAACACTGTTAGCTGAATGCTCAGATCAGAAAGAAGTTTCACAGAATGCTTCTGTGTAGTTTATATTTGAATATATTCCTTTTTCCACTACTATGCTCTTAGCGCTCTAAATGTCCAGTTGCATTTTCTACAGAAAGAGTGTTCAGATCTGCTCAATCAAAAGTATGGTTTAACTCTGTTAGCTGCATGCACAGATCAGAAAGAAGTTTCACCGAATGATTCTGTGTAGTTTATATTTGAAGACATTCCTTTTTCCACTATTACCCTCTTAGCGCTCCGAATCTCTACTTGCATTTTCTACAGAAAGAGTGTTTCATAGCTGCTCAATCAAAAATATGTTTTATCTCTGTTAACTGAATTTACAGATCAGAAATAAGTTTCACAGAATGCATCTGTGTAGTTTTTATTTGAAGATATTCTTTTTCCCAATGTAGGCCTCTTAGCGCTTAGCATGTCCAATTGCAGTTTCTACAGAAAGAGTGTTTCAGAACGGCTCAATCAAAAGTAAGGTTCAACTCTGTTAGTTGAATGCACAGAACAGAAAGAATTTTCACAGAATGCTACTGTGTAGTTTATATTTGAATATATTCCTTTTTCCACTATTACCCATTAGCGCTACGAATGTCCAGTTGCATTTTCTACAGACAGAGTGTTTCAAAACTGCTCAATCAAAAGTATAGTTTAACTCTGTTAGCTGAATGCTCAGATCAGAAAGAAGTTTCACAGAATGCTTCTGTGTAGTATATATTTGAATATATTCCTTTTTCCCCTACTACTCTCTTAGCGCTCCAAATGTCCAGTTGCATTTTCTACAGAAAGAGTGTTCAGATCTGCTCAATCAAAAGTATGGTTTAACTCTGTTAGCTGAATGCACAGATCAGAAAGAATTTTCACAGAATGATTCTGTGTAGTTTATATTTGAAGACATTCCTTTTTCCACTATTACCCTCTTAGCGCTGCGAATGTCCACTTGCATTTTCTACAGAAAGAGTGTTCAGAACTGCGCAATCAAAAGTATGGTTTAACTCTGTTAGCTTAATGAACATATCAGAAATAAGTTTCACACAATGCTTCTGTGTAGTTTTTATTTGAAGATATTATTTTTCCCAATATAGGCCTCTTAGCGCTCAGAATGTCCAATGGCAGTTTCTACAGAAAGAGTGTTTCAGAAAGGCTCAATCAAAAGTAAGGTTCAACTCTGTTAGTTGAATGCACAGAACAGAAAGAAGTTTCATACAATGCTTCTGTGTAGTTTATATTTGAACATATTCTTTTTTCCACTATTACCCACTTAGCGCTACGAATGTCCAGTTGCATTTTCTGCAGACAGAGTGTTTCAAAACTGCTCAATCAAAAGTATGGTTTAACTCTGTTAGCTGAATGCTCAGATCAGAAAGAAGTTTCACAGAATGCTTCTGTGTAGTTTATATTTGAATATATTCCTTTTTCCACTACAACTCTCTTAGCGCTCCAAATGTCCAGTTGCATTTTCTACAGAAAGAGTGTTCAGATCTGCTCAATCAAAAGTATGGTTTAAATCTGTTAGCTGAATGCACAGATCAGAAAGAAGTTTCACAGAATGATTCTGTGTAGTTTATATTTGGAGACATTCCTTTTTCCACTATTACCCTCTTAGCCCTCCGAATCTCCACTTGCATTTTCTACAGAAAGTGTGTTTCAGAACGGCTCAATCAAAACTAAGGTTCAACTCTTTTAGTTGAACAAACAGAACAGAAAGAAGTTTCACACAATTCTTCTGTGTAGTTTTTATTTGTAGACATTCTTTTTCCCAATATAGGCCTCTTAGCCCTCAGAATGTCCAATTGTAGTTTATACAGAAAGTGTGATTCAGAACGGCTCAATCAAAAGTAAGGTTCATCTCTGTTAGTTGAATGCACAGAACAGAAAGAAGTTTCATACAATGCTTCTGTGTAGTTTATATTTGAACATATTCTTTTTTCCACTATTACCCACTTAGTGCTACGAATGTCCAGTTGCATTTTCTACAGACAGAGTGTTTCAAAACTGCTCAATCAAAATTATGGTTTAACACTGTTAGCTGAATGCTCAGATCAGAAAGAAGTTTCACAGAATGCTTCTGTGTAGTTTATATTTGAATATATTCCTTTTTCCACTACTATGCTCTTAGCGCTCTAAATGTCCAGTTGCATTTTCTACAGAAAGAGTGTTCAGATCTGCTCAATCAAAAGTATGGTTTAACTCTGTTAGCTGCATGCACAGATCAGAAAGAAGTTTCACCGAATGATTCTGTGTAGTTTATATTTGAAGACATTCCTTTTTCCACTATTACCCTCTTAGCGCTCCGAATCTCCACTTGCATTTTCTACAGAAAGAGTGTTTCATAGCTGCTCAATCAAAAATATGTTTTATCTCTGTTAACTGAATTTACAGATCAGAAATAAGTTTCACAGAATGCATCTGTGTAGTTTTTATTTGAAGATATTCTTTTTCCCAATGTAGGCCTCTTAGCGCTTAGCATGTCCAATTGCAGTTTCTACAGAAAGAGTGTTTCAGAACGGCTCAATCAAAAGTAAGGTTCAACTCTGTTAGTTGAATGCACAGAACAGAAAGAATTTTCACAGAATGCTACTGTGTAGTTTATATTTGAATATATTCCTTTTTCCACTATTACCCATTAGCGCTACGAATGTCCAGTTGCATTTTCTACAGACAGAGTGTTTCAAAACTGCTCAATCAAAAGTATAGTTTAACTCTGTTAGCTGAATGCTCAGATCAGAAAGAAGTTTCACAGAATGCTTCTGTGTAGTATACATTTGAATATATTCCTTTTTCCACTACTACTCTCTTAGCGCTCCAAATGTCCAGTTGCATTTTCTACAGAAAGAGTGTTCAGATCTGCTCAATCAAAAGTATGGTTTAACTCTGTTAGCTGAATGCACAGATCAGAAAGAAGTTTCACAGAATGATTCTGTGTAGTTTATATTTGGAGACATTCCTTTTTCCACTATTACCCTCTTAGCGCTCCGAATCTCCACTTGCATTTTCTACAGAAAGAGTGTTTCAGAACGGCTCAATCAAAACTAAGGTTCAACTCTTTTAGTTGAACAAACAGAACAGAAAGAAGTTTCACACAATTCTTCTGTGTAGTTTTTATTTGTAGACATTCTTTTTCCCAATATAGGCCTCTTAGCGCTCAGAATGTCCAATTGCAGTTTCTACAGAAAGAGTGTTTCAGAACGGCTCAATCAAAAGTAAGGTTCAACTCTGTTAGTTGAATGCACAGAACAGAAAGAAGTTTCATACAATGCTTCTGTGTAGTTTATATTTGAACATATTCTTTTTTCCACTATTACCCACTTAGCGCTACGAATGTCCAGTTGCATTTTCTACAGACAGAGTGTTTCAAAACTGCTCAATCAAAAGTATGGTTTAACTCTGTTAGCTGAATGCTCAGATCAGAAAGAAGTTTCACAGAATGCTTCTGTGTAGTTTATATTTGAATATATTCCTTTTTCCACTACTACGCTCTAAGCGCTCCAATTGTCCAGTTGCATTTTCTACAGAAAGAGTGTTCAGATCTGCTCAATCAAAAGTATGGTTTAACTCTGTTAGCTGAATGCACAGATCAGAAAGAAGTTTCACCGAATGATTCAGTGTAGTTTATATTTGAAGACATTCCTTTTTCCACTATTACCCCCTTAGCGCTCCGAATCTCCACTTGCATTTTCTACAAAAACAGTGTTTCATAACTGCTCAATCAAAAATATGTTTTATCTCTGTTAACTGAATTTACAGATCAGAAATAAGTTTCACAGAATGCATCTGTGTAGTTTTTATTTGAAGATATTCTTTTTCCCAATATAGGCCTCTTAGCGCTTAGCATGTCCAATTGCAGTTTCTACAGAAAGAGTGTTTCAGAACGGCTCAATCAAAAGTAAGGTTCAACTCTGTTAGTTGAATGCACAGAACAGAAAGAATTTTCACAGAATGCTACTGTGTAGTTTATATTTGAATATATTTCTTTTTCCACTATTACCCTCTTAGCGCTCCGAATGTCCACTTGCATTTTCTACAGAAAGAGTGTTCAGAACTGCGCAATCAAAAGTATGGTTTATCTCTGTTAGCTTAATGAACATATCAGAAATAAGTTTCACACAATGCTTCTGTGTAGTTTTTATTTGAAGATATTATTTTTCCCAATATAGGCCTCTTAGCGCTCAGAATGTCCAATTGCAGTTTCTACAGAAAGAGTGTTTCTGAAAGGCTCAATCTAAAGTAAGGTTCAACTCTGTTAGTTGAATGAACAGAACAGAAAGAAGTTTCATACAATGCTTCTGTGTAGTTTATATTTGAACATATTCTTTTTTCCACTATTACCCACTTAGCGCTACGAATGTCCAGTTGCATTTCCTACATACAGAGTGTTTCAAAACTGCTCAATCAAAAGTATGGTTTAACTCTGTTAGCTGAATGCTCAGATCAGAAAGTAGTTTCACAGAATGCTTCTGTGTCGTTTATATTTGAATATATTCCTTTTTCCACTACTACTCTCTTAGCGCTCCAAATGTCCAGTTGCATTTTCTACAGAAAGAGTGTTCAGATCTGCTCAATCAAAAGTATGGTTTAACTCTGTTAGCTGAATGCACAGATCAGAAAAAGTTTCACAGAATGATTCTGTGTAGTTTATATTTGGAGACATTCCTTTTTCCACTATTACCCTCTTAGCGCTCCGAATCTCCACTTGCATTTTCTACAGAAAGAGTGTTTCAGAACGGCTAAATCAAAACTAAGGTTCAACTCTTTTAGTTGAACAAACAGAACAGAAAGAAGTTTCACACAATTCTTCTGTGTAGTTTTTATTTGTAGACATTCTTTTTCCCAATATAGGCCTCTTAGCGCTCAGAATGTCCAATTGCAGTTTCTACAGAAAGAGTGTTTCAGAACGGCTCAATCAAAAGTAAGGTTCAACTCTGTTAGTTGAATGCACAGAACAGAAAGAAGTTTCATACAATGCTTCTGTGTAGTTTATATTTGAACATATTCTTTTTTCCACTATTACCCACTTAGCGCTACGAATGTCCAGTTGCATTTTCTACAGACAGAGTGTTTCAAAACTGCTCAATCAAAAGTATGGTTTAACTCTGTTAGCTGAATGCTCAGATCAGAAAGAAGTTTCACAGAATGCTTCTGTGTAGTTTATATTTGAATATATTCCTTTTTCCACTACTACGCTCTAAGCGCTCCAATTGTCCAGTTGCATTTTCTACAGAAAGAGTGTTCAGATCTGCTCAATCAAAAGTATGGTTTAACTCTGTTAGCTGAATACACAGATCAGAAAGAAGTTTCACCGAATGATTCAGTGTAGTTTATATTTGAAGACATTCCTTTTTCCACTATTACCCCCTTAGCGCTCCGAATCTCCACTTGCATTTTCTACAAAAAGAGTGTTTCATAACTGCTCAATCAAAAATATGTTTTATCTCTGTTAACTGAATTTACAGATCAGAAATAAGTTTCACAGAATGCATCTGTGTAGTTTTTATTTGAAGATATTCTTTTTCCCAATATAGGCCTCTTAGCGCTTAGCATGTCCAATTGCAGTTTCTACAGAAAGAGTGTTTCAGAACGGCTCAATCAAAAGTAAGGTTCAACTCTGTTAGTTGAATGCACAGAACAGAAAGAATTTTCACAGAATGCTACTGTGTAGTTTATATTTGAATATATTTCTTTTTCCACTATTACCCTCTTAGCGCTCCGAATGTCCACTTGCATTTTCTACAGAAAGAGTTTTCAGAACTGCGCAATCAAAAGTATGGTTTATCTCTGTTAGCTTAATGAACATATCAGAAATAAGTTTCATACAATGCTTCTGTGTAGTTTTTATTTGAAGATATTATTTTTCCCAATATAGGCCTCTTAGCGCTCAGAATGTCCAATTGCAGTTTCTACAGAAAGAGTGTTTCTGAAAGGCTCAATCTAAAGTAAGGTTCAACTCTGTTAGTTGAATGAACAGAACAGAAAGAAGTTTCATACAATGCTTCTGTGTAGTTTATATTTGAACATATTCTTTTTTCCACTATTACCCACTTAGCGCTACGAATGTCCAGTTGCATTTCCTACATACAGAGTGTTTCAAAACTGCTCAATCAAAAGTATGGTTTAACTCTGTTAGCTGAATGCTCAGATCAGAAAGTAGTTTCACAGAATGCTTCTGTGTCGTTTATATTTGAATATATTCCTTTTTCCACTACTACTCTCTTAGCGCTCCAAATGTCCAGTTGCATTTTCTACAGAAAGAGTGTTCAGATCTGCTCAATCAAAAGTATGGTTTAAATCTGTTAGCTGAATGCACAGATCAGAAAGAAGTTTCACAGAATGATTCTGTGTAGTTTATATTTGGAGACATTCCTTTTTCCACTATTACCCTCTTAGCGCTCCGAATCTCCACTTGCATTTTCTACAGAAAGGGTGTTTCAGAACGGCTCAATCAAAACTAAGGTTCAAATCTTTTAGTTGAACAAACAGAACAGAAAGAAGTTTCACACAATTCTTCTGTGTAGTTTTTATTTGTAGACATTCTTTTTCCCAATATAGGCCTCTTAGCGCTCAGAATGTCCAATTGCAGTTTCTACAGAAAGAGTGTTTCAGAACGGCTCAATCAAAAGTAAGGTTCAACTCTGTTAGTTGAATGCACAGAACAGAAAGTAGTTTCATACAATGCTTCTGTGTAGTTTATATTTGAACATATTCTTTTTTCCACTATTACCCACTTAGCGCTACGAATGTCCAGTTGCATTTTCTACAGACAGAGTGTTTCAAAACTGCTCAATCAAAAGTATGGTTTAACTCTGTTAGCTGAATGCTCAGATCAGAAAGAAGTTTCACAGAATGCTTCTGTGTAGTTTATATTTGAATATATTCCTTTTTCCACTACTACGCTCTTAGCGCTCCAAGTGTCCAGTTGCATTTTCTACAGAAAGAGTGTTCAGATCTGCTCAATCAAAAGTATGGTTTAACTCTGTTAGCTGAATGCACAGATCAGAAAGAAGTTTCACCGAATGATTCTGTGTAGTTTATATTTGAAGACATTCCTTTTTCCACTATTACCCCCTTAGCGCTCCGAATCTCCACTTGCATTTTCTACAAAAACAGTGTTTCATAACTGCTCAATCAAAAATATGTTTTATCTCTGTTAACTAAATTTACAGATCAGAAATAAGTTTCACAGAATGCATCTGTGTAGTTTTTATTTGAAGATATTATTTTTCCCAATATAGGCCTCTTAGCGCTTAGCATGACAAATTGCAGTTTCTACAGAAAGAGTGTTTCAGAACGGCTCAATCAAAAGTAAGGTTCAACTCTGTTAGTTGAATGCACAGAACAGAAAGTATTTTCACAGAATGCTACTGTGTAGTTTATATTTGAATATATTTCTTTTTCCACTATTACCCTCTTAGCGCACCGAATGTCCACTTGCATTTTCTACAGAAAAAGTGTTCAGAACTGCGCAATCAAAAGTATGGTTTATCTCTGTTACCTTAATGAACATATCAGAAATAAGTTTCACACAATGCTTCTGCGTAGTTTTTATTTGAAGATATTATTTTTCCCAATATAGGCCTCTTAGCGCTCAGAATGTCCAATTGCAGTTTCTACAGAAAGAGTGTTTCAGAAAGGCTCAATCAAAAGTAAGGTTCAACTCTGTTAGTTGAATGCACAGAACAGAAAGAAGTTTCATACAATGCTTCTGCGTAGTTTATATTTGAACATATTCTTTTTTCCACTATTACCCACTTAGCGCTACGAATGTCCAGTTGCATTTTCTACAGACAGAGTGTTTCAAGACTGCTCAATCAAAAGTATGGTTTAACTCTGTTAGCTGAATGCTCAGATCAGAAAGAAGTTTCACAGAATGCTTTTGTGTAGTTTATATTTGAATATATTCCTTTTTCCACTACAACTCTCTTAGCGCTCCAAATGTCCAGTTGCATTTTCTACAGAAAGAGTGTTCAGATCTGCTCAATCAAAAGTATGGTTTAACTCTGTTAGCTGAATGCACAGATCAGAAAGAAGTTTCACAGAATGATTCTGTGTAGTTTATATTTGGAGACATTACTTTTTCCACTATTACCCTCTTAGCGCTCCGAATCTCCACTTGCATTTTCTACAGAAAGAGTGTTTCAGAACGGCTCAATCAAAACTAAGGTTCAACTCTTTTAGTTGAACAAACAGAACAGAAAGAAGTTTCACACAATTCTTCTGTGTAGTTTTAATTTGTAGACATTCTTTTTCCCAATATAGGCCTCTTAGCGCTCAGAATGTCCAATTGCAGTTTCTACAGAAAGAGTGTTTCAGAACGGCTCAATCAAAAGTAAGGTTCAACTCTGTTAGTTGAATGCACAGAACAGAAAGAAGTTTCATACAATGCTTCTGTGTAGTTTATATTTGAACATATTCTTTTTTCCACTATTACCCACTTAGCGCTACGAATGTGCAGTTGCATTTTCTACAGACAGAGTGTTTCAAAACTGCTCAATCAAAAGAATGGTTTAACTCTGTTAGCTGAATGCTCAGATCAGAAAGAAGTTTCACAGAATGCTTCTGTGTAGTTTATATTTGAATATATTCCATTTTCCACTACCACGCTCTTAGCCCTCCAAGTGTCCAGTTGCATTTTCTACAGAAAGAGTGTTCAGATCTGCTCAATCAAAAGTATGGTTTAACTCTGTTAGCTGAATGCACAGATCAGAAAGAAGTTTCACCGAATGATTCTGTGTAGTTTATATTTGAAGACATTCCTTTTTCCACTATTACCCCCTTAGCGCTCCGAATCTCCACTTGCATTTTCTACAAAAACAGTGTTTCATAACTGCTCAATCAAAAATATGTTTTATCTCTGTTAACTGAATTTACAGATCAGAAATAAGTTTCACAGAATGCATCTGTGTAGTTTTTATTTGAAGGTATTATTTTTCCCAATATAGGCCTCTTAGCGCTTAGCATGTCCAATTGCAGTTTCTACAGAAAGAGTGTTTCAGAACGGCTCAATCAAAAGTAAGGTTCAACTCTGTTAGTTGAATGCACAGAACAGAAAGAATTTTCACAGAATGCTACTGTGTAGTTTATATTTGATTATATTCCTTTTTCCACTATTACCCTCTTAGCGCTCCGAATGTCCACTTGCATTTTCTACGGAAAGAGTGTTCAGAACTGCGCAATCAAAGTATGGTTTAACTCTGTTAGCTTAATGAATATATCAGAAATAAGTTTCACACAATGCTTCTGTGTAGTTTTTATTTGAAGATATTTTTTTTCCCAATATAGGCCTCTTAGCGCTCAGAATGTCCAATTGCAGTTTCTACAGAAAGAGTGTTTCAGAAAGGCTCAATCAAAAGTAAGGTTCAACTCTGTTAGTTGAATGCACAGAACAGAAAGAAGTTTCATACAATGCTTCTGTGTAGTTTATATTTGAACATATTCTTTTTTCCACTATTACCCACTTAGCGCTACGAATGTCCAGTTGCATTTTCTACAGACAGAGTGTTTCAAAACTGCTCAATCAAAAGTATGGTTTAACTCTGTTAGCTGAATGCTCAGATCAGAAAGAAGTTTCACAGAATGCTTCTGTGTAGTTTATATTTGAATATATTCCTTTTTCCACTACTACTCTCTTAGCGCTCCAAATGTCCAGTTGCATTTTCTACAGAAAGAGTGTTCAGATCTGCTCAATCAAAAGTATGGTTTAACTCTGTTAGCTGAATGCACAGATCAGAAAGAAGTTTCACAGAATGATTCTGTGTAGTTTATATTTGGAGACATTCCTTTTTCCACTATTACCCTCTTAGCGCTCCGAATCTCCACTTGCATTTTCTACAGAAAGAGTGTTTCAGAACGGCTCAATCAAAACTAAGGTTCAACTCTTTTAGTTGAACAAACAGAACAGAAAGAAGTTTCACACAATTCTTCTGTGTAGTTTTTATTTGTAGACATTCTTTTTCCCAATATAGGCCTCTTAGCGCTCAGAATGTCCAATTGCAGTTTCTACAGAAAGAGTGTTTCAGAACGGCTCAATCAAAAGTAAGGTTCAACTCTGTTAGTTGAATGCACAGAACAGAAAGAAGTTTCATACAATGCTTCTGTGTAGTTTATATTTGAACATATTCTTTTTTCCACTATTACCCACTTAGCGCTACGAATGTCCAGTTGCATTTTCTACAGACAGAGTGTTTCAAAACTGCTCAATCAAAAGTATGGTTTAACTCTGTTAGCTGAATGCTCAGATCAGAAAGAAGTTTCACAGAATTCTTCTGGGTAGTTTATATTTGAATATATTCCTTTTTCCACTACTACTCTCTTAGCACTCCAAATGTCCAGTTGCATTTTCTACAGAAAGAGTGTTCAGATCTGCTCAATCAAAAGTATGGTTTAACTCTGTTAGCTGAATGCACAGATCAGAAAGAAGTTTCACAGAATGATTCTGTGTAGTTTATATTTGGAGACATTCCTTTTTCCACTATTACCCTCTTAGCGCTCGGAATCTCCACTTGCATTTTCCACAGAAAGGGTGTTTCAGAACGGCTCAATCAAAACTAAGGTTCAACTCTTTTAGTTGAACAAACAGAACAGAAAGGAATTTCACACAATTCTTCTGTGTAGTTTTTATTTGTAGACATTCTTTTTCCCAATATAGGCCTCTTAGCACTCAGAATGTCCAATTGCAGTTTCTACAGAAAGAGTGTTTCAGAACGGCTCAATCAAAAGTAAGGTTCAACTCTGTTAGTTGAATGCACAGAACAGAAAGAAGTTTCATACAATGCTTCTCTGTAGTTTATATTTGAACATATTCTTTTTTCCACTATTACCCACTTAGCGCTACGAATGTCCAGTTGCATTTTCTACAGACAGAGTGTTTCAAAACTGCTCAATCAAAAGAATGGTTTAACTCTGTTAGCTGAATGCTCAGATCAGAAAGAAGTTTCACAGAATGCTTCTGTGTAGTTTATATTTGAATATATTCCTTTTTCCACTACTACGCTCTTAGCGCTCCGAATGTCCAGTTGCATTTTCTACAGAAAGAGTGTTCAGATCTGCTCAATCAAAAGTATGGTTTAACTCTGTTAGCTGAATGCACAGATCAGAAAGAAGTTTCACCGAATGATTCTGTGTAGTTTATATTTGAAGACATTCCTTTTTCCACTATTACCCCCTTAGCGCTCCGAATCTCCACTTGCATTTTCTACAAAAACAGTGTTTCATAACTGCTCAATCAAAAATATGTTTTATCTCTGTTAACTGAATTTACAGATCAGAAATAAGTTTCACAGAATGCATCTGTGTAGTTTTTATTTGAAGGTATTATTTTTCCCAATATAGGCCTCTTAGCGCTTAGCATGTCCAATTGCAGTTTCTACAGAAAGAGTGTTTCAGAACGGCTCAATCAAAAGTAAGGTTCAACTCTGTTAGTTGAATGCACAGAACAGAAAGAATTTTCACAGAATGCTACTGTGTAGTTTATATTTGAATATATTTCTTTTTCCACTATTACCCTCTTAGCGCTCCGAATATCCACTTGCATTTTCTACAGAAAGAGTGTTCAGAACTGCGCAATCAAAAGTATGGTTTATCTCTGTTAGCTTAATGAACATATCAGAAATATGTTTCACACAATGCTTCTGCGTAGTTTTTATTTGAAGATATTATTTTTCCCAATAGAGGCCTCTTAGAGCTCAGAATGTCCAATTGCAGTTTCTACAGAAAGAGTGTTTCAGAATGGCTCAATCAAAAGTAAGGTTCAACTCTGTTAGTTGAATGCACAGAACAGAAAGAAGTTTCATACAATGCTTCTGTGTAGTTTATATATGAACATATTCTTTTTTCCACTATTACCCACTTAGCGCTACGAATGTCCAGTTGCATTTTCTACAGACAGAGTGTTTCAAAACTGCTCAATCAAAAGTATGGTTTAACTCTGTTAGCTGAATGCTCAGATCAGAAAGAAGTTTCACAGAATGCTTCTGTGTAGTTTATATTTGAATATATTCCTTTTTCCACTACTACTCTCTTAGCGCTCCAAATGTCCAGTTGCATTTTCTACAGAAAGAGTGTTCAGATCTGCTCAATCAAAACTATGGTTTAACTCTGTTAGCTGAATGCACAGATCAGAAAGAAGTTTCACAGAATGATTCTGTGTAGTTTATATTTGGAGACATTCCTTTTTCCACTATTACCCTCTTAGCGCTCCGAATCTCCACTTGGATTTTCTACAGAAAGAGTGTTTCAGAACGGCTCAATCAAAACTAAGGTTCAACTCTTTTAGTTGAACAAACAGAACAGAAAGAAGTTTCACACAATTCTTCTGTGTAGTTTTTATTTGTAGACATTCTTTTTCCCAATATAGGCCTCTTAGCGCTCAGAATGTCCAATTGCAGTTTCTACAGAAAGAGTGTTTCAGAACGGCTCAATCAAAAGTAAGGTTCAACTCTGTTAGTTGAATGCACAGAACAGAAAGAAGTTTCATACAATGCTTCTGTGTAGTTTATATTTGAACATATTCTTTTTTCCACTATTACCCACTTAGCGCTACGAATGTCCAGTTGCATTTTCTACAGACAGAGTGTTTCAAAACTGCTCAATCAAAAGAATGGTTTAACTCTGTTAGCTGAATGCTCAGATCAGAAAGAAGTTTCAAAGAATGCTTCTGTGTAGTTTATATTTGAATATATTCCTTTTTCCACTACCACGCTCTTAGCGCTCCAAGTGTCCAGTTGCATTATCTACAGAAAGAGTGTTCAGATCTGCTCAATCAAAAGTATGGTTTAACTCTGTTAGCTGAATGCACAGATCAGAAAGAAGTTTCACCGAATGATTCTGTGTAGTTTATATTTGAAGACATTCCTTTTTCCACTATTACCCCCTTAGCGCTCCGAATCTCCACTTGCATTTTCTACAAAAACAGTGTTTCATAACTGCTCAATCAAAAATATGTTTTATCTCTGTTAACTGAATTTACAGATCAGAAATAAGTTTCACAGAATGCATCTGTGTAGTTTTTATTTGAAGATATAATTTTTCCCAATATAGGCCTCTTAGCGCTTAGCATGACAAATTGCAGTTTCTACAGAAAGAGTGTTTCAGAACGGCTCAATCAAAAGTAAGGTTCAACTCTGTTAGTTGAATGCACAGAACAGAAAGTATTTTCACAGAATGCTACTGTGTAGTTTATATTTGAATATATTTCTTTTTCCACTATTACCCTCTTAGCGCTCCGAATGTCCACTTGCATTTTCTACAGAAAGAGTGTTCAGAACTGAGCAATCAAAAGTATGGTTTATCTCTGTTAGCTTAATGAACATATCAGAAATAAGTTACACAAAATGCTTCTGTGTAGTTTTTATTTGAAGATATTATTTTTCCCAATATAGGCCTCTTAGCGCTCGGAATGTCCAATTGCACTTTCTACAGAAAGAGTGTTTCAGAAAGGCTCAATCAAAAGTAAGGTTCAACTCTGTTAGTTGAATGCACAGAACAGAAAGAAGTTTCATACAATGCTTCTGTGTAGTTTATATTTCAACATATTCTTTTTTCCACTATTACCCACTTAGCGCTACGAATGTCCAGTTGCATTTTCTACATACAGAGTGTTTCAAAACTGCTCAATCAAAAGTATGGTTTAACTCTGTTAGCTGAATGCTCAGATCAGAAAGAAGTTTCACAGAATGCTTCTGTGTAGTTTATATTTGAATATATTCCTTTTTCCACTACTACTCTCTTAGCGCTCCAAATGTCCAGTTGCATTTTCTACAGAAAGAGTGTTCAGATCTGCTCAATCAAAAGTATGGTTTAACTCTGTTAGCTGAATGCACAGATCAGAAAGAAGTTTCACAGAATGATTCTGTGTAGTTTATATTTGGAGACATTCCTTTTTCCACTATTACCCTCTTAGCGCTCCGAATCTCCACTTGCATTTTCTACAGAAAGAGTGTTTCAGAACGGCTCAATCAAAACTAAGGTTCAACTCTTTTAGTTGAACAAACAGAACAGAAAGTAGTTTCACACAATTCTTCTGTGTAGTTTTTATTTGTAGACATTCTTTTTCCCAATATAGGCCTCTTAGCGCTCAGAATGTCCAATTGCAGTTTCTACAGAAAGAGTGTTTCAGAACGGCTCAATCAAAAGTAAGGTTCAACTCTGTCAGTTGAATGCACAGAACAGAAAGAAGTTTCATACAATGCTTCTGTGTAGTTTATATTTGAACATATTCTTTTTTCCACTATTACCCACTTAGCGCTACGAATGTCCAGTTGCATTTTCTACAGACAGAGTGTTTCAAAACTGCTCAATCAAAAGAATGGTTTAACTCTGTTAGCTGAATGCTCAGATCAGAAAGAAGTTTCACAGAATGCTTCTGTGTAGTTTGTATTTGAATATATTCCTTTTTCCACTACCACGCTCTTAGCGCTCCAAGTGTCCAGTTGCATTTTCTACAGAAAGAGTGTTCAGATCTGCTCAATCAAAAGTATGGTTTAACTCTGTTAGCTGAATGCACAGATCAGAAAGAAGTTTCACCGAATGATTCTGTGTAGTTTATATTTGAAGACATTCCTTTTTCCACTATTACCCCCTTAGCGCTCCGAATCTCCACTTGCATTTTCTACAAAAACAGTGTTTCATAACTGCTCAATCAAAAATATGTTTTATCTCTGTTAACTGAATTTACAGATCAGAAATAAGTTTCACAGAATGCATCTGTGTAGTTTTTATTTGAAGATATAATTTTTCCCAATATAGGCCTCTTAGCGCTTAGCATGACAAATTGCAGTTTCTACAGAAAGAGTGTTTCAGAACGGCTCAATCAAAAGTAAGGTTCAACTCTGTTAGTTGAATGCACAGAACAGAAAGTATTTTCACAGAATGCTACTGTGTAGTTTATATTTGAATATATTTCTTTTTCCACTATTACCCTCTTAGCGCTCCGAATGTCCACTTGCATTTTCTACAGAAAGAGTCTTCAGAACTGAGCAATCAAAAGTATGGTTTATCTCTGTTAGCTTAATGAACATATCAGAAATAAGTTTCACAAAATGCTTCTGTGTAGTTTTTATTTGAAGATATTATTTTTCCCAATATAGGCCTCTTAGCGCTCGGAATGTCCAATTGCACTTTCTACAGAAAGAGTGTTTCAGAAAGGCTCAATCAAAAGTAAGGTTCAACTCTGTTAGTTGAATGCACAGAACAGAAAAAAGTTTCATACAATGCTTCTGTGTAGTTTATATTTGAACATATTCTTTTTTCCACTATTACCCACTTAGCGCTACGAATGTCCAGTTGCATTTTCTACAGACAGAGTGTTTCAAAACTGCTCAATCAAAAGTATGGTTTTACTCTGTTAGCTGAATGCTCAGATCAGAAAGAAGTTTCACAGAATTCTTCTGGGTAGTTTATATTTGAATATATTCCTATTTCCACTACTACTCTCTTAGCACTCCAAATGTCCAGTTGCATTTTCTACAGAAAGAGTGTTCAGATCTGCTCAATCAAAAGTATGGTTTAACTCTGTTAGCTGAATGCACAGATCAGAAAGAAGTTTCACAGAATGATTCTGTGTAGTTTATATTTGGAGACATTCCTTTTTCCACTATTACCCTCTTAGCGCTCCGAATCTCCACTTGCATTTTCTACAGAAAGGGTGTTTCAGAACGGCTCAATCAAAACTAAGGTTCAACTCTTTTAGTTGAACAAACAGAACAGAAAGGAGTTTCACACAATTCTTCTGTGTAGTTTTTATTTGTAGACATTCTTTTTCCCAATATAGGCCTCTTAGCGCTCAGAATGTCCAATTGCAGTTTCTACAGAAAGAGTGTTTCAGAACGGCTCAATCAAAAGTAAGGTTCAACTCTGTTAGTTGAATGCACAGAACGGAAAGAAGTTTCATACAATGCTTCTGTGTAGTTTATATTTGAACATATTCTTTTTTCCACTATTACCCACTTAGCGCTACGAATGTCCAGTTGCATTTTCTACAGACAGAGTGTTTCAAAACTGCTCAATCAAAAGAATGGTTTAACTCTGTTAGCTGAATGCTCAGATCAGAAAGAAGTTTCACAGAATGCTTCTGTGTAGTTTATATTTGAATATATTCCTTTTTCCACTACTACGCTCTTAGCGCTCCAAATGTCCAGTTGCATTTTCTACAGAAAGAGTGTTCAGATCTGCTCAATCAAAAGTATGGTTTAACTCTGTTAGCTGAATGCACAGATCAGAAAGAAGTTTCACCGAATGATTCTGTGTAGTTTATATTTGAAGACATTCCTTTTTCCACTATTACCCCCTTAGCGCTCCGAATCTCCACTTGCATTTTCTACAAAAACAGTGTTTCATAACTGCTCAATCAAAAATATGTTTTATCTCTGTTAACTGAATTTACAGATCAGAAATAAGTTTCACAGAATGCATCTGTGTAGTTTTTATTTGAAGGTATTTTTTTTCCCAATATAGGCCTCTTAGCGCTTAGCATGTCCAATTGCAGTTTCTACAGAAAGAGTGTTTCAGAACGGCTCAATCAAAAGTAAGGTTCAACTCTGTTAGTTGAATGCACAGAACAGAAAGAATTTTCACAGAATGCTACTGTGTAGTTTATATTTGAATATATTTCTTTTTCCACTATTACCCTCTTAGCGCTCCGAATGTCCACTTGCATTTTCTACAGAAAGAGTGTTCAGAACTGCGCAATCAAAAGTATGGTTTATCTCTGTTAGCTTAATGAACATATCAGAAATAAGTTTCACACAATGCTTCTGCGTAGTTTTTATTTGAAGATATTATTTTTCCCAATATAGGCCTCTTAGCGCTCAGAATGTCCAATTGCAGTTTCTACAGAAAGAGTGTTTCAGAAAGGCTCAATCAAAAGTAAGGTTCAACTCTGTTAGTTGAATGCACAGAACAGAAAGAAGTTTCATACAATGCTTCTGTGTAGTTTATATTTGAACATATTCTTTTTTCCACTATTACCCACTTAGCGCTACGAATGTCCAGTTGCATTTTCTACAGACAGAGTGTTTCAAAACTGCTCAATCAAAAGTATGGTTTAACTCTGTTAGCTGAATGCTCAGATCAGAAAGAAGTTTCACAGAATGCTTCTGTGTAGTTTATATTTGAATATATTCCTTTTTCCACTACTACTCTCTTAGCGCTCCAAATGTCCAGTTGCATTTTCTACAGAAAGAGTGTTCAGATCTGCTCAATCAAAAGTATGGTTTAACTCTGTTAGCTGAATGCACAGATCAGAAAGAAGTTTCACAGAATGATTCTGTGTAGTTTATATTTGGAGACATTCCTTTTTCCACTATTACCCTCTTAGCGCTCCGAATTTCCACTTGCATTTTCTACAGAAAGAGTGTTTCAGAACGGCTCAATCAAAACTAAGGTTCAACTCTTTTAGTTGAACAAACAGAACAGAAAGAAGTTTCACACAATTCTTCTGTGTAGTTTTTATTTGTAGACATTCTTTTTCCCAATATAGGCCTCTTAGCGCTCAGAATGTCCAATTGCAGTTTCTACAGAAAGAGTGTTTCAGAACGGCTCAATCAAAAGTAAGGTTCAACTCTGTTAGTTGAATGCACAGAACAGAAAGAAGTTTCATACAATGTTTCTGTGTAGTTTATATTTGAACATATTCTTTTTTCCACTATTACCCACTTAGCGCTACGAATGTCCAGTTGCATTTTCTACAGACAGAGTGTTTCAAAACTGCTCAATCAAAAGTATGGTTTAACTCTGTTAGCTGAATGCTCAGATCAGAAAGAAGTTTCACAGAGTGCTTCTGTGTAGTTTATATTTGAATATATTCCTTTTTCCACTACTACGCTCTTAGCGCTCCAAATGTCCAGTTGCATTTTCTACAGAAAGAGTGTTCAGATCTGCTCAATCAAAAGTATGGTTTAACTCTGTTAGCTGAATGCACAGATCAGAAAGAAGTTTCACCGAATGATCTGTGTAGTTCATATTTGAAGACATTCCTTTTTCCACTATTACCCTCTTAGCGCTCCGAATCTCCACTTGCATTTTCTACAAAAAGAGTGTTTCATAACTGCTCAATCAAAAATATGTTTTATCTCTGTTAACTGAATTTACAGATCAGAAATAAGTTTCACAGAATGCGTCTGTGTAGTTTTTATTTGAAGATATTCTTTTTCCCAATATAGGCCTCTTAGCGCTTAGCATGTCCAATTGCAGTTTCTACAGGAAGAGTGTTTCAGAACGGCTCAATCAAAAGTAAGGTTCAACTCTGTTAGTTGAATGCACAGAACAGAAAGAATTTTCACAGAATGCTACTGTGTAGTTTATATTTGAATATATTCCTTTTTCCACTATTACCCTCTTAGCGCTCCGAATGTCCACTTGCATTTTCTACAGAAAGAGTGTTCAGAACTGCGCAATCAAAAGTATGGTTTAACTCTGTTAGCTTAATGAACATATCAGTAATAAGTTTCACACAATGCTTCTGTGTAGTTTTTATTTGAAGATATTATTTTTCCCAATATAGGCCTCTTAGCGCTCAGAATGTCCAATTGCAGTTTCTACAGAAAGAGTGTTTCAGAAAGGCTCAATCAAAAGTAAGGTTCAACTCTGTTAGTTGAATGCACAGAACAGAAAGAAATTTCATACAATGCTTCTGTGTAGTTTATATTTGAACATATTCTTTTTTCCACTATTACCCACTTAGCGCTACGAATGTCCAGTTGCATTTTCTACAGACAGAGTGTTTCAAAACTGCTCAATCAAAAGTATGGTTTA
The DNA here is from genome assembly GCF_028878055.3 of Symphalangus syndactylus. Taxonomy (NCBI): domain Eukaryota; kingdom Metazoa; phylum Chordata; class Mammalia; order Primates; family Hylobatidae; genus Symphalangus; species Symphalangus syndactylus. Next base: position 1,891,826 of record NC_072425.2, read on the forward strand.
ACTCTGTTAGCTGAATGCTCAGATCAGAAAGAAGTTTCACAGAATGCTTCTGTGTAGTTTATATTTGAATATATTCCTTTTTCCACTACTACTCTCTTAGCGCTCCAAATGTCCAGTTGCATTTTCTACAGAAAGAGTGTTCAGATCAGCTCAATCAAAAGTATGGTTTAACTCTTTTAGCTGAATGCACAGATCAGAAAGAAGTTTCACAGAATGATTCTGTGTAGTTTATATTTGGAGACATTCCTTTTTCCACTATTACCCTCTTAGCGCTCCGAATCTCCACTTGCATTTTCTACAGAAAGAGTGTTTCAGAACGGCTCAATCAAAACTAAGGTTCAACTCTTTTAGTTGAACAAACAGAACAGAAAGAAGTTTCACACAATTCTTCTGTGTAGTTTTTATTTGTAGACATTCTTTTTCCCAATATAGGCCTCTTAGCGCTCAGAATGTCCAATTGCAGTTTCTACAGAAAGAGTGTTTCAGAACGGCTCAATCAAAAGTAAGGTTCAACTCTGTTAGTTGAATGCACAGAACAGAAAGAAGTTTCATACAATGCTTCTGTGTAGTTTATATTTGAACATATTCTTTTTTCCACTATTACCCACTTAGCGCTACGAATGTACAGTTGCATTTTCTACAGACAGAGTGTTTCAAAACTGCTCAATCTAAAGTATGGTTTAACTCTGTTAGCTGAATGCTCAGATCAGAAAGAAGTTTCACAGAATGCTTCTGTGTAGTTTACATTTGAATATATTCCTTTTTCCACTACTACGCTCTTAGCGCTCCAAATGTCCAGTTGCATTTTCTTCAGAAAGAGTGTTCAGATCTGCTCAATCAAAATTATGGTTTAACTCTGTTAGCTGAATGCACAGATCAGAAAGAAGTTTCACCGAATGATTCTGTGTAGTTTATATTTGAAGACATTCCTTTTTCCACTATTACCCTCTTAGCGCTCCGAATCTCCACTTGCATTTTCTACAAAAAGAGTGTTTCATAACTGCTCAATCAAAAATATGTTTTATCTCTGTTAACTGAATTTACAGATCAGAAATAAGTTTCACAGAATGCATCTGTGTAGTTTTTATTTGAAGATATTCTTTTTCCCAATGTGGGCCTCTTAGCGCTTAGCATGTCCAATTGCAGTTTCTACAGAAAGAGTGTTTCAGAACGGCACAATCAAAAGTAAGGTTCAACTCTGTTAGTTGAATGCACAGAACAGAAAGAATTTTCACAGAATGCTACTGTGTAGTTTATATTTGAATATATTACTTTTTCCACTATTACCCTCTTAGCGCTCCGAATGTCCCCTTGCATTTTCTACAGAAAGAGTGTTCAGAACTGCGCAATCAATGTATGGTTTAACTCTGTTAGCTTAATGAACATATCAGAAATAAGTTTCACACAATGCTTCTGTGTAGTTTTTATTTGAAGATATTATTTTTCCCAATATAGGCCTCTTAGCGCTCAGAATGTCCAATTGCAGTTTCTACAGAAAGAGTGTTTCAGAAAGGCTCAATCAAAAGTAAGGTTCAACTCTGTTAGTTGAATGCACAGAACAGAAAGAAGTTTCATACAATGCTTCTGTGTAGTTTATATTTGAACATATTCTTTTTTCCACTATTACCCACTTAGCGCTACGAATGTCCAGTTCCATTTTCTACAGACAGAGTGTTTCAAAACTGCTCAATCAAAAGTATGATTTAACTCTGTTAGCTGAATGCTCAGATCAGAAAGAAGTTTCACAGAATGCTTCTGTGTAGTTTATATTTGAATATATTCCTTTTTCCACTACTACTCTCTTAGCGCTCCAAATGTCCAGTTGCATTTTCTACAGAAAGAGTGTTCAGATCTGCTCAATCAAAAGTATGGTTTAACTCTGTTAGCTGAATGCACAGATCAGAAAGAAGTTTCACAGAATGATTCTGTGTAGTTTATATTTGGAGACATTCCTTTTTCCACTATTAGCCTCTTAGCGCTCCGAATCTCCACTTGCATTTTCTACAGAAAGAGTGTTTCAGAACGGCTCAATCAAATCTAACGTTCAACTCTTTTAGTTGAACAAACAGAACAGAAAGAAGTTTCACACAATTCTTCTGTGTAGTTTTTATTTGTAGACATTATTTTTCCCAATATAGGCCTCTTAGCGCTCAGAATGTCCACTTGCAGTTTCTACAGAAAGAGGGTTTCAGAACGGCTCAATCAAAAGTAAGGTTCATCTCTGTTAGTTGAATGCACAGAACAGAAAGAAGTTTCATACAATGCTTCTGTGTAGTTTATATTTGAACATATTCTTTTTTCCACTATTACCCACTTAGTGCTACGAATGTCCAGTTGCATTTTCTACAGACAGAGTGTTTCAAAACTGCTCAATCAAAAGTATGTTTTAACTCTGTTAGCTGAATGCTCAGATCGGAAAGAAGTTTCACAGAATGCTTCTGTGTAGTTTATATTTGAATATATTCCTTTTTCCACTACTACGCTCTTAGCGCTCCAAATGTCCAGTTGCATTTTCTACAGAAAGAGTGTTCAGATCTGCTCAATCAAAAGTATGGTTTAACTCTGTTAGCTGCATGCACAGATCAGAAAGAAGTTTCACCGAATGATTCTGTGTAGTTTATATTTGAAGACATTCCTTTTTCCACTATTACCCTCTTAGCGCTCCGAATCTCCAC